>NC_044302.2:53863029-54536317 GCF_004027225.2 Strigops habroptila | reverse complement strand
AGTTATTTGTCATTTCCTACTTCAGTAGTCAGGAATGTACTGTTAGAAATCTGCAGAGCTGTCAGTTTTGGAATGAAATGTTTTTTCAAAGTCTTTCACTTGACTAATGAAATTTACCATTTTGGGTTTTTTGTTGGGGTGTTGTTTTTTTGTTTTCAGTAAAATTCTCTGAGATAAAAGAAGTGCATATTAAAAAAAGTACAGCCTGTGCAGAAATCCAGATAACAGCCAAATTCAATTAAAGGAAACAGTAACTCCTTCACACTGCAGGAGTTATTTACTACTATTCTAAACCAGCATTGCATATCTCTAGCTGTTTCCTCTTCAGTGACCCTCTCTTGCGCCCTCTAAATTTAATGGAAAAATACCCACTGAAAGCAGTGAGAATAAGATCATGTATGCATTGTGCAGAGAACTCGGTAAATAAACACGTCTGCATCCTCACTCAGCCCTAGGCACTAAGCAGCTAGCCTTAGGAGACACTTAGTTTTGGTCAGGGTGCTATGATGAATCTTAACAACTTTCAATCTCTTTTTCACTTCTGTGATAACATTTGCTAGCACTGGGGAATTGTTACAGAATAGCAAATTATGTCCTGTTTTTTTGCTGTTGTTTTAGGATGTATTTTCTAGTAGAAGTGTGTCTGTCCCAGACAGTGCAGCTGCACTGTGCGTCCTACCCTGAGCCAGCTCATGGCTTCCTTGAGGTGTGGAGACAGCTGGGAACTATGCACAAGGAGCACCGCAGCAGATGTGGTGGGATAGACAAGCAGAGGAACAGCTCTGTAAAATGAATCTGCTCTTCTCAGGAGATGGAAACATCCTGCCTATCACAGGACTAGCCACTCTCCTTAGCTCCTCTAAAGTAAACTGCTTGCCTTGCTGGAGCATAGATTTGGCATCTCAGATATCTTGATTTGTGACAAAGTAATATAATTCATATTATATTTTACTTAATTTGCCAAAACACCTCTTTCTGGGCAACACCAAAAGAATTTTTCAGCATAAGGTTCCGAAAATGGATGAGTTGGATCTTATATGTACCTTTAAAAGAAAATGGTGCATGGTAGCACCAACACAGACATTTTAAGAATAAGAACACCCTGCCAAGCTTCTAGATCATTTGAAGTTCATCATATGCTCAGTTAGTACCAAGTGCTTATCTAATGTACTTGCTGATGTCTGAGGCTTTATGTAAGTTCAAATATAACAGATGATCAGACACGTGCGTTGGAGAACATTAGGATCCCAGAGAACTGAGTGGGCATGCTGTAGAAAATGTTAGGGTTTGCTTAGAAATCTGGCTCTTCAGAGTGGTCTTTGTTGAAGAAACCATAAGAAAGTGTAAGGAAATAATAAAATAGTGTCTCTCCTCTATAGTTGAAAGTCTGAGAAATTTTGGACTCTTTCCTGATCCTTCAGAAAGCTCTGGGTGGATATATTTCATAATGTCCTATCAATTATGCTGTAAGCAAAGAGTTCCAAACCGTAAACTGTACTATGAGTCTCTTTTTCTCATGTAGATGGTTTCAGCTATTTCTTCACTAACACTGTACTGCACTGGTGCCTTTTGCAGTACTGTATGTGCTCTGGACACAGTCTCTTCAAATATTTACCTCGTGATCACTTTTCCAAGCTGCTGGGCGCTGTGCGTATGTGTGGTGGTGGTGTTTTCTCACTAGCCAGATCTTTTGCTAGAGTAGACCAAAAAGAGAGGTGTGTCTGTAATTTTTCATTAACTAACAATACGTCTTAAACCCATGTCTTAAACCTGTTCATAGAGGATACTTCTTTAAGACCCAGTTAACTGTTCAAGGTAGAGCCTAATATCTCCTAGGGGTAAGCCTGTTAAATGAGCAAAAACTCACTTGTTTTCAGGGCTTTTGTGTCAGCAATGCCTTATGTCTTTTGTTGTACCCGACAGAGCACTTTAGCAAAGGTGCTGGGAGTTGAAGATGATGGCCCCTTTGCCTGTGCAGTTCACCCACCAGACATGTTGCAGTTGCAAGGCAAAACACTTGAGCTTATGCCTCTGCAAGAGCTGTTTACCCAGCCATTGTCTTACAAGGGCATAATGAAATTGTGCATGTTTTCTCAGCAGCTTGCGGTTGTGAAGGCACATTTAGTAATGCCTGATCCCAGAGTAACTTTGGGAAGTTCTGGAGCTTCAGGCACTACCATTTCCCTGAGACTATTCAGATAGGAACCTCTCTTGTCTTTCTATGGTTTTGGCAGTCCTCAGCCACTGTGACTTTTGGCAGTGCCATCTGCCCCAAGTCAGGGTCATTGGCACACGGAGGAAAATACTTTAAACTGTAGGACTATTCAGCAGCCTTCTCCTCCCTGCCAAGACTGAGGGGCATTGTAAGCTTGATCTTGGCTTGATGCTAAAGGTAAGAGGGCATTTTGGATCAAATGCTTGCTTTATATGAAGGGTAGCCTTTGACCTTTTTCATGCAGCCTGCTGCTTGGTTTGTCTGCCAGGACTTTTTTGCCACCCTGTGTCTGCAAGGGGATGCATGGGCTCACAAGCAGCAGTAAAAGCCTATTTCCAAGTATAGCAGCTTTACAGGAACTGTGTATCATAGAAAAATAAATGGTTAGGACAGTCATATATGGATTGATGTTGTTGTTTGGTATCTACTCTGCTAAATAACTCTTCTGCTAGGCACTATGGAGTATTGAATTTGGTTTTTTTTTTTTGTTTGTTTCAAAAAGCCTCCCAAACCTCAGTTTTATTAGAAAATTCTTGACTAGTTGTATCAGAGAGCAAAACTGGCTCCACTAATGCTCAGTCTTAGTGCTCCATAAAGCAAGAAATAAATGGTTCTCAAAGGGTCCTGTGTTAGTTGAGAATCATGAGAGCTTCTTCCTTCTTTCTCAAGTTCTTTGATGTCACTTATAACAGGATGGAAGCAAACAGCAGTGTATTGCCTCTGCCTGGGAAAAGCTCTGCTGAGAATCTTTGCATGTAAGTGAATTGTAAACGTTTTGCATTATTGCAGAGGCCACAGAACTTAACCCATATGAAGAAGGACTTGGGGGTGTTGGTCGATGAAAAACTTAACATGAGCCAGCAGTGTGTGCTCGCAGCCCAGAAACCAACCGTATCCTGGGCTGCATCAAAAGAAGTGTGACCAGCAGGTCAAAGGAGGTGATCCTGTCCCTCTACTCTGCTCTTGTGAGACCCCACTTCGAGTAATGTGTGCAGTTCTGGCATCTGCCGGGGCAAGTCCAGAGGAGGGCCACGAGGATAATCAGGGGGCTGGAGCACCTCCTGTACAAAGGCTGAGAAAATTGGGGATGTTCAGCCTGGAGAAGAGAAGGCTGCGAGGAGACCTCAGAGCAGCCTTCAGTATCTGAAGGGGGCCTACAAGGATGCTGGAGAGGGACTCTTCATCAGGGACTGTAATGATAGGACAAGGGGTAATGGGTTTAAACTGAAACAGAGGAAGATCAGGTTAGACAGAAGGAAGAAGTTCTTTACTGTGAGGGTGGTGAGGCACTGGAACAGGTTGCCCAAAGAAGTGGTAAATACTCCATCCCTGGCAGTGTTGATGGCCAGATTGGACAGAGCCCTGGGTGATGAGGTCTGGTCCCTGCCCATGGCATGCGGGTTTGGAACTAGATGTTCCTTGGTCCTTTCCAACCCAAACCATTCTACGGTTCTATAACAGCTCTACTGGTGAACATTATACGCAGAAAGAAAAATTGACCTTCAGACCTATGAAAAGATACAAAACTCAGATAGCCCTGAATAATCCAGATATACACAAATGTGCACACTAAATGGGTATTAGTTGAGTAGGAGCCAGGCCCTTCAGATCTTTTTTCCTTAAACTGCCTGATTGAATTAAAGACCAAGTCCTGCTTACTTGGTCTGGTTTCTGAAAATTTCTATTTGCACAAGTAATAGCTATGTGAGCAGTTAATTCCTTCTCTGGAAAAACGCTGGTTTTGCAATGGCATTTATAGAATTTTTCAAATAGGTACAATAGAAAATGAAAAATCTCTTGAGGGATGCTTCAGTCTACTATATATGGGAACCTCAAATATACAGCAACTAATGAATAAACTTCTCTTTTCCCCTAGCAAATAAAAGGGACCTGAAGGGGTAAACATTTTATCTGTGTCTCGATGTGTGTGTGTGTGTGTATCTATGGACATTACCTCTTCAGGTATAAAATTGATCTTCCTTGCATAACTTATTTTTGAACAAATTGTTAATTTTTAGGCCTGTCCCACAAAGATTTGACAATCGGCTGGGACTATATCACTGCATTCAGCAATAAGGTGTAGTTCTCCCATTTAAAGACAACACCTATGGATGAAAATTTTCAGAGGGAAGGTTGCTCCATACTGAAAAAAAGCAAAAGGGTTCATGTTGTGTCTTCATCTCCCTTCCCATTACAAAATCAGACACACTACAACCAAGTGTCCCCATGAGTCACTGTCCAGTAATTAATCTCTGCCATGCCAAAGGCATTCAAAACCACAGAAAAGAAGCACTCAAGGGAATACTCTGTTAGCTGGAAATTAAAGTTTAAAAGGCTCTAGCTCTTGTTTCTTTTGTGGCTACTACTTTAAAAATATTTCTGATGGAAAACGGAAACTTGCTATTATGGAGAGGAGGGGAAAAAGAGGGATTGACTATTCCTCTGTGACTTGAAATGGTTGTTCAACAACAACAAAGCCAGGGACAATCATGAGGCAGTAATGCATAAAGTGTCTCTAGAAAATAAGCAACTCACTAACAAAGGAAAGAAATGTTACTCCTGCCTAAGTATTATTTGTTTGAACAGGAGACGATACCAGCTGGGTAGTTTTATCTCATTGATGGCTTTCTTCATGATTTTTTTTAAAGCAGTAGACCTGGAAACTCTTTGAATTATTAATGGTCAAAACAAGATCATCTATAAGATTTTCAGTTTTATGCTATGATTCCCTTGGACGTATTTCACCAAGGGTATAAATTTGTCTTGCCTGCAGGCTCTCTCTGCTGGGTAAAAGAGGTTCTGCTTTGTCACAATCCTGTTCCTAGTCCCTAAATGAAGGAGTACCTTGACAGCACTTCTGAGTTGTGCCCTGACTTTACTACACTAGAGGTATCCTCTGTTTATGCAGACAACCAGATCTGCAATATAAATGCTTTTGTGAGAACTGAGGGGGCCTGCAGAGATGGACCTAGCGAAATCTAGGTTCACACCTATGAACATATCCTCTGTCTCCTCCCTTACCTGGGAAATCTGCCCTTATTTCTAGGCATTTCAGCTGGATGACTCTGTGTAACACAGCCCCCCTTCAGCCTGGTGCCACCTGCAAAGTGTGATGCCTTCTGAAAAGGTCAGCTCCCTGCCTACTCCTTTCCAGCAAACCAGTAAGAGTAATGAACAATAACGTTATGCCCAGTTTGAAAAGCATATGAATAGCTTACTACCTACCAGTGTGTGGGGAGGTAGAGCAAAGTGCATTTTTACCTGGTTATAATTTTTTTTAACTCCTACACTTGATTTCAATATGGTTGGCTCTGGCTCTCACTGCTCTTTCTGTAGCTCTTCTCTAGCACTAATATCAGTATTTCTGGCACCACACCTGTGTACTTTCTTGAAGTCAAGTGGAAATGCATGAACTTTATTTGCTTGCAGGCTGCTAGAAAAGTTCCTTGACCTCACGGTGAGAGCTGTTGCCTTTGTCCACGGGGTGGTGTTGCATACTCTCACGAAGCTCTGTAATCCAGTAGAGTTGTGTTGCTTTCCAAAAGCTGAGCATAGCCTTGGCCCGTGCAGCTTGCCAGAGCAAGTGTAGCCCCCTGTGATATGCATGTATTTTTGTGGACTCTAACACCGAGCTCCACATTCGCTTCTGCCAGAAGGTTTTGTTTTGTTTTAATGGACATTATTAAAAAAGAAACCTATATTATAACAGCATAACACCACCAGTCCTCCTTCCTTCCTTTCTTCCCTCCTTCCCTCCTTCCTTCCTTTCCTCCTTCTGTCCATCCCTCCTTCCTGTCCTTCCCTTCCTGTCCTTCCTTTCCTGTCCTTCCTTTCCTTCATTTCTTTCCTTCCTTCATGTCTTTGCTTTCCTTCCTTTCCTTTCCCCTTTCCTAGCTAGCTGCTCCAAGAACTTCAAGATACAGTTCCCTGCAGATAGCAAAAGGTCATGTATTGGAGACTGATGAGACCTTCTTAAGAAATTCCTGACTTTAATATCACTTCCTGATGTGAAGTTTGCAGAATACTTCCTCCTCAGCTCTCTCCCAGTCAAAGATGTACATGAACAAAATTAACTCATTGGCTGTGGATGCTCATGTCACTGTGGGAATACTGAGCATGGGTGCTCCTCCCTGTGCTGTAGAAATGTTACCTGTCTCTACCTGTGATGACGTTAGTTGTTCCAGGGGCTCTGCAGAGAAACAGAAATATTCTTTAAAGCAGAAAGCTGGTTGCTCTAATCTATTGGCATAATTCAATGCCTTAAAGTAAATCTGAAAGATAGTGTGGCCCTGAGTTACAACTTCAGGATTTGGGTCCCTAGTAGTAGTTGAACACAATAAATGGAAAGCAGAATCTAGGCTTTGCTATAAGTACAATGTGAATCCTCCTGTGTCAGACTTCCTCTGATACTAGAGACGAACATGCTAAACTTTTCACAGAGACATCTGCTAACTTATAAAAGCTTAAGCTGTCACGTCTGGTTCAGCCCTTGCCTTGGGTTTCTATTTCTCTGCTTGGTAATTGCCTCCCAAAGCACACATGAGTAGGAGCGCATGAAAATATGAGCTGCATGGCAAGTCAAGGAAGAGACTTGTTCTTGTTTCCTGTGCTTTTTATTTTGTTTGCCTTTTATTTCCCTGGAGAAATGGGCCCCTATATTTAGAAAGGAATAAGAATAAGTGCCTGAGAAAGCTCTCCTGTCTTCCTCCATGCCTTCCCACTGGGAGAGGGCTGGAATTTGTGCTGTGGCCTGGACCCAGTAACAAAGCAAAGCCTCGAGTGGCAAGCCAAGAGAGCCTGTGAGAGCAGCAACATGGTGCTGTGAAAACCCACACCCTCTCATGGGTGTCTTTGCATCCATTTTTGATACACAGTTGTGACACGTTGGTGTGAACACCTCTAAGTGCTATTATGGCTCCTTTGTTTAGGAGAAGGAGCCTGACAGAAGATGGGGTTTAATCTGGCTCCCAGGTTGCACTTGTCTCAGGACAGAGGGGAACTGCTGGCAGAAACCCTTCAGTTCCAGGGCTGTGTGCTTCCAGTCTCTGCAGTGACAAGCTGCTCTCTGATGCTCCAACTGACATGGATGTCTGACCATAGTTCCTCTTCCTCCTGCCACTCACCACTTCACTCATCCCCTCTCCATTGCCCATACCTGGTGAGGGAACACCACTCCTCCGTGGATGGAGAAAGCAGCAAGCTCCTATGAGAGCTCAGCTGGAAGAAATCTAGGCAGCGCATCTCTGCCTGCAATTTGATGGAAATAGAAATCTGCTAAAGGCTGCCAAGGCTTCAAGGCAGGGTGTGGAAGAGCAGGGAGCTTGGGATCATTAAAGACATTCTCACTCTCTAGAATACAGAACACCTCGTTACTGTTTTTTGTTGTTGTTGTTTGGTTGTTGTTCTGTGTGTGTGGTTGTTCTTTCTCGAAATAAAGTCATAAGAGAAAGACAGGTCTTATGGATGAAACTTCATTAGTCCTGCATTCTTTCAGTTAGCTTGTAGCCTATACATCTTTCCTACCCTTCTTTAAGCCATTTGCCTGGCTGTCACATTTATGCAGCTCTTTTCTCTTGGACTGTGTCTTCATTTTGGCTAATAGCTTATGCCTCTGTCTTCCTTGAGTGTGTCCAAAAAAGTTGGAACAGAAATAAATATTTTTGAGCTCGCTCTCTGGAACATCACCAAAGTACATGGGCTTTATTAAAAGCTTCTTCCTGTGGGTAATGGGACTTTGGGACCTTCCCCATGGAAGTGCAGTAATTTCATCCTATCCTGGATCTCTTGCCAGTTTCTTCTATAACATGACAGATGCATTTTGCTTATACTGAGGAGAAGTTACGAATCGATCAGCCTTCTCCCTCCTGCATGCTACAGCCTCTCTGTCTCCAGAGGCATGCTGTGTGTTGTTATATGTTCTTGTACAACATATTAGTTGTACAACAGCTAAGGAACAGATCATTCATCTCATCCCCCCTCCAGGAGAACTTCAGGGATTCAGTTGTTAGCAGGATCCTCACAACAGGGAGTCTGGGCAGAGTGGGCATGTGATACTTGCTTTAGTCAAATCAGTTTATGAAGTCTGCTGTTCCTATACTCTTCTGTAGTAACATCAGCATTTCTTACTGCAGTACCCAGCACAGAAATTTGTCAGCTAATTCTTCTCTTTCAGTTGCAGGAAGGGGAAGTTCCCCCTTATGTGTTGCACAGCAGAACTACCTTGTTACCTTGCATATTACTGAGCTTCGGTTCTGGTTTTAATCTCTGTTTTGCTCAAAATAGCTCTCCTTTAATATCATGAAATGCATTTCTTCAGACACCCTGATCTAGTGATAAACATTCAGAGGGCTTATGCTGAGTTGAGTTTTCTATTAAAAACTGAAATGACATTGATGCTAATACGGAAGGATATTTGGCTGTGAAAACATATACTGCCTGCATAGGGTTACGTATTATACAGGCAGCTGGGCACAAGAACGAAGGGTGGAAGTGTCTTCCCTGGCTCCGCACGGTTGCCTGGCATGAAAGAATGAGGGAATCTAAACTTTCCTCATGGCTTCTCTAATAGGACTCAAACCCAGAGTTCTCTGGTTAAATATCACACCACCATTGCACTGTGGTGCTGCAGCATGTCTTTAGTCTTGTTTGTTTCAGCAGGGCAGAGAGGAACGGGTGACCCAAAAGACCTTGTCATTGGTAATGAGAATTTGTGTGCCAGGTTTTTCCTTTCATTCATTTTTTCCAAAAGCTGTTTTATTTTAGTGTTGCACCTCTACCGCTTTCAGTATAGTAGAGAAACAGACCCAAACTTGCTGTTCTTTGTGGCTGGCTGGCACCTGCTGTCAAGTCCTCCTTGGTGAGCGCAGTCTCTAAACTGAGGCATAAACCAGAAAAATTGATGCTTGAGTCTTTGACTGTTGGTATAGGAGTGAGGGAGAGGCTGAGAAGTTCTACAAGTGTCACCTGGCTAGGCAAATTCCATGGACTGGGAGCAATTCTGCTGCGCTTGCTGCTGTCCCTCTTTTAGCCACAAGTGACGCTCAGGAATAGCCCTTGGTGCTGTAAACAAGGGGGCTGAATCCCTTCCGCGGCAGCCCTTGTCGGTTCCCATGGTTTGCTCTCTGGCCACAAACTCTCAGACGTTGCTAAGAAAAGATATAATGAAATTAAACTTGAAATATAATCTGATTGTCAACTGCACCCATTTAAGTTTCCATTAATGTTCTTGAATATGCACTGTTGATACCAAGTACAGAATCAGTAGAACCTGCTCATGTATGTGGAGGAGATTATGCTTAGGTGTTAGCTGGCAGCAATTGTGTCTGAGTCGGGTTTTAGCATTTAAAACTGGCTCACAATTAAAAACTAGCCTGACTAAGTAAATTCACAAGCTCGTACATCTACAAGGTCAGCTCTGCCAGTGCACCAAATTTAAATTCATCAGTGGGACATGCAGTAGGAACATAGCTAATGCTCTTACTAAAAACCTGGGTTTGGGTCTTATTAGAGATTCCATGAGACCTAAAGCTCGAGGACTGAATATTCACAGGCTGTGGCTTCTAATGTTCTTATGTCTTCACTTCTACTCAAAGATTGATCAGTGTGTGACACAACTCTCAAAACCACTGTATAGACAACAAAGTGTTGGGGTGGCCTCAGACATGTGAATACCACTATCAAAATGGTGCCCGCCAGGTTACTTGATTTTTGTAGTAAGTTTTTTAAGCTCTGTAAACTGCACATCTAGTTAAAAAAGTAAAATAGGATTTTCAATACACTAATTTTCCAACAGAGTCAAAGCTCTGTATGTATTCTGGTAGGCACAGCAGCTATGGGTTTATTTGCCAGACTTCAGTGCTAAAGTATGGCAAGCTGAGGTGTCTGTTCACACCTTTTATGTTGTTAAACACCACACCATATTTCTTGTACTGCTGACACCTGTAAATACTAACGATGTTTGGAGAGAATGCAAGATAAGTTAACTCTGGTGCCAGAGTTGCTCGTTGTACTCACCACTCCAGAGTGATGAGGTCTGTGTGGTTCTGTTTTGCAGAAGGGGCTGTCTCAGAAAAGATGGGTAAAAGACTTCTGTAATAAAAGCACTCAAAATAAAATCATTCTTAGTATTTCAAATAATCCAGTGTTTTGAAAAACAGAAGAAAAATAAAACAACTAGTGACACATTAAATGCTGCCATTCAATGTAATACAATAACAAATACTGGAGTATTTAAAGGTATTAAAGTGCTATGAATTATCAAGATTAAAAATTTTAATTTGCAAAATATTAAAACATTGTTGTACATCTTTTATGAACTTTGAATAAAATATGAAATTTACTTCAGTCACATATGTAACTCTGGAGATTAAATAATCAAATCAGAATCCAAAGCAATTTCATTAATCAGGTTAGAGTATATCTGATACAGATGGCTGGTATTAAAGCAAAACTATTTTAATCACTAGTTCTACTGAAGAACGGACAAAAAGAGTCAACTGATTTCTGATCTTCTTTTGCAGCATTCAATTGGGTGACAATTCAGATGTTTGGGTTTTTGATACATTTAATGTTAACCCATGCTGTGCTGGTATTCTAGGAATCAATCTGCAAATGGGCCCATCATTATTCATTTATGCAAAAACTTTCTGGTAAGGCCGCTTAACTGAGCCTAGGATAGGCTGGGTAACAAGCACTGACAGTGTTGGAGCACTTCCCGAGGCCACGCACCCTTGATCTGCTTATGCTTTCTGATTGAGTTGCAGGAATGAGTGTCGTACTTTGCTTTTGATGTCTATCATCAAAAGTGCTGGTGAGCTATCTAGTAGGCTGTAAAAAAATGGGTGTTACCTTGGAATGCCAAGTGAAAAGCTCTCTTTGATTGAAAGTTAAACTATACAGTCAACAAAATACTCCTAATTTGTCTTAATTTTGAAACAGGACTCAGCTTTAGAGATGACTAGTCAGAAATTTACCTGAAAGTGATCTACTTTCCTCAGTCCTTATGCCTTGGACCTTGTTTCTGACCTGCTGGCTAGCAGCAAATCAGTGATGAGAAGCAGTAAAAAGAAAGAAGTGAACTTCCTTCTGTGTGCTCCCAGTTTATTCCCCAAAAGGGGATTTGAGGATCATTTATGGAGATGCATGACTGGAAACTGGAATTAACCCAGCAAAAGGCCCACACATTTGTAGTCTGCTGCCTCTTGTAACTTCAGTGCTCATGTTGACTTGTTTGTAACCTCAGGAGGAAACTGACAAAATCTGTGATGAGCATCACTGAAGTGCTTTATGAACCTATTTTTAATAGATGGAAGGGGACAATATGATGACATTGTTTCCTATGTGAGAACAGGATAAATTGTGAGCTTGCAGTTATCTAGCCAACATCAGTTATGGAACTGAATATTTTAATAGGATTTTACTTTTTTTAAAAATTACTAATTCTTACTAGTATTGCTTACTGGGTATTTTAATACTACTTACTTTTAATAACACTTAGTATATCAGCTCTTTGATATTGCCTTCTACAAAATATTCACATTTTATGATATAATCTGAAAGAATACATCAGAAGTGAATAACTTCAAGCTCCCGTGACTAATTTTTCTCCATGCTCATGTTCCTTGTAATTTACATCAGACATTTTGATCCCTAGTTACATGAATACTATGGCATTTTACTTATGTGAATAGATCTATTGACTTATTTCAGAAGTCTGGCTTTATAGGACATATCAGTTTAAAGCATTCTTTCACAACTGCATCTAAGAAAGAAGAGTCTCTGCAGAGCGTTTCAGTGGCCCTAAAGCATACGTCTAACACTAGAGGGCGCAAATACCTGCTATTGTATTCATATCTATAAGTGTTTGCAACAGTGCCAGTTGAAAGGGACCTAGAACGATCACCCAAACCAACTGCCTGGCCACTCCAGGGCAACAGTTAAAGCCCATTATTAAAGTAATTGTCCACATGTCTCTTTTAAAAGCACTGGCAGGCACAGGGCACCATCCACCTCTCTAAGAAGCCTGTTCCACTGTCTGGACACCCTCTTAGGAAAGAAATGCTTCTGAATGTTCAATCTAAACCTCTCGAGATTGAGCTTTAAACTGTTCCCATGTATCCTATCACTGGATCCCAGACAGAAGAGATCAGCAGCTCCCTCTCCACTTCCCCTCCTTAGGAAGCCGCAGAGCACAATGAGGTCGTCCCTCAGCCTCCTTCTTTTCAAACTAGGCAAACCCAGAGTCCTTAGCTGCTTGGCATCCATCTGCTGATCACCTGCCAAAGAAGGGGCCTTTCCAAGCAGAGGGGAAGAAATGCCAGTGCTAAGGCTAGATCTGGGGAAGCAGGAAGAAAGCCTATGCTTAAGGGCAGCAGCATGGTCACCTTTGGCTGGCTGTTTTCCTGCAGGGCAGCCCCCCATGTGTGCTGGTGCCTGAGGTTGTCCCTCCCACACTGCAGGTTTTTGCGCTTCCTCTTGTTGAAGTTCTTGGGGCTACTGCCTTAGCAAGGTATGCAGAGATGGTGTGCATCATCTTGGGGTGATACAGAGAGCAGCACCAAGCCATGACTCTGTGTAGGAGGAGGGATTTGGGTGCCACCGCAGTAAGGCTGCACCCTACAGTGCAGGCTGGTAGGAGAGCAGGAGAGCAGAGCCCTGGGACGGTGGGGCAGAGGGTGCAGTGAGGGGAAGGACAGGACTGCGGTGATGACCAGTGGGGCACAGGCTGGTCCTGGAGAGCCCCTGGCTGGAAACATTTGCCCCGGCACCAGCTGGAGAGAGGCAGGGCTGGAGTTGGGCAGCACTTGCCTTCTGGGAGAATAATGAAATAGTACCTTGCACACGTAGAAGGATCCCTACCACGGAAGACACACAATACAGTATAATAAATACCATGCAGTTTAATGAATACAATACAGTATAATGCATACCATACCATAGAGTCTGTACTATGCCATACAATACATAACTTACAAGATACATATGATACAAATATGCTATATACAATACAATAGATATCAGAACAAAATACACACCATAAAGTCCATACAACAAATACCATACCCTATAATAGAACACATAGAACACAGTAAATACCATACCACACACTAAAACAGAACACATATTATAAAACAATGAAATACAAAATAAAATACATGCAAACCAATATATAGAATACAATACATACAACACAATACATACAATAAATACAATACACTAAGGCATTCAATAAATGCCTTAACATACACTACACATGCGACATACAAAACAATGTGTACATTATACATGATATCATATAATACATGATACAATACATATGATACATAAAATCTGATATGATACATATGATACATATCTTACAATGTAATACCTAAAGTACAATAAATTCCATACCATAAAATATAACATACACAATACATATAATATAATGTAATACAAAATACAATAAAAATACAATATATGCAATACATAGAATACATAGAATACAATAAAAATACGATACAAAATACACTACAATATCAAATACTTTACAGACAATACAATACTTAGAATACAACACAAATGGTACCTAAAATACAAAAAGGAATATGATACATAAAATACAATAAATACATAAAATTCAGTACAAAATATAGTAGAATACATATAATGCCAGATAACAAAAAGTATTTACAATATCTATGTTACAATAGAAAACAGAAAGCAATACATTTGATGCAGTATGATATGATATGATATATGATATGATATGATATGATACGATATGATACATACACTAGGACACATGCTAGGATACATACAGTAAAATAAATGACATACTATGAAATAAAATACAATAAACAATAGAATACAACATGCAATACACAACAGGAAAGGAAACTGTAGTAAAATACAATAAATATGATACATACAATAAATACCATACCATATAATACAACACAACAGAGACAACGGAACGTAGACAACACATACAAAACTATACCATATAATACAATACCCTACCCTACCATACATATAAGACAATACACAGGATACAATGTATAACATACAATACACTGCATACAGTACAGTACAAAATAAAATCCAAACAAAGCACATACCATACAATACAAAATACAACACGTAACAGAACACAACAAAATATACCACAATATGTAAAATACAATAAATCCTGTATCATACCCTACATAAATTAAAAAACCCATATACATACCATACATACAGTACGTATAGTACAATACATAAAACACCATACAATACATAACTTATCTTACAATCCATAAATATACACAGAACATATGATGCGATATATGAAATACAATAAATACCATCCCACACTATACATATGATACAATACATATAACACAATGAACACCATCACACACAATTAAAACCACACAAAATATGTACAAGTAAATGTAAGACAAAGTATTACCTATACAGTAGGATACAGACAACACAATACATAAGCCACACAATAGAAACCATATAATACAACACATAATATGTTACAATACAAATCACATTACCATACACACAATATATACAAGTCAAAATACACACTCTACCAAATACATTCTATACCATACATTACCATACAACACAATACATACAATACATAGGGTAGAAATATTATACAAAATAGAATTCACACAATAAAAATACATTACCTACAACATATTATGATACATACAATAAAATACATAGGTATAATACTTATAATATGTTTTAAGTGCATTATAAAAACCCATGCAGTAAGTAGTAGAATAAACCTTGCCATCAAAATTCATTGTGCTTATCCAAATTTACATTAAAGCTTATTTTTGCTAATACCTTTGACAGTAATTCAAGTAACCTAACCAGCTCCTTTTTGTGACAGTACCATACCATACACTTTATACATTAAAAAAATACTATACATGCAAAACAATATGACTTGATACAATACATACAGTACAATACATATGGTACAATATGACACCCATGACACGACATATACAATACCTACAATACCATGCATGCAATACTATACATTACACGCCTTACCTTACCATACAATAAATACCATACCATACAGTAAAATACAACACCTACAGACCAGGAAACGTAATATATACAATGCAACATATGTGACACAAGACATACATAACCATTCAGTACAAATAATATATTTAAAAAAATACAACACACATTACAATATGTACTGCATTTCAAGGGAAAATACATTCCAAGGGAAAATACATTCCAGTATAAACCCCACTATATTAAAAAATACATTACAATTTGTGCCACACATACAATACATACAACAGATTAAAACACTGTACATGCAATATAATACAAAATACATGACATTACCAAGTACACTACAAACCATACACAATACATACAAGAAAAAGCATGATACATAAGATACATAATATAAGATACAATACATAAGATACAATACATACAATATTGTTGTGATGTCCCCAAGAGATGGACATGGGTTCTCATATCACTGAGTCCTCAAGCAGCAGTCCATCACCAAGGGATGGACTGAGCAGTCCCCCAGTGACAAACTGTAACATCACCTAGCGACGGACTGTCTTGTCCCCAAGTGAGAGACTGTGACCACACATCCCTCCCTGCTTACATTCAGATGCTGAGTCTCACGAAGTGAGGTCGTGCCCACACTCCAGCTGAGCAGTTTGCGAGGTTTGGAGTGTTGAGTGAGGCCTTGGTGCTGGTGTTGTGCTTGGAGAGTTGCTCTTTGCAGCTCTCAGTGCTCGGCTCCAGAGCTATTGAAGGATTTTGTCCAGCCCTGCCAGGCTCAGGCAGCCGGGACACCCTGGAGTTGAGCTTGCAGCAGCACAGGTGAGCTGGGCAGGGACACCTCAGCCTGGGAAGATGGGAGGGTTTCCTTCTTGAGGGACTTGGGCATTTCTTCCCTCCTTCCCAACCCAGCCAATGACCGTGGCCTCTCTTCCTTGCATTAACACCCGCTTCTGCAGCACCAGAGGGAGGGGTGGCTTGCCGTCACCAGCTCCCCCAGCCCACCGCGGCCTGTGGAGAGTGTGGCCATGGAGCTGGAGGACCGCTGTTGCATCTGTGTGGGCAGCTGGGGGGAGGCCAGCTATGTGCTGCTGTGCCTCCACTGGTTCTGCTATCCATGCATCCTGTGGAGGGCTGTGAGCAAGCCTGAATGCCTGACCAGCAGATAAGCTTCAGAGCTTTGCTCATCTCTCTTGGCAGGACATAGCATTGGACACCAAGGAAGCTATGGCTGACAGTGACTCTGCTCCAAAGGACAGCGGAATGAGCCAGCTGCCACAGGCAGGGCTGGCGGAATCAGCAGCAGACTCCCAGTGCCTGATCTGCCTGGGAGACATCGAGAAGGCAGCCTATATGGCTTCCTGCTTGCACTGCTTCTGCTTTGCCTGCATCCAGCTTTGGGCCAGGGAGAGAGATGACTGCCCACTCTGCAGGCAGCCCTTTGAGTGGCTGCCGCACTCAGTGCGAGCAGATGATAACTACAAGGAGTACGTGCTCAGCTCCCCCACCTTCCTGAGCAGGAGGATGGACATGGAGAGGCCCCGCAGACGGTCCCCACAGTGGCGTTACAGCATGTGCAGATGGCTGACCTCCAACCACCCCTCGGCTGGCAGAGGTGGACCTGTGGGGACTGACGGCACACAGAGGCCAGGCAGAGCAGGCGGGCGCCCGGCTGGCACTGCTGCTCCTCCTCCAGAACTATGCAATGGTACTGTGCGGCTGCGGCCCTTCAGCATCCACCCCTTTCACATCCAATAAACATCTTGATGCTTTCCAGTGCGTGTCTCATCACAAAAGAGCAACCCACCACAGGGAACACTTCCCAGCGCTGCCTTCGCAATGCAGGAAAGCCAAAGCAGGGATTTCTCAGCGTGCAGTATGATTTCATTTCACTTGAGTGCTGCAGCAAGTGATGGGTCCATCATGCTGTCCCAGCCTCCCAGTCCGGAGCACCAGGGCAGGGCTGCCCAAGACTCTGTAGCAGTGTCCCCTGGCAATCTGCTTTTGAGGGCTTAGGGGTCCACGAGTGCTGGTCAGTCTTGAAGAACCACTGTTTCAAAGCACAGGAGCAGCCCATCCCATGGTGTTTCAAGTCAATCAAGCGAGGCAGAAGACCAGCTTGGCTCAACATGGAATTCCTCTTGGAACTCCGGAGGAAAAAGAGATTGGATGATCTAGAAGCAAGGTCAGGCTTCCCAGAAAGATTACACAGCTCTGGTTCACGTGTGTAGGGAGATGATAGAAAAGACCAAAGCTCATCTAAAGTTAAAACTGGCTCTTCTTGTGCCAGAAAGCAAGAGAAGATTTTATTATTCTTGTCAATAGCAAGAGGAGGTCCAAGGAAAACATTGGACCCATACTTGATGAAGATGGCCTATTGATGGCATATTGAGACCCATACTTGATGCAGCCTTGGCTGCAGTGATCACGAGATGGTCGAGTTTGAGATCCTCAGAACAGTGAAAAGAGCATGTCACAAGCTAACTGCCCTGGACTTCAAGAGAGCAGACTTTGGACTCTTCAGGAACCTGCTTAGTAAGGTTCCATGGGATAAAGCCCTAGAAGGCAGGAAGGCTCAAGAATGTTGGCTGATATTCAAGGATCACCTGCTCCAAGCTCAGGAGTGTTGCGTCCTGACAAGCAGGAAATGGGGCAGGAAGCCCAGGAGGTCTCCACGGATGGATGAGGAAATGCTGAGAAAATTTGTAAGGAAAAAAGCAGCTTACAGAAGGTGAAAGTGGCGTCAGGTGTCCTGGGAAGAATGCAGGAACATTGTCCAGGAAGCTAAGGATCAGGTCAGGAAAGCTAAGGCCCAGTTAGAGTTGAATCTGGCTAGGGATGTCAAGGATAACAGGAAGGGCTTCTATAAGTGTGTCACAAACTAGAGACAGACTAGGGATAATGCGGGCCCTCTCTGGAAGGAAACAGGAGCACTGGCCTCCTTTGATTTGGAGAAGACTGAGGTTCTTAATGACTTCTTTGCCTCTGTCTTCACCAGCAAGTGCTCTGACTACGCCGCTCAAGTCTTGGAAGGCAGGAGCAGAGACTGTGAGAATGAAGACCTCAGGCCAACTGTAGGAGAGGATCAGGTTCAAGACCATCTTAAGAACCTGAACATGCACAAGTCCATGGGACTTGATGAAATCCATCCGCGGGTCCTGAAGGAGCTGGCGGATGAAGTCGCTAAGCCACTGTCCATCATATTTGAAAAATCATGGCAGTCAGGTGAAGTTCCCAATGACTGGAAAAAGGGCAATGTAACCCCCATTTTCAATAAGGGGAAAATGGAAGACCCAGAGCACTGAAGGAGATAGGGAATGTTAGGGTAAAGCCCCTCTCAATCATCTGCCAAAGGTCTGTGAAGTCTGTGGAGGTCCCCACTGACTGGAAGCCAGACACCATTATTCCAATTTATAAGAAAGGCATGGGGTAAGACCCAGGAAACAACAGACTTCATAGTCTAACCTCAGTATGTGGAAAAATGATGGAGAAGATCCTGCTGGATGCTTCTGAATGGTATTTGAAGGATAATATCATCATCAGGCCCAGTCAGCATGGGTATATAGTTGTGCTTACATAAATATTTTGACATTTGCTTTTTCACATTTTAACCAAACAGCCTTTAAAAAACAGAATGGGTACTAAATACTTTGTGCACATATATTGGCTACTGATGTGTATGGTATGTACGTTTAGCTTAGTGTCTACTTTTAAGTCATGAATCGTGAGTTTATTATTTCACTTTTGTTCTTCTCTAAACTCCCTCTAGTATTTCTAAATCCTTAATGGGAACAAGGCCCAGACAAAGGTACAGTGTGTTCTGCTACAGTGGCCCTCATTGTATTTTATCATCTTTTCAGCTATTTGAAGTGATATAAAGTATTTCATTTTGGTATTTTCTTATTGTTATGCAGACCATTAATATCCTATCTTTCAGTGCATAACACAAATCCCATTGAAGTCAACGCAGTATCTCCTCAGTACATTTAAACACATATCTATCTAGGCTGTTTTTCAGGTGCAGAGGTTGGACTAACAGGTCGGTAGTTTTCTGGGTCTTCCCTTAGTCCTTTCTTGCGAATTGGAATCGTGTTGGCTGGCTTCCTGCCAGCGGTGACCTCCCAGAGGTTCAATTAGTCTGGTACAAGACTGGACTAAATGGCTGTAATTGAATAGTTTGTGTCAAAAATGTCTAAAATTTCTAGTGACTACCTCAGAAACTGAGTAACATACTAAGTACTCTCTTAGTTACTGAGCTAATAGAAGACAACCTCTCTCTGAAAATGTCCAAGACCTGATCCCTGCCCTTAAGACTGTTCCTGTGGGATTTCTCTCCATTTGACTACGGAGCATTTTTACTGGAAAATGTGTTTAATGTTCCTTGATGAAGAAATCAATGTCTTGGTTCCCTTCAAAAAAAAGCCTTAGCCTCTAGACTTTATAAGTCTGCCTCTTTTGTCCCTCCTTGCTAGTTAGCCAGTATATCTTCTGATGTACTTCCTCTACTACTATATGCTGGAATTTTGTTTCTGCTTTTTTGTTTGTTTATTTTATTGCTGTCAAAATATGCATATCTTTTAGGAGTATCTGTTCCAGTTCAATGATTAGAGCAGTATCTGTACCATTTCTGTGTTCGGACTATGGCAAGTTGGAAACTTGTGCAAGAAATGCCATGGGATTTGAGATGAAATGAACTGCATCTAAAATTCTGTTTGGCTAGCAAATTTTCAGACAGGTTGAACTCTCCAGACTTCAGAAACTAGTATGTAATAAAGAGGTTAATGAGAGCACATCTATATAAACGCACTGTTCGTTTGAGGCAAAAAGCATAAGTATCACTGACAGCGGAGCATAGATTTACCTAAATTGCGGAGTGGTGAACAGATTCAGACAAACTAACTTGTTCTGTCATTCATTCAGCAAGTTTTAGTTCTGTTTAAAACTTGGCTTTGGCTGACCATCTATCCTCTTTCTGTTCATTCCATAAAACTGGATAGTTATTTCTGCAAAGGCTGTCGGATCCTTGCAACCCAAAGCTGTAAGAGTTGTTACTGACAGGGATTAAATCTGAGCCAGAAAACAGTATTATGTAAAAGCTACTGTTTTCTATATGTTATCACTGTGGTCCTCTTTTCTTGATTCTTTTTTGTAGTTGATGAAGTTATTATGCATCATCTCTGGTAGTAATACTCTTCAAGTTTTCCTAAATTAAGATCTACATCCATAATTGCTTAGCTTGAAAAGATGAGTTTAGAGCTCGCAGTACCTCCTCTGGTTATTTCTTACATCCTACACTTTGCTCTTGCTATTGTACTATGAATGTTAATTGCTAATGAAGTTAACCTCCTTCATTATCTCTGAATATGAAACTTCTACATGTACAAATACTTCTTGAGTTTATCTAGTGTATGAAACTGGAATGGCCTTTGCTCCCTGTGTACTGTTACTTATATTTCCAAGCACTCTTTTTTTATACACAATTTAACAGCTTTCCCTTTGGAGTTCACTGAAGGTGTGTGTGTGAGACGCATTTGCTCTGCCCCTTTCTCCTCTTCCACCTTTTCCTTCTCAGAGACACTTCTCTGTTTTTTATTCTGAGGGTATATATTTATATTGGCAGAATTCTTGTGTTTCGTCTAGCATAAAGAACAGCCATATAAAGTCAGGCATTATTTTTCTTTATGTGTTCTCATATTCACAAAAACCAACTTCACCTAAAGTGTGTAGTATTAAGGGAAAGCTAAAGGGAGAAACTAGTGATATATTCAGCTTTCTGTAGATGCGTGCCATTGGTTACAATAATTTGGTACTATGAAAGCCTGTATGTATATAGTTAAAATTAATTTGTGAGCTCACTCATAGGTCCTTATCATGTTAATGAGTAGGAATGTTACTGCTGGGGTCTCACGGATTAGTTTTTTTCTGATTATCATTTCTATCTTAGCCTGTGAGTATACAGTTCTCGAAGTGAATTGTAGAGATTTTATAGAACATATACAATGAGAGATGATGAGATTACTGTTAGAGATCTGAATTGTCTGTGTAAGTAATCACAAAATAAAAGCATTATTTGATGAAAACAAATGCAAAACAATACTGGACACCTTGGTTGGGGTTTAGTAAAAGGAAGAAGTTCCTTCACTTTGTGGTCCTGCCTTACGTTACCTGGAGAATTGGTAACAGGGTGTCTTCACTTCGTGATCTTCCCTGTCCTTCCACCATCTGTCCTTGACATACACTTGAAAGTGAAGAATTAATCTGGAAAGCAGAGATGCAAACACAAGGTTAGGATGACCAAAGAGAAGAATTACAATGTAAGCTTTTAGTTAACTACTATAGGTCTAAGAAAATTAAGTCCTTGGCCAGAAAAGCGTGTGGTGACATCACATTGCTGCATTTTAAAAGTTAAGAGAAAAGCTACACAAGTAATCCTGCATCTGAAAAACAGGCCTGAGAAGCTCAGTTAATTCATATTATCAGAGGAAGCTGAGGGGTGACTTGTGTTAGGGCAGAAAAGAGATATTTGGGAACTTATAAGACAAATGGATAATAAGATTCTGTGGCTAGAAGCTGAAATTTGACAATTTAAATATTAAAATATGATGCAAACCTCTAGCAGGATAATTAAACATGTAAAGACTCTGTCAGAGAGTGTATCTGACTTGCTATTTTTTGTCAACTTTATAAAAGACATGTTTACAGTTTTAATTTGAATTCTGTAGCCTGAATATGGCTCAGACTTTGACCAAAGTTTTTTATAGTAAATCCTGAAAACACAGCAAAGACAAATGATGCATATTCAGTACACTGCTTCAGTATACTGATTTATATACATATATATATATACATACAGGTAACTTGGGGCTTCATGCACATTTTGGTAGCATCACAACATTTTGGCAAGCTAATGTCAAAATATGTAAATGTCAGCAACAAGCAACAGAAGTGCACTACCAATGCATGCCATTCCTGCATGGCACTGACCACCTGGGGAAAAAACACATTGTGTGCTATATATATTCTAAATATGTTGAAACCCAGGAGACCAATCGTGTTGGTTAATGAAACTTCCAGCTTATGCAGATATTGGACAAGAATATTTGTAGGCAGGAACATGTTGCTGGCAGTGCCTTGTTCAGTATACAAAAAAAGAGTAGAATCATAGAATCATAGAATAGTTAGGGTTGGAAACGACCTTCAGATTATCTAGTTCCAACCCCCCTGCCATGGGCAGGGGCACCTCGCACTAAACCATGTGGCCCAAGGCTCTGTCCAACCTGGCCTTGAACACTGCCAGGGATGGAGCATTCACAACTTCCTTGGGCAACCCATTCCAGTGCTTCACCACACTCACAGTAAAGAACTTCCTTATATCTAATCTGAACTTCCCCTGTTTAAGTTTGAACCCATTACCCCTTGTCCTACCACTACAGTCCCTAAGGAAGAGTCTCTTCCCAGCATCCTTATAGGCCCGCTTCAAACACTGGAAGGCTGCTATGAGGTCTCCAAGCAGCCTTCTCTTCTCCAGGCTGAACAGCCACAACTTTCTCAGCCTGTCTTCATACGGGAGGTGCTCTAGCCCTCTTATCATCCTCGTGGCCCTCCTCTGGACTTGCTCCAACAGCTCCATGTCCTTCTTATGTTGAGGACACCAGGACTGCACACAGTGCTCCAAGTGAGGTCTCACGAGAGCAGAGTAGAGGGGCAGGATCACCTTCTTTGACCTGCTGGTCACGCTTCTTTTGATGCAGCCCAGGATACGGTTGGCTTTCTGGGCTGCGAGCACACACTGAAGCCGGCTCATGTTCAGTTTCTTGTCAACCAACACCCTCAAGTCCTTCTCCACAGGCTGCTCTGAATCACTTCTCCACCCAGCCTGTACCTGTGCTTAGGATTGCCCTGACCCAGGTGTAGGACCTTGCACTTGGCTTGGTTAAACTTCATAAAGTCGGCATCAGCCCACCTCTCAAGCATGTCCAGGTCCCTCTGGATAGCATCCCTTCCCTCCAATGTATCAACCAAACCACACAGATTGGTGTTGTTGGCAAACTTCCTGAGGGCGCACTCAATCCCACTGTCCATGTCACCGACAAAGATGTTGAACAGGATCAGTCCCAACACCGATTCCTGAGGGACACCACTCGTTATGTTTTCCAGCTGGATATTGAGCCCATGGCCACAACAATTTGTGTGCAGCCATCGAGCCAGTTCTTTATCCACCGAGTGGTCCATCCACCAAATTGATGTCTCTCCAATTTAGAGACAAGGATGTCATGCGAGACAGTGTTGAATGCTTTGCACAAGTCCAGGTAGATGACGTCAACTACTCTGTCCCTGTCCATCAGTTCCGTGGCTCCATCATAGAAGGCCACCAAATTGGTCAGGCAGGATTTCCTCTTAGTGAAGCCATGTTGGCTGTCACCAACCACTTCATTGTTTTTCATGTGCCTTAGCATGCTTTCGAGGACAATCTGCTCCAAGATTTTGCCAGGCACAGAGGTGAGAGTGACTGGTCTATAGTTCCATTTTACCCTTCATGAAAATGGGGGTTATATTGCCTTTTTTCCAGTCATCGGGAACTTCACCTGACTGCCATGAGTTTTCAAATATGATGGAGAGCGGCTTCGCAACTTCATCCGCCAGCTCCTTCAGGACCCGCAGATTTCATCAGGTCCCATGGACTTGTGCACGTTCAGGTTCTTAAAATGGTCTTGAACCTGATCCTCTCCTACAGTTGGCCTAAGGTCTTCATTCTCACAGTCCCTGCATCTGCCTTCCAAGACTTGGGCGTTGTGCTCAGAGCATTTGCCAGTGAAGGCTGAGGCAAAGAAGTCATTAAGAACCTCAGCCTTCTCCAAATCCAGGGTAGTCAGTTCTTCTGATCGCTTCCAGAGAGGGTCCACATTGTCCCTAGTCTGTCTTTTGTTTGCTACATACCTATAGAAGCCTTTCCTGTTATTTTTCATGTCCCTTGCCAGATTTAATTCTAACTGGGCCTTAGTTTTCCTAACGTGGTCTCTGGCTTCCCAGACAATATCCCTGTATTCTTCTAAGGCCACCTGTCCTTGCTTCCACCTTTTATAAGCTTTTTTTTTCCATCCAAGTTTCCTCATCAGCTCCTTATCCATCCATGGAGGTTTCCTGGCCCTCCTGCTGCACTTCCTTCTAGTCAGGACACAACACTCCTGAGCTTGTAGCAGGTGATCCTTGAATATCAACCAGCATTCTTGGGCCCCCCTGCCCTCTAGGACCTTACTAAGCAGGTTCCTGAAGAGTCCAAAGTCTGCTCTCTTGAAGTCCAGGGCAGTGAGCTTGCAGCATGCTCTTTTCACTGTTCTGAGGATCTCGAACTCGACCATCTCATGACCGGGTGTTGGATTACAGTAGTAGTGGGGTGATGGATTACAACAGTCTCCTCGAAACTCTTTCATTGCCCCTGTTCAGGATTAGAACTTGTGAAGAGTAGAGTGAAGAAATTGTTAAGGCCCCCAGGGTTTGAGGATGTGCAAGGACCTGTAGAACAGGAAACACTGAATGCTGCTCAGCTAATGCTGTTGTTTTGGCCTCCACTGTATGTGATGAGAATTTTAATGTTCTGGTTATCGTACTCCACAGTTCGTCCCAAAATTGTTCATTTTTGTTTGCTCTGTCCTCTGTGGCTTCTGGTTCTCACTTGGTATTTTGGGAATCCCATGCTGAGGAAAACCAGGAAGGGGATATATGAGAGAGAATAAATACATTACAAAATGGAGGAAGACCACAATAAGATAAAATTAGAAAGTTCTTGGCCTGATTGTGTCATGAAAGGGATAATTGCTCTGGAGTGTAGGCAGCTTATACACTTCAACTGACTTAGCAAAGAGAAAATGGGAAGTGTTTGCTTGTGCATATACTGTAAAGAAGGTGGTGTGAATTTAACAACCCTGGACCTGGAGAGACCACGCATGCCATCATTTGTTGCAGCAGTGTGTTTTGTGTGAATCTACTAGGCTTCCAAAGCTACAGAAAGCTGCTAAGGATTTTGTACAATAAAACTGCTTCTATTTAAATATCAGCAATCTAGCACCATCTAAATGGAACATATAAAACAATACAGCTACTACTCATTTCTGTATCTATTATATACAGTCTGTATAGTTCACAATGATTACTTGATAAGCCCATTAAGTTATCAGCAGGGCATATTTGCAGGGTATATTCACTCTAGATGTTATCATTGTTCAGCTCAAATAAAGGGGAAATGCTTCGTACAAAGTATAGCCTAGAAGCTGTTTCCCACAGAGGCTTTAATTAATGATAGTCTGCTATAGCAAATACAGATTATACCAGATAGGAAAATAGAGTATGGAAAGTCCATAGCAAGGCCAAATTAGACTGTGGTGATGAGTTAGGGCTAACAAATAAGTGTGTTGTTAAAAAAAGGATGTAATCAAAGATAGAAATGGAAGCTGATGCAACTCAACTGCAGTGGATTAACTGCTACTAAATTTGAGACTGTGCAGACAGGATAATCCTCGACTAGGCTGTTTTGGTTTGGAATTAAAGGAATTATCTACAGGTTGTTCTTTGTTCTCCCTAATTCTTCCCTATATTTAAATGAATTTGTCTGGAAAAAGTGTTATTACGACAACGTATTTTTTCCAAAGTTAATCTCTGTGTTTCAGGTTTACAAGTTATATTACTAGGAGAATGGAATTAAGGAAATATATAAATGCAATTTTGTTGCCTAGAAATAGCTGTAGATTCTTTTTTAGATCAGAAAAGTACTGTGTCCTGAAAAGACAGAAACGCAAAGCTATTGTCAACAATGTGTACATAGCTTTGTCAACATGGTGAGAATGGGAGTGTAGGTGGAAGGTGTGCAGGGTGGGCTCTTATGTGTCTTGGAGAAAGTCTTGGAGACTTTCTTTTGTCCCAGAGAGACAGGAAGGACAAGTGAAGACCTACGGTGCAGAGTGAGGCTACCCTTTCCAACACTGGCTGCTGTCAAACTCACAACAGTCTCTTCTTACTAAAGACAACAATGCCTAAAAGCTGGTACAGGCAGTAAGCAAGGGGCTCATGCTGCTTTGTTGTCCTGCAGAACTGTATGCCTTGATTTTCCAGGGCTCTTTTTTTGTGGCACACTTTATTATTACAGCCTTCAGAGGTTTATCTCTGGCAGGAGGCCTTCAGCATTGTGTACATCTGTATACAAAACTAGAGTCAGTCATCATGTTTGCATGAGTTTCCTATTGCATATGCTTATGACATGCTATTGTTGTACTTAAAATCTTGTGTATGGGCAGAGGGGCAGTACACCTTATATAAAGCCAAGAATTTATTGTTAATATAGTTGAGAGTCTAATCATTGTTAGTCCAGACATAACTGTTGGGGGAAAAAAAAAAAAAAAAGCTTCAATTCTTCATTTTGTACCCCTTTTCCTGCTGCTACACACATCTTTTCTCTGTTGGTTGGTAATTCTAAGTTAGTTGGTTCTAAGTTTGGTAATTTCATCCTGGTGGTGGAATGCTGTGGTGAATCACCAATATCTGGGGTCCTTCACTAGGAGGAATGTGATGTTTATGTGATTTTTTTTATTATTTTTTCTCTAGGTTTTACCTGGGATCATTTTTCTTTGCTTGCTCATATGCCTTTTCACTTCTGCTCTTTCTTCATTGGTCTGCAACTCCATGTTATGTCTGAATTTACCCTTTTATGGTGCCCATTACAGAACTCATTGTTCTCTTTACTACCCCGACCCCATTTTTCTCTGGCTCCAGGTATTTTTTTAACCGGCCCTTGGTATGAGTGCCAAGTCTCTGCCCTATCACTTCTCACTTCATGCCTGTGCTTCTCTGCACCACATAGAATCATAGAATCATAGAATCATAGAATTGTAAGGGTTGGAAAGGACCTTAAGATCATCTAGTTCCAACCCCCCTGCCATGGGCAGGGACACCTTGCCCTAAACCATGTGGCTCAAGGCTCTGTCCAGCCTGGCCTTGAACACCGCCAGGGATGGAGCATCCACAACCTCCCTGGGCAACCCATTCCAGTGCTTCACCACCCTCACTGTAAAGAACTTCTTCCTTATATCTAATCTAAACTTCCTCTGTTTAAGTTTGAACCCATTACCCCTTGTCCTACCACTACAGTCCCTAAGGAAGAGTCCCTCCCCAGCATCCTTGTAGACCCCCTTCAGATACTGGAAGGCTGCTATGAGGTCACCACGCAGCCTTCTCTTCTCCAGGCTGAACAGCCACAACTTTCTCAGCCTGTCTTCATATGGGAGGTGCTCCAGCCCTCTTATCATCTTCGTGGCCCTCCTCTGGACTCGCTCCAACAGCT
The DNA here is from genome assembly GCF_004027225.2 of Strigops habroptila. Taxonomy (NCBI): domain Eukaryota; kingdom Metazoa; phylum Chordata; class Aves; order Psittaciformes; family Psittacidae; genus Strigops; species Strigops habroptila. Next base: position 54,508,739 of record NC_044302.2, on the reverse strand, counting down.
CCATGTCCTTCTTATGTTGAGGACACCAGAACTGTACACAGTACTCCAAGTGGGGTCTCACAAGAGCAGAGTAGAGGGGCAGGATCACCTCCTTCGACCTGCTGGTCACGCTTCTTTTGATGCAGCCCAGGATACGGTTGGCTTTCTGGGCTGCCAGCGCACACTGCTGGCTCATGTTAAGCTTCTCGTCAACCAACACCCCCAAGTCCTTTTCTGCAGGGCTGCTCTGAATCTCTTCTCTGCCCAGCCTGTAGCAGTGCCTGGGGTTGCCCCGACCCAGGTGTAGGACCTTGCACTTGGCTTGGTTAAACTTCATAAGGTTGGCATCGGCCCACCTCACAAGCGTGTCAAGGTCCCTCTGGATGGCATCCCTTCCCTCCAGCGTATCAACCGAACCACACAGCTTGGTGTCATCGGCAAACTTGCTGAGGGCACACTCAATCCCACTATCCATGTCACCGACAAAGATGTTGAACAGGACCGGTCCCAACACCGATCCCTGAGGGACACCACTCGTTACAGGTTTCCAACTGGACATCGAGCCATTTACCACAACTCTTTGCGTGTGGCCATCGAGCCAGTTTTTTATCCACCGAGTGGTCCATCTATCAAATTGATGTCTCTCCAATTTAGAGACAAGGATGTCATGTGGGACAGTGTCGAATGCTTTGCACAAGTCCAGGTAGATGACATCGACTGCTCTGCCGCTGTCCATCAGTTCCGTGGCTCCATCATAGAAGGCCACCAAATTGGTCAGGCAGGATTTCCCCTTAGTGAAGCCATGTTGGCTGTCACCAACCACCTCGTTGTTTTTCATGTGCCTTAGCATGTTTTCCAGGAGAAACTGTTCCAAGATTTTGCCAGGCACAGAGGTGAGACTGACTGGTCTGTAGTTCCCCGGGTCTTCCACCTTCTCCTTCTTGAAAATGGGGGTTATATTACCCTTCTTCCAGTCATCAGGAACTTCACCTGACTGCCAGGATTTTTCGAATATGATGGACAGTGGCTTAGCAACTTCATTCGCCAGCTCCTTCAGGACCCGTGGATGGATTTCATCAGGTCCCATGGACTTGTGCACGTTCAGGTTCTTAAGATGGTCTCGAACCTGATCCTCTCCTACAGTGGGCCTAAGGTCTTCGTTCTCACAGTCCCTGCATTTGCTTTCCAAGACTTGGGTTGTGTGGTCAGAGCATTTGCTGGTGAAGACTGAGGCAAAGAAGTCATTAAGAACCTCAGCCTTCTCCAAATCCATGGTAGCCAGTTCTCCTGATAGCTTTTGGAGAGGGCCTACATTGTCCCTAGCCTGTCTTTTATTTGCTACGTATCTATAGATACATCATGTGTCTCCACTTCTGAAGCCCTCTCCTATTGTACCATGTCTATTTTTATAACCTACATCTTTATATTAGAGTCGTAAATACCTCACTGTATGGAAAATAGGGGCTTGTTATGGCTACTTACATAATGATATGGTTGTACTGTAAGAGGACAGTACGACAGTAAAATAAACCAGCAAAAAATTGCTGTCACCACTAAACCAGGTGAAACAAATCTGTAGGCAGGTCAACAAAAATTCAGACAAAAGAAGACTGAAAAAACTCAGTCCTGAGGACTTGCAAATTAAATATAAAGCTTATGGCCTGTAGCCAGAAATGGCAATATTTTATTACAGGGATATACAGCCTCAGAATGCCTTGGTTATTGCACTGAAGGCCTGTAGAAACTAGAGTGCTGAAGGAGCTGGTAGAGGAGCTTGCAAAGCCACTCTCCATCATCTATCAGCAGTCCTGGTCTACTGGGCAGGTCCCAGAGGATCGGAGGGTGGCCAATGTGATGCCTCTCTACAAAAAGGGCAGGGAGAAGGACCCTAGAAACTACAGGCCTGTCAGCCTGACCTCAGTGCCAGGGAAGGTCATGGAGCAGATGATCCTAAGTGAGATAACACAGCACGTGCGGGAAAACAGAGGGGTCAGGCCGAGCCAGCATGGGTTCATGAAGGGTAGGTCCTGCTTGAACAACCTGATCTCCTTCTACGATAAGGTGACCTGCCTGGCTGATGAGGGAAAGGCTGTGGACATCGTATATTTGGACTTAAGTAAAGCATTTGACACTGTCTCCCACAGTATTCTCCTGGAGAAACTGGCTGCTCATGGCCTGGATGGGTGGATTCTTCATGGGGCTGGAAACTGGCTGTGTGGCCAAGCTCAAAGAGTGGTGGTAAATGGTATCACATCCAGTTGGCGACTGGCCGCTAGAGGTGTCCCTCAGGGCTTGGTGATAGGGCCAGTGTTGTTTAATATCTTCATTGATGATCTGGACAAGGGGATCGAGTGCACCCTCAGTAAATTTGTGGACGACACCAAGTTGGGTGGGAGTGTTGATCGGCTGAAGGATCGGGAGGCTCTGCAGAGGGATCTGGACAGGCTGCATCGATGGGCTGTGGCCAGTGGTATGAGATTCAACAAGGCAAAGTGCCGGGTCCTGCACTTGGGCCACAACAACCCCATGCGATGCTCCAGGCTTAGGGAAGAGTGGCTGGAAAGCTGCTTGGAGGAAAAGGACCTGGGGGTGCTGACTGATAGCTGAATATGAGCAGCTTGTGCCCAGGCAGCCAAGAAGGCCAATGGCACCCTGGCCTGTACCAGAAACAGCGCAGCCAGCAGGGCCAGGGCAGTGATCGTCCCCCTGTACTGGCACTGGTGAGGCTGCACCTCAAATACTGTGTTCAGTTTTGGGCCACTCACTACAAGACATCAAGGTGCTGGAGCAGGTCCAGAAAAGGGCAATGAAGCTGCTGAAGGGTCTGGAGGAAAAGTCTGACGAGGAACGTCTGAGGGAACTGAGGCTGTTTAGTGTGGAGAAGAGAAGGCTCAGGGGGGGCCTTATCTCTCTCTACAACTACCTGAAAGGAGGTTGTAGTGAGGTGCAGGTAGGCCCCTTCTCACATGTAACAAATGGTAAGAAAAGAGGTAAAATCCTCAAGCCGCACCAGAGGAGGTTTAGACTTACATGTTAGGAAACATTTCTTCACTGTGAGGGTGATCAGGTATTGGAATAGGCTTCCCAGGGAAGTGGTGGAATCACTGCCCCTGGAAGTTTCAAAAACTGTGCAGATGAGACCCTCAGTGACATGGTTTAGTGATGAACCTGGTAGTCCTGGGGTAATGGTTGGACTTGATGATCTGAAAGATCTTTTTCAACCTAGTTGATTCTATGATTCTATGATTCTTGTTCATCTCCAAGTTCGTCACCACCAGCATTTCAGTCTTGAAGCTGTTTATCTCCTTCTTTCCTTGAATCTGGGAAGCAGCTATCGCTATTTTGAGATTCGTCACGTATGTGTACTTGAGGCTATACAAAATTCTCAGTACTGCCAGAAAGACTTGTTTTCAGGTTATGCCTCTCTTCAGCTGCTCAGAAGAACAATTTTTACTTCACTATTTTATTTAGAAAACACTTCTAATTTTCACAAAAAAAGTTAATGTGCTTTTCTAGTCAGACAGGAATATAGCAAACACTGATGCATTGAAGACTTTAGATCTGCTTTAAAAAAATTACAATCTGAAATGTCCTTACTGTTTATATTGCTCATTTCCTACTGAATCCTCCATCAGCCTCTTTGCTGAAGTTAGCCAACTATTTTGATACAAGCCAGTGCTTTGCATCTAATTTTGTTTTGCGTGGTGACAACGAAAACTCACACTTTTTTCCTTCTCACTGGAAGAAAATTATTTGGATTCTTGCATCAGTTTCCAGGACAGGAATAAATTTTTGTCAAGTGGCAGGAACGATTTATGCAGGTCTATTTTTAGAGTCGGACTGTTCATGCCTGAATACATGTAGGAGTGTGCCTGCTGCGTCTGTACTCTGTCAATGAAGAGCCTTGGTTTGAGTATTCTTCCAAATATTCCTGCAAATGAATGAAGCTTTTTTTCCCCCTTGTGATAAATTAAAAAGACAATAGTGAACATTTGTACTGCTTGATCACTTGTTGATTTAATTCCTAAGTGTACCTGCAATGTACTACATGCATTTTTCACTCTATCTTCTGCGCAATAGTGTGTCATTGCCTTTAGGAGACTCCATGATACTGATAGCTGCTTTAACAGGACTTGGCAAGTTATACTGCATGTACACACTGCATGATTAGGAAGAATTGATGTATGGAAGTAGGAATGAACTACAAAAGAAGATCTTAATCTTGTATCCCAGATGTGTGCTTTGAGAGAGCTTTGAAACAGTTCATCACTGTAGGTTCAAAGATTCAGTTTGTGCTTCTCAGCATATTTCATCAGACCCTAGTAGATGGTGGAAGGTGAAACTAAAACACCAACATGAAAGAAGCTTCTAGTTGCTTCTGTCACTTTAAAGAAACTCTGTTAAAATAGTGGTAAAAAACATATGCCAGGGGATTTGCTGCATTTATCCAGGAAAGGACAGCTTTCCTCTGCCTGTGGAGAGGACGATTAGCAAGGCATGCGCACATGGAGGCAGTGAGAATTCATTAGTCCTGGGCCCCGAGTAAACAGGATTCTGCAAGATTCGATCTCAGGTTGTAACATACAGTGATATTATCCAGTTAGGTGATGAACTTGGGCAAACTCAGTTTTTAAAGCACAGTGCACAAGATTTTTCAATTAATTTATTTTTCTTTTTAAAAAGATCTTGTCACACAGAGAGAAGACAGTTTTCCCCTTCTTGTAAGTGCCCTTGGTGGTTTCTGAAGTGCAGCAGTATGTAACTGCATTTTTGTCTTCAGCATGGTATTTTCTCAAGATTTTTGTGGCTAATGCTGCTATCTGAGGGAAACTAAATTCGCCTGCAAAAGGCCTGTCTGTGTAATGACACTTCCATATGTTCAAGGGATTTCACCCCTTTCTATTTTACAAGCATCTAATTGCTACACTTATTTTTTGACTGAACTAGCTCCCCAAAACTAGTGTTTAAGGCTTCCAGTATTTGTCTCTCGCCAAATGTTCAGGTTCTTTCATGTATGGGAGCAAGATCTTTTAAGGAAATAGGCAGTGCAGTATTTCTTCACTTGGCCAAAATATCCTGAAAAATTTAAGTCTAAGCAGATATGGTTTAGCCGCTTTGCAAGGCTGCTTTTAGTAACTTATGATGGGCAGTAGCTTTCACAACAAGAAGGGCTAACAGTTCTTCTCTTAGCAGGGTATGGTTGTTGTTTAAATATGAAATGCTAGGAATCCACTCCTGAAATTACAGAACTATTGTTCTTTTTAAATAGCATGCAAGCAAGCTGTGAAGTTTTCCCATTAGTTTTGATGGGAATTGAACCGTATTTCCAGTATGCTGACTGGCAGAGAGGAAGGAGAAAAGGTTTGGTGAATTTGATGGATTAAAGTTTTTAAAAGTTTCTGTAGAGATTAAATTTGTAACACAAAAGTTTATATTGCTGGAATCATAAGCCTGAAACCAAGTCCAAAGAAAGATACTGATTTTTTACTTGGGGAAAATTATAAAAAAACCTCGTATCTCATGAAGTTTCTTAGAAATTGTCCTGTAGTTGCTCACAGGTCAGCACAGATCATCTGACAATATCTTAAGCCCTGGCCGGCCTCAAAGAGGTGAGCAGTGCTCAAAACCGGCTTTGCCAAGAGGCCTGCCAATCACTCATAAGTACTGAGAGAGGAGTCAGAATTCAAGCCAGCCTGTTTGCTGTCTTTTTTCTCCCTTAAAGCACTTCTATGTCCAGTGACTCATAGGAAGCCTTGCACGACTCCTGTCCGGGGACAGGACTCCTCCCTCTTACAGTTTCTGCAGAGACAGCAGTCAAGCAAATAATGTATTAATTACTGAGCCAATCTGTGACTTTAGGGTTTTTCAAGAAGGAAAGGTTTTGAAGCAGGGCCAGTCTCATTTTTCTTCTCCCCATTAGCCTCTGGCTCATTTGGCCCTTGGGCCAGACCTGAGCTCCAGCTCTCTCTGCAGTATTCATTTGGTTTTAGTCTTTAGTGCCTAAAATAATAAATTGAACGCTATCATGTGGCCAGCCTTAAAAATTGAATTCATCTCTGTCTCTTGCACATGTGGTTAATAAAAAAAGTGTTTTAAGATTTGGATTCACAGTTCGCTGGTGCCAGGACTATGTGAAATATTAAAATTGCCTAGGGCTGGAGCTTCTCTGATTGATGGGCAAAAGCCAATTTTTTGTGTCTATTTAGACCACTTAAGGATATATATCATAGTTCTGCAGTAGAAGTGATGCAAAACCCAAGCTTGATAGACATAGTATTATTTAGCAGGTATTTCTCAATTTTGCCTTGCTCCAGCAGCTCTTATATCTGGGAATTTACTGGCTTTATTTAGGGAGGAAGAAAGCAAAGACTTGGAAGTATCTTTTTGCAGAATCTGAATCAGCAGGATACTCTCCTCATGCTTTGGCAATTTGGCTAACATTAAAGCTAGCAGAGCTACAACTTGATTACTGAGTTTAAAAATTCACTCTGGATCATGTCAGTAGGAAATTCAGATCTGGATCCTGATTGAGACAGGGATTCTCTATACCACTTTCTGCTGTATATCATGACAAGCAAGATGTCACTGCATAGAATAGTAATAAACAATAAAGTGACCTAATGCATTAGAATAGCGTTATCATATAGCATTATTATATATTTAAATAGCAGGAGAAAGATTTTTCTTGTGGCGTGACTAGAAAGAAATGTTTGTGATTGCAGAGTCTGAGGCTCAGTCTAGTCATATTACATTCAGAAATACTTGAAGTTTGTTTAGATGTCTGCTAGCCATGGCAGAAGTGTGTCAGTCTTAAAAAGAAATCTACTGCACGGCACGGACAATGTGCATTTCATTTGGGAAATAATAATGCTTCTGCATTTCAATGATGACCACGCTATAACGCATTCATGTGCTGACTGCTAAAAAGTATATTTCTCTGAAATTGAGCAATAAATAAACAGCAATCCCATGTTAGACGTGTGCCTGACTCTCCTCAACTCCTGCTTAGATTTTTGCTAACCCAGCTCATGCTAAAGCCTGATGTATACTGGGAGCAGTGCCATGAGATCAAAGTGAGAGCACCAAGTAATATACAGGTGGCCAGGAAGGGCTGAAGGGCCACTGTTCAGCCACAATCACCTGTAAACTGCTGTCTCTGCAGCCATTGTCTTTTGTCTGGCAGTTTCCTCAGAGTCGACTAATTTATGGAAATGGTATAGACCAAACATCCAAGCTGCAGGATATAAAACATCAACTTATCCAAAAAGCTTTTGAAGTGCATCTAACAGCAGCTGGACTGCTGAGGCTTTCTGAGGCTTACTGGTGTAATACAGGGTATGCCTGCACCACGAGGGAGGAAGGGTGAGCACTCTCACCATCGGCTAGGGAACCAATTTTTTTCTTTCTCTCATAGGTGCAGAAGATTAAGAGTTACAGGTTACAAGTTAGGAAAAGCTATGACATGAATGGTGAATTAACATGATAGACTAGTCTGGCCAAAAGGGGATTGAGCCCCTGTTTGTTGCATTTGCTTACTGTATTTCTTAATAAACTCATGAAATAAAGGTTAAATCACAGAGAATATATCCTGTAAATCTGAGAGATCTGAATGGACCATGACAGACACATGTGTGATTTCATGGGGAAGGTGACAGCACTACAGCTTCAGGCTGCCAGCCAGCCAGGAACAGTCTGCTCATGGCTTTTAACTTTCCCATTTGAAAGTTGGAAATAAAAAAAAAAAATAAATTTAGTTCTAGGAGCTTTGATGTTTAGGAATCTGGCACCCCTTCTCCCTCAGCCAAAAAAAAATCTTATGTGTTGATACAGTTCATTAACATTATAGAACACTGTGGATAGGCATATTCATCAAAGGCAAGGTACTCAGTGTGATAAAAGCACGAATCGTAATGGCTGCATCTACATGGTTAAAAGAAAGGAGATTACACTTTTGTGAAACTTGCTAATAAATTAAAAACTGCAGTCCTGGTTGAGTACCTGGGGGATGTCTCTTCTCTTTGTAACCCAATTAATCTTTAGCCTAAATCCAGTCAGTACTTCCAGTAATGGATCTCCTAAAGTATACACCAATGTCCAACTTCACAATTCATCCTCCCTGAGAGAAGGATTTCATGGCCTAGTCATCCTCAAAGCCAGTGCTGAGATCTTCTAGGCCTTTTCAGCCTCTCTATCTCTCTTCCTTGGATATGTATAGATGCCTTAATTGTAGTGATTTAATTATTTGGGGAACACACAGCATATAGAGCTAAAAGAAAATTGATAAAATGTACATATGTTCCTTGTACGTGACTCTAATAAATCATGGATCAAGGCAGAATAGTACATGCCAGGGGATAACTGCTGCTCAAAATCCTCATCACTTATATTGCCAAAACACTGACTGGACTTGGAAGAGGGAAGTTCTGTGCCACCACTTTTCCAGCTGTGTTGTTCTGCTGCACCTGTGTCTTTTTTAGGGGCAAGCTTGCTCTCCCAATTTAAGACGACTCTGGCTAACCAGATTCAGCTCTTCTACCCTTTCTGATCTTCTGCTGGAATTTTTCCAGTTTGATACTATAGGGCTATGAATGCCTTATATGTGGATCAATATCTATGTCTTTTAAAGGCAGATAAGATATTCTTTGTATATGTTGGGGCCATCTAAAAAGAAGCTGGACTCCTATATTTAGGAAGCTGAAATAAACTTTAAGTCAGTATTTTTGATGATCCATTTCAAAATTTTCTCCTACAGAAAGACACTCTAATTGGCACTGACAGTTACAGTTATGCTACATGCATAATACAGAAATGCAAATAATAAATTTACATAGTTTCCTAAGCTTTTGCATGAGCAATAGGAAGGGCCTTTTTTTGCAGTGGAAGCAGCTCTTGGGTTTGCAGCAGACATTTAGAAGAAAGCATTAAGAAAAATGAGAGACGTATCCGACAAAGAACAAGGGAGTATCAATGAGGGGGGAAGCAATGGCAGAAGTAGCTAGGGATTACTTTGAACCCTCATGGGTTATATTTTTTACACCAACTGTATAACGTTGATGCATTATGTTGATTACACTGAACAAATTGTTGATGTCAGTGTTAACACAGCTCTGATGTATTGGCATGTCAATGACTGCTGGAGATCTCTCAGTTACGGAAATGATTTGTGCAAAAACCTATGGAGCTAAATTTCTCTTCTCTGGAACTACAAGGAAGGCAGGTCCCCGATATTAAACTGACATATCAGCTGAAAAATACCTTTTTGCTTTTTGTAGGCCTTTATGTAGAAGAAAAGGAGACAAGTCAGGGAACAGGCACAGATCAGGGGCAGTTTCATTCTGGTAAGAATTAGAAATAATCTGCCCTTGTGGGCCATTTCCATACATATTTAGGAAAATACTAATCAATTCCCAGTTGGAGTGGAAATCAGGTTTTGTCACTTCTAAGTTAGAGCCTTAAACTGTAGTTTAAGAATTGGTTCTGTGCTTATAGAAATACAGAATTTGTGAAGATTTTGCAGAAGAGAGAGAAGTCAGCTGTCTGGATGCATGTGGGCTGACTGCTGCAGCAGAAGCAGTACAGCCTAGTCACTGCAAGGCCTCATTACTGTGTCCTCGCAACATCTGCCAACCTCCTCTTGTGCCACAGCTGCTCTGCAGCAGAAAGGAGCCTCAGCAAGGGCTTAAATGCTTGCACAGATGCTGTGTTACCCTCTGCAGTTCTTCAGGTTATGGCAGGGAGGTATCTCAGCCTGAATGCTTCTTCATTAGTGTGTCAAGACTCATAATGCATTAACACTTAAAGACTGTTTAGGTGGGCTACTCGTCCTGGCTTGTGAATCAAGTTTAAAAGAAAATGGCCATAATTACTCACCATGGCTTGGAAAAGAAAAACAAGTATTTACCAAACAGAAAAAACTGTGTATGACCCAAAAGGAGGTTTCAAAAGCAGCTATTAAAATCCCTGCCAGTACTTCAGTGGGGATGGTCTGCTCTCTGTGGTAGTGTCCACTTTGACAAGGCTTTGCAGCATGGCAGTGGTGGTTGAAAAAAAACATGTCGTGCCATAAGTAAAGCATCTGAGAGCTTTTCAAGGTAAAAGGTATGGGTGGAACGCATGTTATCTGAAGAGATTTGTAATATTTAGGAAATGTAAACTCCCAGTTTATAATTGGTTCAGGAGTTCAGAACATATCCTGATTACTCTCATGACTGTGTCTTGCTTTTAGCTAACTCTCTAGAGCAGCTTGTCCAAAGTTATCCTGCTGAACATCTGCTTGTGAAGCAAGCCCCTGACTGAATGCCATGAAGAGAGCTGCTGACTTGGTGCTGCAGTCTTTGCTGGTCTTAGCTCTTCTGAAGGCTTCCTGCTCCACTGTGGGTGACATTTGGGAGCAGCCAGACCAAAGCATTGATACCACATTGAGGAGTGAGTCATGGGTCCTTTGTGCTTTATCAGTACAACCCAAAATCTCATTTTCTATCCAGATGGGTTTTCTTTATAGGGAGAGTTTGCTTTTATGCTACGTTAGGAAAAAAACAATAGGTCTCGTGTCAGCAGAGAACAAGTAGGAATGAGCAGGACAGGACCCTGGACAATTGCATGATAGTCTCAGGAGTGTCCTCGCTCAGGATCCCTCACAAGCTTAAAAATATCCCTATATTCATGACCATTTTTCCCCAGACATATTTTCTTCTTTTTGAAAACATTATCCTAAAGGAGGGTCTGGTTGTGCGCAGATGCCTTGCTCTCCCAGCTCCCTGATAGACCAGCTTCTTCATTCTGGCAGTCTGGTGAGTATGATACAGTTGATTTAGAGCAGAAAGAGCAGGGTAAAATTTGGAGGATAAAACCAGCCAAAATCAGATGAGTGAACTGTATGAATGGAAACACCTCCTGTATCACATCATCTCTTTGCACCTCACACTGTCCCATCTTACTCTGCAGCACCATTACGTTTAGGATGAATTGATGTAGTGTGATCTCCATCAGAATCTTTTTTATCCAAGAGTCCTAGACACATTCCTTAAGTTTGCTGGACTAAAGCATTGAACTTTGCAAAGGCTGGTGTCTACTGTTGTGAAAACTTTTTTTCAAAAAATAACTGTCATCTAAAAGAAAGCTCTTCCAGTCTACCTAAGTTCTCCAGTTTGTCTTTTTCAGTATGCATCCTCAATTATATGCTGCCAGCTCCTTGGACTGTGAGAAATATTAATTTTTAAATGCAACAAAAACTTAGCAGAGAAAAATATTGTTAAGATTTCTGGACATATCAGACCAAGAGCCAAATGGTACTTTAATTAACATTAGGCATTTATTATAAAAGCTATGATTACAGTAAACTTGTCTGGTGTTAATGTGAATGTCATGTGTTCCCATAGGAGACCCACTGAAACTCAGCTGTAATTAATGTACCATTGCAGCAAAGTGCCAATGAAAGGTCACGCTTTCCAGTTCTTGTCCTTTCAAAACAACTAAGCAGTTAATCACTCTTCTATAACCTCCTGCTCAGTTAAATGCCATTCTGACAAAAAGATGCTGTTTCTTTATATGCTGTTATTCCTGTCAAATTATCTACTCAGCCTTTAAAAATTAACGTTTTTTCTCTATGTCACAAAGGTCACATGTGGAAGGAGGTAATGGAAATTGACACAGTAGTAATTCAGCTTGCAAATTTTGCTGTTAGCAGATCTTTGGTGTCCTTCATATGAGATACATTTCACTTATGAATGGGAGATAAGTTACACAGTTTAAGCCTCTGAAGCTACAGAACACTTTCTGTGAATTCTTGTGCATAGTTCTTTTGCAAGAACTTAATTTTGCATGAGTGTTTCTCTTTGTAACTTTATTTCTTTCTTTGTAACATCCTTTACATCAATACTATAAGACGCCAGTTCTTTATTTCTAGTTTTATCTATATCTTAGCTGATCACTTCGGTTTCTACATTTAGATGGAATGTGTTTCTAAATTGGCACATTAGCAGCTGTTTTTCGCTGAAGTCTTGGAAGTGATGGTGCAAGTCTAACAACCACCTTTACTTTTATTCATAGTGGACAATTTTTGCGTTGAGGGTGGTGGGTTTTTTGCATACTGTGGGAAATATGGATTTGTCACCTGCCATGCAGACTTGTTGCCTGTTATATAGCTGTGGTCGAAGGTGAAACTTTCTTATAGCAAAATCAGAACATTAAAGGGGAAAAATATATGCAAATTCCCACTGAGAGCAATGTGACATGCTGCTATGGTGGAGCAGGACCAAACTGCCAGTGAAAGAAAAGCTTCTGTGTTCACCAAACTGAGACAGAAAGGTATTTGCCTTGAGAGAACACAGACTAGCACAAGAACAGCAGATCAATTGGAAAGCTGTTGATGGAGCAATAAACACAGCACTTGAACTATCTATCCACAGAAGCAATTTTATTGTTTCCTAGCACTTAATCATTTTAAATGACTAACAGACCTGATCTGTGGAGTAGATCTGAGATCAGCAGACCATGGTATTCTACAGAGGGTCTTGGCATACCTTGTAATTTATCCTAAAAAGAAATAAACGCACTTTTTATGGAGAAAAGAATCTCCTATAGGAATACATTCACAGGTTTACCTTTATTCTTCAGGGCTATTTTAGCATGGGCCATTTTTCTTTTTTTAGCATTCTTCCTCATATGTTTGAAATCTGTATCTGTCTGGACCTGGAAGTCAAAAAATATATGTCCCTGGAAAGTTTTTGTGCAGTAATGAATTATGAAGGCTCAGATCTTCCTCTAGGCAATTTATTACAGAGCAAGACTCTTCAGTGTCATGAATCTCCAACTGAATATATTTTACTAGGCCACAGCTCAGATTTGAGAGTGAAGATGGATGTCAAAAGTGATTATTCTGCCAGCAGTAGTGCTACCTTCAGTCCTCTCTGTTTCCGTCCCTGTGTGGACAACGATGTTTATGTAGTTGGATACCTGAAGATATGGAAGCAGTACCCAGTATCCATGTGGGTATCCAACTGGAGAAGTACTAACAGAATCATGCTCTGAAGACATGAAAATATTTGAGTCATCAGTGTGCTAGCATTTTACTAGCAGACTAAGGTCTATATTTATAGTAGATGCCTGAGTCACTAGCAGCAATGGATGCAATTTTTCTAGAGTGGAAACATCTTTGCAAAGTTATGTTAATTTGATATGAACATATTGATGTTTTGAAACTAAATTTGAATATATTGACATACAGAGAACAGACTCTTTATCCAGAGTCCTTCACTAAGCATCCAGGCTAATCTTAGACACAGATCGTAGGTTTAACTTTTATTCTTCAGCTTGGGTTATCTGTACTTTGGGTACTGATATTTAGCTAGTTTATTTACCTGCTCATTTTCTTTTTGAAGGAGCAAGTAGCAGCGATGGGACATCTAGCGTTCATCCATGTCTCTTAAACAGGTATAACTTTGTTTCTTCTTCTTCCCATATTGCAGCTAGAACTACTGCTGTGTAGTTAATGGTTTAAATTAATTTAAATTACCTTCTGAAAGGATAAAGGAAAAGTTGAAAGAATTTTCAGGACAGACCCACATAACCTGCCACAGCTGTTCTATTGCTGTATCAGGGTTAACCTATTGTTCGATTAACCTATTGTTCTGGTCACAGAATTAGCATTTAATCTACTATTATAATACTTACATAATTTCTAAATTTTGTTAATCTTGTAACTCAGACTTCTGAATTTTAGTATTTGTCATTTAGAGACTCTTAGCTTCCCTGCATTATCTTGTGTTTTATTAGAATACATATCTTGAAATATAATAGATCACTCTTTTTATATTAAATCTGACTTCATTTATAGTACTTGTCAAGTCAGTGACACTGCTTGGGCTAAGGTATGATTTAGCACAAGTAAGAGGACAAGAAGTCTGAATCAAGGCTTTTAATTCTTGCAGCATACCAGATAACCACATTCTTTCCCCGCTGCTTAAGCTTTGATATTGCAAATCAGTGTGTAAACCATGACAAGAAGGCTGTGGGGACAGATTTTGGGGGTAACTCCTTCTAGGTTGGCTTAATTAAATTTCTGTATTTCCAAAATATTAACCAATGGGTGTAGTTCTTTGTACAAAGAGTCATGAATCTGAAAAAGTACGTGCCTCTCACTTAGTACTAGTGTTACATTTTATCTGTCATGAGGATCACCCTTCCACTTTGTCCTGTTTATGAGGGTTGACTAGCGATGCAAATGCCTGAGACCTTGCCATGTTTTGCAGTTCAGGTGTTCACAGAGCAGCCTGTGGACTACTTTGTTTCAGTGAGGTAATGGGGCATCAATTCTGGTAGCAAACCAGTAATAATAGAGTTGTATCTATCATAGTTAATATATTGCCTCACTTGGCTGTATTTACAGGACCTAAATTTGCAAATCCACCTTCTCAAGATGTACAAAACCAACACTTGCAACAGTGAGTCCTGGACATGTGCAAACCTTGCTGATGCTTAATAAGGTGCCTTAGTAGGTAATAAGTTAGCAGCCACACTTGAAAAACCTGAAGGCCCATTATGGGCACATATACAAATGCTGCAACTTCGTTTTGCTGGCCTGCCAGTTAGAATTGTTTTACATACAGGTTTATCTTCCAGTTTAAATGTATTTCAACTTTCTTTTAGTTTTGTTTTGATGTTTCTTTTCTTTTGCTATTCTTCGATGTTTCAGATTGTTTTGTATTGGAAAGCAATTACTTTCTTGAGCAAACACCTGTTTTCCTGATGTGTTTGCTTCACCATATTCTGATAGTTAATTTTATTGCAACAGGTACATTTGTCTCAATGAGATGTGAGTTCTGATACTTTAAGACCATTTATTTGCCCACAGAGGACAACTATAACTTGCAGGAGCTCATCTGCAAGAGGCAGATGGCGGAGATGAGGCAGACACCACTCTTTCTCCTGGTGGCTATCCCTGCACCTGCAGGGATAAACTGCAGTGGAGTCTCTAGCTGAAAAAAAGAAATTTGTAAGAAAAGACATGGAGTTAAATATTAATTTCCACCAGCCTGAAGTTTAAGTGTTAATGGTCATTGTATGTGCAGAGAAAAAGCGTGAAGATTTTTGCATACCAGACTATAGTCAGTTCTTGGTTTTCTACAATGCTTGGCAATGATATGTAGTTCAAAGACTCAGGTGCCATGAAAAACACATATACCAACAGTTAGAACACGGAGTATTACTTTTAAGAACCTTTGATTTAATCTACTTGATAACTTTGCTATGTTGTCATATAGTTAACAGGGTCATTAAAAAACATGACTGAATCACTTATGAAATGTGTGAAAACTATTAGGGAGGAATAGGGATAACAGGTTTCAATGAAAGCTGGAGTTTTTTGGCAGTTGTGTTGGCATTTATCACACAGCTTCTAAACTAGCCATGAATTTTGTAAGTCAGCATCTGCTTATTCTGGGATTAATACAGCACGTATTAGTGATCGGTTGTTTATATCATTGACACTGTACCTGTCATGAGGCAGAAAATGACTACAGTAACCAGTACTGAGAACTGGTGCTGCAGTGGATGAGAGTCCATTTGGCAAGAGAGAAGGAAGGCTTGTCAGTTGATCCACATTGATCCTTCCTAGCAGACGGCACCAGTCAGAGAAAAAGACTCCATGTATGATTTGTGTCAGTAGAAGCTTCTTCCAACTAGGGCTCACTGTGAGATAAACAAAATGCTTTCTCTCTTGCCTCCCTCCTCTTACTCTCTGCCTGTAACATAAATGCAGCTCACCCTCTTCTGTTGTGGCCATGCTCAACACTGCAGCTATAAAAAGGCTGAAGCTCGGCTTGGTTATCCTGAGGAGCTCTCTATGCTGGACGAACCTAATTCTCACTGCAGGCATCAGAAGCCAGGAGGGATTACTGATATGACTTTACAGCTGGAGGAAAAGAGATGGAAGGGTAGAAATACATTATTCAAGGCCAAAAATGAGTCAGAGAAGAGATGAAAGGCCTTTGGAGGATCCTATCCTCCTCAAAGGTAGTTAGAGAAAATTATGTTCGGCACAAAGCCTTCAAAGTGCTGACCTTTTTTCTTCCATCTGAGGTGATGTTCGCTCCAAGACTTTGACTGCTGGCAGCTGTGTTGAGAAGGATCCACACATTTGGGATAATGTGGACTCAGGTTTATTTCCTGCACCGGCTCTTTCAAGACAGGATCCTGAATACTCCACATTGCTAATCCCTACATGTGGCTTTTTCATCTCTATGCAGAGAGGGTTTCCAGTAAACTGCTGTATTTTTATTCATACCTGTTTTAGTACACTAAATTCTCAAGCAGTCCCTTATGGCAATAAACCAGGTGGAAACAATAATTTACATATCTCAGGAGAACACCACACAGGACATTCAAAGATAGAAGGAAGAAAACACATTATGCATAAATTACTGTATTTTTGCATGTAGCAGACACCAATTATTAATTGAATTTAGCTACCTATTTACTGCTTTCTATTTCAAATTACTTTAATTTTAAATTTTAAAGTAGTACAGCAATTTGGAAGATTTAGAACCAATAGAAATGTACAGATGTAAAAATCTTTAATGGATTGAAATATATCCAACTTTCTTTGCTTATTTTTAATTGGTATGACCTATAAACTATAAAAAGTTAAATAATACTATTAAGTTTCCAAAATTATGAGTATTGGTAGGTGGTTCAACTGCTCTTCTTTCCAATGCACAAAATTATTAATGCCTCCTGAGTTGACTTATTTTGCAACTTAGAAATACATTTCTCAACAGAATGTGTATGGCATAAACTAGTCTTACAGGTATTAATAAGAAGCATTTTAGCTCCAGATGACTAATCTAAATTAGTCATACCTGTAATGTCTGACATTTATTTGCTGATATCATAAAAGTGAAATTTCCCTCAGTCAGGAATCTGATTTATGTGCTTTGGGATGGTGAATTTAATCTGAGGACTAATTACTGGAGTTTAGTTGTTGGTTTTGGGGGTTTTTTTGTTTCCTGACCAGCATGAACCATCATGAAAGGCTTTCACAGTCTTAGTTTATCTGCTGAAGGGAAAGTTCAACCATAGTGGGTAGGTGCCTGTATTAGCACTTCATTGTAAGCAGGTGGCCTGAGATCAAACTGAAAGAGCCTGTTAATCTTTTATCTGTCCTGGTGAGCCATTCTAGCCTGGTAGGAGACACTTGGAGTAGGTTAATATACTGAAGAAAGGAAACCTTATGGTATTCCCTTTGCAAAAACAAACAAAAAAAAAACAAACAAAAAAAAACCAAACCAAAAACCAAAAACCAAAAACCAAAAACCAAAAACAAAAAAAAAACAACAAAAAAAAAACCCCAAAAAAACCCAAAAACAAAAAACAAAAAAATCCCAGCAGAAATGCTTCACTGTTTTCAAATAATCATTTATATGAAAGCTCAAATGTATCCTCCATGAGACTGCTGTAATGGTGAGGCTGTTTGGGGATGTTTTGTGCAGGCTGTGTGAGTTTACAAGTTGGACAGACACATTTTTCTACCTTTATGAATGCTTTTGTAAGAGAAGCCTTGGTTTTGGAAAAGTTTTGGGGAAGTCCTTGAAGGATTTTTAACTGGTGCTGTTGTTCCTGACACTTTGTGTTTTCTTCTTACACTACCTCATTTGCTTGCCTTTCATCTTCAAGCAGGAAACAGTTATTCTGTGACAAGACTGTTCCATCGATGTTCTCTTTCAAATGAAGACTACAGGGAAGTATTTGCATGGCTTAATACCACAGGTTTTTGACCCCCACATTTGCCATTTAGCAATATACTTAAATTAGGAGTACCTAAAAGACAAAAAATGGCATGTAGGAACATTTATACTTTATTCTAATGCAAGTCCTGTTGTAAGCTATTTCAGGCCAGTCTGACCATTGTCTTTTGCTAGACTATCACTATGAGTGGTCATACTTTGACCATATTTTGGTAGTTGCCAGGAGGAGCACAGAAACACAGGAGCACAAACTATCTTCTCCCTTGTCCCTGCACCACAGCACCCTGTATCTACTGGGAGTGAGGAGATGTAAAGGCAGAAAAAGACTGGCCAACACATGTCTTCCTTTTTCCAGAGGTCTCGTCTAAGGAGTGCTCTAGGCTGAACTGAGAGAGATAGTGATAGAAATCCTTTTCAGTCCTTTATGTTGAGCTAAAAGGCACAGTACTGAATGCCTAGTACTGTGTGGACTTGATCGACTTTGATGTATACACACACTTACCTACTATTTGTTGTGGTACTATCTGATCTTCTAATACCACATTTGGTAATGTGAATATCCATAGGTATATGTTGTTTATTTTCTTCTCTCCTCTCCAAGACACTTTCCTCCATATCCAGAGTTGTTTTGTGAAAATAGAATTCAAAGGGCATGAGTGTCTTTGCTGTTTACTGCAGTAAAGCTGTCCTGAACCTGAAGTTAATCTGAAACTTTATAACCAGTTTTCCTGTTCAAGCTACTGGTAAAAATTGCACACTGCAGGTCATGGTGCTCTTACCTTGGGTAGATCTCTGAAAAAGCTCTCCACACATCTGCAAGTGCAGACGGGAACTCCACAGGGAGTGGGATGGCACTGGAGAGAAAGAAGGTTGTATCTTTGTTGCAGGTTATTTCTCAGAAATAGCCCCTAAATCCAGTTCAGGTTCCTATTTGTTAGGAAACAAAACTGTTGATAGGAAGAATGCATGCACTGGTGCCAGCCACAATCATATAAATTTCACATCATGATTCTCCATGGATCTTTCATCTGCAGTGGGAAAGATGAAAAGCCCACTTCCCTTTCATCAGTCCCAGCGCAAGAGGCAGTAGTAAAAGGGTCAGCTGTATGGATTATGGTAACTGAATTAGGACTATGAAAGGCTGCCTCAGATGTGTGAAATTCCAGATAAAGACAGAAGTTCTTTCAGTGTCTCCCAAACTCTCTCCAAACACTCTTAGTGTGTGTCTGGCTGTAGAAAGGCAGAAGCTATCACAGTATTGTGAAATTGGAGCTGCCTGAGCCAGCCAAATTCCCTTTTTCAGAAATAGAATCTTAGGTGGGGCTTTTCTAGATGCTCAGTTAGGAGTTATGTAACATATTGAGTTTAATCTGGCTCTTAATACTATGAAAATTCTGTTTAGACTGACCAATCAGCTGGAAAATAAAAAAGGCTTAATTTTTTCCAGGATATAGTAGTGTGTACACTGTTGCTTGGGAATCAATCCAGGCAAAAGTAGCTGTAATCCATAGCAGGTGATACTGGCTTTTTCCAATGGCTGTGCTCTTTATTTTCAAGATGAAATTCACAGTCTTCCCATGGTTCCCATATTATATGGGTTTCTCTGGGAATTCTACACAGTACAAACCCAAGTTTGGATTCCCACCCAGGCATCACACAGTGGAACTACACCGTGGTGGGCTGATCTACCATTTTGTTTCTTTTTCCCTAGTCAGTACCAGCATTGTAAGGTTAGGGATTCTGTCATCTAATTGGAAGCAAGGTAAATGCAGTGGCGGGGGGGTGGGGTGGGGCGGGAAGAGGAAGCGGGGAAGCGGAAAAGCTTATCTAGCTGGAAAGACACAAATTTCATGCAATGGGTTGATGGATTTAATTTCATTAATTTCATTTCATTTCATTCTATATTAGGAAAAATTTCTTCATTGTGAGGGTGGTGAGACACTGGCACAAGTTGCCCAGAGAAGTTGCGGCTGTCCGATCCCTGGCAGTGTTCAAGGCCAGGTTGGATGGGGTTTGAGAAATCTGGTCTAGTGAGAGGTGTCCCTGACCATGGCAGGGGATTGGAACTAGATGATCTTCAAGGTCCCTTCCAACCAAAACCATTCTGTGATTTTATGATTCTATGCAGAGACCTCTTACAGAGGCAGTTTTACTTGCCTCATTGTATTAGTATTTTTGAGTGCAAACTATGTGCTTTAGGATTTGGCCTATTTACTCCAATTGGAAAAGAAAGCTTCCATTTTGCCTCTAAGCAGCTTTTTGCCAAACAGGGTTTTGCAGCTCTGTCTGTGAACAGGCTCAACTCTGAACAGTTTTGGAATTGTCCTATCTCACCTGCTTCCTGCTTGTTGTACTGAACACACTACTAAGAGAAAGCTCTCACAATGGGGGAACAAGTGATGCACAGTCCCCAGTAGATCATAGCTGCTACAACACATTCAGTAGAGAATGGCATTTATTACAGTGATCTGTGTGACATGGCCTCCTATCTCATATTTGGTGCCCAATGAATCTTTGAAGTGTTGACTACTTTCTTCAAATTTCTACCTGTTTGTCTCAACCTTTTGAGTGTGCAGATGTTCAGTGACAAAATGGAGCCTGCAAAACTTAATACGATAAAATATGTGCCACAAAATGATATGTAGAACTAGAAAGTTCAATAAAATGCGGTGTTAGCTCTTAGTGACTTCTCTTTCACTTCTCTCCCTTCCCTTCACCCTTTGAAAAATAGTTCCTCAGAGCTAAAGGAACAATGTACACATAGAATCATAGAATACTTTGGGTTGGAAGGGACCTTAAAAGGTCATCTAGGCCAAACCCCCTGCAACGAACAGGGATATCTTCAACTAAATCAGGTTGCCCAGAACCACATCCAGCCTGGCCTTGCATGTCTCCAGGGATGGCGCATCCACCACCTCTCTGGGAAACCTGTGCCAGTATTTTACCACCCTCATTTCAAAAAATTTCTTCCCCACATCCAGCCCGAATCTCCCTCCTTTAGCTTAAAACTGTTACCCCTCATCCTATTCCAACAGGCTGTGCTAAAAACTCTCTCCCCATCTTCCTTATAGGCCCCTTTAAAGAATTGAAACGCCATAATAAGGTCTCCCCAGAGCCTTCTCTTATCCAGGCTGAACAATCCCAACTCTCTCTGCCTTTCCTCATAGGAGAGGAGCTCCAACCCTCAGATCATTTTTGTGGCCCTCTTCTGGACTCTCTCCAACAGATCCATATCTTTCCTGTGCTGAGGACTTCAGGGCTGGACACACCACTCCAGGTGGGGTCTCACAGAAGTGGAGGAGAAGGACACAATCACCTCCCTTGATCTGCTGGTCGTGCTCCTTCGGATGCAGCCCAGCATATGGTTGGCTTTCTGGGCTGCAAGTGCACACTGCCAGCTCATGTCCACATATCCCCCCCAGTGGTAAAATAACTTTCAGGGTCACTTGAATTAAGAATTAAACTTCTTGCTTTTTCTCCTTCCCAGTGTATGTAGTTGCACATATAGTAGTTAGGCTTATAAATTATGATACTGGCATAATGGGATGAAAGAATGATGGAACAGGAGCCTTTGTGTCAGAAGTGCTCATGTCTTTTGGCATCAGTTAGCACCTTAAAACATTCTATAAAGCAAGAGAAACAAAATAGAAAAGCAATAGTCCTGTTGCATCTGCTCCTGCTGGGAGTATCCATCAGGCTCACTGCATGTGGCTGCTTTTAAGAAGCAGGAAAAAACTTAGGGAAATTGCTGTTTCACATTAGGCAAAAAATAATTAAGAGAAATAATACTGTGGGCACAGTAAAGAAAACTGCTGTCTTAGTAACTGTTAAAATTGCTTCTTTTGTAAAATCTCTCTGTATCATTAACAGCTAGAGAGATCAGACAGTGTCTGCTTTGTGCATACATTTCATTCAAGAATAGCTGAAGTCTGGCTGTTGGGAAGGTGACTGGGAATTAAGGATTTAAACCAGGATAATTCCTGGTCTACTCCTTGGTCCCACTGCTACTGAAGAGCTGAAGAAATCATTTACTTGTATTGGTTGTGATGAAACAGGTGGTAAAACTCTAGCTGGGGGCAGTGGGACAGGAGTGCGTTCACTGATTATGCCTCGCTTAAGTTCTAATTGGTTCTCTAAATAAGGGATGGGGGAGCTCTGATTCATTGCGGTTTAAATCTCTGGGTTTGCAGGAAAGTCTTCTGTTGAAGCAAGGACAAGTGGAGCACTCTGTGAGATCTGCTTTCCTTCAGGAATTATGGGTTTAAGATCCTGGAGTTAGCTGCCAGGGGCATCAGCATGTCTATTATGGCTTGGAGATAGGTCTCCATGGCGCAAAGGTTGAAGATGTAGACTGGCCTGACAGCAGTATATTGTAACAGAAAACGGAGATGTTCTTGTGGTAGGACGTAAGCTTTTAGTGATTTTTTTTGTTGTTGTTGTTCTAATTTTCCACATTTGTGTTTGAAACCTGGTTCACTGATAGGAGAAATCTCTCCCGTTTGTGGAGACAGTTTGACTCCTGCTATATGAGCGTGGGTGCAAAAGTGTGAGGGACAGCAACATGAGTCAAGCTCTTTGATGGTTTTGATGTTAATGAGTCCCAGTGATTTCAAATTGTAGACATTCTGGATTCCTTGATCCATTTCTGAAAGTTTCTGTTGCCTCGGCAATGCTAGGCAAGAAGGATGCTGCCCACAGCTAATGAAAGGAGAGGGGCAGCTCCCGGGTGCCCTGACTCCTGGTGTGCTGCTGCAGTGATGCCCAGCAAAGCAAACTGCAGGCTGGTTAGGTTAGTGCCGTGGACCAAGATGAACGAGGCGTAGAGGTGGCTCTGAGCAACTCTACTTGGAATAACTCTTGTTTGTTATGACAGGAGTGTGGGTTCCTGTGACCTTTCATGTTCAGAGCAATTGAAGTAGCTTCAGGAGGAATAAGCAGTGCTTTTATTATTGCACTTAACAGAACAGTGAAGAATAGTAAAGGATGTGGAAAAAACAGTGAGTTTTACAAAGTGAAATCTCTCCCCATGTAAACCAATGAGTTCTGGGTAAAGAAAGAATAACTCTAATGATCAGTTCTGCACTGAAATTGTAAGTTATTCGTAGTATATATTCATAGTAAAAAAACCTGACAGCATTTGCTTAAATGGTTGATATATCTAGTAGTGGCATACAGTAAGCTTTGTGCTTTAGAGTGGGACTGTTTTGCAGGAACCACATAACACCTTTATATTCCTATGTATAAACAGTGATCTTACCTGCTTTGAAAAGTGCTCAGTTTCCTTGTACTGCTGCCGCTGAGCGGAGGCTTGCAGGCATTTTAACATATATTTATTTAATGATGATCTAGTAAGAAAAAAAAAGATTTCACAGCTCTATTTACTAGAGAAAATCGTTTCAGGTAAGGAAATGCTTGTTAAGCAGAGGCTATGCAATAGGCTCCTGAAGCTAACCCATTAGTTCAGTATCACATTTTGGTGAAAAAAAGGTGCTTCAGGACTTCTTTTCTCCCCCTTAGCAAGAATCCACTAAAATGCTCCCTCCTGAAGGATCAAATGGATGGTTTTATGGATTTTTTCTGGGATGAATAATGTCACTCATACCATTCCCTAAGAGCTATCAAACTGAGAAGAGCTAGATAGAGACTCTGTTGCTTAGGTTTCAGGTGATGGGTCTTGCTTACCTAGTCTAGTTGGGTTTAATCACTCATGTCCAGAAAACAGGCAACTTGTAGGAATAAATGTGTTACCAGTTCTAAGCCAAAAATGCCTTAGATAAATGCTAATAGCTCTTCCCTAAAAAGAGCTATAGTGACTCAATGACTTTCTAAAATCAAGCTTATATCTCACATGAGCATTATCTGCTGTGAAATTTGAGAAACTGTCGTGGTTTGAGCCCAACCGGTAACTCAGAACCACAGCAGCCGCTCGCTCACCCCCCCCCTTCCTCCCTCCGCTCCCGGAGGGATGGGGAGGAGAATGGGAAGAATGTAACTCCCACGGGTTGAGATAAGAGCAGTCCCGCAACTAAGGTATAATACAAAACCACTACTGCTACCACCAATGATAATAACGATTAGTGAAATAACAAGGGGAGAGGATACAATTGCTCACCACCCGCCGACCGATACCCAGCCCGACCCGAGCAGTGATCTGGGCCTTCCGGGTAACTCCCCCCGGTTTATATACTGGGCATGACGTGCTGTGGTATGGAATACCCCTTTGGCCAGTTTGGGTCAGGTGTCCTGTCTCTGCTTCCGCCCGGCTTCCCCTCCTCCCTGGCAAAGCATGAGACTGAGAAAGTCCTTGGTTGGAATAAACATTACTTAGCAACAACTAAAAACATCAGTGTTATCAGCGTTGTTCCCAGGCTGAAAGTTAAAAAACACAGCACTGCACCAGCTACTAAGCAGGAGAAAAATGACTGCTAT
The DNA here is from genome assembly GCF_004027225.2 of Strigops habroptila. NCBI lineage: Eukaryota > Metazoa > Chordata > Aves > Psittaciformes > Psittacidae > Strigops > Strigops habroptila. The sequence continues at coordinate 54,484,590 of NC_044302.2, read as the reverse complement.
AGCTGAACCCAGGACAGTATCCACCCCTTATTCCATACCATTCATGTCATGCTCAGATCCCACATCTCTCAGCACACCATCACCCCTGTCCCATATATATACACATATATATATACACCCACACCCACACACAGAGAAAGATATCATTCCCTAGTCCATGGACCAATCCCTGTAAAATTGCTGAACTCATCCAGTCCATGATGTCAGGCTCCATCTCTTGTAATAGTCTTTCAGGGCAGGAGGGACGGTATGTAGTGTTGGGTTGTGGCCTGCTGATGATACCGCCAAACTCGTCTGGTCACTGCTGAGCTCATCTGGTTTCCTCAAAATTCATTCTTTGTTGAGGTGATGATCGGAGGGAAGTCAGGGTCAATTGCTGGCGACCTGAAGATATCTAGCTGGTGGGCTATAAAAGTGTTATAGAGCAGGCAACAGCGTACAATTGAGTTCATTGGCTGTTTTCCCCCAAAATCAAATCCCCTTGAGGTACACATCGGACTTCCCCATCTTCCCGCATTACCCACCAAGTATATCCAGGTCCCTGAGCTAAAGCAACCCCACGAGTGGGTTTGCCTTTACCTGAAGCAGGAATAACCCAGACTGTCTTCCCCAACAAATTCTTTATGTGCACCACAGGAACTTTATCCCCCTCTACGGTACGTAAAAGTTCTGATTGGGCTGGGCCAGCCCTGTTGGCAGATCCCCTACTGTTAACCAACCAGGTGGCTTTTGGTAACTGTGTATCCCAGTGTTTGAAAGTCCCACCACCCATTGCTCTCAGTGTAGTTTTTAACAGCCCATTGTACCGTTCGATTTTCCCAGAGGCTGGTGCATGGTAGGGGATGTGATATACCCACTCAATGCCATGCTCTTTGGCCCAAGTGTCTATGAGGTTGTTCCGGAAATGAGTCCCATTGTCTGACTCAATTCTCTCTGGGGTGCCGTGTCGCCACAAGACTTGTTTCTCAAGGCCCAGGATAGTGTTCCGGGCAGTGGCATGGGACACAGCGTATGTTTCCAGCCAGCCGGTGGTTGCTTCCACCATGGTAAGCACATAGCGCTTGCCTTGACGGGTTGGTGGGAGTGTGATATAGTCAATCTGCCAGGCCTCCCCATACTTGTACTTCAGCCATCGTCCTCCATACCAGAGAGGCTTTAACCGCTTGGCTTGCTTAATTGCAGCACATGTTTCACATTCGTGAATAACCTGGGCAATAGTGTCCATCGTTAAGTCCACCCCTCGATCACGAGCCCATCTGTATGTTGCATCTCTGCCTTGATGGCCTGAGGTGTCATGGGCCCACCGGGCTAAAAATAATTCACCCTTATGTTGCCAATCCAAGTCCATTTGAGCCACTTTAATCTTAGCAGCTTTATCCACTTGCTGGTTGTTCTGGTGTTCCTCAGTGGCCCGACTCTTGGGTACATGAGCATCTACGTGGCGTACCTTCACCACCAGGTTCTGCACCCGAGCAGCGATATCTTGCCACAATGCAGCAGCCCAGATGGGTTTACTTCTGCGTTGCCAGTTGCTCTGCTTCCATTGCTGCAACCACCCCCACAGGGCGTTTGCCACCATCCATGAGTCAGTGTAGAGATAAAGCACTGGCCATTTTTCTCGTTCAGCAATGTCCAAGGCCAGCTGGATGGCTTTCACCTCTGCAAACTGACTCGATTCACCCTCTCCCTCAGCAGTTTCTGCAACTTGTCGCAGGGGACTCCACACAGCTGCCTTCCATCTCCGATGCTTTCCCACAATACGGCAGGACCCATCAGTAAACAAGGCATATTGCTTTTCACTCTCTGACAGTTCATTATATGGTGGGGCCTCTTCAGCACGCGTCACCTCCTCTTCTGGTGACATCCCAAAATCTTTGCCCTCTGGCCAGTCCATGATGACTTCTAGAATTCCTGGACGACTGGGATTTCCTATTCGAGCTCGTTGTGTAATTAGTGTGGCCCACTTACTCCATGTAGCATCCGTTGCATGATGTGTAGAGGAGACCCTGCCTTTGAACATCCAGCCCAGCACAGGCAACCGGGGTGCCAGGAGGAGCTGCGCTTCAGTTCCAATCACTTCTGAGGCAGCTCGAACCCCTTCATAGGCTGCCAGTATCTCTTTTTCAGTGGGAGTGTAGCTGGCCTCGGATCCTTTATATCCCCGACTCCAAAAGCCGAGGGGTCGACCTCGAGTCTCCCCTGGAGCTTTCTGCCAGAGGCTCCAGGTAGGACCATTCTCCCCAGCTGCGGTATAGAGCACATTTTTCACATCTGGCCCGGCCCGGACTGGTCCAAGGGCTACTGCATGAACTATTTCTCGTTTAATTTGTTCAAAGGCTTGTTGTTGCTCAGGGCCCCATTTGAAATCATTCTTCTTCCGGGTCACGTGGTAGAGAGGGCTTACAATCAGACTGTAATTTGGGATGTGCATTCTCCAGAACCCCACAACACCTAAGAAAGCTTGTGTTTCTTTCTTGTTAGTTGGTGGAGACATTGCTGTTATCTTGTTGATCACGTCTGTGGGGATCTGGCGGCGTCCATCTTGCCATTTTATTCCCGAAAATTGAATCTCCTGTGCAGGTCCCTTGACCTTATTCCGTTTTATGGCAAAACCGGCCTTCAGCAGGATTTGGATTATCTTCCTCCCTTTCTCAAAAACTTCTTCTGCTGTATCACCCCACACGATGATGTCATCAATGTATTGCAGGTGTTCTGGAGCTTGCCCCTGTTCCAGTGCAGTCTGGATCAATCCATGGCAGATGGTGGGGCTGTGTTTCCACCCCTGGGGCAGTCGGTTCCAAGTGTACTGGACGCCCCTCCAAGTGAAAGCAAACTGTGGCCTGCATTCTGCTGCCAAAGGGATTGAGAAAAATGCATTGGCAATGTCAATTGTGGCATACCACTTGGCTGCCTTTGACTCCAGTTCATACTGAAGTTCTAACATGTCCGGTACGGCAGCACTCAATGGTGGTGTGACTTCGTTCAGGCCACGATAGTCTACTGTTAATCTCCACTCTCCATTAGACTTTTGCACTGGCCATATGGGGCTATTAAAGGGTGAGCGGGTCCTGCTGATCACTCCTTGGCCCTCCAGTCTGCGGATCAGCTTGTGGATGGGAATCAAGGAGTCTCGGTTGGTGCGATATTGCCGCCGGTGCACTGTTGTGGTCGCAATTGGCACTTGTTGTTCTTTGACCTTCAGCAACCCCACAACAGAAGGATCCTCTGAGAGACCGGGTAAGGTGGACAGCTGCTTAATTTCCTCTGTCTCCAAGGCAGCGATACCAAAAGCCCATCTATACCCTTTTGGGTCTTTGAAATACCCTCTCCTGAGATAGTCTATGCCAAGGATGCATGGAGCCCCTGGACCAGTTACAATGGGGTGCTTTTGCCACTTCCTCCCAGTCAGGCTGATTTCAGCTTCCAGCATAGTTAATGCTTGGGATCCTCCTGTCACTCCAGAAATATAAATGGGTTTCACCCCTTGATACGTTGATGGCATCAGAGTACACTGTGCACCGGTATCTACTAGAGCCTTATACTTCTGTGGGACTGATGTGCCAGGCCATCTGATCCACACAGTCCAGTAAACCCGATTATCCCTCTCCTCCACCTGGCTGGAGGCAGGGCCCCTCTAATAGTGATCACAAAATTCTCCACTTCTGTCTTGTAGAAAGGGATTAGTATTCCTTATCACAGGAGCTGGAGTAAAATCAGCTCTTTCGCTCCATCTGGGAAACTGCTCGCCAGAGACTGGAGCAGCAGCTTTCCTGGGAGGATCATCCTTGACCATTGTTCTCCTCTTCAGTTCACGCACCCGTTGCTCCAGAGCTGAAGTAGGTTTTCCATCCCACTTTCTCATGTCTTCTCCATGATCCCGCAGGTAAAACCACAGGGTGGCCCGTGGCGTGTACCTCCTATATTTTCTTTCTCGAGCAGTAGGGCGCCTTCTGTTAATAGCTGAGACATGGGTTGGTACGCGTGGGGAGCTGGATAGATCGGATAAATCGTCTCTCAATTGTTTGAACTCCTGGGACAGTTTTTCCACAGCTGAAATGATGGAAGGGGTGAGATTGTCTTCGAACTCTCGGAGTTGACGAATCAGACAATCCACTGTTGGTGATATTCCGTCATTCCAGGTCATTGATGCCAATGTGTGGGCATATGATGATGGCGCACTCCGTGTAAGTTTCCGCCACATGGGTCGTGTACATTCGACTTCATCTGGATCTATGGATGTGTTCCTGGAATCCGGCCTACGATAGATCATCTCTATAATGGCTGATTCCCTCAGGGACTGGATGCCTTTCTCTATCGTGGTCCAGTTGGCTGAGCGATTCGTAATATCGTCTTTGTAGGGAAACCTTTCCTTCACAGCTGCCAGGAGCCGCCTCCAAAGACTGAGGGCTCGCTTCTCTCTTGCAATTGCTTTGTCAATTCCTCCTTCCTTAGCAAGTGATCCCAGCTGCTTGGCTTCCCTACCTTCTAGTTCGTGACCGTCGGCCCCATTGTCCCAGCACCGGAGCAACCAGGTGACAATGTGCTCCCCTGGAAGACGGGTGAAATCTTTTCGCATATTCCACAGTTCGGTTGAGGTCCGGGGTCGAGAAGTGACCTCTTCTTCTTCTTCCTCTTCCTCTGACCCACGTAGTAGTAACTCTTGTTCAGATGCTGTTGCATGCAGTAATGGCATTGGGTCTTCATCTTTCTTCGCTTCGCGGGTTGCACTTTGTGCCTTTCGTCTGCTTTTGCTTACAGGGGCAACAGACATTGTCACAAACTGGACATTTGGTTTAGCTGCAGTGTTTGTCACTGTGGTTGGAGTGGCTGCAGTGTCTGCCACTAGGATTGGAGTGGTTGCAATGTCTATTGCTGGGGTTGGTGCAGCTGTTGTGCTTGGGAGTTGAGTAACACCAACAGCTGCATTATCTGTTGCTGTCGGGGTTTGAGTAGCTACTGTACTTGTCACTGGGGTTGGTGTAGCTGCAGTGCTTGGAGTAGCCATATTGTCTGTTGCTGTCGGGGTTTGAATAGCTACTGTGCATGTCACTGGGGTTGGTGTAGCTGCAGTGCTTGGAGTAGCTATATTGTCTGTTGCTGTCGGGGTTTGAGTAGCTACTGTGCTTGTCACTGGGGTTGGTGTGGCTGCGGTGCTTGGAGTAGCCACATTGTCTGTTGCTGTCGGGGCTTGAGTAGCTGTTGTGCTTGTCACTGGGGTTGGTGTAACTGCTGTATTTGAAGTTGGAGTAGTTGCCTTGTCTGGTGTGGTCAGGGTTTGAGTAGCTGTTGTGCTTGTCACTGGGGTTGATGTAGCTGCTGTACTTGGAGTAGCTGTGTTGTCTGTTGTGGTCAGGGTCTGAGTAGCTGCTGTGCTTGTAGTTGGCATAGCTGCGTTGTCTGTTGCTTTGCCATCAGATCCAGAGACATTTTTTTCCCTTTGAAGGTGGTGGATAGTGTTGAGCAGGGCTCTGTAGGCATAGGCCAAGCCCCAGCACGTTGCCAAGATTTGTCCCTCTCTGGTATAACCAGGACGACAGCACACCTCGTTTAAGTGTTTTACTAGTTTTTCCGGATGTTGCACTTGTTCAGTGGTGAAGTTCCAAAGCACTGGAGGGGCCCACTGGCCTAGGTACTTGCCCATACTATCCCACACACCCTGCCACTCATAACTGTCCAGCCTCAGGGAAAATCTCCTGGTGGTCCTCCTATATCGTCGTCTAACCCTAGACCAGATTCGAACCTGATACTGCTGTATTTTTGACATTAAACGAAATAGGATGTTCCTACGACGGGATGGCCGTGGGTAAAACACACTCCGTATGTTTGCCAACATGCTGATCCCCAGCACAATCAGCAGGCAGGTTTCAAGGGTACTCAAAGGCCATCTAAAACCTTCAGAACTCTCAACTGCTGTTGCAAATAGGCTGGTGGGGGAACGGGGGGTGAAAGAGAATGCTTCCTTCGTAAGTTTACCCCCCGAGGAGAAAAAAAAAGATATGCAATTGCTAAAATATTTCATTATATACCTCCCAATGTATAGTGGTGATGGCCACGCTGGAAGCACAAACCAGACCAGTTTCATGATCAATGAGTCTATTGTATTACAAGTCATTACCATGAAGTACAGTGAAACAAGAACCTTAGCCCAGGCCCCCCAGCCGATAAACACTAAAACAGCAAATAGTGGCTGTAAGTAAGGTACAACATGCTGAAACTCTGAGATCAAGCGCAACACGTCTGAGAGCCAAATAATCACCATTGTGACGAGTAGTAACAATGAATGCTTATCACAAATATGATTAAACACACTCTGGTCAGATCTGTCGTTATCTCAACCTTTCGAGCCCCACGTTGGGCGCCAAAAAGAACTGTCGTGGTTTGAGCCCAACCGGTAACTCAGAACCACAGCAGCCGCTCGCTCACCCCCCCCCTTCCTCCCTCCGCTCCCGGAGGGATGGGGAGGAGAATGGGAAGAATGTAACTCCCACGGGTTGAGATAAGAGCAGTCCCGCAACTAAGGTATAACACAAAACCACTACTGCTACCACCAATGATAATAACGATTAGTGAAATAACAAGGGGAGAGGATACAATTGCTCACCACCCGCCGACCGATACCCAGCCCGACCCGAGCAGTGATCTGGGCCTTCCGGGTAACTCCCCCCGGTTTATATACTGGGCATGACGTGCTGTGGTATGGAATACCCCTTTGGCCAGTTTGGGTTAGGTGTCCTGTCTCTGCTTCCGCCTGGCTTCCCCTCCTCCCTGGCAAAGCATGAGACTGAGAAAGTCCTTGGTTGGAATAAACATTACTTAGCAACAACTAAAAACATCAGTGTTATCAGCGTTGTTCCCAGGCTGAAAGTTAAAAAACACAGCACTGCACCAGCTACTAAGCAGGAGAAAAATGACTGCTATAGCTGAACCCAGGACAGAAACTCTCTTCCACAGAAATTATCACAAGAGGGTTTTTTCAGTCCTTTTGATGCTTCCTATTCCACTTTAAACTGGAAGAGGAAAAAATACCTTAATCAAAAAGCACTTCAAAGCTATAAGTACATAGCTAGAAAGAGCCAGGATCTCTAGTGGGTTGACTAGCTGAGTTCAACAACATGACACAGTAATACACAGCTGCATTGATATCTCCCCCACCTCCTTTTGAAGCATCATCTCGCTCTCAGATCTCTGCAGTACAGCTCAGGTCCTGTGCTCAGCTCCCTCTCACCTCTCTGTTTACACAGATGTGAGTGATGAGTATGGGGATGAAGACCAACTGTGTAGGCATCTAAGAGGATCAAAGAGGCAAATTCTGAATTCCACCCTTAAAGTTCCTTAATATATTGACTTTTTTTTAAAAAGAAAGATAAAAGATATAACATCCCACACACACTCTATTGATAAATCTGTGGTTGATTCTGCAAGTAGTGTCTTGAGTGATATTACTTCAGTTGCTAAAATAACATTGTTTTGCATGTTAAGGTACTTCATATGCTGTTTTTAGTGATGTGACCTTGTTTTTTCTGATTAATAGCCCTGTGGGCTGTTCCAAAGCCATTTGCATCTGTTTGAAACTCCAGCAACAAGAACTTGTTAGAACAGAGGATGTGGTAAATAGTAAGAGAGAACAGGGATATTGCACAAAGAAAGGTCATATCCTTTAAAACCAAAATGAAACAACACTCTTTACTAGAGCATCTGTTTTGTCCCTTTCATTTATTTCCTACAATTTTGGTAATTATAGGAAATAATTTCCTGTGAAATACTGCTGAACTGAATAATTTGAGAATGGCACTCTCTCCCCTGCTCTCTGGAACAGAATGGATTAGGTTTTTGTAAAAAGAAATACAGCAATTAAATTACAGAGGTTCCCTAGCCTTCAAGCTTTTTGAAAGTGAAGACTGGTGCCCACACATGGCCTATCAGCTGTAAGCTGTAATAAGTCATGATGTGAGCTGTGGCAGCCATGCTGAAATACTGTTTGTAAGGTTAAATATTTGAACCTAAAAACGTTAGCTAATTTGTTGTGGACTAACCCCTGCAGGCAGTTCCATGCAGGGGGAGGGGAAAGAGGATCAGAAGGGAGAAGTAAGAAAACTTGTAGATTGAGATAAAGGCAGAGTAATAGGTAGAGAGAGACAAAGGAAACAAAACAAAACAAAACAGAAGTAATGCAAGAGAAATCACTCACCACTAGCTGACTGATACACAGCCAGTCCCTAAGCAAGGGCAACACTGGAAAACTGCCACGCAGGTTTATTGCTGAGCATGTTGTTATGTATAACGTGTATGATATCCCCTACGTCAGTTGGAGTCAGCTGTCCCAGCTGTGTCCCCTCCCATCCTATGGACATCTTTAGCCTACTTGCTTGGGGGAGGAAGAGTGAGAAACAGAGAAGGTCTTGGCACCCTTCAGGCACTGTTCAACAGTAGCTAAAATGGAGGTGTGGTACCAACACTGGTCACAGTGGTCACAAATGCAGAACACAGCACCACTGGAGATGATATGAAGAAAATTGATGCCAGACCCAGTCACTCCTTTTTCCTCAACTAAAGGGTTTTTAACCATTTCAGTCACTAACGTAAATGATATATTTTCTTTTGCACTGTTGTTTGTAGAAGGTAGAACTAAATTCAGTGCAATTATCCTACACAGCTCAGGTAGGACAGAAAACTTTGAATTACAGCAGAGACTTCAAAGAAGTATCTCTCCATGTGGCAGCCAGTGCTAAGCTACTTGTTCTCAGAAGAACGTTTTGTTTCTCTGACTATTTCTTTTCACACTGCTTTGGGGAACTTTCTTGTTGAGACCTATGTACCTTTACAAAGCAGTCTCATCTCCACTTTCAACACAGAAATACATACCACACTGCTTAAAAGCACTGGAGCGCCTAGCAATCTCCCACTGAAACTGTGAGACTTTGGCACTTAGGTGTCTCTGAAGATTAAGGCTTTGGAAGCTTATTTAGCAAACTTTCAAAGGCTCCTGAAATGAATAGGAGTTCTACTGTATTTCAATGGGATTTGAATTTCGAAGTCCACAAATTACTCCAAAAGTAAAACGGTAGAGTTTTCGGAAATATTATCCTGGCTTAACTGAAAAGCAATTGATCTGATCTAGCTGAACTGTATCACTGTTTGAGGTCCTTGCCATCGGAGTTGATATTCTAGCTAACAAAAAAAGTAGTTTTGTAAAAATTCCTGGTTGCCTAATCATGCAGGTCAATGCCTAGAGAAGTTTCTAAAATATTAATTCCTGTTTATTCCCAAAACTACCCACACAGACACTATCAAAAAGTCAAATAGAGACTTAGGTGTATCTATAGGTGGGTAAATATTCTTAAGTATTCTTTAATTTGGCTTCATATTGCAATACCTATAGCTTTGATTTCCCTGTTTATAAAAAATGTTATTACTGTTACTGCTACACCATAGATTTTTTTTAAAGAAATGACCACAAAATTAAAAAAATAATTGCTTTCAAATTCCATTTATTACAAATATTGTGTTCCTTTTTTAGTTTTTGTTGCATAATCTGTAATTAAAAAAAAAAAATATCCTAAAGTAATACAGATATCTATGTAACTACTGTCCTTAATTTCTCTAAAATGTATGTGTTTAAACAAATGAGGAAAAATCAAAGGTGTAAAATAACTCCACAACATACACAGAAGCTTTAATTGGCTCAGAAAAAAAAAAGCCATTTCCTGAGCACTGATAGGCATGCATTAGTGCAGTGCACAGGGCTTCAAATGTAAGGACACAGAAGTTTCATATCTGAAACAAAGCAATGCACATATATATACAACCTGAGGATTTAAAAGATTAGCCTCTGCATCAACATGTTTGTCCTTGGTTTAGGGGGATTAAAAGGCCTGGTACACTCAAGTCCAGGCAGGAGAGATATTCCAGAACTGGGCCTGCAACCCACCTGGAATTAACTTTACTACTCTGGTGGAAAAAAAAAGAAAAAAAAAAAGAAAAAAAAAAAAGAAAGTATATCTCTCTCTTCCCCCCTCTTCTGCTGCCTTCTTCTCCCTTTCTACCCTCAATAAGTTTGTCAGCCATTCCTTTCTTTAGAGGTCCTACTCCATCTACACCTATGCAAAAAGAAAAATCAATGAGTTTAGAAATCCTTTAATTAAAACAGTGTTACACCAGCCTAATAGCCTGTGTAGGACCCTGAAAGCCCTTGTGGGTTAGAGATACCCAGAACCAAAGAGCTAAAAAATGGTCCTCAAAAACACTTAATTTTTTATTCCAGCTCTGTACTAAGCACAGAAAGAGAGTGTCATAGAATCACAGAATCATAGAATAGTTAGGGTTGGAAAGGACCTTAAGATCACCTACTTCTAACCCCCCTGCCATGGGCAGGGACGCCTCACACTAGACCATATCGCCCGAGGCTCTGTCCAACCTGGCCTTGTACACTGCACAGGGATGGAGCATTTACCACTAAGTTGTCTTCCATAGAATTGGGGAACCTCCTGGATTGCTTGCATCGGGCCGTACCGTCCCTCCAACAGATATCGGCGTGAAGTCCCCCATGAGGACAACAGCCTGCAAGCATGAGGCTGCTCCTATCTGCCTATACAGGGCTTTGTCCACACTGTCCTCCTGATCGGTGGTCTGTAGCAGACCCCCAAGGTAGTGTGCTCCATTGCAGTTCTCCCTTTGACCCTAACCCCCAAGCTCTCAGTTGGCCCATCACCCGTCCCCAGGCAGAGTTCCATACTCTCCAGTCTGTCACTGACACAAATAGCTACACCCCCTTCCCTTCTGCCTGGCCTGTCTTTCCTAAAGAGCCTATAACCTTCCATTCCAACACCCCAGTCAGAGGAGCCATCCCACCATGTTTCTGTGATGCCAACGATACCATATCCCTGTAGACACGCACGCATCTCTAACTCCTCTTGTGTATTCGCCATACTATGGGCATTCGTATAGAGGAATCTAAGCCTAGCTCCGAATAAGGCCAACTCATTGGCTGGAGTAGCTCTGCACCACCCTGAGCATTCGTTACAGGTGCTGGAATATGACTGGGAGTGCTGGGATGGATTGGTGCCCCTTTCCCCCAACAAATGTAGTTTAAAGCTGCCTTGACCAGCCTGGCAAGTCTCTACCAAAGCAGCTCTTCCCCTTCTTTGTCAGACTCACCAGCCTCCAGTACACCTGGCATCCCAAAGCAAGTTGCATGGTCTAAGTAACCAAACCCCTGGCTATGCACCACCCTTCTAACCATTTGTTAACCTGCCAGATTTGCCTTTGACCAGGAGGATTGATGAAGAAAATGAGCCCCAGAGCCCCTAACCACCTTTTCCAGTGCTCTGTAGTCCTTCTTAATGCTTCCCAGGCTACTACTGTCACTATCACTGGCACCCACATGGGCCACTAGGAATGGGTAAGTCAGCACGACTTAGTAGACTACGCAGCAACATCTCTGATCTGAGCCACCGGTAGGCAACATACGTCCCCCGAGATCAGGTCAGGCTGACAGATGGGTGCCTCTGTGCCTTTCAAAGTAGCGTCACCTTCTACTACGATCTGCTGCTTTTTCCTGGGCGAACTGGCAGTTACCCTCCTTACTGGTGCAGCAACTGGCTGTTCCTCTGTTGTGGTGGGTGTTTCCCTGTTAGCCCCCTGCAGAGCTGTGAAGCGGTTCTCGGTGGGGACATCGGGTTTTGGAGGGAGCCCCTTGCTTTTAATTGTCCTCTTTTTTGTTAGTTATTTTGGTGACAAGTTCCCAGCCTCCTGGATTAATGCCCTCCTCCTTTTCTGTATGCGCTTTGGTGAACACCTGTGGCCCCTGCACAGTTTGGGCTTGGAGCCAGAAGCCCAGCTCCCTCAGTTTCCCTGACGTCTCGTAGTCTGTTACCCGACTCCCGCACCTCAGCCCCCTGCTGCAGGAGGCCCTCCGCCAGGGCACACCGAGCGCAGCCCTGTCCCCTGCTCACCGCTGCCTCCAGCGATAGGTGGAGGCAGTTCCTATACGCCGAGATCCGCGCTGCAGCCTCCCCTGTCATCAGCTCCGCCTGGGTGGCGACGCTGCCACCGCCGGGGCAGGCAGGGCAGAGCAGAGCAGAGCAGAGCAGAGCAAAGGTTCCGGGCCGGGGCCGGGGCCGGACCCTCAGGCGAACACCTCGCACGGCGCTCACCTGCGGGCCCGCGCGGCGGTGTCCACCCGCCCGGAGCGGTGCCGTCCCTCCTAGCACCGCCCCTATGAGTCCGCGGCTGCGCCAGGGGCGCTGCTGGCCCCAGGGCTAGGACTGACGAGGGTCTGGGCCTCTCTTGGTAGCTGTGGCCGGTCAGGAGCCAGGCTCCTGGACCCTGACATTTCCTCACGCTCCTGTGCTGAAGGCGCCTCTCCGGGGCTGCTTACCTCGCCAAAATGAAAAAATTCAAAAGCAACTCATTACATTTCTCTGCTTTCCTGTTGAACAGTTCCGTTTTATTCCAGGTACTCTGGGAAAGAAAGTTACACAATTCCTGTTATAATTTAATAGTAAAAATGTGACAGTATATGTATGATTAGACCTAAATTTAATTTTCATATCTGTAACATTCTCCATGGCAAAACAGTGGTTTACAAAAAGCACAGACTTCTTAGAGAGAAATTAACTCAAATTGTTGCAAAAGATGGCAGGTTTTAGTCTTGGTTTGTACGGACATTACAAGCAAAATATGCTCTGGTAAAAAACTTTTGTTTTACAAAAAGAAATTAATACTGAGCACATGAAAGTAAGAGTTTATTTAGGCACACGACAAACAGTAGGAGAAACTTCTGTGAATCAAATTCAATCTTGCCATATAAGAATGTGTTGGCAATTTACAGCAAATATGCATGAGAATACAGATCATGTGAACTTTGTAACTTAGAAATTCTTCTATTACTGAGCTCCATTTGCCCTATGCAAAACAAGAGGGACATGCCCATAAATATCACTTACAAACACAAAATGTGAGATCACATTCGGAGTGTTGTGTCCAATTTTGGGCTCCATGGTAACAGAATATGACACTGATGAACTGCAGTGAGTCCCATAAAGGGTCACATAGATGATTAAAGGACTGAGGCACCTGTCATGTGAGAAGAGGCTGACAAACTGGGTGTGTTCAGCCTGCAATCTCATTGCAGTTTTCAGCTCTGTAGGGGGGCCAAGAAGATGGAATGAGACTCTCCTTGAAGGTGCCTGGTGGTAAGAGGAGAAGCAACAAACACAAACTGCAACAAGGAAGATTCTGATTGAACACTGAGAAGCTTTTCCCTGCAAGCATGATCAAATGCTGGAAGAGAGATGAAGAGATTCTCCATCTGTGGAGATACCCAGAATGTGACTGGTCACAGCCCACCTAACTGAATCTGACCTGAATGAGGTGTTTGAAGCAGATGATGTCCAGATGACCTTCCCAACCTATTTTATTCTGTTATTCTGTGACCACATTAATGGTTTTTTTAAAAAATCCCCATTATTTTGGTCCTTGCAGTATTTGTTTTACTGATTTACATAGTTTTTTCCCAATACCCATGTTTCTATTTATGCACTAAATTCATCTTGTTAAAGATCAGTGCAATAGTTTGTCATTTTTCTCATCAACAATGTTCGTATCTTGGATATCCAGTATAGAATATTCCACATCCCGGTGCTTACTGTTCAAATCACAGACAGTAGAAACAAAGCTCAAATATTTTTAAGTGCAGTGTAATAAGTTAATTGAAGAAATCATAGTCTGCTGCTACATACTTGTTGAGCTGAAGAAGAGATTAAATTATGGCAGAAATTGTTCAAAAAGAATTATTTAGAAAATTTTCTTTCTGAGCACTCACAGCCATTCTGTTTAAGGGAATGTCTTGTTTAAGGGAATGTCCTGATACTCTGACTAACAGGTTCTCATAGCCATAGTTTTGTCTGTAATCTGAAAGACTAATTAAAAAAAAAAAAAAAAAGAGACTAATGACACTTGATACTGAGACTTCAAGTCAAGGAACTTCTGTAGTATGTGAAAAATAGCCCTGACAACCATATTGTCTTCAGTGGGTGATACCTAGGCTTTCCAACATTCATTGATTTTTGCCTGTGTTGTGGATTTGTTCTATTTAAATAGGAGGAACAGAAACTCTATTAGTCTATGTGAAATTCCAGCTGTGAACAGAAGATGTTGCTTATTTGATACCATTGTTTCAAGTGCTTCTCCATTTTCTGCATCCAAACTCACATTTGATGGCCAGGTGTTTTGCATCAGGATTTATATATGTGGATTCTTTGTACTGGCTTAGAAATAAGAATGCTGTTTTACAAAGTAATTTGAGGTTTTGTGATTTGTTCTTCTCCCATCTGCAAAAATAACTAAACCCTTAAAAAAAGTTAGGTTACCCATCCCTTAAAAAAAGACAGGAAGACTCCTGTTTACATCCCCAAGTGAGGCAGTGCCAGGTACAGAAATTTTGTTACCAGTGTCTTCCTTTTGATCAAGCTACAGCTCCAAAGTCGAATGTGTTTCCTTCAAGGCAGTCACTCTGCAACTCTTAGCCCAAGTGCAAATACCCTCATTTTATATCAATAGAGAAAATCCCACAGTGTGCCAATGGACATAGAATGATGGTGGTTACATTGCTAATGCTACACAAAAGACTTACTACAATTGAGGGCAATAAGTAAGCAAAGAGGGTACTAAACTCAGTGCACATCTGCTTGGATATGCGGTAACTTTCTGATGGGCTGTTAACTATTCTTTTGATACAGCCATCTAGCTGTTTTGGACACCAGGTTTCCCTTGGCATGCCATATGCTTTCCCAAAGCATTAGGGAGGCACAGAATTTAGGAGAATTCAAAGGAGATCAGACCATCTTTTTCCTCGACCATTTCGTGCTCTTTTTGCCTAGTCCCACTCCTAAAAGCAAATATGAAATAGTACATAGAGACTGATTTTGAATAAAAGGTAAGTTCTGGATATAATTGAGCAAAGAAGCAAGACAGGGGCATAGCGAGACTACTAGTATTTGTGGAAATAACAAGAACAGCAAAGTATAACTAAACCATGTGTAACCACAGAAAATAATTAATCTGAGCAGCAAACAAAACCCAGAGGAAATATTTCAAAGGAAGTTATGAAAACTCATCTGGTTCTCTATTTCTGTACACTAATATCTTCAATAAGTTCCTAAAAATTGTTATAGGGTAAAGTTCCATAACAGTAATAAAATGGGCATAATAATCTAACAGTATTCTTTTCTATCACTATTTTCAAATATTCTGTAAGTAAAGTCGAAATTTCTGTAATTATGATGCATTATGACCATTTTGAACTTCACTCTGGTTCATGTTAATTACATTTTTTGCCATGTGAAAGTGTAAGACATGGGGATTTCAGTTGCTGTCCTGAAGTATTTTAATGAAGTCTCACTGTGTAGGAGACTGGCTGTGTTCAGGTTAGGTCAGAGAAACCAAGCAATTTGGCACAGGTTTGAGAGATGGCTTGCTTTGATGAACTGTATTAGGGTTGACTTGATTTAATTCACAGGTGAGTAATAATTAGCAACGGTTCCTAGATCAGTAGTGGCAGTTTCTGAAAGATACTTTGTGGTCATTCAATAGATCAGATGTTGTCAGGGGTAAGATCTGTGGAGTAAAATTAAAAAAAAATCTGGAAGAGAAGCATCATAGAGTGAGGTGTTTAGAGTAGCTTCTGAAGAAGAGTGTTGCCTAGATTAGTTTCTGTAGAAGATTATTTCCTTAATACAAGCAAATGACATTTCACAGGTAAGCCGTAAAACACTGACTGGTTTGGTTTGTCAAGTTGGTCTACACCTTGCAATCCCTATTCACTAAACCTTCACGGTTAACCTACAACTATCTGAATAAATTAGTATTTTTAAACATGATGGCTCTTATCTGACCTTTCTGCTGAACTAGGTTAGCCTGATTTCTGCTTTTCCCGTTCAGCTATTAAGGTCAACGAATGAAACCACCTTACCAGAATAAGGTCCTCCTTTCTGCAATCTTCCTTTCAGATCTCGCTTTTCTGTCTTTCTTCTGTCTAGGTCACCTTTGCTTTTTACTGCTGGGAGAGTTGTCCTGCTAATTTTGCAATTTTTTCCTTGCTTTGTCCCACTCTATTGATATTCTCCAGATCTCTTATTTCTTTCTTTTCCTTTTCCAAGATCATCCCTTGGTATTTCTACATTTGCTCCAGAGTTCCAGTTGCTACATGCTTTAAAATGTACTGCTTCACAAGTAACAGAGCAGACTCCCATCTGGAAAACTGATTGTGTTGTTTATCTTGAATTATATATAGATACTGGCTGTACCATGGCAAATTAAGGAAACACTACCCATAATTTTTAACTCATGTTCAGAAAAAATTGTTTTGTTACTCAAGTTCTAGCTGCAGTTCACTTCTGCATCCCACTTCCTTCCCTCCTTCTACCTCCCACTCCCCTTTTCAGGATGAATTATGACTTAATGACTTCTCATAAGCCCCATGTCTGCTAGATTTGCAACTGAAGCATTTTTTTAACAGCTATAACAACCATTATTTCAGAAACACTTCTATTTAAGTGTTTTTTTATAATAGAATCTTAATAAAATGTAAATTATTATCTTTATTAAATACTTATTTCAAGGGAAATGGACACTACGTTTTACCCTTTAAGTTTTAAATACTTCCTTCAGTGATGTTTACATTATTTAAAAATAGTGTTGATAGGAGAGGATTTGTTTTACTGATTGTTAGCTGAAGCAAACCACCAAGTTGAACTTTAACTAAACAAAACCATACATATGTCAAGAAGGACCAAGACCAAGCGTAAAGAACATTCTTTGCCTATCCAGATCATTGAACTGGGAACCATTCCTCACAAAGTCAGAAGAGAAGCCAACCTAAGACCTTAAAAAGAGAACAAAGAGAGAAGTTCAGCTGAAAGTCAACAAAGATACGACCGCCAGGGGTCCCACAGACCCCGGACGCCCTCAGTCAAAATAAACTGCGCATGCTCTAGTGGGTAGTAACCCATGTTAATTAGTTCTAGGGAGAAATTATACTATATATAAGATTTCTGGGCATAATAATGTAGATGTATGAGACAAATGCTTATAAGCAAGAAACTTGTTAATAATCAACATGCATGTTAGGAGGAGCTATCCCCCATGCATTCGGCTCTGTAATAAATAATGCCTGCTTCTTAATGCTACATTGTTATTAAGGAGTTTTACTCTCCCGACTTTTGATGACGGTATGGCTAAATTCGTTTCTTGATTATTGTCCACTAGAAACATATTCCAGTGAATAACGAGATATTCTGTTAGATAAATGTAATAATTTTAATCATAGGAAGATGGGATAGGTATTTTCAGAACATGGTCTGAATGAAATGAATATACAGCATACATCTAAAGTAATATGTCACTGATAGCTTGTACTGTATAATAAGCCACTTGTTAACATTTTAAAATCAGATGGTGACTCACAGGCAACCCTGTACTTCGAAGCATTGGGAAGGAATTCATTAGTCAAGAGCTGTCTTTGTAATTGCTCAGATGCTTTAAACTTTTAAAAACAATGCTGACCCTACTTAATTTCTCCAACTATTATTTTCCAGATAACTTGACATCTTCACTCGTTTAGAGCTGAGTATAAAACCAAACTGATGTAAAGCAGCATTCAAACACATGAATTAAGCATCTTGATGCTTTGGCAACCTTTACAGAAGATTTAGATCTAATCTATGTTGATGATGAAAGCCTTTTTAAAGCATCACTTCTAGTCTTTACCTTAGAAAGAGTAATTCCAAATGTGTCTTTTTCATTTTTTAATTTTGCCCTATTCTTATCAATGTATAAACATAAACTCTCTTCCTTAGCACAGGCACCATTCAGCAACTTTTATTTTAAAATTGATTGTCATAAAAATAAGCCAGAAACTACATCCAGAATTTGTTTGACAGATTATATATATTTAGCAAGTAGCACTAGGGATAAGAATGGCAGTACTTGTCAATGAGAATTCATGGAGTCTCAGAGAGAAATTGTTTGCTGGATTTTTTTTTTTCAGTTAATTCATGGGTAGATAAAAAGTGGATTAGTGTGTTAATATGTTAAAAGTGGATCCCTGCTGCAAGTGATCAAAGAAATCCACTTTATGTGTGTGGTGCCTCATTGTAAAATCAAACGGCATGTGACAATCCCTGAGTTTTGAAGTCTCATAGCACTTTCTGCTCCATACTGCCTGGGGGAAAAAAAAGAAAAAATCCTGCTAGGTAACATGTAGTTGCTGAGTTCTTTAGTTTTGGGTTGGGTTGGGTTTGGTTGGCTGATTGATTGGTTTTGTTTTGGGGTTTTTTTGGGGAGGGGAGTTAGTGTTTGGTTGTTTTTTTGTTTTATGAGATCTGACTTTAATTTTTCAGCTCATTTTTAAATTTGAAATTTAAAGACATTCTTAATTATCAGTTCCCTGAGTAAATGAAAATGCTTTATTCTAGACAGAACAGTTATTACTTTCTTTTTGAGACCTTCTTGTCCATGTTTTTTGGCTAAGTAATGGAAGCATCAAGTGTAAACTGTCAGTACTCTACTGGACTTTGAGAGAGATAGCCAATCTTTATTAACTTATGTTAACCATTGGAGGAAATGTGAATGAAATTATGTAATTTAGAAGAGTTCTGCATTTTATCAAAATATTTCAGCTAAATAGTGGAAGGAGATTTGTTATAAATGTCAAGCTGATATTATAACCTTTGTGCCAAGTGTCTTTGGATTTTGATGAGGTCATTGCATATGTAGTTTTGATTTTTTTCTATGATCACTCCACCCCACACTCCTTTTCTGATGCCAGTATGAGTAACAGAAACTGTTTCTTTCTTGTAATGGCAAAAATTTCCTGAGAACAGCTAATCTCATAAACTGGACAATTTTCTGGGATAAGAATATATTGATATTTGCTGATCTCTTGAAATGTTCTTAATCCTCTTTTAGAACTTGCCATGGAAATACTCATCTGTACTTCAGCATCAACTCAACACCTGAAACTCAGTGGCTATCTGGCTTGAATTTCAAACCGAAGCATAGTCTAAACAGTCTGAGAAAGGCTGGTGCTCTAGAAGGTGCACATTATTCCCCTTAATACCCTGGAAGTGGAAAATCCTGTGATGTGAAAATTGTCACCTACAAGTTAGCAAATACCATCCCCAGTTTTAAGGAAAAGCAGATGGTGTTATTGTGTTAAAGAAACCAGAGGAGCAAGAAAGAGAAAATCAAGGACTGTGAAAATATTGGGAATTCTGGGGCCCTCTGAATTATCTGTATGCCCTGGCCAGGTCAGGCAATGCCACCAGTCATGTGTCTTCCGCTGCAGCCTGAGTCTACCATTGTGGATCGTGAGAGAGGACTGGAATTTGCCCATTTGTAAATTGTATGGAGAAATCAACATTCCTCTTAAACTTTAGCAGACGTGGCTTTTATTTTCACTTGAGACCTTTCAATGTCTATTTTGGACTTGGCAGGGTTATAATTGCTTGGATCAGAAATTTAGGAGTCTGTGGGATGCATGGGCTGTTCATGTACCGGTTTGTTAGGTGACAGTAAGAGCTACTTTAGAACAGGTTAATAACAATCAGTTTTTGTAAAACTCGGAATTATTTTTTTTTATTATTATTTATATGTAACTCTCTATTAGGTCTACTATACATTCTATCAGGCTACTTAAGAGAAAAAAATGAATAAAGATTGATTGTGATTTCCAAAGGCATGGTTGAGATTCACAGGGTTTTTCTTTCAATAATACATGTTTATTTGTTGCTCATTATCAGTACACCTGGTGCCTCATTACTTCAGCCAGTGTTCACAGAGCTTCTGTTCTGCACGATGTTAAAATGCCATCCATTCTGTTTTGGAGATATCTCTGTGGTATGGCAGAAGAATCAAGTAAAAGTAGGAATGACTCTGGGTCATGATGCTGGAGTTTGAATGTCTGCAACACAGAAGTGAGAGTGAATAGCATTCCCCAGGGATGGGGAAATTGCAGGTTCAATGATAGCTCAGCAGTGAGACAATTCCTACAGTACAACAGAACTGTGATTTCCATGACAACAAGCTGTGGCCAGGGAGGGTGACTCAGAGACAGAAATGATCCCACAGCACTGGCTAATGATTACTGTGCAAACTTTCCTGAAGTCAGCTCCTGGAATGGATTGAGACGAGAAAGAGAAGCTTATGTGGATACTGAGTCAGAAGACGGAGAGCCATTAATACGTTGAATTATATCAGGCTGGAAAAATTCATCACAGATCCAAAAGGTTCAGAATTTTCTGCTGAACAGCTGAAGCAAGCTTGTGCTTTCCACAAGATGTTGCCCTCAAAATTAGCAGACTTCTAGCCAGAAAACCAAGCAATGATTATTGCTGGCTGTGCTACTGTGGACAAGGATGTAGGTGTCTGGGCAAAACAGCTGGATAAGATGGAGTGAAGGGGTTCAGTAGGGTCAATATGGTGATCTATTTCATTGCTACATTAATATTCAGTGACTCATGAAGTCAGAGGTGGTTCAACTATGAAAGAAGACAACTATTCTAGGTTGCTCCTATATTTTGTGTATAGATAGAAATTTTTCTATCAGTTCTTTACTAGTTCTATAAAGTATATGAAGTAATTTCCCTCTCTGTTTTAATTCAAGAGCAGAAGTAAATAGTGAGTTCCACTGGTATACCTAGCCAATTTGCAAAGAATATAGTTTTTGTTGAGGTCAGGAAATAAAAAACCTTGTTAAGAATAATTTACATGGAAAATGTTACTCTCTTTTTACAGAATAAATGCAAAAAGAACAGGCTTTCTCACTTTTATTAGTTGTTAAAAAAATTCACTTACAAACTTCAGAAAACACTTCAAGTTCCATGGTGCTGTTTGTGCAGAACAGTAACTCTTTGGATCAAATTTTTAGTGCAAATGACCAGATACTCATCTTCTAAAAGTATTTATCATCTAGACAGAATATTTTGGAAGTGAAAACTATTGTATGAACATGTTCCATGAGAAGAGATGCAGAGTTACTTTTACAGTGAGTAAGTCCTTAGGAGTCTTGTTTTGTTTTGTTTTGTTTTTTTCCCCCCAATGCCTAAGTGAAGAAAGAGATCAAACCCACTGGTTTCAAGGACATACATTTTTGGATGAATTTAACTAATTTTGTTCACAGACCTCTAGCACATCTGCCTGTGTGCAGGTTACAAGCTTATGAGGAGACTGGAAGACTTCTGAAATAGATGAGACCTACATGAAAGTGTTGGAAAATGGAGGATCAAGGGATATCACAGGTACAATAGAAGTGACCAAAGGCAGCATTGTGGCAGAAGTGGTAGACAAATGCTTTGCCTTTGTATTTATTTGCTGAGGAGCTTTAGAAGGTTCTTGCCCTGCAGTGTGTCTCATACAGACGTTTCTATGCAATCTGACTCATGAACAGTCATCTACATTTTTTCTCTCAAAATTTGGCATGTACACTTGCCCAGGCATTGCATAGAAGCTTCTTTTGTGTGAAAATTTTAACATACTGTATGTTAATTTAAAATACTGTATTTAATTTTAACAAGTTCTTCGGAATTTATTTTTTTTTTGTTCTGTTATTTATGTGTGTCAGAAACACCAAAAGTTTTCCTAGATTTATTTGAAATAGGAATTACCTTACTGAGGACTGTCATGTGGCATGCTAAACTCAGAAGGCTCTGCTCATTTCCTACCTCTTCTGTTTAAATTGTTACAGACTTAAACCTGACCTTTGCACCTCCTGCCTCATCCAGATGTTTCTCTGGAGATACCTTGCATATATATAAGTCTATTTAAAGCAACTTCACTCCAGGGTTTTGCAGTCATTTTTTCGAAGCTTTTCTGAATCTGTTGCTGCTACTCACTTTTAACCTTGGACAGCAGGATTTTCCAGCCACACCAGTATTCAGCTCCCAGTTCTCAAGTTGTCGAGTAACTACTCAAATAGTCAAAACCCTGAAAGCATTGGCATTTTTTGCATTCAAACCATTGGCAGGTAGCTGAAAAATAGTATACCCAGAATTATGCAAAAGATGAGAATTAGTTCTTTATTGATAGAGGTTGGCAAATCCCAGTAAACAAGGTGCTATGAGAAGTGATTAAAAAATCTGTAGAAAGGGAATATAATTCTCCCTTTTTTTTCCCTCCTTTTCTCTTCTAGTGGCTTTGATAGAGCTTAGTGGCTGCCAGGCTGGCCCTTCTACACTGCTGGCAGCATAGATGTAAACCTTTTAAATTTTCAGTCGATATGCAGACACTACAACAGAACTCCAACTGCATACTTTGGGGACCTGCATGTAGCTTTACAAAGGTTCATAGTGGTTTTGCTAGATATTTTCCTGCTTGTATGCGATTGTAAGACTATTTTCAATTTATATAATGCTATTTTTAGGATCCTGTTCTAGTTCTCATATGCAACATGTAAAGACTGAGTTGGTTTATACATCACTATGTTTAGCTCATCTGTGCCGTTACACTATCTTATGATTTATACAATTTTTTTTTTCAAGCATTCTTCCTAATTTGGTGTTCAAGTAAAAACCTCTTTTCTCAGCCAGCTCCTCTTAATGCTGACTTGCTCTTTTGCCATTTCGGCATTCATTACACAGGTCTTCTATGTCATGCAAATACCTGCAGTGGAACCAGCAGAAATTCTGACTGGTATAGTTAATGCTTACTAATGTAAGAACACAGAAATAGGCGAAAATGTCTCAGAGCAGTTCTAATCGTACACCTGTTTCCTACTTTCCTGCTTAGAGTAGGTTGGCAGTGCCTGTGCTCTAACTATATTTTTAGTTTCAAACATAAGCTCTTTTGATCTCTGAGACACTAGTTTTCAGGATGTATGTTTCAGGATGCATGTTTCAGGATGCATGCGTGATTTCCTTACTGTTCTGATTTAACCCCAGCCATTAACCACACAACTGATCAATCACTACCCCCACTTCCACCTCGATGGGGTGGAGAGGAGAATCAGAGAAAGGCAAAACTCAAAAGGTTGAGACAAGATCAGTTTAATAACAGAAATAGAGTAAACTGTATTATTATTATTAGTAGTAGTAATAATAGCAATGGGAATGATAGGAAAAGAAGGAGAAGGAGAAACCCCAAGAAATCCAAGTGATGCACAACACAATTGCTCACCACCGGCTGACTGCTAGCCAGCCCATCCCTGAACAGCACGTGGCCCCTCGTGGCCAGCTCTTCCCAGTTTATATACTGATCGTGATGTTGTATGGTATGGAATATCCCCTTGGCTAGTTTGAGTCAGCTGTCCTGGCTGTGTCCATCCCAGCTTCTTGTGCCCCTCCTCACTGGCAGAGCATGAGAGACTGAAAAGTCCTTGATCAGGGTAAGTGCTACTGAACAACAACTAAAACATCGATGTGTTACCAGCGTTATCCTCAAATAAAGCTAAAACACAGCACTTCACCAGTTACCTAAAGAAACAACTCAGCTGAAACCAGGAC
This sequence comes from Strigops habroptila, assembly GCF_004027225.2. NCBI lineage: Eukaryota > Metazoa > Chordata > Aves > Psittaciformes > Psittacidae > Strigops > Strigops habroptila. The sequence continues at coordinate 54,461,095 of NC_044302.2, read as the reverse complement.
ATTTACATCTAGCATGTAGCATCCTGAATTGTTGTTACAGGCTTTGTGCACAAGCGGAATAAACTTCTGTGTTCTGGGATCCAGAGAGGTGCCCAAAAGCTGTAGTTATATGACTTACGAAGATGTAAGCATCTGCTGCCAACAAAGGGTTTTCTCCTGTCTCCATTTCCTACTCCTTCCATAGGCTGCTCTGACTCTTTCCCTTGTGCCATGGTTAGCATTGCTGTGGCTTTGTGGTAAGCTGGATCAGTGACCTGAACTAGCAGAAACTAACTCTTTGGGGAGGAGGAAAGGCAAAGTAGTTAATCAGCCTTGACACTGGGCCTCATAAACCCTAGAGCTGGCATAAGATTGAAGACAGAGATGTTTAGGCCAAAGTAGCAAAGTGAGAAACAGTAGTCAGATGAAGCTTGCAGAAAACTGTATCCTGAAATGCTCTCTTCTCCCTTATGCAGACTGGATGCCCTGAGCTGCTGTGTGGGATAATTTCAGGGCTTGTAGTAGCACTCCATTGTTAGGGTTATTTTGCCATAAAGCCATCACTGGGCCAAAGTAAAATGAAAGAAGCATCAGCAAAAAAGCAATTAAGCCAAAGAGAAAAGATTGTCTCCCAAACTCTGGAGGAAATTTCTGATGCTATATTTTTGCTGGCCATTACTATAGCAACTGATAAGAAAATTGGTCACAGCAAAATTTTCTTTTTTCTTTCAAATGCTGGAGGCAGCTGATTAGTGGGTTTTTTGTCCTCTGTTCAGGGCAGTGCTATATCAGAACTAATGCTGCAGATTTTTGTTAAGTGAAGCTGTTAACTGTGCTCCTGCTCTGGTTGTGAATGGTAGTTCAGGTAGGGCTTGCAGGAAATACGAAAAGGAAAAGAATGGTTTTCAGGTCTTTTATGAGACAGTCTAAATAAAGAATAGTGTATTTTAATAAAGTGAAACACTTAGCATAATACATAGGCATTTTTTGATAATGATAGTAGATCACTGCATGTTCTTAAATATGCATATTATGTGTATGCAACATTGCTATTTTGCCAAGGAGACCCTACTCATCCTTATACAGAAATAAAAAGAGGTTTGTGGCTAATTTATACGTAGGATGTAGTGAAAGATTCTGATCTGGTAGATAAAGAGATACGGCTTTTGTGTTCCTGCTATTATACTGATTTTTACAAGTGTGCGTTTAATACAGGTATGATTGGGTCTTTGTGGGTTTATTGATTTTGGTGCTCAGCATTTGTTGGTAGTTTAATATGATTTTGAAGTGGTGGCTAATTTTGGAAGGTGTTCTTGATGAATGTCTGACAGGTAGTTGTTAATCTGTGAAACTTTTTTCCTTTTCATATGTGTGCCTTCTCCTAAGTACCTGATTTTACCTCATAATTGAAGGACATTCTTTAGCTCCAAGTTACATTTCTTTTTATTGCCTTCTGCTGCCAGCTCTTTCCAGCATCCTTGGTTTTAACAGCTAGGCAACAGGAACAGATCAGCAGCACTGATCTGTCCTCTCCCCTGTCACCAGGGAAGCTGGTTTTAAGGGAGCTAGTTTGAAATAGGAATAGGGGTATTGCCCCATAGACTTTCCCTACTTTGTTCTTTCTGAGTGTGGTTGTCACTGGCGTCTCTTACTGGCATTGACATACTCCTGAGGATATCAATTTGGTAGGTTTTTGCTTCTGATCGTTTCTTAAGGACCCGGATGTTGGGTGTGATGTGTTCGAGAATGCAAAACACTGGCTATAATTAGAAGCCCTCTTGGATGTGGCTCTCTGGGAAATATGCATGCTGTATTTCCTCTTACATTGTGAGCTGACCTGAATCTTGTATAAGACTGGGTACTTCAGGAATTAATGGGTATTTTGCATCAGATAGGGATGTGTCAGTTTAAGCCATATGGTAGCAAAAGGAGAATGGGCAGGGGAGAAATAGGACTTTAAAATATGTAAATCTATTTCACAGAAGTTTAATTAAGGGCCCCAATATTTGATAACTATAGAAAAACACATTCTACCATCTTCACTGACATTACTTTATTTCTTGCCTAGGAAAAATGGCTTATGGAGTAAAACAAGAACAGAAAACAAACCTCGGTATTTTTAAGGGGAAAAAAAGTATAGGAGGTAGATTCAGGACTGTTACAGAAATAACTTTTTCTCATTTGTGTGTTAATAGGGTTTGAAACCAAAATTAAGGAGCATGCAATAATGTTTGTTCTTACTTCTTACTGGACCTTGGACAGAAGTTAAATTTCTCCTTTAGAATGTGTTGTGTTTTCCTGCATTGCAGAGGGGTTTCTTTGCACACACTCTGTTCTGGTATTTATGCAGAAGCTCTTTTAATTTTACTGAAGTTTCACCAAAACATTGACAACTTGATCTTCGCCTTCAGTAAAGGCTAAAACTATTGCTTCTTTTTAGCTGTTTCTGGTTGGTTTGTTCATTTTTTTTAATCTCAGGAACTTCCCTGCTACTGTGCTGAAAGTAGTTAGATCTCATTAAGTGGAAAGGTTAGTATGCAGTGTAAGATGTGGGTTACCTATGGATGCAATTAAAGCTGGAAAACGACTTGGCACTTTGTGGCTAGTTTCTATCATAGGATCGCCATTAGCAAGTACTAAGTACTTTGCAACTGTTGTCACATGGAAGTAACTGCAGTAGCGTTAGCGAATAACCAGGCAATAGCGTGCACATTTTGAGTGTTGCTGATAATGATGAGTGTACCAGAAAGAACACAGAAGAACTAGTTTTCAGGGAGTGCTTTTTTTTTTTTCCCCCCCCCAAGAATGCCAGTATGTTATTTATTTATTTATTTTTACATGCTTAACAAATATGTTGTGGAAGTTGCAGGGGAAATTAAAATGGAATGTCAAGGTACTAAATTTACAGGTAACTTTATTTAGGTTAATTTAATCTAGCTTGCAGCTAGTACAATTAATTACAATCAGTAGATGGTTTTGTATAATTTCAGTCTGTCCTTGAGGAATTTGACTGAAAAAGTAGTGCTTAAGGGTTTTAAAAATATATTTTAAGTCTAGCCAACATCTATTTTAGGTCAGTGCTAGCATTTTTCAGAAGAACAGATTTAATAAATGTTTTATTTAAATGGTGAAAATTATAATCATGCCCTACATGTAAGAAATGCACAGATTAGTACACTTGTTAATTGTATAAATGACTCTTTTATTTTAAAATTTTTAAAAATATTTTCTGCATTTTTGCAGCTTATTTTCTATAACATGACATTTAATGAAACTCAGATAAACAGTAAAATGTTATTCATTATGTTATTCATTACCGAATGAACACATTGCATGTGACCATAGATATCTGTTCATTTCTACAATTGCTAAGCTGTTTTCAGCAACCTCAAATTAAATCTGTAGTGCCTCCAACAAATGTAAGCAAAGGCACGACAGACGAATTCCTAGCCCACAGCAGTCAATAAAATTTTTGCAATTGATTTTTAATGGGGCACATATTCACTCTAAGAACTGCAGCTAAATGAAACCTGCATTTGACCTAGAAGAATTATGTAAGCATGTCAAGTGGAGTGGAAATTCCTAGGGATAGGAATCATGACAGTAGCATTCAAAGGAGGTTGAACTCAGAAAAAATAGAACTCTTTTTACCATCCTTCTTTCAGGATTATGAGGCATCGATAGAGAATCAGGAAAAGATCTCATTTTAAAACAAATTGAGATTGATTTATGCTTTTAAAATATCCTGCTAAACCTGTGATTCGTCTCCTAATCAGACATATGTTTGGCAATATAAAAATGCAGTGAAATTTCTGAAATCTAGATGAGCTGGAGGTTATCAGGAGTAGGTCCCTGAATCTACAGCTATGCTGAGTGATAACAATTAATTCCATCACATTATTTGTGATACTACTGCATTCTACATAAAAGCCAAGAGTCAAAGCCTAGCTATGATGAAGACCCAAGTATCTCTTCAACATGTGTCCTTTCTTCCCTGGCTATTTTTCCTTGTATGCCTACATGATTATTCAAAAATGTACGAGTTTACTGATTTTGCTACTTAATCCACTGAAAAGAAACATAAACATCCTCAGGAAATTAGGGTGTGTAAAATTTCTCCTCCTCTTTCCTGGATTTAATAAATCTGGTGGAGTCTTACTGACAAGTGCCAAGGAGCGGGTGGTGGTAGCTCTGTTGGAGCTCTTGCTCCGTCATCAGTCTGCCTTTGCAGAAAAATAGTAGATAAAAAGCAACTGCAACTCTAGTTACTCTACAGATATAGGACTTCAGCAGGTCCATGGCAGGTAGATCTGTAATCCATGGGACCCTACTACATAAAGCTACTCTTTAGAAACTATCTCTCCAGCACATAGTATGGATGCCAGATTCCTATGAATTTTTCTCTAAAATTCATTCCTGTTTGTTACTTGTTGTTGTGGCTCAACCGGAATGTTTTTATCCTTTCTGAGAAACAAAAAGATTTTGAAAGCAGCTTTGTCTTCTTGCTTATTTAGAGGCATGAATTGGTTTTGGAAGTAGAGCCTGTGCTATGTGTCTGCTTCTGGCTTTTACAGGAGGTTAGAATCACAGAGTCATAGAATGGTTTGGGTTGGAAGGGACCTTAAAGATCATCTGGCTCCAGCCCCCTGCCATGGGCAGGGACACCTTCCACTAGACCAGATTGCTCAAAGCCTCATCCAACCTGGTCTTGAGCAGCGATGGGTATCCACAACTTCTCAGTGCAACATGTTCCAATGTCTCACCACCTCACAATAAAGAACTTCTTGATATCTAATCTAAATCTACCCTCTTTCAGTTTAAAACCATTACCACTCATCCTATCACTATATTCCCTGATAAAAAGTCCCTTCTTATCTTTCCTGTAGCCCCCCTTTAAGTACTCCCTGTAGGTGTCTTCTCCAGGCTAAGCAATCCTAACTCTCTCAGCCAGTCTTCATAGGAGAAGTGCTCCAGACCTCTGCTCATCTTTGTGGCCCTCCGCTGTATGCACTCTAGGAGGTCCACATCTTTCTATAAGAAAGATGGGGCTCCAGAGCTGGATGCAGTACAGCAGACAGGGTCTCACTAGAGCGGAGTAAATGCTTAGAATCACCTCCCACTACCTGCTGGTCACACGCCTTTGGATGCAGCCCAGCATGTGGTTGGCTTTCTGGGCTGCAGGCACACACTGCTGGCTCAGGTTTTCCTCCATCAATATGCCCAAGTCCTTCTCCTCAGGACTGCTTTCAGACCACTGATCTCCCAGCCTGTATTTGTGCTTGGGATTGCTCTGATGCAGGATCTTGCAGTTGGCCTTGTCAAATTGCACAAGGTTCACACTGGTCCACCTCTCAAGTCTGTCAATGTCTCTGTGGAAGGCATCCTTTCCCTCTAGAGCAGCACTCAGCTTGATGTCATTCAGAAACTTGCTGAAGATAGACTCAATCCTACTGTCATGTCGCCAAGAAAGATGTCAAATAATATTGGTCCTAACACGGGCTCCTGAGGGACCCTGCTTGTCGCTGGTCTCCACTTGGATATCAAGCGGCTGACCACAGCTTTTTAAGTGCAACCACCCAGCTAATTCCTTATCCACCAAGTGGTCCAAATTTATGTCTCTCCAGTTTAGAGACAAGGATACAGTGCGGGACAGTGTCAAATGCCTTGCACAAGTCCAGGTAGATGACATCAGTTGCTCTTCCCTTATCCACCAACGCCATGGCCCCATCCTAGAAGGCCACCAATTTATCAGGCATGATTTGCCCTTACTGAAGCCATGTTGGCTGTCACCAGTCATCTCCTTATTTTCCATGTGCCTTAGCATAGTTTCCAGGATGATCTGCTCCATGATCTTGCTAGCCACCAAGGCTGACTGGCCTGTTGTTCCCTGGGTCTTCCTATTTTCCCTTTTTAAAAACGGGGATTATGTTTCCCCTTTTCTAGTCACTGGGAACTTCACCAGTCTGCCGTGGCTTCTCAAATAGGATGGAAAGTGGCTTAGCAACTTCTTCTGTTAGTTCCCTCAATACCCATGGGTGCATCTCCTCATATCCCATGGACTTATGCAAACTCAGGTTCTTTAGATGGTTTTGAATCTGATCTTCCTGCACTCTTGGGCTGTATCTCTATAATCTTCTCAGGATATATATCCCTGCCTTCACTGCCTATGCCTTCTGGTTTTTGTTTCAATTTGGATGAGAGATGTTGGCTTAGCCAGGCTGGCCTCCTGCCTCCTCTGCCCAGCTTCTTGCAGATAGGGACTGAGAGCTCTTGTGCCCTAAGAAAGCCATCTTTAAATATCTTCCAGCTTTCATTCAGTCATTTGCATCTGTGGGCAGTTACTCAAGGGATCCCATGCACTAGCACCCTAAACAGTTGAAAGTTTGCCTTTATGAGGGTTAGGGTCCTGACTCTACTTTTTACCCATCCTGTACCCCTCACTGCAGCCCACCAATCTTGACCTCCCTGATAAGTGCTTCTGCATTAGTGAGCAGCAAGTCCAGAAAAGCCTCTCCTCTTGTCAGGCTCTCCATCACCTGTACTAGGATGTCATTCTCAAGGCACTCCACTCTTTTCCTGGGTGGCTTGCAGTGAGCTATGCCACTTTTCCAGCAGATGACCAGGTGGCTGAAATCCCCTACCAGGCTCAGGGCCTGCAACCGGGATGCTTCCTGCAATTGAAGAAGGAACTCTTCATCGACCTCCTCCTCTTCTGTAGCCTGTAGTAGACACTGACCACAAAGTTTCCTTTGTTGGCTTAGTCTCTAATTTTCACCTATATGCTCTCGACTGCACATTGATAATCTTCAAAGATAGCTTCATGCAATGAATCCCATTTTTGACATAGAGGTCAACTTCCCCACTTATCCTTCCTTAAACTGTTTTTTACAAGGAAGTTTTACTCTGATTTCTTTTGATGTGTAGAAGCTATTATTGAAGGAGAGCTACGCTGGGTTGTTACTATTTTTGCCACACTTTTTGGCATTATACTCCCTCTTCTGCCACAACTGGTTCTCCTATAGCTTCAGTACAACTGTTCCCGCTCCTTTGAATTTAATCTGATGGGACAAGAATGGATTTTAAATTCCAACTATAAGTTTGTTTTTGTTTCTGTAACATCAAGTTATGGCCTGTACTGGCTTTGCCCTGTTACTATTAAGCTTAAAACAAAGGCCAAAATAAATTGCCGATGTTTCCAAAACCTCTTTTGTCAATGAGTGGTGTGATATGCTTGCTCTCTATCACCTCAATGATAAGACTGTCTATATTTCCCTACTCCTACTCTTCAAATTTATAGGAGAGTAGAGATATGAATAAGAAAAAAAAAGTTAATTTCCCCTTCAATAAACCTTATAAAACAATCTTCTATGAGGAATATTTTTATGTGCTATCTTTTTTTGAAGAAAGAAAGGCTGTTGCCTTTTCTCTTTTACACCTGTCTTTATGCAATACCTTTCCAAACCCCGAGTTATCTACTGTTAATGTTACGAGGGAGTTTATACACAAGCTCACACCATCATTTCATCTCGTACCATTATTGAAGTAGTTTATTTTTGCAATGGAAATAAGCATCCTCTATTTATTAAATTGAGAACAATGTATTCAAGAGTCTTTGGACAGCCTTTATGGCTAACTGCGTCAACTGCAATAAAGAAAAGCTGGTTCTAAGGCTAAATAAACCAATGCCAATACTATGTAAAAACAGATGCTCAGATATTTTGCAGGAAGTCGCATTCAAAACAACATATTTAAATAAGAATTATAAGTCTGTGAATACAGAGCATTTTCCTTTCTTTTATTTTGCCTTCTTTAATTTGTATAATCTGCGTGCATCCAAAAAAAAAAAAAAAATCACTGGTGGAATGAAGTTTTCAATTACTTTGGTTTAAATCTTTGGAAGCTGTATTTCTAATAAAGCCACAGGTACCCATTACGAAACAGTCTTAAATATGATCAGACCAATGTTGAAGGTATTTGAAATTTTCTGTCACCGGTGGTAAGGTTATTTTGTCATCAACCAGGTTATTCGTAACTGGAATTCTCACTAACCATGAAAAAACAAGTTTACTGTATTTTGTTGATAGAATGCTTGCTATTGGAAAATGCAGTTAATAACAAAGTTATTACAACAACTGGTGCAAAATAACATTAGTTAACAAGACTCAAATTGTCCACATGAAGTCACTGGGAGGGTTTACCTCTGAGGAAGTTGCTTGGCCTTGACTAACGGTACTTGTTGTACAACTTGCTGATTTTTCCCACTTTCTAATAGTGTACTGTCTGAGGTACAGTAGTTTCCTTTATAATGCCCTCTGTAGCATTCCAGGCTTTCCAAATAGCAGAATTTTTTCACAAAAATTTGTCATCATGTTTTGTGAACTGACATGAAAAGCTTGTCCTAGGTGACGTTCGCTTCAGTCCTGCATGCATGCATGACTGAGTATGTTTGCAGATATGGGTGGTACCTCTCCTCAGAAAAGCAGTACAGTGAAGATATTGGTCAGATCAAAATTTCCAATTGTGAAGTATCAGAGATACAGTTTAAGTTTTCGTTGATCATAATGGACTTTTGGCTGCAAGAGAAATATATGGGATTAAACAATTAAGCATGTGCAAGTTCAACATAGATATGAATGGATATAGCTGTACATTCATTCAACTGCCCTTTTTTTTTTTTTCATTAAAACGTAATTTTTCTTTGCAGTGGTAAATTAGGTTCTTTCTGCTACCAAAATCGTATTTCCTTTCTCTCTTTTTTTTTTTTTTTTTTTTCAAGCCTCCCTTAGTCAAATGACTACTAGTTTTGTTGGTATTGGAACCAGTCCCTCTGTTTCTTGTGTTTCTAGGATTCTGATAAATATAAAAGTGCTGAAGCAGCTTTTTAGTAATATGACTTCATTCTGCTTCAAGTGCAGAGAAGAAGAGCCTAGTTTGTCTGATTGCTGTAGCAAAAGCAATTTCAAATCTCAGATCAATTGTGTTGTTCTTCTCTCCCCCGTTCTCCCCCCAAATCAAAGCCAGTTTATACATGGGATATTTTTGTCTTGTTTCAGTTTGATTGCTTTGGGACTGTGTACTTGCAGGAGCTATGAATCCATCAAGTTTTATTTCAGTATTTTGCATCATTCATCATTCTGAATCCGTGTAGATATTTCTTTCCTTGGGGTTTAAGAATCAATTCTCTACCACCTCTGCAGCTCCCTAAGAAAGGTATGTGCTTGTTCTTTTCTCTTAGCCCACCTAGCTGCATTTATGTATGTTAGTCTTACCTTTCTCTCATAAGGCATTTTTCATGATGACATATAGCTAAATGGGCTACTAGAAAATACATTGCTGAATACTTACCACAGGGATACAGATTAATCAAATAGGCCAATAGGAATCAGATTTATAATGCTATGGATCTAATACATGTTACTTAAGAGTCATAGTTCCTTCTCATCATGTAACTGTTATTTGGTCAATATTTGTACGTAAAGAACTTACCTATATGAATGCCTTTTCCATTTGATGTGTTTCTGCAAGTGCCTTCCAAGTCATATAGGCAAGGATACATTGTAAACCTTCCTTGCCTCTGGATAGAAACAAAAGTGCATGCAAAAAGACTTGTGAGATTAGGGGACCCATAAGCAAGACACAGTATCTGTTGATACTGTGATTGTTATGGGTGTAGATGGTAGGCTGGAGCCTGGCTATTCTTGACTTAGCTGCAAAGATGTCAACCCAGTTTTTTACTCTCAATGCTGGGGAAAATAATTACTACGACTGTTCCATAGAGCTGGGACCCTTTAGCCTGGAGAAGAGAAAGCCTGGGTAGGGATCTTCCTTACCAGTATATATAAATCTCTGGAGGGAAGGTACAAAAAAGATGCAGCCAGGCTCTTTCCAGTGGTGCCCAGCAACAGGACCAGAGGCAGTAGGCAGTAACCAAAATGCAGGAGGTTCTGTATGAACATCAAGAAACACTTTTTTTCTGTGAGGGTAACTAAGTACAGGCAGAGGTTGCCCAGAGAGGTGGTAGAGTCTGCATCCTTGGAGATCTTTAAAAGCCACCTGGACATGGTCCTAGACAGCCTGCTGTAGATGTCTCTGCTTGAGAAGGAGTTGGACCAGCTGATCACTTCTAACAGTCCACAGGCCACTTCTAACCCCAACTATTTTGTGATTCTTTCAGATCACTCTAAGAGTTAATGAATCATTAGAAAAGTCCACTTGTTGCAACTGCTCAACTCACATGGTTGTCTTTCAGTACCATGATAAAGATAGTTAACCATTCAGGCTAGCCTGTTCTGGTTACCTTTTGGCATGTGAAATGTTAAGAACCTGGAAGTGTCTCTGTTGATTCAGAACAGCTTGTCTCCTAAATACTTCTGGAATGCCAGCAGGCAAGATGCTGCTGAACGTATGTACCATAGTGAACCTTGGTGAACATATGTACCAAGTATGTGGTTTTTTTCAGCAGTCATAGAGACTCTTTTTGCCCTTGAATGCAAACTGTGGGGTAGAATAAAAATATGGCTGTGGTAAGTCTCCCTTCAGTGTCCCTCAGCATGTGAGAGAGATGCGTTGAGCCAAACGCCGGATGGAAAGAGCTGGGCCACAGGTCTCCAGACCACTCTACTTAGCTGAGAGGCTCCTTAGGGTTGCTTACTCCAGAACAGTTTAAGACCAAATGAGATTATTGTGGGATGAATTATCATTTTACTTCAGAAATTATTTTGAGACAATCTCAGCAGACAACAGAACACTGAAGCTACAGAACTAGAGGTCTGTTTTGCCTGTCATTTCTTTTCTGGGACTATGAGCATCTTACAATAGGAATGGAAATACAGCACCATTCTTAAATGCATTAATATAATGCAACTGTTTTCTGTGCAGGTATTTTCTTCTATTGTTTATAAAACATTGCTTTAAACTTTAAACTTTGCTATAAAAAATTAATTTGGTTAAATGTTATCTCTATGGTTGGTTGAAACGAAATGGAAAGAAAGCAGGGGGAATAGTCCTGATTAGCATAGGAGTCCCTATGGCCTATGCTACTTGATTTGGTGTTATAGGTATTTGTGGTTTGCGTAAGCATTCACATTTAATACCGTATTTTCAACAAATGGCTCTCATATGGATATGGCAAACTCTTACGTGTAGATACAGGGTGGTTATGTTTTCTTGTATTGATTAATATTTTTGTCCAGATATTATTGAAGGTCTTAAACACTGTTCTTTCAATTTAGGCTACTCATAGCAGACTCTTGCCTTTTCCCCACATATTCATTTTTCCCATTTGTTTTTTTTTACAGTCAGAGAATGATAACTGAGTGATTATTTGCCTATGCCCTTTATTTTATTGTTAAGATAAATATTTTCCTTGTAGATTACAAAAGGTTTCAAAAAAGAGAGCCAATAGCCTGTATGGGACGTAGGGCAGGAGAAGAAGGTGTCTACTGACACCATTCCCCATCTTGGTTAGAGAAGACTCTCTAGAAAGCCAAGAGATTCCTCAGGGGTAGAATCTCTTCTACGAACTTTTTGTCTCCTGAAGAACTGTCATTTTTGTTTGATACGAAGAATTCAAATGTGATGTATACAGTGTTTTGGAGATTGAACGAAAATGGAAAAGGGTTAGGAGTTGTCAAAAGACGGGAAGAGAAGTTCTCTGCCACCTCTCTCTCAGGCCCCAAATTACTCCTCATACAAAACAAAGGATCACAAACTAAAGTAAATATTTTTTCCTTCTCTCCACTTGTTCCTTGCTGCTCTTCAGACTCTGGATGTGCTCCTTACATGTAGCTACAAGGAGCAACAACCAAGATTTGCAAACCTGAGAAATAAATTGTTTATTGTTCCATGACAAAAATCTATACTGGTATGTTTTTCTGACTTCAGTCAGTGTTGGTTTAGGAGCTCACAGGTCTTTAGTGTGAGCTTTAGGAGACTGACAGCCCTCACTGGTATTATCCTTTGTAACGTCTTTGAGAACTTTCTGAGCAAATTTATCCTTCCCACATCCTTAACTTTGGTGACTATATAATTCTGCGTGTTTGATACCTAAGGACTTGAAATCTTGAAAATCATGAAAATCAAAGGTGAAAGATGCTTTCAGAAGTTTCTAAACAAAAACAACAAGACCCAGAAGAAAAGTAGTAAGTTAAAGTAGTTACAGGTAAAAGTTAGTGAAAAGACAATTAATAAATACCACAAGCATTTGATTATAAATGCAGGTGAAAGATTTGATACAAATCCATCATAAAAATACACAGCAGTTACAGGTATTTTGCTATTTTTCTGCCAGATCATTAAGTTCTTTGTATTGTGCTAAAACATATAATGTTCATGCTATTGTGATATTCCCTGAAATCAAGGTTGTCAAACAAATTCTTCTAGTTGGAAAAATGATCAGTGTAAGAGAATAAGATCATTAAAACTCAGCCTGAGAGCAGACACATCCCCTGAGCGAAGGTACCTCTGCTTGCGCTGATGTAAGACCATGCAAAACCTCTTTATCTGCCTGCTAAAAGCAGATCAGGAGCTGGTTAAACTCTTTACTGTCTTGCGGGGTAGGGCTGGGGGTGTTTCTCTTTTGCAGAGCTATTGGCTTAGAATAGAAAGAATTCTTTCTGAAAGCTGTTGGGTCATTGATTACCCCTTTCTTTGCCTCAGATAAGAGGACAAAAAAACATGACACAAGCTTTGAAAGAATATAACTTGAGCTGTTGACTAGCAACCTTTAAGGGAAGCACTTACAGAATGTACAAGGGACAGCTAATCTGGGAGATGGATGGACAGATGGCTGTGGTTTTTTCTACATATACAGAGATACCTCTTCTCCATAAGCTGGAATTACTGAACTGGAAGCCAGGTCTCAAAAGAAGAAACCATTGCCTTTCTAGCAGGAATTCAGGCTGGAAAACTGCTGGTAATGTTCCCAGTACCATAGGATTGCTTTCAGCATTTGGAAGTGAAATCCACCTTGGAGGCCTAAGGGGAGCCTGCAAGCTCTGATGTCCAGGCTTTGAGATGTACAAATTATGATTGCCATCACCCCAGTGGTCATGGGCCAGTTCATTACAATAGAAGCCACTGGATTTGTAACTTCCAGTCCTCAGGGAGTAAATCATGGCATTCCACAATTGGCAGGATGCTTTGAATTATTTCCATTTTCTTCTATTGATCCTAAAATACCAATTTTAACATAATATCTAAAGAGATAAATGTATGCATTGCCTCCTTAAATATACCCAGCTGTTAGTCTCCACAAAGCATTTCTCTTCAATTGGTGCTAAAACCCAAAACCTAGGAGGATATATGAAGATCTCTAAATAAATTTATGCTAAATTACTGCAGGGAAATTGAATTTGCTGAGCTCAAACAGTAACTGTCTCTATTTAGAGTGATGTAAAGAGACATCCACTTCGCTTGTGATATATGCTTTTCTGGATGACCTTTGGCAGGCTTCACTGGATCATGTGACAGTGTTGCAAATGACAGTGCAGCCCTAAACAAAGGGATTGTTTGGTTTTTTCCCCTGCAAATTAGCAGAGATGCAACTGCTGACACATGAAATATTGCTTGAGAACTCTACATCAGTACCATGATAAGAAAATTATTTGCAAGTAGGAATCTATCAGAACTTCAATAATTTAGTTATGAATGAAGAAAGGAAATACACGAAATATTTCTTGGTCAATATGTGAGATATTTTTGATATTCATTTCGCAGAAAAGCAGTTTCACAAGCTGTCTGCATTAGTATTTGTATGGCTTCCAGAATATGGTGAAATATCAGCCTGCAGTTTTGCTGAACATATTTGTTGAAATTTATTGATCACCTGTAATGTTTTCAAACCAAAAAGAAACTAACTGTCTAAATGACAGGTACTGATTGAAACCTGAAGCACAATTTTGACCTTGCAATGATTTTTACTTTAATGAGTGTAAATGTCTTTCTAATTCTATGTTGTTTTCTAACCAATGTTATCCAGTTATCTAAAAAGCCTGTTTGAATGAGTTAAAAGTAGAGTGAAGCAAACACTTAGTTGGCTGAGAGTTTAATTTTGACTGAATTTAGCAACTTTTGTTCTGGAACAGATGAGATTATTTGAAATGATGCTTCACAAAATCCCATGTCAAATTCTTACCATTTATATCTTCTTGTATGAACAGCTACAAATTTGGCTTCTAATTCTGATATAGAAAGATGCCTTCACTGGTTTTATGGATGTTTGCAAATGGTATTATAACAGCTGGTACAGATATCCACTTGGATTAATAAGAGATCCAGATGCAGAATACAGAAATTTGTTGTTCTTTTGCAGTACTAGCACAGGCTCAGTATTGCACAAAAGTGCTCCAGAGATGACAATACCTGAGAAAACCTCTTCTTTCCCCCTTTTCCCCATGCAAGTAACAGAGCAGGGTTTCTGCATAGCATTTGAACACACTAGGAATAATTCAATTTTTATACTAATAAGCATCCCCACTTGTAGCTTGGCAGCTGAGGACATACAGTACAGTGTCTCGGCTATGGAGCAGGTGTGCTATGATCATAGACAGGATGCTGGTATTTGTTCCTATCCTTTCCTAAATGGCTTCTATATGAGAAAATTTTCATCTGCAAAATGGTGTATTGATAACTTTCACTTTATCACAGCAAGTTACAAAGTAGATTACAAAGCTATTTAAAATCCTCCCTACCCTCTTTTATCTCTCTCTCTTGGAAGTAATTTGCATCTCAAATGATATCAATGAAAGTTAAGTCACTCTCTTTTCCTGCCAAGGGGATCAATGGATTCCCATTATGGTGGTTTTAACTCAGCTGGATGGTTTCTTTTTTAGATATGACTTAGAAAAACACATTAGAAAACTTGTTAATAAGCAAGCTGGTTGTGAAGACTGCTGATGTGGTGTTCCTTGGGGGTTGGTATGGGGACCAGTCCTCTTTAATATCTTTGTTGGTGACATGTATAATGGGATTGAGCACACCCTCAGCAAGTTTGCCAATAACACCAAGCTGAGCAGTACGCTCAACATGCAGGAGGGAAGGGATGCATCCAGAGGGACCTTGACAGGATTGAGAAGTGGCCCATTCAAGTGCAAGGTGCAGGATCTTACACTTGGCCTTGTTGAACTTCTCAGGAAGTTCACTCTTCTCACGAAGTTCCACAAGGCCAAGTGCAAGGTCTTGCACGTGGGTCAGGGCAATCCTAAGCACAGGCTGGGCAAAGAATGGGTTGAGAGCAGCCCTGATGAGAAGGACTTGGGGTTGTTGGTTGACAAGAAGCTCGGCACGACCTGGCAGCTCAGAAAGCCAACCATGTGCTGGGCTGCATCCAAAGGAACGTGACCAGCAGCTCAGGGGAAGTGATTGTGCCCTTCTACTCTGCTCTAGTGAGACCCCACCTGCTGAACTGCATTCAGCTCTAGAGCCCCAACATAAGAAGTATGTGGACCTGCTAGAGCCTGAAGACAGGCTGAGAGAGTTGGGATTGTTTAGCTTGAAGAAGAGAAGGCTCTGGGGAGATCTTGAAGCCTCCTTCCTAAAGGAGGCCTACAAGGAAGCTGGAGAGGGACTTTTTTTACAAGGGCAGGTAGGGATAGAACAAGGGGTAATGGTTTTAACTTGAAGGGGGGTAGATTTAGATGAGATATTAGGAAAAGATTCTTCACTCTGAGGGTGGTGAGACACTGGAACAGGTTGCCCAGAAGCTGTGGCTGCCCCATCCCTGGCAGTGTTCAAGGCCAGGTCAGACAGGGCTTTGAGCAACCTGGTCGAGTGGGAGGTGTCTCTGCCCATAGCAGGGGGTTGGAACTAGATGGTCTTTAAGGTTCCTTCCTACCCAAATCATTCTATGATTCTGTGATATAATAGCCTAGGAAAGAAGTTAAGATTAGAATGTGTAATGGTCGCTTCTAGATTGAAAAAAAACATCTGTGACTGTAGCACTGAATTGTAAAACTTTTGTGGGTACAATTCCATGTCTCAAACATTTTAAAGAAGTAAACTCATAGATTACTAGAATTTGTCCTCCCTATTTCTGTCATTACCAAAACCCAGAATAAAAGCTTAAAGAAAGAATGCTTTGGTGGAATATCAGGCAGTATTTTGTTCATTGAGCAGTTGTCCAACTTCTCTGGGCAACCTGTTCCAGTGTCTCACCACTCTTATAGTAAAGAATTTCTTCCCAATATATAATCTAAATCTGCCCTTTCTAAAGCCATTACCTCTTGACATATCACTACATGCCCTTGTAAAACTGGAATTCCAGTAATTTATTGAATTACCTTTTTCTTCTTAATAGTAATACTTTCTGAAAGAGTACAGTGGGAACAACAATGATGTGTTTGCGAGACAGGATCAAATCTTTAAGATGCACGCACTTAAAGGATACTGTTGTTATGATTGAAACACTAAAGAAAACACACATTAAAGTTAGGCTACTTGCAGATGGACAGTAGTTTATTTTCTGAGTATGTTATGGACTTATTTACCATGCTTTAACTTGAGTGACACAAGACTACTTCTGAATTTAAAGTGTATTGCAGTCTCCACATTCCTTTGAAGATCCTTTTGATCTGGAATCCTGGTGTAAGATTCTTCCTTACATAGCCAGTATCATATGAATATGTGTATGTACTGCTTACAGAGGGGAAAAAATAACTAAATTTAATACTAGGAAAAATTAGTGAGCTTTTTTTGAGGCGGGATGGTGTATTGGTTTTGCTTTTTATAAGAATATGAATGTCTGACTTAGTGTTTGTAAATCAGTGTTAAAAAGTGATCAGATTGCTGCTGTGGAATGAAAAAGTCAAAAGGAAACCATAGCTTCAGAGATTTTCTGATGGGTTTTGTAAGTAGACTTCAGTTCTTAATATGTATACATCATGATACACTTAAAATTTCAAATTTGTTCTGTTACATGTTGCTTTGAAGCAAAAGGATAGTCCTTTTGAGACAGAAAAGATTAACGGCTGATGAAATTGCAGGTGTGATAAAAGCGATAACTTCCCTTTTGAAATTGTTGCATTGCTTTTAACCTGGCTTTTTCTATGGTGTACCTATACATTAATGTTCCTGCTAAATGAAGGGGCATTTTCTGTGATACTTTCTAGTTCTCTTAGTTCCAGCTGACTTTGACAAACACTGAGGCATATTTCATATGCTAAAAAACATGCATATGGAAATACTCCGGAAGCAAATCAGAGTTAACATAGATTTTGTGTATGGCAGCCAAGAAATACAGGACGATCAAACATATACAGGAAAATATTGAGTGGGAGGGAGAGACAGGGCATGAAATACTTCAGTTTTCATATGCTGCTACAAAACGTAAACAAGCAAGCAAACTTGCTCTTGTATCTATAGAGATGTGTTATAGCTGGAACGCTCATCAGCAGAATGTTTATATGCTGAATAGTTCTGCCTCTGTGCGTATGAAGCATCATCATGCAATGGAGGTATTGAGAATGTGGGATATAAAGTCAGTCATCCAGGGAGAAAAAAAGACATTAGAAATTCTATAAAGTGACTAATGACTTTAATTTTGATTTTGAAGAAGAATAATGGGGACTTGCAAACATTATAAAGGGAAGGATGTACTGAGCCTTGATCCTGCACAGAAAAAGACACCCAACATACTTCAATGAATCAGGAAGGAAGCATAGTCAGTTTTTTACATAATTCTACAGTATTTATAGTACTTGCCTGGGAGATGGGATATGTCTGGGGGCTTTGGACTGTAAGTTGAATTCAGTCTTCTAATTTCACATGACATGCTTTAATAATTGGGTATGCTGCGCCAGAACTACCCTTCATCCTGTTGTAAGCTTGAGCTACTACGCAAAAGGAGAGCAAAAGGAATGCAAAATTCATATTGCCCCAAAAAGAACTGGCATGACCATCCTAGCCCACTGCCAGTGAGCAGAGAGTCCCAAATTATGCTCTCTGCTCCTAATGAAGCTCCTGTTACATCAAATAACTCTGGAAAAAAGATAATTTGGGACTCCCTGACCCATCTTTCTCCCCAAGGAAGGCTTCTTGTCATTGAGAGCAACTTTTTGCCCTATTCCAATTATACTTTCTGCTTTTGTATTTCCCAGTGTTCCTGGAGGATTAAAACATATTTCTGGGAATTAAGTGCTGTCTGTTCAAGTACTCTCAGACTGGCAAGGAGTCCAGTAATCTTTTGACTCCTAACTTGACAAGATGGTTTAACAAGGTCTATCTAGTGTGTGTCTGCTTTTCAAGAAGGTGGCTATGGAACAGTGTAAGAGCAGGGCAAGCACACTACAGTATTTCACACTGGCATAGCTCTAGTGTTACAAAGATTGAGCCAGTCAGGGGAAAGCATTGGCTCTGCTTTGAGCTGAATTTATTACATATGTTAGGCAAGGCCTGACTTGTCTGAGGGTCTGAGGACCTCAGGCTGCCCTCCATAGAAAAACAGATGTTGGGCACCTCCCTGGTCACAATGAAACATGAAACACGGACCACATGGTGAACTGCCATAGAAATTTTCTCTCCAAAATGGAGCTATTGTTTTACTTTAACATGCCCACAAGGGCAGGCAATCTTGCACAGCAGGTGGTTGAAATGTCCCTTTGAACTTACGAAATGTAAAGACATTTACTGACTTAAATACTCTATTTGCCTGTCTTAAGGAAAGACTGCAGATGCCCATAGAAAGAGGCATATATGTTTATGTAATATATTCAGATTTTAAACAGGTGGGATTTCAGCTCTTATGCCCCCAGCATTTCCTGGTGAATAACTGCAATAGCTGCAGGCTGTGTGGGCTTCTCCCTGAGCAGCTCTGGCCACTTTCTGCCAACAGGGTTACGCCCAAGGCTGAGATCCTTAATTCATCTCAGTACCAAACAGTGTTAACCCTGGGCAGGCATCCCTAACTAGTTTTTAAATAACCAGATTGTCAGTCAATATTTCTGAGATGTTTACCTAGTGAGCAGCCTACAACAACTCTGCAGTAGTGGTTGCTCCCACCAACATAGGACACTCCACAGTCCTGAAAATAGAAATCAGCTGGACAATTTGGCAGCATATGTATCCCAGAGAAGTTCAGTGTAGGAGTGGGGAGGAGTGGGGGGGAGATGTATTATTCCTTTATTATTTTTCTAAGGCACCCTCTTCAGCTATATCAGTTAGGTGAAGAGTTGGAAAGTCCTGGCTTGTCTTTAAAACACAAGACTTTGGGAAGGTGACCTAACTCAGGGAATATATTCTACAAATCAGACATCCCCGTAAATGTACTGACTCGTAACTTTAACTGTTCTCGTTATTTTTTGATTTTTTTTGAATGTGTACTAGGTCCATAGTACACACGAATCTTGAATATAGTTGAAGAATTAAGATTTTGATCAAGTGAACACCATGGGAACTAAGGCACTTACCATCCTTTTGGAGATGTATTTTTTTTGTTTGGACTGCCTTGAACTCAGGCTCTAAACTCTGGGATGCAGCACCACTGGGATTTCAAAACATCAGATACAGGTCTCAGCAGCTTATTAGCTGTGGGATGGCATCAGCACTTAGGCTGGGGCCTGCTGCCACGAAATAGGATTCAGCAGTTTAGTGACATCTTGAGGGTTTTAAGGATGCCGGTGGCATTTGAAAAATGCCATAGAGGGGAAAACTGAAACATTTGGCGGTTACGGACTGTAGCTCAGATGCTATGCTGCTTTGAGATGCAGTCTGATGTAGCAGAAAAGCTGCATAACAGAAAAGTGTGTTGGTGCTCGTTGCTTTCAGGACACAGCTATTCTTTTCTGATCACCAGAACAGGATAGAGTGGTTTCTGGGTTGCTGCCATGGTGGTAGCCAGAGGAAGAGATGTGGTACATAGACCTCACCTCCATCCCCACCAACGTAAACCACTCAGATGTCTCAGATGAACTATGCCACTTTCTTATTCATCAAGAGCACCTTTAGGTGATGGACAGCTATTTTCAGATGTTATTTTATTTCTTGCCACAGACCGAGTGCTGCAAAGATGAAAGCAACTAAGAAACTGGCTCCAAGTGTTCAAACACATTAGGAATAGTTGTCCTTGGCAGGGTCAAAGAATACACCATGGCCTGATGTACCAAGGCTGCAGATGCTGCTGCTGCTACAAGAATACCATGGTACAGTAAATAACATGCCTAGAGGGAAGTGGCTTGAAAGTGTTTGCAAATTATATTGAGGGGAAATGGACCAGCAGCCTGGATGCCACGTACCTCCCTGGAGCTCTGATAAAACCGGGGTATTAGTGATCTGACTGAATGAAAATGGTGGTCTTCCTAGCGAAAAGTTTCAAGTAGATTTGAGCTAACTCATATCTGTCTATCAGAGAGGCCATATTTCCACATAGAGTCCTTACAGGATATTGGACTCTTTTCCTTTTTTGTGATCTATTCTCTGCTTGGTCCCATGATATATTTGACCAGAATGCAAATAGTAGCATATCAGGTATTTAAACAGAAGTTCTTTGTTAGAGTTATCTAAGGAGAAAGATCTAAACCCACCCCCTTAATAGTGTCGACTCCTCCCTATAGTCTGAGGGATTAGAGTACTACTTTTGTGAGTGAATTGACTACCAAATTTCTCACCAAAGTACATAAGACAGCACATCATGGCCAGCACGTGGAGAATAGAATAAGGTAAAGAAACAACCACTAAAAAGCCTTTATAGGCCAATTTCAGCAACATTTTCTAAAGCAGCCATGGACTGGGGATGATCCCTAAAATTGATCTTCCATGGAAAAAGAGTTCATCTCAAAATCAGTGTGAGGCTTGAGGGCTTTTTATGATCTGGAATACAGGTGTATCTTGGATACCTTTTTTATGTACCAGATGCCTACAATCATGGTAAGTCTTGCAAAAAAAAAAAATTTTTTTTGAAAGTAACAGTCACAACTAGAACAGGTTTTCCCTGTAACTGAATTCATTCCATCAGAATGCCATTAACACTGGAATGTAACTGAATAGCTTCTTGAAAACACTAGAAAAATGAAGTAGAGGGCATAAGAGTCAGAGTATCACAATTCAGAGGCAATAAACTGTGAGGATCCTTTCTTTATCTGTAATTTTAAACAGTATTTCTCTTTGGCTTTCCACAAGCTCATAAAGTATAGGAAAACCATTACCAAAAGTTCAAATTTTTTAATAACAGAATTAATGCAAGGACAGTGAACATTCTTACAAGCCTCTTAATTTTCTACTTGAAGGTGAATGATGACAAAAGTGTGCACCCTGTTCATGAGACAACCCCATTTACTTCTCGTTCCTGAAGCACAATCCAATGTAACTCCTCTACAGAAACTTCTCTTGTGTTTTCTTTTTCAAGGATCTACTAGAAGGAGTTACTCCAGAGTAATACAATCATATTTTGCTAAAGAGCAGAGTGATTGTTGAGGACCAGCCCCTCTCTTCCTCGGCTCACCACAGGCAACAAAGGATCTTTAGAAAGTCTGGTATCACAGATATAGATCATTACAGTGTTAACTCAGGAAAATCTGGTAGAAAACCACCACAGCATGGTATGAAATATGCTTCCCCAGATCAAAATAATGTTTTTTGCCCTGGTCTGGGAGATAAATAGACAAAATAAGGTAAATATGTCAATTCCCTGAGGGAATTGTGGACTCTTTCATTAACACTCTCTGACACAGCACATACTACAGATCACGTTGTGAAGGAGAAGATGTTCAGTGTTCTACATCCATCTTTTTTACCCTACCAAATAGGAGCTACATCTAGCTTAGGGCAAATTGTGTCCCATTAATACCATCTGAGGGGTACACCTTTACAAAGGCACCCATAACTCAACCTTTTACTGCCTTGTTTTTAACTCTGGACATCAACAGCCTCTGAATAAAACCATCAAATTCCCTAGCAACAGCCCAGACATATGATCTACCACCATCAAACTGCTTAGCTGACAGTGATGCCTCAAATGAAATGAACATCAGTAGAACTCCCTGCTGGCAAGGTCTACCTACCTCAAGTTACCTTAACAAAACTGGGTCAAGGGACATAGCTTGGTGTAGTTAACTTGCAGCAACTAGTAAGTGGGCCACTCAATTCAACATCACCACAATCATCTAAATCTGGAGGACAAGAAAATATCTGGGGACTAAATTTGACCACATAGCAAGCTGTCAAAGCCAGCGAAAAAAATTGCATATCTGTAACAACTTTATCATGAAGCTTTGGCTATTTCAGCAGTAGCTTGCTTCCTATCCTGTCTTAATCTACCCTATGACCTATTTTAATTAGCAGCTCCAAACAAACTGTTCAAAAAATAACCAACAAAGTGCCTTATACTAACTCTCAGGAGTTTCTTATTTTAACATGTTGCAGGTGCTGCTGCAGTGTCTCCTTCCAGCCACAGATCTGTGTTCAGACAAACCGACAAGGTACATTGAGAACCACCCAATTACTTGCTAGATCTATCTCTTTTGACCATTTCCATGTTCAGGTCAATTAAGTTGCTAATCTCTCTCCACTGCCTCTTGCTGTTGGTCTCCACAGCCTATTGTTCTTCTTGGCTGGCCTAGAAAAACCACTCTCCAGGCAGAAAGCTTTGACAAAGTATTTAGCCAGAGGTTGTCTTTGCTCCCTGCATATCTGCAGAGACTTCTCTGTTTTTTGTATGGCAGATGTCTGCAATCTAAAAAGTGTCAGGCACTCAGCAAAAAGAAGGCATTCTCATTTTAAGGATGTCAAACATGTTCCCAATGATAGTCCTCAAAGTGAGGTGTGCTGTACAGCAACATCCTCACAGAAGTGCAAACAGCGGTGAGGTTGCATAAACCAAGGTAGGGAAACAAGCACAAGCAGGCTGGCCTGTGGGATCAGCCCAAGTAAACTGCGGTAGGGCTTTGCATGATCCATTTGCAGAATGGCAGAATACAGGTTCTCTATGAGACAGACAGCTCTGCATAAATTGTAAGATATTATATAATAATAGAAGGGCATTCAAATATACTTAGTTCCAACATACATACCCTGCATGCAGTAGAAGTGTCCGATAGATGAAAGCTATTTGACAACTGTAAGTAATACTCACAACTGCCTTACCTGTAGGCCTACAGAGTGCTATTGTCAGAGTACTATTGTCTATGTAACGAAACATTTGCAGTGGTTTGCCCTATTTTTAAAAATACGTGATGTTGTCTTGTTGTTGGTTGGTTGGTTTTGGTTTTTTTTAACTTATCTTTTGATAGTCAATTTTTCTTGAGTTTGTTTGATAAGTTTATCAATAGAAGTGCATACAGCTGTATTTGAATAGCATCTGGAAGGCATGTCTGTGTCAACGCATTAAAAGGAGAATAAAATATGTTCTGAAAAGGCAAAATCATTGGCACTGCCAAGGCTTTGACTGTGCAAGCTTTAATTTTCAACTCATAGTGGCAGACTAAACTGGCAAGATCAGAGCACTTCTCAGTTTTGTTTTTAAGGGGCGGGGGCAGGGGCAGCAAGGAGAAGGTTGGAGCTAAATGAAGTTTAAAGGTAGAATGCACGTCTATCACCAAACTTTTAAAATAATGGAATGTAAGTACCTTTGAAATCATATAGAAGAACAGAAGGTCTTTTAAGGGTGAGTTCATAGTAAGAGCTGGAGAAGATTTCTGTTGTCACTTCTAATGCAAATTTCTTAGTACTATTGTGGGAGGCTATCAAGTGTAAGCCACTCTGTCTTCTGTATGTACTCAGGATAAATTAGGAGGCACTCGCTGAACTGCAGAGCCCTTAGATTTCCAAAGCCTATTTCCTCAGCTGTAAAACTGAATGACAGTACCAGTTTGCTCTTCTGTAGAGCCTTCCAGACAACGTGTAATGGCTCTGCCTGGCATTGCATGGATGACTGAACACATCTTGACACAAAAAGTCTTCAGCGGGTACACAGCATGGGCTGGGTGTTATAACCTTCTATCAACTCAAGTTGTCATTTTCCATGTGAGAGCATTCCCCCTACAGTCCTCAGGCATCTGTCTCTTTATTTGACTGCCTCCATGGCGATTGCATGCTGCAGCTGGAAAACTCTTTGCTGAAATTTTCCACTTCAGAGGGCTTCTTTCTGCCTAAAATGGGTGTTGCAGTTAGAAGTGAGAACTTGTGAAGACAACAAATACTTTTAAACACAGTCATCAGATTATGCTCCTTACTGGAAAGTGATGCCTTTCTGATCTGTAATTTCCTTTTCCAGTAGGACTGTCAGTGGAATGACACACTCATTAGCTTATTGCCTGAGCTTGCTTGTCTAAAAGCAAACTAAAAACTTTCTAGCAACTGAGTAAATCTAAAAGTGAAACTTTAAATGTTTTAAATATGGGATATGGCACTATATCAAACACTTACTAAATAGACAAGTATAAGGAGTTGCGAAAATATGGTTACTACAGATTTTCCAGACCAAAAGTTCTGGAAATGATCCATAGATTGTTATAGGTTATAATGAATATGACCTCAAAAATAAAGTGGTGGTTAAAGAAACATTACACATTTATTTGTTAATTTTATAATCTATACCTGATGTATAGATTTTCTATAGTATTTCCCTCTCCCCATTAGAGAATGTCAGATTGCAACTAAGTTTTTTATTATTCTCCAAATACAAATTTGATTACCATTGCAATACTAACCCAAACTCTTTCTCTTGTTATTGCCTCTGAGGAAAGGCCAAGTAAGTAGAATTATGTACAGCACATTTCAAGAATTTAAAGTGAATGAAGTCATGGTGACATGGTTTAGTGTGAGGTGTCCCTGCCCATGGCAGGGGGCGTTGGAACTAGAGGATCTTAAAGTCCTTTCCAACCCTAACTGTTTTATGATTCTATGATTCTATGTCTAAAGTGTAGTATAGAAAGCAATGAAATATCATTCTGTTGCCAGTGCTACAGATCATAAGCCTTTACTTTTGCTATTGTGCATAAGGGAATCCACTTATCCAAGAATGTGTATAATTGTGGGCTGATCTCCACCTATATCTTTCCTTGACACCCTCCTAAAAGATTCTGTCCTTGATCAGGGAGTCCGGTCTCATGTGAACAAGCACAAGCATTTGAAAAGTCAGTAACAGATAGATAGATAGACAGACAGACAGATAGATAGATAGATAAGTAACCATAAAATAGCGATTTCAAAACAATTGCTCAAATATAAGCTACTTTGTTTTACAGCTTCCATTGCTGGAATAAATCTCACATTGTTTGTCTTACAACAATAGTTGCAGGTACTACTTTCCTCCTATGACTAGTATTTTTAATGTAAAAAGTAGTATGCATACTGTAGCTAGTGCAGATCAGCTTCATGTTTTGTTGTCTTAACCTTATTGCTTAATTTAATAATATGAGTTTGATTTATTTTGGGGTGTGGGGTTTTGTGTTTTGTTCTTTGTTTGGTGGGTTTTTTGTGTTGTTTTGCTTTGTTTTCCTTAGTATTGTTTTGTTTTTTTGCTTTTTTTCCTCTACCTGAACATCAGAGTTTTTTGCAATTACTTAACAATTTTTTAGAGTATAACATTTCCAAGTCAGTTTTTGTCCTAAAACTGTATATTCAAAAAGAAATCATATGAAGATAACGTACCAAATGATCATATGATCAATACTATGACACATCATTGTAGCATAGGCTTAAATCCGTATGGTTTCTGGGTTTCTGGGTTTGAAATTTTGTTAATACTGATTAAGATTCCTGTGTGACACAGGTAGCGTGTAGTTATAGAGACACTTTTTTTAATGTAAGATGTCTGGAAAGGTTCTAATATGTCAAGATTCAATTCCCTTGTGTCTTTCTATAGATGCTAGTCAGACGTCTTTTTTTTATTGCCTATATAATAATTCTCATCCTGCCTTACATTAGCATATAAAATCCCACTGTTTTCCCTTTACCATGGGATTCTCAAAGTAGCATAGCTTTGGCATTGGACTTACACAATTTTAGTCAGTTCAACTGATTATGAAACTGCAGTCCAAATAGGTTTAATAGTTCCCTAAGTAAATATTTAAATGTGAATTCTGATAAAGACTTGCAGGTTACCATAAGCAGTAGAAGTTGAAACACTAAGCTTTCCCTTTGTAATCTACAAAGAAACTTTGGTGTGAACATAAGTTTGTAAACGTCCAGATAAATGAAAGGTCATTTTTTGTTGTGAAAATACATAAGCAAGGAATAGCAAGCAATAGACAAGACTGGCTGGTCAGGAGATTCCCAGTCAAACTGACAAAGCTGTATTGAAACCACTGAAGAATTAAAGAGTGATTTAATCTGAATGATAAAAATTATGGAGCTTATTTTAGTTATTAACCTTGATCTAAAGATATTCTTTAAATTAAAAGCTGCTTAATTCTTTAGCAATATATAGTAATTTTTTATATATGTCAATGTTTAAATAAGATAGTACTGTAAAATAATTTTCAAATCAGCATGTCTTTTGAAAAGTTTTGTTCTTCCGATTTCTTTGAAATCACAAGTGGCTATTTAAATTCCTGTCAGTTTAAAGTCACACAGTCATTCTCTTCTCTCTTCAGCTTGAATATATTGCAAGCTCCTAACTCAAAGGCTTTGCTTTGAAGTTTCCCTTCTAAAATAACTCTCAAGCGCAGCACTGGCCTCTACA
Source organism: Strigops habroptila (assembly GCF_004027225.2). Taxonomy (NCBI): domain Eukaryota; kingdom Metazoa; phylum Chordata; class Aves; order Psittaciformes; family Psittacidae; genus Strigops; species Strigops habroptila. The sequence continues at coordinate 54,434,505 of NC_044302.2, read as the reverse complement.
TTGGCTGTGTGAAGTATTGTGCCTGGACACTAGTTGATCAAAAATCTGTAGAAGCAGGAAAATAAATGGTTTTTCACCCTGCATTGATTAAGGGAGGATTGAAATCACAATGTTTCTGCACAGTATGTTATATTCCCACCTAGTGAGGAAACATTGATTTTACATGTATTTATCTTCTATGTGGCCGCTAACGATATATGTAAAATCTACTACACAGCCGAGGTTCCATTCAGAAATCTAGATGCACACAGGAAGTGACTACATTGTCTTCCCCAATTGCACTTACAGCTCTGCGACTGAAGTTATTGCAAGCCAAATTTTATTCTGAAATCAGAACATAACAAAATTTTACAAAAGTTTGCATCAGGATGGAGGTTTCTGCCTTAACATTATGGAAGAATTTTGATTTCAAGGTATTGCTAAATAGTAATGCAAGAAGAAAATAAGTTTCTGACTATTTTCTTTATTTAATAGAAATTTATAGACCTTACTTTTCTTGTTTAACAAGCTATACTTCTCATATAAACTTTTGTGCCTTACATATCTTACTAATGAGCCATTAGCAAGACTATAAAACACAGAGTTCCACTTGCATAACAGTAAAACACTTTCTTGGTATTCCTGTCTCTCATTACATTTTTTCCAAAATAATTTTTACAAGTGCTATGTACTTCTTTAGAAATATTGTGGTATTGAATGTAAGCTAGTCTGAAAGTTAATAACTCTTTCAAAAAGACAAAGTAGGTATTTCGGTATGAAATCTCATAATAATCAAGTAAACAAGAAAAAGAAGATGTTTTGTGCTCTCTACGTGGCAGAGATTCTTTGGAGAATATCTGATACCTTGCTAGGTATGCAGTTAATTAATAGTGGGTGCAATTGGTAAAGCAAATCACAGCAGAACAGATATGCACTCAACAAAAAACACTTAATTGGTGATTTGCTTTTTAGGCGAAGTTCATCAGATATGGTGCTTCACAAGAATGTTAAAGAAATCAGAGCTACTAGGCTCTGGACTAGGAGCTATAAAGCAGAAGTAAAGATCAGAAGATAAATTGAACACATCTCCAAGTTCAAAACACATGGCCATAGCCCTAGCCCAACAAGGAAGAGATAGAAAAGGTTGCAGATAGAGTGGCCAGGTTTGGAATAAACATGCATTCTAATTGTGTACACCAGCACATGAAGACTGTTGGGAAGGGATATCCAATGGACATGAGATTTCATTTGAAATAAAACGTTAAGTGAAGTCAAAGATTTCACTAAAAAAGACCCCTAGGGTTTAAGACATGAAAGTACGGTACATGCAAGATACATGGAAGAAAGTTATTGGCATAATTACCTTAAAAATGGACAAAATTGGAATCTTTGTACTAGTACATATAGTACCAGTGTACATATAGTACATACCATCTACATATAGTGTACATATAGTACTAGTGAATGCCTGGCATCAGCACTCCTGAATAGAGGAAAATGGAGGGAGGGAGCCTGTAGATACAGAGGTGGAGAGTTTTGTTTGTTTTCTTTTTTCTTTTTCAAACAAGAAGCCAAGATTAGTCAAAATGAACATTTATTTTCATTGCTATGCAGCACCAAAGCAGCATTGCCATATCCAAGAATAACATAATTACAAACATCAGAATTACAAGGTCAATTAATACTTTAATTCAAACAACTTTTTACTACATTTCATTAACCCTTAAAGGAAGATCCCGAATTTTCACACAAGACAAGCAGACAAGTACATAAGTAAAAAGCCCGTGCATCATCAAGAGATTTCAGAGACAGTGCTAAAGATGAGCCCTTTTTAAAACAACTTGGACCCAGTATGTGACAAACAGTATATGCCCCACCCTAAGAAAGCGAGCTTTCTATCAAAATGAGATTTGTTTAAAGATATCAAATAGTAATTCCGCAGCTTGACATGAAAGAAATATGGATTTTAGTGTACATGAAAATCATCAGGGATCTGAAAAAAAAAAAAAGAATAAATAACTAAATTATTTTTTTCTGGCTTCAAAGGAATAGAGAAACTGGGAAATACATATGGCCAAAAGTAACCCAAAGCAAGCACAATAGCTGATATTGCCAACACTGTAAAAAATAGTCCTTGGAAGAAGCAGAGGTTCTTGCTGTCAGAAAAAAATAATTATCTGTTAACTTCCCTCAGACAGTCTTACTAAAGCACAAGAGAATAGGAGATTATGCATACCAAGTGGTTTTATTTAGATTAAATATCTATTACGGAAATACCTCAGAGAGTCTCATATTTCAACAAAATACAGGTGAAATACTGCCTCCCATTATTCCCATGAGAAATGTCTTCACAGAAAACAGTGGGAAAATAGAATTTCATACCAAAATGATGCAGTTGGGCTCTGATGCCTCTTTAGTTATGTTAAAAAGTGGAACTGCACTGTTGAAACATAGCTTCTCATCACTGAATTTTTAAAGCCAGCAGTAGAAATCAACAACAGGGTAGCCTGGGACTTGCTAGCAAAGATGGCGAAACAATATACTTTGAATGTGAAGTGCCAGGAATTACCAACACTTCGTGAAAACAAAGCTGTGTCCATCTCTGATGGGAAATAGCTGTCATTAACAGCAAAGACAGGTGGTAGCCACACATTAATAGACACCTACAACAGCTAAGTGACATCTGCAAATCTCAGCAGGCAAAGAATTCAGGTGTGGAGATATTTATTCAAGAAGTCCTCCGTAGAGGCGATGATTACATCAGGCTGTACTAGTGAAGGCCCAGGACACGCCAGAGCTAAAAGTAGCAGATTAAACAGAGCTAAACAATGTATTGAGATCTACAGAGCACTTCATGAATAAGCACTTCAGCCTTGCTTACAGGCTCTAAGTCTGAAATTTATCATATACTGTTGATGATTACCAGCTGTTACATTTGGCTGGGAGGAGAGAAATGAAGAAGTGTAATTTTTAAGAGCATGCATCCTGAGCCAGATTGATTGTTTATCATTAACAACAAAAAATGTTGATCAGCAAGACAGCTAATGAGCCAGGCACGTTTTAGATTCCCAGATTTAGAGCAGCTTCTCACACTAAGACAACCTGTACATTGCAGAGACATGACTTTCCCAATTTTTTTTCTCTTCCAGACAAACATCAGTGGTTTTGGTACCATCACAGGGGAACCAGAAGGACTCGATCTCCTCAACTTCGCTGCTTTCAAAGTTTAAATAGTGTCAGAGGGTTGGGGAGAAGAAAAGAAAGTGGGCAAAGGGGTTCCTCTCTGTCTTGAGTGCAATGGCAGTGTGTCCCCACCTGCCAAAAGCTGAACAGCAAATATCTCTCCTAGTGTCAATAAACAGAAGTGCCTGAGGAGAACACTAGAATTAATTCGTTCAAATTTACTGACTTCACACACTCATTAATCTTAAAAACATATGAAATACTAAACACAACAGAAAAGGCCTATGACTGAGAAGTTGCAGTCTATTTGTGAACCTCCTCGTAGATGAGGGTGTGTTGGAGGTGATAACGGCAATACTATTTTGCACAAGAGCTCTTGATATGAGCAAGGGGAAAAAAATCAGGGGAGTGTCTGTTCAATAGAGTAGGTTTTTGCTTCACTATTTTATTCTATTTCCAGGACTGATATGTGGATGCACAGCAGTTCAGGACCCAGAACCAGTACCTTTCACCAGAAGTTCCCTGATGCCAGGAAAGCTTTCTCCTAGGCATTTTCAGCTAGTTTACACTTACACCATCTTCATATGGTTATACTTTTTGTATGATTTACAAGTATTTTTGTTCCACAAATCCCTGTGTCGGCATAGGTGCTGACTTACTAAATACAGTTTATGTATCCAGGATACCAACAAGAACATTGTTGGGTTTTCCCCACAATTTAGTTTTTCAAATTATATATTCTGACACATAGTGATATTAGGCAGCAAAACCGAAAATAGACTCATCAATATTAAAACATGCAAATTATATATTTTCAATAAAACATTATCATTTGACTTTACAATACATATCCAACTTTGCTTTCTAGGGAGGCAGAAAGATTCCTTAGACAATATACTGTTTCATTATAAACTATGCAAATCCTAGCTTATCCTCCTTCTGAGTAGAAGACTACAGCTTTCTATTTCCATGCCTAAATCAGCTTTTTCAGTTTTATGATGAAGTTCATTGATCATATGAATGGCTCATAGAAAAGCATCACTACCCTGCAATTTTCCAAATAGGTATAGAATAAGTGTTTATTATTTTATCTTTATACTTCCTAAGCAGAGTGATGTTGGAGTAAAAAAAAATCCCAACAAACAAACAGACAACCAAACGAAAAAAACTTCCTTTATATGCTTTTCTTCTGCAGATAGACCCATCATATGCTGAACTCTATAATACTAGAACAGAGTGGTGGGAAGCAAAGACATAAGGCCTTGCCTAAGAAGCCAAAGCTACTTATTACCCTAACGTCTGGAATGAAGCAGCTTCAAGGAAAAACAAGTCCTTTCAAGAGGTTTGGTTTGGTTTTGTTTCTTTTTAAATTCTGGAGTGAATTTTGTAGTTCTACTTTGAAAATATCTTCTTTTTAAAGCATGTATATCAACAACGAAGTTAACTATCTCACTAAACATTTGTTGCATTTTCTGTTCATAGTAAATGAAACAAGCAAACTGAAGAGTTAGCGAAGAAAGGGAGGAAAAGAAAGTGAATGAAAAAAAATTATCCTATTTGTACAGATAAATACAATGAGCTAGATCCAATTGCCTCATGCATGATGAAATACACATGTAAATCGGTTTCTCAGCCAAACCCTAGACCCCACAGTGTCTCCAGTAGGTGTTTTGGCCCCCCTGCTTCCTCCTGAAGCCAACTCACGAACCTCTGCTGTCTAACTTGGCTTCCCAAACCATTTGCCCTACTCACTGTCAAGTCTGGCTTGGCTTATGCTGGTGCTTACACACAGATGTAGTAGCAGTAACCACACAGTATGCACATGGCCCAGCCTGCCTGGTTGCTTTCAGCCTGTGCACACAGGTCCCCTCTGATCCACAGTCTAAATCCAAGGGCTGGCATTTACACCTCCGCACACAGAAAAGAGAACATATGCCTTACCTAGGAAAAGAGTCAGAAAAGGAGTTTAATGAGAAGACAGGGCAGACTGTGCTGATCAGGCACAGAGCATGGCCAGGCACACATACTGACCAGCAAGCTCTTGACATGCAGCCAACACTTAGGCCCTTATCCCTCTATTTTTCCACACTTGTCCCTCCCCAAAACACCTCGATTCTCCCATTTCCTGCATATGGTCTTTCCCTAAGCATCCCCTAGTAAGTTTTTTCTAAGATGCTGTTCCCTGCATGCCAGGGTAAGTCCTATACTACAGTAGGTAGCACACCTCTCAGATTGAAAGGTGATGAGGTGACTTTCTGCTGCCACCCCGGGGCAGTGGGGCTGACACTTTCCTGGGGCAGGGGCTCAGGTGTCTTATGAGGCTGTTGAATCACCCCACCTGCTAGTGGCATTCTGCACACCATGGTGTAGCTGAAGGTAAGCCTTTAATCACATACCTAACAGAAGTTTCTCTGGCTTATGAAATGCTGTCATCTAGTCCTAAGTACCTAGTAAATACATAGTAGCAATAATGAACAGCTACTAGCTACCTTGTTTTCTATTAAGAAACATTTGTGGTTAAGTTAGAGCTCTGCTTATTAGCAACTTCCAAAGAATATATCAGGAGGAACACATCATTTAATCAAAGACTGTGAACTTGGATTGCCTTAAGAAGCTATTAGCTCCTTTAAGGGAAATTACACATTTGCACCAAGCTAGGGTGAAGCTAAATGAAAAATTTATAGAGCATAGAACACCTAGAATAAAAGGAGCTTTCCTCTGCAGTGACTGAAGGCAGAAGTTAGATAGTGATTCTTGCTGAAGTTAGCATACATCTAACCTAAAATTTAGCATATGAATCCTATCCTGAGTCTAAGTCCCTCCAGCAGATGGAGGAACTTGCTAAAAGTCTTTTCCACTTCAGTGATGGAAAATAGAACACCTTAAGACTTCAGTTTTTAAGAAGCAAAGTTATCTTTTCTTAAAAAGTGACAAAGGTAAAGCTGCCTACTGCCTCCATTTACATGAGTTATGATTCCATGCTGGCGGCAAATACTGCCAAGAAAGCTCAATGTGTAAGGAATCCTTGAAGCACTTTTTTTTTTTTAAGTATATTTTTAACTTTGTATATATTGCCTGTAACTTGCTCTTAAGGGTTAGAGGGGAAAAAAATAACTACTAATAAGCAAAATAGCTGGCTCTTTTTAATGACAAAAACTTGGTTTGTCAATGGATATGAGATTTTTGAAGGCAGTCATTAATTTAAAAATAAAGTATAATTAATTAAATTAAATGAGTTGATTTAATTTATTTGAATAACCAGCTTTTGAAAAATCTGTATGCAGTTTATTCTTTCCCTTATACTATGCAAGGATACATATTTTATTTAAAGACTTCCATAACTTACTTACAGGCAAATGTCAAAAAAAACGTCATCAAAAATATTTTTTAAAAATATAATTAATGTGGTTTTATCTTTGTTTTTTCTTACTATAAATATGTATCACCTTGTCCTGACCAACTTGCTCACAGAGATTACCTCAAGCTTCTTCCAGCTTTTTAAGTGTCTGCATGTAACCTTGCACTATGTATTTCAACAAAATACTTGCTTTTAAAAGATTTGGCTTTTTTTCACCTGCTACATGAGAGGGAACATGAGTGGGCTGGAAGAAAGACGAAAAACATATTTCAACTTTGCAGTTACAACATAGCTGTATGTGAATTATTCTACATGCCTTCAGTAAAAAAGCAGCATTCTTCATTTTCCCCACCACAGCATCATCTGCTTTACTTTATGAACAGCAATATAATAATTTTTTAAAAAAATAGAACTCTAAGCCATGAAACTGTGTTTGAAAAAGGATAGCCTAAAAAAAAAACCCCAACGTGTCCCATATACTGCTCTCAGATTTAATTTTCAGCAGACATATATCCTTGCATTTTTCACACAAATGTAGTGATTATATTCTTTCCCAAAAGCTTCAGTTTTAGTCTAATTAGATAACGGTTTGCCAGCTACTTACCACTCTAAAATATAGTCACATTGTTCCAAAGAATCATATTGTTCCAGAAGCTGCATATGTTACTAGCACTGTTAAACTAGCAAAACAAACAGTATGTTTTCATGTGTAATACAGAAAAAACACCCTCTTATCTGTGGTTGCAACATATGCAGTCTAAAACTGTTTTTATTTAGCTCATATCTCTTAATTTTTTAGAGAAATGCTCAGATAAAGAAATTAGCACTTGCAGAGCCTGAAACTTTTACAGTATTCATTAGCTGCTGTAATAGCTCTTAGTGGCCAAACCCAAAAGTAACAAAAAGAATTTTAACATGGAAGTGAAATAGTACAATTTACCACTCATGAAAAGAAGTTTTAGATTTGTGGACTTCTGGTTCCACAAATTTTTATACATGTGTGTCATTGTTATAAGCTTGGTAGTCCAAGAGATGAAGAAAGACCCATCTCACAGTGAGCTCATAGAAACCTGCCTGGCAGCTGAAGGTGAGAGTAAGAGTTGGCAGCCCTCAAGCCTTTGAAGTAATAGTTGTGAATACAAAATCAAGGTGTATCTTTTTTTGTCTGCTCACAGACGTTCTGCCAACGAGAAAAAGCCAAGTACATCCAGTATGTCCATCCCCAAGTTGTCTTAATCTGCACAATGCAGGTATTGTCACTAGCAGCCTGCAGTAACATTTGTTCCCTGGGACAGGATTGTCCTTACTTCTAAGGATATTATGTTTTGATGCAGCAGCCTAAGGGAGAACTTTTACCTAGCTGAAGATCCTGAGGAACCCAGAAGCATGGCAGCAATCTCTGAGCTTGAGTGTATTGCTTCCTTTGAAATTAACTTATTTATACATCCCCATTCTTAAAAGCTAATACAAGAAAATACCACTTGTTGTAGCAGGTTAGAGTGTCATGCCAGCTCTAGAAATATTCTGTTTTCCTCTGCCTCTTTCTCTAGCAGGATCTGGTATTAGCTGCTTCAAGATGTCCAAGAACCTTTACTGTGGATATGATAACCAAATCAGGTGGTTAGCTCCCTGATCCATCTTTGAAGGTACATCTCGAACTTTTTCTGCCTTTGCCATGAATCTCAAGATTTTTCCACTGAGAATAGAACACATAGCTCCGTTCATTTTTAGGCAGATTGTACTGAGGCACCAATATGAGGTATTTAAACAGCAGGACTCAAACTTTACGGTCTTTGGTGGGAACAGTGCCTTGGTCCATTCTGCTCACAGTGTTACCAAAAATCAGACCCAAGTTTCAGATTGATTTTTATTCTATAAGGACCCTGAAAACCTTATGTCACATAATCTTCAACTTTTCATTCAAGTTATCTCAGTGCTCTCAGTTCTACTTATATTATAGCCCTTGTAAGAGTCTCAGGAGTCAGAGACTGTGGTCTCAAAAAAACTCATGTTACATATGGATGTGTGCATATAACTGAATTAAAGGGAGAGGCAGAAGAATACTTGAAGTCTCCTGAAGGAAAAAAAGTTACAAGATTTAGAATTTTCTAACTTTTGAAAAGTGTCTGTTAACCTACTGGTTGTAAATTAAATCGTAAAAACATGAATGAAGAGACAGAGAAACTAGCAAACGAAGTAAATATAGTTGGGGCTTTTTTGTTTAATTGCAATGTATTCCATTCTTCGATGTAGGGGGTTGTCTCTAGGAAGACAAAACTAACATTTATTTACATTTAGAAATTTACATTTAGATTTTAATTCATTACATTCACATTGTACCAGAATCCAAAATCTTTATGTAAATTTATGTGATGAGCCTTCCAATATGTTTAGTATTAGTGAAGGAGATACGAGCACAAAGGTCAGATTCACAGAAGTCTGACACTTACTTGAAAACTCATTTCTTATGCCACACAGCTTAGACAAAATGTAGTCCTCAAAAAAATCAAGCCAGTTCTAGAATAATACAATCAACTATTTTTACAGATGAGACTGATGTAAAGTCATTGCCACATTGTTGTTCAGTCTAAATCAGCTTAGTCTTTCCCTCTATTTTGGAATAATGTTTGTCCTATTTTTGAACCGGTATCAACATTTTCCACAGAGTTGGTACTCACATCCATCATGCCTGTTGCTTATCTTTGCACAGCATATGAACAATTCAGCATTAACCCTGTTTACCTTCCTTTGGGAGGTCCAATAACACATTTACACATTCTGTTTGCAAATCCTGTAATTTACTAAGGGCTAAAGTGCAACCAGCCCTGCAATAATAGCTTAAAAAATCTGAGGAGAAAATGAGATCTCTTTGGATTTCACTGAATCTTCTGATCAAAAGTATCTATCTATCTGCTACATTTTTTGAAGACAATTTTGAATTGCTTTATTGTGGACTGGAACACAGAAGAGAGAAGAAGCTGTTATAAAACATGGAAAAGCACTGAGCTTGGGCTTGTCAGTCTCCACAGAGGGGCAATCAAGAAGGTGGTGAGTCAAAAGTACAAAGAAGAATAAGGATGGAGAAGGATACCAGTGGCAGAGCAACTCATCAGAGTGTGCCTCCAATCCCTGACAGCACAGTGAGCTTTTTTTAAACAGCACATGCTGCAGAATCCCTCCTCCACACTATGCACAGACAAACTGTACAATTCATCCAAGCCAACCAGGACAACTGTTAGTTTTCCCATGAATAGAGTCCTTATTCAAAAATCTTCTGGATGAATTCACTGCATTCTGAAAGCCTCATTCTAGCCTAGCAACAGCACTTTCATAAAGTCCCTTTGTAAGTCTTGGCTAAAATTATGTAATAATAAGTTTAGATCCAGCAGCTCAAAGGACTATTTTTTACAATGAGGTCAGTAAGAGAGAGAAGATGATGATGTATGGTTTGGTGGCTGCAATCCAGTCCAAACACTCAGCAAAGTAAAGTAAATAGTTCTCATCTGGCTTTGGTCTGCTCTTCCTACCTGCACCTGCTGAAAGACTCATTGAGGTACAGTATATTATTAGCATGTTTTGCAGTCAACAGCAGTTATGAGTTTATAAAATATCAACCTGCCTGTTAAAAAAGAAACTACTTATTCTTCTTTCAGGAGATATTTATGATTTGTTTCCATTATGCAGATTGCACATGCATGCTGTCTTAAACAATAAAAAGCTAAAAGTACAGTCTCTAAGTATTATAAGACACAATTATGCAGAGGACAAGAGGCAGTGGGCACACACTGAAACACAAGATGCTCGGTATAACCATCAGGAAACACTTCTTTATTGCTGGGGTGGCTGAGCGCTGGCACAGGTTGCCCAGAGAGATGATGGAGCCTCCATCCTTGCAGATCTTCAAACACCATCTGTACATGGTTCTGGGCAGCCAACATTAAGTCCATCTGGTCCATCTGGTCCAACCCCCCTGCTCAGCTCAAGCAGGTTGGACCAGATGCGCTTGAGGTCCCTTCTAAGCTTAGCCATTCTGTGATTATGCACACATGTGAATTTAGGAAATGGGCCTGTGTGGGTGCTACACAAATAAGACAGGTAGGAATATATTGGATTCTGCTGAAATGACATGATCCTGGTGCAGGCCAGGAGCTCAATAGAGAGATGGGATTATATCTTTTCTATGTAGCACTTCTGTGTGCTACTGATCTCCAGGGCAGCCATGTGCCTGCATAGTAATCCTCTACATGGGTTTTGCTGTCTATCCCCAAGCTCAAGAGTGGATACGTGGCAACATGGGCTGATCACAAAATGAGTGTAGAGGAGGCATGAATATCAAGAAACATCTTTATATGAGCATGACCAGGTGCTTCTAAACATCTTTATGTGAGGCACCAGTACTTCCAAAAACAAGTTGTATTTGAAAATGATAATATCCCTACAAGGCGATGTTTTTTAAATGGGATTATATTTAGCAGTGGATAAATCAGAAATGCTGAGATTATAAATACAGCAAAGAAGCAGGCAAGAAAAAACAGGAAGCAAAAACTAGCTTTTTGAGAATCGGGTGACTGGAAGTAAAATCTAAAAACTTTCAGCTGATGCCTGACAGCTGCAATGGAGTAAGAACAGGTCTCTTCTGCCTTCATCACCATACCTATTTATAAGCAAAAGAACAGAAGCTTTGTTAGACTGTCTCTGATGATGTAGGAGATTGATCATCATGCAGGCAACAGGGCATTCTAATGGTGACTTTTCACTATGCTAGTGAAAAATACCTTTACCTAAGCTTGAAAACAACGCCAATCCAACACAGAAAAAGAGTACAAAGGTAAAAGTGACTTTTTGTCCTTCTGCTGAAATAGATTCTCTTATGTGACCTCACTTCCTACATTTATTGCAGGTGCTGTGGCCAGAATGACAGCTAGTGCTCCTAAAGGCTGGCAGCAACAATAATTTGGAGTAGTAGATGGGCTGATTTAAATCATTTCAGCCTTGCTTACAATAGTGCTGTCATAAACTAGCTAACCTTATTAGCTGTGCTTTGTGTTTCTGATTTTTCTTTAAGGATGTGTTAAAGGATGTCAAAGTCAGCCCTGCCACTGTCCATATATGTGCTCTGAACAAATACAAGATTTCATCTTTCTGTACCATCAATCTGACACACAGGAAGAGTAGATTCACCTAAAGGAGGCAGGGTGAAAATTTCACCTAAGTAATAATGACTTTTATTTGTTTGGATTGGTCCAGCATTCTCAAATTGCAATGCAATTTTTAAAATTTTAACCAGGTGGGGAAATATGATAGTGATCAGTGTTATAAGGTTTCATAAAATCAGGCTGAAATAGGACAACCATTTACATATTGTTGTATTTTCCACTATCCTGTTAATGAGCTGGGGAAAAAAAAAATAATTTCCCATAAGTAGAATTGTTGTACCTTCCAAGATGAAGAACAAGATTCCTAACAACAAACAAAAACACCTACTACCAAGAAAATAACTACACCTGTTGGGAAAGAGACTGTGGTTAGTGTTCCAGGCCCAGTCTCCGGTAAGTGTAATTTTTCAATGTACACGCAATATTCTCATATGACTTCTAATTATCACCTTTGCCTCTTGCCTGTGCATTAATATGAAGTGACAAGCATATATCAATGCTGGAAAACAAACACTCTTGAAGCTATCCCCCATTTAGCAGAGGCTTTTTTTTCTATTTAAAGATAGAATTTTTGCAGGCACGTTGATTTTATCCCTCTTCTCAATCAGCATGCAAAATACAGTAATGAAGCCCTCTTTTAGAAGTGCCATACACAGTTTCTGAGCATTTTCAGTTCTGCACTTATGTAGAAATGGCCAGGAATACCTAAAAGAACTAAGGCTATTGTTGTAGCTACTGCTGAGCAGAAACAGAATGAGTATAAATGGAGACACACAAAGGGGGATCAGGTCCTTTGGCTAGCCTCCTTTGGCTGGGTCAAGAATTGCTTTGCCATCCTAGTGCAATAGGGAATGTTTAAATTGGGTGTCTATTTAGAAGAGGAGTGAGGAGAGAGAAGGAAAACCATAGGAACAACCTTTGAACTTCAGTTCTTAAATTTGTCAAAGTTTAAATCCAAATCCAGCATTTAGAATAATCCCACTATGAAGTTTGTTACAAGGCACAGAAAAATCTCTGGAAGCTGTGATCTTGACCTAGAATTTCAATACTGGATTTTGAATTTGAAGTCAACTGGACTTGTTGAATTAAATCAGACGCATTTTCTCCATTTGCTATTAACAAAGGAACTTTTGGTGTCAAATAAGCTGGCTTTCATTCTTATTCAGGAAATATTTTGATGCCTTGAAAGTTTTTGGTCTGCATGTATTCATATGTTCGGTGCATAAACCGCTTGCACAGTTCACCCATTAGAATCTGAGCTTATCTTGTTGTTTTTTTCTTTTTAGTCTGTACCAGTACGCTGTCGTCTCTAGTAATGGACACCCAGCACAATTAAATAATATATTTATGATGTGTACCTTGTGGGTTTTGTAAGGATATTGCAGGACATAGATGCTCTTACTGTAAGCTAATTGAATCTTTCTTTTTTAATACTTTCCCTTTATTATGTCAAGTAGGAATATGAGCATATTACAGATGGCCAGACTGACAAGGTGTAGTTGAAGGTTTTACCTGTTCTTAAGTTGTCATATGGTAAGCATTCTGGCTGATGTACTCCATAAGGCTAACATTCTGAGTGTTATTTTATTGGTAAACTTTATAAAGAGGAAATGCCACCTTTGCTATGGTTGCAAAATCAACTATATGTTCACCAGCTGTCACCAGTACTGCATTTGGAGGCATGTGTTCCTAACCAAGAACTGCACAGTGCTAGTTTGAAACAGCTGGCAAAATCTCTTTCCTTCTATTCCTTTTGAACTATAGCACTTCACCGATAAATGTTTTGCTGAACAATTTGTGGAGCTCACAGTGTGAGTCCTTATAATTGGAATGATTTTGCAACTCTGCTGACAGCACCATACCTGCGCTTTGTCAAACTGATCCCACTCCTCTCTGAAATAAATAGATTAAATGAAGCTGTTAAATTCTGCATGTCAGAAAAGTTATTCATCAGTCCTGAAATGCACGACTATGTGTTCTAGTAAAAAGACTGGAAAGTTTTGTTCCATGGCCCCATTAATTTTATTGCAGCTAATTATATATTGTACCTCGTGAAGATGTTTCTTTCAGATATTACTTATTATCCATAATGGACGAACTTTTCACTGAAATTTCCAGAAGCAAATTGATCAGGAAAAACAGTTTAAGTCCTTTCTGGTTGTAACAGGAGAAAAGCAGTAACATAGTGTAGGCTGTAGCCTAAGTTATTTAGGGATAAAAGAGAATCAAAGTTGTTTTGCTTGGTTTTTCAGAAGAATTTCAAAGGTATGACTGAGTTCTGTATTTCAGACTTACTGACACAATAGTCAGTAAGTGGTCTAACAATCCAGAAATTTTTTTAATGCATCGTCTTAATGACACGCAGAGATCTCATTTAGTAGGTCATGGAGCACTAAGAATGAACCTTAAAAGTATTTCCATTAATCTTGCTGTGAAAGCTCTGAAGAACCATGCACCTACAGATAGCTACAATTTCATCCGCTCTGTTTCCATTCACATGCAATAGCTTAGTATACAAAAAATCCTTAGGAAAAGATATTAAACTATTTGCTAGGCATATACAACTAGAATATAGGAAGAACTCAACTCAGGTCATACTTATTATGTTGAATTCAAGACTGCAAAAGTGATTAGTCTTTCTTATAATCAATTCAGGCAAATTCCTTTGAAACTTTCGAGATAATGTATCCACATTTCGGTATGCATGTAAATGAAAGGCAACGAGGCAAATAAGACCTGATTGGTAGCAATTCTGATAAATTTCAATCACGTCTTGATCTACCTGCCTCTGTCTTCATGTTTGTATTGTTGGTTTAGGAGTTTTTTTAATATTAGACCTTATAACATAACATTCAAGGTTTTCTAAACTCAAGAATGACATCACATATCCATTCTTACTCCTATATGAAGAAACATTTTAACATCTTGTAAAATATTGAGATATTTCATTATACTCTTAATTGAATTTAAGTAGGTGTATTTGAGATAAGTTATGGTACTTCTGGAGAGCTGCAGATATGGTGGCTTGGATTCAACTTCCATTGAAGGAAATGGAAACACTTCAATTGATTTAATGAGTCTTGGATTTGATCCAAGGTACACTTTGACTTAATTGGACCATTCCTTGGAGTAAGTGCAATACCTACTTGAGTACTCATACAATGAGTGTTTGTAAGATATAGTCCTTAGAAGTGAGCATCTGAGAGGGAAGAAGAAGCACTCTCATGGTACAACTAGTTAAATTTCACAAGAGATAAAAAAGATTAAAGTTTTGCAAAAGTAAAAATTATTTTTATGTAAACATAGTGGAACAACACACCAGGCATTTT
The DNA here is from genome assembly GCF_004027225.2 of Strigops habroptila. NCBI lineage: Eukaryota > Metazoa > Chordata > Aves > Psittaciformes > Psittacidae > Strigops > Strigops habroptila. Next base: position 54,419,500 of record NC_044302.2, on the reverse strand, counting down.
CCTTTCATATTTCTGTGAAACATCGGTAGAAATCTGTACTTTTTCACATGTTATTGCAAGCTAAACTTCCAAGAGATTGAAAAAAATAGATTCAGAACTGTGTCTTATAAATCTAGTCTTGTAGCTCACTATAGTAATTTCTTGATACATTTATTTAATGATACAAAATAAGCACTACATACTCTCCTTCACTCCTGTGAGATCTGTTTCCCTCTTTACCATCTTTGATAAGATGGTATATAAAGATGGTATATAAAATACTGAAAATACAGTTTAATATAATCTTAATCGTAATATGTTAGACTATATTAATGTGAAGCTGTTTCTGCACAACTGTGGCACAATGCCTTTCCTGATTCCCTATCCACTCTGAAATGCCTTCAATTCATCATTGAAGAGACATGTGAAGTTGTTATTATCAAGTAACTCAGCTCTGCACAGGATCAAACCAAAGTAGCTGGGTGCAGGGGAAATCTGCATGTGCTACCTACACAGCCAGTAATTTCTGCAGCCCTCCACAATCTGCTATACAGACTAAAAAATAGTTTTTGGCATTCTAAGGACGCATTTCCTCCCATATACACAAATTCAGAAGGAAAAATTTGCTGAGAAAAATCAAAGATAGAATATGATGTAATAAGAATCTTCCATCCCTTTCGAAAATGTCCAGTATTTCTTACAAGTCATAGAGTATAGAATTAACTGCTATCCACCTCTGCTCTGCCAAATATGCCAGTATAATGTGTATTTCAAGTAATTTAAGCTTGTTATTTTTCCAGATTTTATGCACTTATCCAAATTTCCATATTTTATGCACTGGATTGAGTCAATCTAAAAAAGCCTTGAAGTTAACAGTATTAACCATGTAGTAAATAGACATCTTTAATTTCTCTTAAAGACTTTTTCCAGTTGTACTTAAAGATATAGTAATTAACCGACTTTAAAGATAATCACAATAGTTTGGTAAAATTTGAGTTAGGTGACAAAGATTATATCAATAAGGGATGATACAGATGTAGATTAAGAGTTGTAAACTGCAGTGATCCATGACTAGAATTGGCTTAATGCGAGTGTCTATAATGTCATACATAACAATGTATGACATTGTTAATGTCACACAAGCATTGATACATGAACAAGCAGGTAAATCAACATGACCAGGATTAATTATAGGACAAAATTAGTGGCCTGCTTAATACATGGTTTTTAATTCACTACTGCTACATGCATAAGAGGCTGACTAGTAATACTGTTCTCTTTATATTCCTTTTTGTGGCTAGAGAATATAATCTTCCATTAGATGGCTATATAACAACGACTAGTCATTTAAGCTTTCTACCCATAATTTGCATGTTGACCTTGCACATATTATGAAGGCTGATATTCAAAGCCCCCTTGAACAAGGTCATTATATGTCTTCTGAAAGTTTGCTTCCATTCCTGTTTTTCTTCCTATAGAAATACATATGTAAAATTGACAAAATTTTGAAATTGGAAACATAAGAAAACCAAGAACCTCCTTCCCCCTTTAGAAGCATAACATGAAAAGTGATTAGTGTAACTGTGGCCAGAGAGTATACAGCCAAAAATTCTGATAAGACCACCAGACCTGGACCACTGGATATGTCAGGTACCCAGGCAGAGTACTTCAGTTATGCTATAGCACTACAGTGCTTTGGAGACTTAAAACGAGAGCTGAAGAGAAATAACAGGAGATACCAAATGTCACAAATTCACAGCTGTCGAGAAACCTACAGGCAATATCTGTCCCCTCAAGCCCAACAGCTGATCTTCACTCAGCACCATAAGGGGAATGAAACTCTGTAAGATCCCTGTCATACCACGTGAAGAGAAAATCTTTACAGAAATTCAATACATCCACCAGCTTTACCTGGACTAGACACACCACCCAGGCACTTAAGAAACCAGAGTGCCTGTGCTGTCACTAGCTTCTTTTTCAAGTCCTGCAGCAGATACGTCATAAATTTTCTATATGAAGAACTGTGAGGAAACAACCTATAGAATTTATCTGAGCATCAAAATTCAGGAACAACACCACATGCAGATTCTGCAGCACCTGGGCAAGATTACTGATTCTTTTTAAAGACTGATAGCTATACTGCAGGCCTGTGCAGCACTTAAGAATGGAGTGATCTCGAAGATATGCAGGTTCATCACAAAGACCACAAGAGATTCCCGTGATTATTGAATTTCACCATTTCCCCAGGAGCTACAAATCCTCTGGAAGATAAACTAGCTCTTAGAATGATAAAATGAATGACTCCAAGGTCACTTCAAATAGCTTTTCTTCTAATTAAGCTCATCTAACTTCTCTGCTGATTTTGACTATCTTCCAGCATGTTGAGTCATCAGATGAAGTTATACAGAAATAGCCCTCACAAGTCTTTTCCATAGCCAAGCACATTTGGTTGTAATAAACGTTTGTACCAGCTTGTAATAAAATTCTGTAATCTGATGCAGTATCTCCACACATCATCAGCATCTAGTAATTGCTGTTGCTTAAGCTCTGATCTTACAAATAGTTATGACTATTAAGATAGTGCTATAACTTTAGAAATATCAGGCTTATTTAATTAAATGACATGACCCATATGACTGATTACAGAATTGGCATGTCAGCAACAGAAAGCCAATAAAACAAAACACCATTAAGGAAAATTGATGATCCCTAAGTCCACCTTAAGTCAATACTACTTTAACAAACAAGATTTTTCCATTCATATTCACTGAAGTTTATATGGATAAATTTAAATAGATCACCTAATTTTCTGAAGTATTGTGTTGAAAGTGTGATTTCCTCACAAGCATTTTTGTGATGGAAATTAAAACTTAAGAGAAATTAGAGAAAATTGAGAACTAAGTGAAAAATCAAACAAATTAGCTCGCAAAGACATACAGCTTCTTCCTTAAATTGTTTAATAAATTGTAAAATATGCATTTATGAGAAAAGTGTTTTCAATTCCAGCAACTGAACTGCCTGATTAAAGTCTCATAGTACTTTTCTAAGAAGAGGTAGTTTAAAAGAAAAAAATCCAAAGATAATGTAGTCCATTAAACTTGATGGTGTATTTTGATGGAAAGCAGCACAAATTCAGGCCCCAAAACTTAAGTCAATGAGATTCAGTATTCAAAACCTGACTTTTATAGAGCACTTCTGGGCAAAATTGACAGAAACTGTCAAATTTACAACTTTTTTCTTTTCTTCTGACATTTCAAGAAAGAAGAAATACTGCCATTGCAAAACATGCACAGTATTTAGTCTGAGTTAATACAGTCCAAAGTTAACCCTGAGCTGCACAGCTTTTTTTCTTTTTTAACTGATAATTTTACGATATTCACAACAAAAGGCTTTGTAGGAGCAGCTTGCCATTAAAAGTTTTTACACTGATTCAGAGATTTGGTTGTATGACAGAATCACAGAATCATTAGGATTGGAAGGGACCTCTGGAGATCATCTCATTCAATCCCCCTGCCAAGGCAGGGCCACCTAGAGCAGGTTATACAGGAACATGTCCAGGCAGGTTTTCAATGTCTCCAGAGAGGGAGACTGCACAACCTCCCTTGGCAGCCTTTTCCAGTGCTCTGCCACCCTCAATGTAAAGTTCTTCCTCATGTTGAGGTGAAGCTTCTTGTGTTTTATTCTATGGTCATTGCTCCTCGTCCTGTCGCTGGGCACCACTGTACAGTGTCTGACATCATCCTCCCGGCACTTTCCTTTGAGATATTTATGTGTATTAATGAGATCCCCTCTCAGTCTTCTCTAAACAGGCCCAGCTCTCACAATCTGTCCTCATAAGAGGGGTGCTCCAGACCTCTGATCATCCTTGTGGCTCTCCGCTGGACCCTTTCTAGTAGCTCCTACTCTTTCTTGTAATGAAGAGCCCTAAATTGGGCACAGTACTTCAGATGTGGCCTCACCAGTGATGAATAAAGGGAGAGGACACACTCTTTCCAATGTACCCCAGGATTTAACTGGCCCTCCTGGCTGCAAGGGCACACTGCTGGCTTATAGTCAACTTGTCATCCACCAATACCTCAGTCGGAGAGTGATTCATTAAGACATGTATAAATTAGTAGAGGGCCATAGCTGTGCTGCTTTCACTTCAGCTATTGCCTCATTATTTTATAATGGTGATAGACTTACTATGGTTCTCCTGTAGTTAAAGACATAGAGCTTTCACACAGAGTTGCACATCTATTTTGAGAAGGAGCATTTAATTTGCGAACTTACACACCTATCCTCCCTTACCTAATTGAGAGAGTCCATCAATCTTACAGTTTATTAGATACAGTAAAATCTGGCTTAAGTTTGTATAAATAAAGTGGTCATAGCTACAAAACAGAGGTCAAACATGTTCTTTCCTTTTTTTTTTTTTTAACCTTTTTACATCAGAAGGATTATCTTATTTTATTCTTGAGGTAGGAAAACTTACACCACTGAGACACAAGGAGGGCAACCATGTCAATTTTTAAGCAATTCTATCACCTAACGTGGAGTTCTAACCTTGACAACATATTATATTCCTTGGAGAGAAACCCATCTACAGCTGTGTCTGATGTGTTTTAAATTCTTACAGGTGAATTATGCCAAGTTTATTTGAATAGCTTGTATTACCCTGATATTCAGCTGCTGTCATAGTCAGCAGTGAAATAGAAGTTTAACAAATCTTATAAAGGCTGCAGAGATTCAACATTCATTAAAAAAAAAAATAGAGACAAACAATTGTCTTGTTCCCTACAATAGGTAGTAGCTGCGTTTACTACAACAACAACAACGTTTATTGAATTCCAACATTAACTTTCAGTAATATCTCCTTTTTTTTTTTTTTTTTTTTTTCTGGGAGGAAACCATGATGTTACTGCTTTATATTCCTAGCCAATGTTAACCCAACTGTAAAATAAATTATGTGAGCTATTTTAGAAACACTGAAGTGGCAAAATATTACAGTAGAAAATATAGTAAAATATCCCCTTTCTAATCATTTAATCAAATCAGGCTTACCAGAATTTGCTAGAGCAAAGTTATTGTCACATGTGTAAGCCATTCTCAGGAACAGAAAAGGCAATATTTGGATACTGAAGTGCTAAATAAGTTACAAAACTTTATCACTCTGTATTTAAAATTCTTCTTCCCTGGCAGGTAAATGCACTTTCTCTCTGCAAGAACAGAAGCGACTCAAAGACCCACAAGTTTCTGTAAGAAAAAGTCAGTTACAGTTCACTAGAATATTTTGGAAGACAAAATGGTAATCTTTTTGCTGCTCTCCTCCCCGACTCCCTGTTTCCAGGAAAGAAGCGTGCTGCCTCTTAAATAGGCCATGGAGCTTCCCTGTAATAGATTTTATCTGTCAAACCTCCATTTTGCAGTACAATATTATCAGGATAGCATACAGCTTCGCATACTGGAAAAAATTGCTTTCTCTCTGGAGCTTCCAACACACCTATACCATGCAGCAAGCCCTGTGGAAAGACACTGAGATAGAAAAGGGCATCATTGCCATGAATGTGGTGAATCCAAAGCTTTTACTTTCTGATCATCTGAACCACATACCTGGGTAGATTGGAATAGAGAACAACCAACCAAAGGAGTCACTACTTACTGCATTGTCATTCACAGAGCATATGTATTTATTTTAAAGTCATATATGAGCATTTATTTACTCTGTAAACATAAAGCTCAGTAAAGCTAGTGACGATTTTGAGAGTAATTCCAAACCAACAAATTCACAGTAACCTTATATATCACCTTATGTTCTGTGGCTCACTAAAAGAATAAGAAAGCCTGTCTCCTCAGCTGACAGAAATTTTTACAGTTGCAAAAAAGAATGTTTAGATAGTCCATTCTACTCTTCACAATAACAGAGCATTTCACAGCTTAAAAATGTCCAGAGTCAGGCATGCTACTTGTTTCAGCATTCCTTTTGTCCTGAAGAGTCTGAGTGAACGCATACTCTAACAAAGATTTTTAACAATTCCCTTTAGAATTTGCTAATTTCATAACCTAGTGGTTTTGGCCCCTGTTGATCAGATAGTGATGAAGTCAGATGACAAAAGAACACTGGAAACTGAAAGACCAGATTTCTTATTTAACACAAAGGAATGCTTTGATCACTGAGTCATCATCTAGCAGTGTGCATTAAGTATCTTACCCCACCACCTTTTACAAGAGCTCTTTCAGTGATCAAGGCAAGCATGTTTCTTCTCCCCTTTTTTAACTATTTAGGGGGGGGAAAAAAAATAGGAAAGATAGTCAAGCAGACTTGCATTTTGTGGCTGGCAAGGGAACAATTGGTTTCTAACACACCTTTCCCTAGGGAGGCTAGGGAAAGCAAGTTCCTTCATTTCAACCAGTTGCCAGCAAGAAATATATCACGGGTGGCTGCTCTCTTTTACATATACGGTTAGCTCTGCTTGTTTATGTATTCACTAGAACGAATGAGACGCCTGAGTCTCCTCGTGTGCATACCCAGGGAGTTAGTGCCATCAGCCTGAAGAAATCATACACCTGACTAGAAAAGAAATGTACAAAATCCATTATATTGAGGTGAGATGCTATGGGGCTCTGCTTCAATTCATGGTACACTACTCTGTGTGCTGAGCAGTTTATATTTCTGTAACTGGTGTGACATTCCAGCTGACTGAAAAATCTATATTTATTTCACTAAGCTACCAGCTACTAGAACCGAAGAATTAGAAACAATTTTCACTCGTTTAGTTATTTCAGAAAGTACCAGTAAGGACAGCACTGTAGGATGAAAATTTATATACTCAGGAAAGTGGAGAAAGACATACCACTATTTTGACTCCAAATGCCTCAAGGTAATTTAGAAAACACATTGCACTGTTATTTTGAAGAGGCATAAAGATTCTACAGGGGGCCATTTTGTAGTCTAATATACTTTTTATCTTAACACAAGACATTATTCAGAAACAGCAGATTGGCAGGCTCAAGTAACTACAACTAAAATTAAACCAGAAATGCAATTTTTTTTTTTTTTTTTTTTTTTTTTTTTTTTTTTTTTTAATTGGTGAGAAAAGTAAAAAACAAAGACAGGATTCTCCATATGGGCTCTGTAGCTTTGAGTGAAAGGTGAGGCACAGCTGTGTCTTTGCTTTATTTGACCTTTGCTTTGCAGTAAAGTTTACAATTTTAATTCACAATTTTAATTCCCCTACTTCACCTGCTGAAGTAGGGAAAAAATTTTCTTTAACATAGAATGACCAAATTTGTAGGGTATGTTTGGTAAAACATACTGAAAGAACAACTTGTCTACCTTAGAGAAGCATGCATCAACACAAAGAAACACAAGGAAAACTTTCAGGCGAAAATTCTGGTAAGGTACTTCTGGTTTTCCACATGCAAGATGAAATCCCAAGCGTAAATGAGGAACTTCCTTGGCCTGTTCATGATGCAGATGTACTTGTAGGTTTCCAGTTCTGACAAAGCAAAACGTGAGCTGCGTTACCCATTCAAATGTAAGCAGTACAGGCTGCCTTATAATACTTTTATTACACACTGAGAACCTCTTGAGGACCAAGCTTGCACTGTAGTTGATTAACAGTCCAGTTCTTTCAAAAGGAGAAATGTCTGCCAGTCTAGCTTCAGATGCAACTAAATAGCAGGTATTCTCCCAAAAATCAACTTGGCAATACCAAACTAAAGTTTGGCTTCTAGATTATTTGACCTTATCAATCAGAACACAAATCTAATGTCAGCACTTACCAGCAGCCCATGCTTGGTTAGACTTACATTCTGGCACATTTCGAACTTAGTTTTTCTGTCGTTTACAAATCACAGCTTATTTTAGCTTACTTACATTTACTGACTTACTCCTATCACAAGACCCTTCAATCATTAGCTCTATCATCACAGAAGGTACAGCTTGCCCTGTCTAGAGGCCCTTCTACAACCCATTTAATCTAAAGCTTTTATCTTCTGTTGATCTGAAGCCTAGCTCCATCCTAAAGTTTACCATTCATTGCAAAGCTTATATATAGCTGCAAAGCTTGTGTTGATGCAGTGTTTAAACTAGCAGCTCCTTCTGAATGCAGCTATCTGCTAACTGCCAGAAGATGCTAAACCAAATCATATCCCCCAGCATTAGGCCAGGCACCCGTATGGTGTTTATCTGATGTTTATCTGTAAAAGACATAAACATATGTTTATGTCTTTATAATGTTTATCTGATGTTAATCTGTTTATCCGATCAGATAAACAAATGATGTTTATCTGCCAAAGACATAAAGGATCAATGTTGGTAGAATGATCTGTAAAAACAAGCCTTACTTACGTTTACTTAGACCTTAACTTAGAGCCAGGCTTTATCAGTCTCACTGACTCCTTACTGGAGTATGGACAGATCATTTGCACTTGTCCCTCCTTTTCTAAACTTGGTATCAGCAGACCTATGTTCTAGCAGAGCTGAGATCCATTTTTTCAACTATGCAACTCACCTGCTGTGAGCACCATGGAATAAAAAGAAGTTTTAAAGAAAATACTGGAAAATAATTCCTCTTATTATAGTGTGCTTGGGTCTGTTCTGTAAGATGGATAAAGAATAAAACTATGTTCTATCTGGATTTAATTGGGTGTTGCAGTGCCTGGGAGAAAGGAGCACAAAGGCAACTAGTGAAATATGGTTAAGCAAAACTGGGAGAGCATGCAGGGGGTGCTTCATGTACAACTCTTTTTGATTATGTCTGTGTGAATATCTCCCTGGGATGTGAGCTACCCTTCTGAGGATTCACAACTCTGTGTAGAGTATCAAAAGCCTACCTATTGTACATAATGATTTAGATTATTACCTCATTAAATGTCACACCCTTTTCTTTTTTGTCTGTGTAATTTTTCAGTTCCTTAACCACTAAGAACTTAAAGATTAGCTGTGTTGTATATACTAGATACAGCTGATATGCCTGTTAAGGGTCTACGATCAAATACTCAACAGGTTGTGGAGGGTTACAGAAGTATTCCCCTGGACCAAACGTGTACAAGGGTATTTGTGCAACAAAGTGTCTGTGTTAAATTGGCTGGATTTCTGAGGGAGTTCAGAAGGTGAAAATGGGACAGCACTGTCTCATCAGGTTTAGATTTTGCAAGCCATTTATAGGAGTTATTCACATCATTCAAGAACAGCAGTTGCAGCAGTCTTATCGCTGGCATAACTATAGGGCACATGAACTACAGGCAGGAGTTATTCCCTACATCAGATCAAATCAGTATGCGTACACTGGAAAAATGCTGTCCAAGTTACACCTAGGCACCTCTTCTGGCCTACTTATTCCAGACACTGGTTATCTAATGAGTCTACTCAAATGTCTGGCCAGCAGTTGGCAAACATGATATAGTTGCTACACTTCATTGATGTATAGCCAGAGAATACTGGACAGATAATCTTCCATGCTGACAGACGTCATCTTTTCTGCACCCTATCCTCAGTCTATCCTCAATGCATTAATTTGTATGTCTCATTCAGTGGGGTGCACAAGTTACTGAAAAACGTTCTTCTTCATGCTGTGGTAAATAACATTTAGCAAATGTGTCTCAGGATGTAATGGTCTTTTCCGCATATCCAAATGCCTGACCATTTTTTTTCACATCATCTTAGTAGACCAAAGAGGGATGTACTCTACTGTGCCCCAGAGAGTCCTGCAAATTCCAGTAACAGCTACACAGTTTGGGAAAAAAATAAATATTTTTTGGGGAATGTGAACTGCATTCAAAGTCTCACCTTACAAAATGGTATGTTTTGAGTGATTAGAGATAAGGATACAACAGCAAAACTTTGTAGACATTTTTCTAACCTATGAAAAAGACAATTATGTAGATTTTTTGAAGGCCAACTGGGAACCTAGTAGCTGGTTTTCTTCCACCTGTGGAAATACGGATCATTCTGAGCCCTGGCAAAATTGTGTACTATTTCTATTAGTTTTAATATACTGTTATTTATATTCTTCTGTTCAATGAGTTCTTTTGAGTAGCTATTATATGAACAAAGAATGCAACACTATTTCTTGCATCCAGCTAAAAGGTGGCATACCAGATTCTATGAGCTAGGAAAGCACAGCTATTAGATCTTTGCTGTGCAATTTCACCGCTATCAATGAGATCCTCCACCTCCCCACCCCATCTCCCAAATCATCTGATTTCTGAGCAGTTTGGTTCCTGGCAGCCATGGATACTTTAGTGGTACCTGCTGTGTCTGAAGGTTTCTTCCTGATTTCTTCAATAAATCAATGTCAAACCTGAAAACAAAGTAACATGTTCTCTCTTTTTGGGCATCCAAACAGTTTGAAATGGTATGTTTGAGAAACAAACAAAGCTTTTCAATATGAGGCCTGGGAAGATAGGAACACATACAGGGTGTCATCAATCAATGAATTTTCCTGCAGGTACAACATCATTTGACAGAACGCCCATTTTCCTGAAAGCAGCTCTGGGGTTAAAAAATGAAACTGAATGCATTCTGAAAACAAGATTAATTATGAGAATTTTTCTCGCTTTTGGATAAAGAGATATTCACATTTCAGATCTGCACCACTATTTTAATAGCATAAATCGATTGGATTCTGTCTAGAAAATGGGAAAAGGCGTATGGAGCTAAGCTATCCAAAGGCCCATTCCTATATCCAAAGTCCCACAGCACATATCAATGAGGAGAAAAGTTTTTATTGTTGGTGTTTTTCAAAAGACTTTTCCATTGTAAAAATAGTTTGCCAAAGACCTGCTTCCTTTAAGAAAGGAATGTATTATGTATGTATTATGAAGAAAATCCTGAGCATGTAAGAGAGTTAAGTTAGCCTCGCCAGGCTAACTCTTGCTGATATTTAAGTCTGCTTTGATCAGCTTCAGGAGAAAATACATATGAATTCATGGAAAGGCAATTAGGCAGCGGTTTGCACTATCTGACCACCTCTGCCTCAGTCATTTTGGTCAGAATATGTATAGAAAGAAGGCATAAACTCTTTTATGGGCCCCACATTTTCTCGCAAGCTGTCACTAAGATCTGTGCAACTAAAATGAAAATTAGGAACTTCTGTTTCTTTACACAAAGGGCTATCCTCTGGACGAGAAGCGAAGCACAGCTTTTCCTTCTTGGCTGCCCACAGTGTTACTCTGAAGTACCTGAGAATAGCAATTGGATCATGTCTACACAGAAACTTTTAATTGGACTGAAACTGGGTCAAAAACAATAGCTGTACTCTGCAGCAGTCCTTCTATTTCAAAGCTAAATTTTCAAACTCTTTTTTTACTCCTTTCATGCTTCAAAATTAACATTTAAAAACTTATATGGGTTACAAGGTTAACCTGTGCATTGAACAGACACTTTACAATGACTGCATCATGTTAGCTGAGGATTAAAAAATATACATTTATCTAATGCGTGCATTTCTGAACTCCAAAATCAGAGGTAATCAGGAGAATAAAAAAGGCGGTTTTTTGGGGGGAAGCCGGGCAGACTGTAGAATCTGAGGCCTGGCCGGGCACCTGGATAGAGAACACAGAATTATCCTCAGATCCTTTTGTTTTGCTTTAACCTTAAGATGCTTCTGCTTTGCTGCAGAAGTTTGTTGGTTTAGTTCTGGCTCCTGATACATCTGCTCTATAGAGAGCTCTTTCCACAGCTTGGTGTACTGATGGTGACAAGTCAGTGCTTTCACTGAGATGCTCCCTCAAAGCCCTGGCTCAGCCAGGCCCACCCTGCTTTATTTATTACTGAAGGTTTGCTGTATCACTTTTCCTTTGGCTTTCAAGTTTAGTTAAATATGTTTATTTTCTACATTAAAATGCATGCATCAATCTGGAAAACTGTAACAATACAATTTGAACATCGAGGGGAAAGCCCTGACCTCGGGTCAGGTTCCTCTCAGTCACAACAACAGCAATTAGGTGTATACTAAAAGGCTTTATTCAGAGATGATTAGGATCAAATCTTGATGGAAATGGAATTATTGTCCTCTTGTGATAGTGTCAGAGAACAAAATTTGCTTTCAAGTCAAGTGTGAAAATGGTCTTCAGAGGGTTTTGACCTGGGTCCATAACCCTTGGTTTTTGAGGCTTGGTGTGAAGGTGAACCTCATTTGTTGTTTATTCCTTGTGAAAGGTCAAAGGTGTGATGAGACCTGACAGCTTGAAAATAAAGCCTAATATGCAGAAAAGATTGAAATGTTAAACTGCTATAAATTGTAGACATTAAGAAGAGCTAAATTCAGCACTGCTTAGGGTCTTTTAAAATCTGTCACCTGCATGGGCATGTGAGTAATTTTGGTCCTCTGTTCATTAGTGCCACAGCACTCACCCGGTCAGACTCCTTCTCTCTATATGAAACCAGTGCAAGGAGGGCATTATTCTGAGCAATAACTTACAACATCATGTCACTTGGCTTTTTCTCCACTGTCCTTCAATACTGTTTTTCAGGTAATCTTGGTAATTGACCTCATGCTCACCAACAGGCAGGGGCTGGTGGGGTATGCGGTGCTCCAGGGCAGCCTTGGCTGCAGTGATCACGAGATGGTGGAGTTCTAGATCCTCAGGGCAGTGAGAAGGGCATGCAGCAAGCTCACTGCCCTGGACTTCAAGAGAGCAGACTTTGGCCTCTTCAGGAACCTGCTTAGTAAGGTTCCATGGGATATAGTCCTAGAGGGCAGGGGGGCCCAAGACTGCTGGTTGGTATTCAAGGATCACCTTCAAGCTCAGGAGCAATGCATCCTGACAAGAAGGAAATGGGGCAGGAAGCCCAGGAGGTCTCCGTGGATGAATGAGGAACTGCTGAGAAAACTCAGAAGGAAAAAGAAAGCTTATAGAAGGTAGAAGCAGGGTCAGGCAGCCTGGGAGGAGTAAAGGGACATTGTCCAGGAAGCTAAGGATCAGGTCAGGAAAGCTAAGGCCCAGTTAGAACTGTCTGGCCAGGGACGTCAAGGATAACAGGAAGGGTTTCTATAGGTATGTTGCTGCCAAAACAGACATTAGAGATAATGTGAGCCCTCTCTGGAAGGAAACAGGAGCACTGGCTACCTTGGATTTGGAGAAGGCTGAGGTACTCAATGACTTCTTTGCCTCAGTCTTCACCAGCAAGTGCTCTGACTACGTCGCTTGAGTCTTGGAAGGCAGGAGCAGGGACTGTGAGAATGAAGACCTTAGGCCCACTGTAGGAGAGGATCAGGTTCGAGACCATCTTAAGAACCTGAACGTGCACAAGTCCATGGGACCTGATGAAATCCATCCACGGGTCCTGAAGGAGCTGGCGAATGAAGTTGTTAAGCCACTGTCCATCATATTTGAAAAATCCTGGCAGTCAGGTGAAGTTCCCGATGACTGGAAGAAGGGTAATATAACCCCCATTTTCAAGAAGGGGAAGGTGGAAGACCCAGGGAACTACAGATCAGTCAGTCTCACCTCTGTGCCTGGCAAAACCTTGGAGCAGATTGTCCTCGAAAGCATGCTAAGGCACATGAAAAACAACGAGGTGATTGGTGACTTCATTAAGGGGAAATCCTGCCTGACCAATTTGGTGGCCTTCTATGATGGGGCTAAGGAACTGACGGCCAGGGGCAGAGCAGCTGCTGTCATCTACCTGGACTTGTGCAAAGCATTCGACACTGTCCCGCACGACATCCTTGTCTCTAAATTGGACAGACATCAATTTGATGGATGAACCACCCAGTGGATAAAGAACTGGCTGGATGGCTGCACGCAAAGAGTTGTGGTAAACGGCTCAATGTCCAGTTGGAAAACAGTAATGAGTGGTATCCCTCAGGGATTGACATTGAGACCCATCTTGTTCAACATCTTTGTTGGTGACATGGACAGTGGAATTGAGTGTGCCATCACCAAGTTTGCCGATGACATCAAGCTATGTGATTCAGTTGATATGTTGGAGGGAAGGGATGCCATCCAGAGGGACCGGGACACGCTTGAGAGGTGGGCTGATGCCAACTTTATGAAGTTCAACCAAGCCAAGTTCAAGGTCCTACACCTGGGTCAGGGCAATCCCAGGTGCAGTTACAGGCTGGGTGGAGAAGTGATTCAGAGCAGCCTGAGGAGAAGGACTTGGGGATGTTGGTTGATGAGAAACTGAACATGAGCCGGCAGTGTGCACTCGCAGCCCAGAAAGCCAACCGTATCCTGGGCTGCACCAAAAGAAGTGTGACCAGCCCCTCTACTCTGCTCTCATGAGACCCCACTTGGAGTACTGTGTGCAGTTCTGCTGTCCTCAACATAAGAAGGACATGGAGCTGTTGGAGCAAGTCCAGAGGAGGGCCACGAGGATGATAAGAGGGCTGGAACATCTCCCATATGAAGACAGGCTGAGAAAATTGGGGCTGTTCAGCCTGGAGAAGAGAAGGCTGCTTGGAGACCTCAGAGCAGCCTTCCAGTGTTTGAAGGGGGCCTATAAGGATGCTGGAAAGGGACTCTGTGTTTGAGATTGTAGTGGTAGGACAAGGGGTAACAGGTTCAAACTTAAACAAGAGAAGTTTAGATTAGATATAAGGAAGAAGTTCTTTACAGTGAGGGTGGTGAAGCACTGGAATGGGTTGCCCAAGGAAGTCGTGAATGCTCCACCCCTGGCAGTGTTCAAGGCCAGGTTGGACAGAGCCTTGGGCAACATGGTTTAGTGCGAGGTGTCCCTGCCCATGGCAGGGGGGTTGGAACTGGATGATTTTAAGGTCCTTTCCAACCCTTACTATTCTATGATTCTATGATTCTATGAAAAACAATGAGGTGGTTGGTGACAGCCAACATGGCTTCACTAAGGGGACATCTTGTCTGACCAATTTGGTGGCCTTCTATGGTGGGGCTATGGAACCGATGGACGGGGCAGAGCAGTTAACGTCATCTACCTGGACTTGTGCAAAGTGTTTGACACTGTTCCACATGACATCCTTGTCTTTAAATTGGAGAGACATCAATTTGATGAATGGACCACTTGGTGGATGAAGAATTGGCTGGAGGACTGCACACAGAAAGTTGTGGTCAACGGCTTAGTGTCCAGCTGGAGACCGGTAACGAGTGGTGCCCTTCAGGGTTCGGTGTTGGAACCGATCTTGTCCAACATGTTTATCGGGGACATGGACAGTGGGATTGATGAGTCCTCAGTAAGTTTGCCGACGACACCAAGCTGTGTGGTTCAGTTGATACATTGGAGGGAAGGGATGCCATCCAGAGGGACCTTGAGACGCTTGAGAGGTGGCCAATGCCAACCTCATGAATTTCAACAAAGCGAAGTGCAAGGTCCTACACCTGAGTCAGGGCAATCCCAGGCACAGTTACAGGTTGAGCGGAGAAGAGAGTCAGAGCAGCTTGAGGAGAAGGACTTTGGGGTGTTGGTTGATGAGAAACTGAACGTGAGCCGGCAGTGTGCGCTTGCAGCCCAGAAACCAATCATAACCTGAGCTATATCAAATGAAGCATGACCAGCGGGTCGAAGGAGGTGATCCTGCCCCTCTACTCTGCTCTCGTGAGACCCCACTTGGACTACTGTGTGCAGTTCTGTTGCCCTCAACATAAGAAGGACATGGAGCTGTTGGAGCAAGTCCAGAGGAGGGCCACGAGGATGATAAGAGGACTGGAGCACCTCCCATATGAAGACAGGCTGAGAAAATTGGGGCTGTTCAGCCTGGAGAAGAGAAGGCTGCTTGGAGACCTCATAGCAGCCTTCCAGTGTTTGAAGGGGGCCTATAAGGATGCTGGAGAGGGAATCTTCCTCTAGGACTGTAATGATAAGACAAGGGGTAATGGATTCAAACTTAAACAGGGGAAGTTCAGGTTAGGTATAAGGAAGAAGTTCTTTACTGTGAGGGTGGTGAGGCACTAGAACAGATTGCCAAAAGTTGTGAATGCTCCACCCCTGGTGGTGTTCAAGGCCAGGTTGAACAAAGCCTTGGGCGTCATGGTATGGGATGATGCGTCCCTGCCCATGGCAAGGGAGTTGGAACTACATGATCTTAAGGTCCTTTCCAACCCTAACTATTCTTTATTCTATGATTCTATTAAGGCTCCCACATGGGCATGGAGCTTTATTACAGCAACCCCCACCTACTGTGGGGGTTAGAGTAATTCCAGTTAGAGGCTGGAATATTCTTTTTAAAAAGGGATCTTGTTAGGCAGAAGTGCTGGTACTCTCTGGCACTTCATATTCCAGTACAAACTTAGCAGTACACCATAGGAGCCTGGATGACACACAGTTCTTAGACTGAGAAGAATACAAATGGAACAACATGACTGGGAAATAGCTAGAACATTGCTCTTGCTCAGACTCCTGTGGTAGTAATCATTGTATCATTGAGGCACTAGTTCTAAACAGACGTGAAGAGGTAAATCTCTTGTTTATCTGATATATATAATTTGTCACTCTTCTAGGACAATACATGGCAATTTATTGTGGCAGTTTTTTAAAATCACAGCTTCCCTGCCAATCGGAGTTTGCACTGTGACTATTGTTCATATTTTAAAATAAAGATGAATTGTCATGATTCAGTTTTTGCAGTACTTAAAAAGACAGCTCCTAAGCAACTTAGTGAAAACAAAGAGCTATATGTGATAGAAAAATACAGCAACATCTGAAGGAATTCTGGCTAGATGAGAAAGTAAGTGTAGTGAAAATGAAACTTAAGGCTTTGTTACTTATGCTAGTTACAATTATCTCACTAAAACCTATATGCCTTTAATTTATAAAAAGATTTTTTTGGCAAATTCAGAAAGAGCAATAGAGCACATTTTTGGTGTTTAAAATTACAATCACTGTCATACAGGTTTTAATAATACACACAAGAGTAAAGTGATTCTCTCCTCTCCAACAGAATATATATTAAATTAATGCATTGAATGAATATATAGAGGGTGCTTGAGTCATTTGTACAGTATCAGGAACAATTAATTTTGGACAGACAACTTTAAAATCAAATTCGGCATTCCAATATCAATCTGCCATCTGTATCTCATTTACTCAGTTTTGCAGTATAAACTTCTCTTACTTTGAGTTTGCACTAAGTTCTGCAAATTTCTTCCAAAATCTAGCACTAGGTTTATTTGTTATTCTACTAATAGTGATGCCCTTAAAGAGTCACTTCGTTTACTTAATCTGTTGTACCATTTTTAGCTGCCACTAGTAAAGACACCAAAGAGGTGACAATCTGATTTTAATAAGAGACATTGACCTGGCAATTCATCAAGTGACAAGAATAAATTGGTAAGATGAACAAGTGTAAACCGGAAGTCATGAGGAATATTTCTGTGCACAAAACCAGAAATTCCAGTTTATAATTATGTAGTTTTATTTTACCCAATACTGACATCTGGAAGCACATGGATTTCAATGTGGCCTCGTTTTCTGAAGGGCACTGCAATATAGATGGTATTTGATCTGCAATTTATTATCTCTGTTGGGGCATAGGACTCGAAAACAGCAGAGGGTTCAGTTGCATCTCTGAACAAAGACTGTTGCTGGATTTTATCATAATGTTGATAATGATGCTGAGAGGAGGTAAAAATCAGCTATGTAATGAAGAAATTGAGATTGTAAGAATTTATAGCTTGCCTCCTAGGCACATAGCCTCAAAACAGGTTCATATCTGTTCATGACTACGTATTCTGTCCTGAATAAAGAAAGGCCCCCAAAAAGGGCCTTTAGTGCTATGAAAGAGTACAGGGCTACTAAGAGAGTGGGAAATAGCACAACAAGTGAGAAAACCGCAAAACAACAACAGAGAAATAGAGCTTGGAAAAGGGATGGAAATATGGACCTATACACAAGAGAGTAAATAATGATGTGGTTTTGGGAATAAGGAGAGAGACACTGGGAACTGAGAAGGTATGAAAGGAAGTGACTCAAAATGGATTCTATTAAGCTCAAAAATGAGCAGTTGCTTAAAGAAGGGCGTAAGCTTACTATTTACATTATTGTGCATTGCAGAAATTACAAAAACCGCAGCAGAAAGAATATAAGGTAAGATCACAAGAGATTAACGAAGGACTTTCAAATGTTGCTACTAATTGCAGGAATTTTATGCAGTCCTTTAAGGGAATGAGAAAAATTACAGTCTTGATGATAAACATATAAAGGATTTTAAGTAACAAAAATGCGGTTAAATAAAAAAAAAAAAAACCCACAGCAAAAAAACCTTTAAATTTAGATTGTCCAAATCAATTTTTAGCAGGGACTTGCGCTCCAAGGTGCCTCAAAATTTTGGGCACTAAAATCAGACACCCTAAAACATGTTATGGCTTGAAATGTGAGTGTCAATCCCACTTAATTTGTGAGAAATGGAGTCTTTAAAATAATTCATAATCTATGAAAATTCTGGTCTATTTTGAAGATGTGCCTAAAAATTGTTAAATGCATTCTGAGAAAAGAGATTTGTAATGACATAGAAGGTGGGTTTCTGCATTAGTAGAGCATGAAGGAAAGCAATACAATTAAATTGCTATTCCTAAACCAATAGCTTCTGGAAATTATGAATTTAAATAATGATCAAAAAAGAGATTTTAATATGTTGGGTAGCAAACTTACAGCAAAGTGGAGAAGGCCCTTTTTTCTGCTCCACGGTAGTGCAGGGTGTTATCTGATAAAGCTACAGCTAAAAATAAATTACAGACTTTATGATCTCTGAGATTCAGCTCACTTCTTTAAAAAAATAATTGGATTCTCCATAATTTCTATTTTTCTGATCCTCTTATAAAAAGACAGGAAGGAAACTGCCCAGTTATACAACAGAAGGAGAGGAATACCTTGTTATGAGCAGCTATAACATCACAGAGACAACCACATACAATCATGATACATGGAAGTAAGTTGTCACATTTGATTGATTAACCATTGAATCAATTCCTTAAAATCAACACTACAATAATTTCATATCAATGAAACATGCCTGTACTCGTATTCTGAAGAACAGAAAGCCTAATAACCATTCAAACTAGACCAGAACTTAATGCAAAAAGTGGCCACTCCTGTAGTAGCTGGTGCTCTAGCTGTGCAGCAAAGCTGCAAACCCTCATAATAGAAAGCCAGCACATATCTTTGTTCTCCAAGGTGCTCCTAACATTTATTGGCTGAGGGGACCTCAGCTGAAAATTTTCTAGTAGACTTCTGTGTGTCTCTGCACATATGTATGAATAACAACTATTCGGTATTTTGCAAAGCCAGAATAGCATAGGCTGTTCATTTTCAAGAAAGCAAGATTAGAAATTTTAGTTGTCATCTGTAGAAAACCAAAATATTTCCTTTACATTGCAAAGACTTTTGGAGCTGCCTCCTACACATCCATTTTGTGATCAGCCCATGTTACCATGTATCCACTCTGAGCTTGGGGATAGACAGCAAAACCCATGTAGAGGACTACTATGCAGGAACATGGTTGCCCTGGAGATCAGTAGCACACAGAAGTGCTACTTAGAAAAGATATCAGTAGATACTTGCCCACCCCTCTCCTGACCTGCACCAAGATCATGCCATTTCAGCAGAATTCAATATATTCCTACCTGTCTTATTTGTCTAGCATCCACACAGGCCCATTTCTTAAACTCACGTATGTGCATAATCACAGAATGCTAAGGCTAGAAGATGGACTTAATGTTCACTACCCAGGACCATGTCCGATGGCTTTTGAAGACCTCCAAGGATGGAGGCTCCACCATCTCTCTGGGCAACCTGTGCCAGCGCTCAGCCACTCCAGCAGTAAAAAAGTATTTCCAGATGGTCATACTGAACGTCTTGTGTTTCAGCGTATGCCCACTGCCTCTTGTCCCGTCATGGAGCACCACTGGAAAGAGCCTGGTTCTGTCTTCTTTGCACCCTCTCTCTGGGTATATATCCACATTGGTCAGATCCCTTCCTAGCCTTCTCTTCTCAAGGCTGAACAGCCCCAGCTGTTCAGAAAGGCCAGTCTTGCATTCAGTACCTTCAGACTTTTCCATGCTTTTCCTGCTTGCTCAGACACAGTCACTGTACTTCTCCCAGCTTACCTGTCCCTGCATCCACCTTCCACCTGTGACTGTGGCCAGGAGCTACTTTTTCATCCACTCAGGCCTCCAGATATTTTTGCGTGATTACCTACCTGTTCATTGGGATGACTGCATTCGAGCCTAAAGGGGATGATCCTGGAATATTAATCAGTTTTACTAGGCCCTTCTTCCCCCTAGGGTTTCATCCCATGGCACTTTTTCAAGCAGATCTCTGAAGAGGCCAAAATCTGCTCTCCCGCAGTCTGTGGTTGTGATCTCGTGTTTCGATCGACTCACTACTGCCTCTGTGAGATCTGAACTCCACCATTTCATGGTCACTGCAGCCAAGGCTTCCTTCAGCCTTCGCATTTCCAGTAAGTCCCTAATTGTTGTTGAGCAGGACATCCAGTAGAGGACCTGTCTTTGTTGATTTCTCTATCAATTGGGTCAGAAATTGTCACTGATGCCCTCCAGGTAATCCTCCTAAGTTGCTTATGTCATGATTTAGTTAAAGGCCCTCCTGAGGACCAGGTCCTTTGAATGTGAGGCTGATCTTTTCTTCCTGTATAAGACCCCCTTCTGCCTTTTATTCCTCATCAGGTGGCCTATAGCAGACACCCACTACAGTATCATCCTTACCTGTGTTCTCTTTTATCTTTATCCATAAGCTTGCAGTTGACTCCCTATTCACTCCCAAGCAGAGCTCCATGCTCTCCAGCTGCTCTGTCATGTAAAGGGCAATTCCCCCTCCTAATCTTCCTAGCCTGTCTTTCCTAAAGAGCCTGTATCCCTCCATTGCAACATTTCACTCATGAGAGCCATCCCACCATATCTTTGTGATCCCAAGAAGATCACAGTCCTGCACCTGCCCACAGCTGTGTAAGTCTGCAACTCATGACGTTTATTGTCCTTGCTGCATGCTTTAGCATTCAGGTACTTCAGAGAGGCACCTCGACATACTGATTTCCCAGAAAGGTTTTGGAGATTTGCTTGTAATGGTGCCTTGTAGACTTTTCCTTGCTTACATGCAAAAGGTGGAGGTGACCCCCCTTAAGCCTCATTTGTGGATTTTGTGATTCCTTCCAGTGTCACATCACTGGGTGCTGTTTGTTTGTTAAGCCTGCCCATCATTCCTTCCCAGGAGGGCTAGTAACACTCTTCTTTCAGCATCATTCGTAGTTTTAAGCCCTTCTCACCAGCTCAGACATCCTGATGGCAGAGATACCTCCTCCCTGTTTAGTGACATGGAGCCCATCCCTCAAAAGCAGCTGTTGGTCTGTAAAAAGGGTCCAGTGGTTATAGAACCCAAAACCTTGTCACCAGCACCAGCTCCACAGCCATTTGTTGACCTGCTTATCAGTGCCTTCCTCCTCACACCCTTTCCTCTCACAGGCAGGATTGAGAATAACACAACCTAGGCCCCCATGCCCTGGACTACTGCCCCGCAGAGCTCTGAAGCCACTTTTCATACTGTGCAGGTTGCCCAAGTCAGTATCATTGGTACCAACATTGAAGAAAAGCCGGAGGGTCAGACTCAGTCAGAGGGTCAGACAAGCTTTGGCAGTCCCTCCAGAACATTCTGGATCTGAGTCCCCTGCAAGTAGAAAACCTGTAGATGATAGGTCATGTTGGAAGATTGATGCCTCTGTCCTCTGCAGCAGTGAGTCACCCCTTATGATCAGTCACAGCTTTTTCATGGTGGTCATGCATGGTTTACTGTTAGGAAGCCCAGTTCCTTTGCTTGAAGGCACATCTAGATCCTCTTCAACTCTGAGGGCAGTTAACCTATTTTGCAGTTGTAAGCCCTTAAGTATGATGGGAGCCTTTCTCTTCATCCTTCAAGTCACCAACATCAATCCTTCACCTTCTGCAGAGGCTGCACTTACACTAGAAATGGACACTGCCTGTGTGTGTGGCACAATAGAGGTGGGGGTCTGGGGCTTTTCAAACTGTTGCATCTCAGGCAACATCTTTGTCTACCTCCCTTTCATCTTTTCTGATGCTGTGCAGATTGCTCAGTTATTCTCATTGCTCCTCCACTTAGAAGGAGCTCCCCCAGATGTCACACCTCCTGCAGGATGGAGGGCCATCTCTCCTGGTGAAGCTTGGAGCAGGTGATCCTTGAATACCACCCAGCATTCTTCTGCCCCTCTGCCCTCCAGGGCTCTATCCCATGGGACCATACCAAGCAGATCCCTGAAAAGGCCAAAGTCTGCTCTCTTGAATTCCACGGCAGTGAGCTTGCTGCGTGCCCTTCTCACTGCCCTGAGGATCTTGAACTCCACCATCTCATGATCACTGCAGTCAAGGCTGCCCTGGAGCATCACATACCCCACCAGCCCCTCCCTGTTAGTGATCATGAGGACAAGCATGGCACCTCTCCTTGTACAAGGAATTTACAAGGTCATTTACCACTAAGTTGTGTTCCACACAATCAAGGTACTTCCTGGATTGCTTGTGCTCTGACATGCTGTTCCTCTAAGAAATATCAGGGCACAAGCACCTCTCAGTGTGAGGACAGAACGCAGAAATACTCTTGAGTCCCAAATAAAGAAATATGATGTATATTCCTGGTCATCAATTTAGAAAATTACTGTCATGGTTTAAACCCAGCCAGTAACTCAGAACCACACAGCCGCTCACTCACCCTCCTCTTTCTCTCCCTCCCAGGGCGAGATGGGGAGGAGAATCAAAGGAATATAAAACCTGTGAGTTGACATAAGAACAATTTAATAACTAAAGTACAATATACTACTACTACCACCACTACTACAATAAAAACAACAACAAATAATAATAATAATGATGATAATAACAATAATAATAATAAGAGGAATAACAAGGGGAGACAATATAAAACTAAAAGGGGAAAGTTAAAAAAACCCACAATAAAGACAAGTGATGCACAATACATATTGCTCACCACCTGCCGACCGGTATCCAGCCTGACCTGAGCAACGATCTGCCCTTCCGGGTAACTCCCCCTGTTTATATACTGGGCATGATGTGCTGTGATGTGGAATACCCCTTTGGCTAGTTTAGGTCAGGTGTCCTGTCTCTGCTTCCTCCTGGCTTCTTGTGCCCCTCCTCACTGGCAGAGCATGAGAGACTGAAAAGTCCTTGACCAGGGTAAGTGCTACTGAGCAACAACTAAAACATCAGTGTGTTACCAGTGTTGCTCTCAGACTAAAGCCAAAACACAGCTATTAGGAAGAAACTTAACTCTATCCCAACCAAAACCAGGACAATTACTTATAAATGAAGTATTGTCAGTTTAAGGCTGGCTGCCCGAAATTCAAGAAAAAAATTAAAAAATAATTAGTAATGAAAATACCTAATATCTTCATAAGCAGTCATAACCTGTTACGGGGTCCAACTGGGATGTCAAGTGCTACTCACAACATTCACAAGGGTGTGAGATCCAGTATCATGTTGGAGTCAGGAGATTGCTTTTCAGAAATCACTCATGTCAGTACCAGTCTCATAAGGACAGGAAGTTATAAAATGACAGATATGTTTGTCAGTGGAGGGAAGGCATTTTAAAATAAAGAATTAAAATACAATCAGTGAAAAGTCACAAGAAATTAGTTGCCAATCTACCTAGAAATGTAGATGGGTTCTTAACTAATTTGAAATTGAATCGTATTAGTTAGGTTGAAGAGCCTACAAAATCTTTTAGCTAGGAGACCGAAGGATTTTGTTTTATCTCCTTGTAGGAACCAGCACTTAAAATTAAACTCTTTCACGGAAAATCTATCTCATCTCATTGTTGTTATCCAAAAGTGTAGAGAGAAGAAAATATGAAGACTCTTCTGACCTTTGTTCCCCACCATAGAGGAGTTCTTCAGTGACAAATGACCTTTCAGATGAGATAGATTGGTAGAGAGATTATTTTTGCACTGATTGCTTCAATCCTCTGAGAGTCTAAATTTCTTATTAACAAACTGACTTCATCCTGGAAATTAATAAGGGGTTGTAAAGTAGTTAGATAATTATAGCTATTTGAGCTCTCTGACTCACAGGAAGATCAGGTAACAAACTGGCACTTCTTAAATTATGCCCTTACTTAAAGGCAGGTTGGCTGGGTAAAGGGCAATATGCAGGAACTGTTGAGCTTTCTCTTAAATTGATGTTTGGAAATCAGAATGAAAACCATAGTTTTAGAGGAGTTATTTCTGTGAAAATGGTAGCTGCCATTGGAAAAGAAAATAAAACTGAAGAAGACTGGCCAGAAGAAACAAGAAAAACAAACACAAATTCACAAAAAATGGACACAAAGGAAATAAACTGTAAGGCAGGTCTGTCTGCCCTGTCTTTACCTATGGAAAACTCATCTCTAGTTCTGCTGGGTTCCTTACCTCCACCTTCCCCACCCATCTTGATTTCCCTCAGATTCATCTTGACCATCATTCCTTTGTGTGTAATTATCATTTGAAATCAAATAGAAGTCTACAGTTCCCAACTCTACAACCTCTAAGTATGTCTGCAAAGTTCCTATTACACTTTGGGGCCCTATAAAAAACTATTCTTACTAGCAAAAAGAACATTTAGAAAAAGCTTAGAGCAGAGCAACAACAATATTTATTGTGATGATCACTAATATCCAGTAACTGCAGAGCTCTTAATCTCTTTTAATTCCTTTCTGAATGCCTTTCCAGGCAATATTCTCTTGTTTGAACTTGGAAGCAATATCACTGAATCAGTTTCAGCATCACAGGGGGAGCATGAATAAACTCAAATTGCAAAGAAAGGCAGTTATACAAATAGATAAACCTCATAGACTTGGGCAATGTCTCTGCCCAAGTGTCAAAGAAGTATTTAACTATTTTTTTTAGAATTAAAGCTCTGAACTATTTTTGTAGCAACTAGGAATTGGGTCTATAAATCACATATTTCACACTTTTTGGGGTTGGGATTTTTTTTTTTTTTTTTTTTTGGTTGGTTGGGTTTTTTGGTTTTTTAATTGGTGTTAAAAGTATAGCCTAACAAAGTAATTTGGAAGTTGGAGAAGCAAATGACTGACTGCTTTGACAACATGCTGATTGTTAATCTGCTGCATTTGGGCTGACTTCTTTTGAAAATCATCCCATTTTATTACAGTTTTAGGCTTCAAGGATTTTTGAGGATTGTGCTCGTCAGCCACACATGAAGTATTGTGCATGGAAATAATTTGTTGGATATCATATGTGAGCTTTGCACTAGAGTTTTTAACAGATATTTTCATACCCCTTCTTATGTCAAAGAGGAGGCCTTTACTTTTGAGAGATTTTGAGCACGCACTTAGAGTGAAAAGAATCCTTGTTTAATTCACATCACGAGAGGAGTCGTGATGTTACTGGTGCAACAGAACAACATCTCTGCAGTCTCCACCTTTGTAAGTTTTATATGTTGCTGTTAAAGACGAGAAGACAAGATGATATTTTTAAAGTCATGTTAATAAATCCCTGAATTCTTCAGAATTATGATTTCAAAAGGTGCTTGGCCAAGAAAGCTACCTTCTTTTCCTCATTTCGAGAATCCTATCAAGAGCTTAAGGAACATTTTGATAAATTATTCTAGTCTTCTGTTTGAAGCCTCTACAGTCCCACTACAAAAGCTGTACAAACTTTTACACCAAATTTCTGACAGAATGAAAGCATGGGACACCTCAAGGTGTAAATCAGCCCTGTAAATCAGGGCTTCTTCTCTTCTGACAAGGGAAGATCAGCCAGATTGTTCACACTGCTTTCAGCAGAAAAAGGCTTATTCCTCACCATATCAAAGACCTTTCAAAGAAAGTGCATGCACAATTTGTCACCCATACCAAAGGTATTGATATTATGCATAATTTGGTGGCACAATGAATTAATTTCTGTGCTGTGCTTCTCTGCCTGAATTCTTTTCAGTCTCTTAAGCATTTCTAATTTGGGATTTCACACTTTAAGAAAAAAAAATTCTGTGACAGTTTAGATCTTATCATTTGGGATAAATGTCTTAACTATGTCATCCAGGGAAGTGAAACAGGACCTTACAGGCAGAGAAATCCATAGGCTCTATAGGTACTGACATCTGGTATGTATCAGCTCTCACTCCCTAACTTGCCTCAGTCAGAGGTGGTCCCTCACAACTACTTGAACAAAACGATCTTCAGTACCTAATAATATCCTTACTTTCTAAATGTGGCTTGTTTTCCAACATAGCAATCCAAGTTTTTAACCCTTCTAAGGATGTGAAAAAAACCCTCACATGACAAGAAAGCAGTGGTAAGGCTTAAGGGACATTCCAGCAATTTACTAATGTCAGATTCATTAAGGATTTTGGCTGCGAACCTTAATTCTCAGCATTTTCCATTATTTAGACTTTGTGGTAGGTTAGCATTCAAATGATGATAACAAGAAATGGCAAGGAAGCTATTTACTGTGCTGTATTCAATGTATATTATTAGAAAAAAGACCCAAGATTTTAAATTTACAAAACACCCGATGATACCTTGAGGAAATCTTTTCTTGTGTCTCACCCAAGAAGTGTCAGGACAGATATTCGATTTTTGGTTTTTTGTTTCGTCTGAACATGTGAAATAAGCTGTAATGGATACAGTTGAATTCCATTGCAGTGCTTCAGGGCCATACTTGCTTTGTGGTTTATAGATGCGAAGATGTAGAGAATGTTGACCAAGTTTTCTGCCGCTTTGGCATCTGCTTGGGACTGTTTTGTTTGAGGCTAAAAATGGGCAATAGCTGTTCAAATGGATACCTTGATGGGAAGCTGAATTGAAAACAGAAAGTCCATTGTAGTCATGTGTTTCATTTTCCCTCAAATATGACCAGATAAGGATTTAGAAATTCAGCATACAGGTCCTTTCTCCTTTCCTTGCAAAGACAACAACAAGAAGAATTTAATGGCCAAGACAACAGTTTAAGTGGAGCAAATAGAAGGCTTTCAGAGGTTATTGCAATTTCTGATCTTTGGACTTTGACATTTCAGAATAAAAGATAAACATTTTCAGACCTATAGACACAGACCTCACGCATCTTGACTGATCTCTATGTGCATTTGAAATGGAGAGTAATTTAAATGGGGGGCAGAGGGGTGTTTGATTGTTTGTTTTGGTGGAAAGTGATTTTCACAAACTTTGGCACAGCAATCAACACCAACCAGATTGCAATCTCTTTTTATGAGCTTTGGCTTCTACAAGGATCTTGAGAAAGATTTATCCTTTCAACCCCTCACTCTGCTTCTCCACTGCTTTAATTCCACATAAAAATGGAATTTTTAGTATTTGCCTTTCAAAGTAGACTGTGAATTCACCCCTATACGTGACACCATGGAACATTCTGCATAAGCCCCTACATTCTGTTTCAGCACATTAAAATATGGGTATTCTGAAAAAGGAATTCAAAACAGCTTTTTTTTTTTTTTTGTCCAGCACTTCAATTTACCAGTGTCATTATATGCATGTTTCAGATGAAGAAATATAGCAATGTCTGCAACCTGTGCTTTGCACCATTTACTATTTTTTCCTGTGTTGGTGTTTATTGCTTTATCGACAATTTGCTTACCTCAGTCTTGCTATTGTTTCATTATTTGTTTATCATAATTCTTAAATATGCCACAAAAGAGAATATTTCATAAATGTGCTTAGGAGATGAAAACATTCTTTCGGGTGTATTATATTTGGTTTTAAAAAGATATATCTAAAACCATTTTAATATATAGATTACATAAGCAAATGCAGGAGAAATCTTTATTCCGATCCCAAAGAGTCCTAAGCTGCTGACAAACTCAGAATAAGCATTAGTTTCGTTTAGATTAATGATTAGGCTATAAAAGTAATTTCTGAACTGCTCACTGTTTCAGTATTATTCCATTCTTCATAACACATGTTGTTGTTTTTTCAAGCTTTTAAAACCACATTCAGATAGATGGATAGCCAGATTCCTATTGAAATATAAATCTGAGGTGTAAATAAGCTCATAAAGAGTTTAAAGATCGTGTATTTTAGGAATAAATTCAATAGTTAAATCAAGAATCACAGAATTTAATTACTATTTCTAAAAATGTTTGACAGACAAAACATCAGTCAAAAGCTAGCCAACCATAGCTGTTATCATTATCTCAAAGTGATTGCAATCATTTGGAGTTTGGATGTTTTTATGATTAATATAATTTGTGCTGCCTATATTTCCTAAGTACTTTCTCTGCAAAAATGACCACAGCAATGACCATTTCTAGAAATTTAACGAGCAAGAGGAGGTTCTCATGCAAACTGCTACCACATATGTAAAATTATGATGCCTCCTGACTTGAGACATATGGCTGTCTCACTATTCAAAATAATAATAAGGATCACCTTCTGCTTCTTACATAGTGAAATTGGTTTTCATAATGGTTACCTCTCTAAATGTTCACTAATTAAATGCCAGACTATCTTGTGCAGGAGCACTACTGATGCACAGTATATTGTGGATACTTGCTGGTAGCAAGTCTGCTCACAAAACGGTGTAATGACAGGAAAACAATCTAACTTCTGGCATGCATGGAAAAAAAAAAGGTACATCCTGATAAGGATACACCCTTCAGATAGGGTAGGTGATGGACCATTTAGGACTTGCTGAAGTTCAGAAAAATTATTGTAATGTCCCAATAAGGAATGGATTGGTTTAGTTATTTTGGTGAGTATAGGTTATCTCTTCTTACCTACCGACCATCATTCATTACGCAAATGAAGAGTGAAATCTTCCCGATCCTACTAGGAGCACAATAGCACTGAGAACAAAAGTAAAAGAAACTGTAAGGACCAGAATAGGGAACATACTTGATTCAGGAGTACATCTGTCTTTCTCGCTGTTTCAAAGAAGAGAGATTTATATATAGATATTACTGTAATGTCAATGGTTTACTTTATGATGTTTGGAAAATAAACTAGAATATTTCTTTGACATCATATTAGGAGAGCACTGCCCCATGGAAGTACATATTAATATCTGGATGGACCTTCCAGCTCAACATTTAAAGGAAAAGAAAGTTTCACACAAATGTAGAAGAGGTAGATTAAAACAGAAACCTTGTCAATACCACCAAAACAAAATTCAGAATTCTGACAATGAATTGACTCCTTTGCATGCGATGGTAGTGCAACAATGCAGAATGGAAATGCAAAGGGGTTCATTCCACAAAGAGAAAACTGAGCAAATTGCAATCTGATCATGCTTATATCGTGAATGATCTGATTTTTCAGGGTTTAGTTGGAATACCAATAATAACTCAAATTATGGGAATTTTTGAGTGCATTCATGCAGGTAGTAGAGTTAAAATAAAATTAAACATTAATTCCACCTGTGCCATGAGGCTGCTTCACCTAACATTAAACTTTAATAAACTCGCTGAAAATTAATTATTTTAATGTATCAATCAGTTACATTGTTTAAAATATCTTACAAAATTGGGGCTAAATATTGGTTTTATTCTAATTGGTGTAATTTTTCCATTGACTGCTGTTGAACATAAGGCCCAGTGCAAGAGAAAATATAAGAATATGAAGTTTGTGTAGCATACAGAGTTTACCACTTTGGAAGCAACAAGCTATTAATTTGGTTTAGCTGGCTGTGGAACTGCACCTCATAAAAATATGCAATATTCACGTACCACTGGCATGGTTTTATTTTTATAGGTAAGTTTTTTTACGGGTAAGAGTTAAGGGTTGGGGTTTTTTTACTGTTAATTTTTGATTCAGACTTACTTTGAGCCACTGGTTTCCCTTTTGCTTTTTGCTTTCCTCTTGACAAAGTTTTTATGAAAATAACTATACCTACTACTACAATTAACAACAAGGTCAACATGCAACTATTACTCTACAATAAACTATTGCAGAGTAATAGTTCCGTCATTATACATACATTAGGAATTCCATCATAGAATCAATTTATCCCATAAAAGAATGGAGTAAGACTTTTGTCTTGTTTTAATGTAGGAATTAATAACCCCAAAGCCATCAGTATCTATAAAATATCTAACAGTCAGATTCTCCACTGGTTAAACCATCCTTAAGTAAATGATGTGAGATCAGAACAATTGTTACCTTTGTCCGAAACTTAATTCAAAGATATGAAGCTGCTTAAAATATAAAAGAGAATTCCTGGAAAATATCTTTTAAAAATACTAAAAACAATCTTAATGACTATCCAGTGTTTAAGTTTATGAAAAGTAAGTTGATAAATGAGATGAGAAGAGGCTATGTCTCAAATTATAGTTTATAGCTGAGCTTGAAAACCCTAAGCTAAAATACTTCAAATGGAAAAGCTGATAGAGCCATCAGAGCACAGGGCAATTCAGTTCCATTACAAAAAACACATTTCAAGTAGAAAGTAGCAAGCTGGATTCCCCTGGAAGCTTACCAGCTAGTAAGTCCGAGATTTGTAAGTCAAATAGAACAATAATGGAACATGAAACTTCAATCTATATGTCATTAAATCTGTGTTCAGCAAGTTAGATCCTTGGAGTGCTTTCAGCTTTTTTCTGAAGACAAAAGAATATATGGAACTAAGAGGCTGAAAGGGAAGGCTTAAAGAGTTAGGCTAACCTTAAGAATTAAAAAAACCCGAAAACCCCACAAACAAACAAAGTAACAAACAAAACCAGAAAAACTATAGCTCAACAAGTTCATAAACTCCCCAGGCAACTTTCACTTATGCAACAGGCATTTTCTTTGGACATAATCTAGGGGCTAAGTAAGTGTGGCAGAAGGGTAATATGCTGCAAAGCATATCTGATAAACATGGTAGATACTGTGCACAAAGTGTTTGCTTCAGGGGCACACGTTTTCTTGCTGAAAACCTCTATTTAGCTGAACCTATGTAATGTGGCATCTGTTTACAATGAACTTTTTTTTTTCTATAGTTAGGTTCTGAAATTGAGCACTGACTACTGGATTGATGGTGCCATAAGAAGACCACCATTTAAGATCAGTTTGAGAATGAGAATTACAATGTTGAATTAACAGAAAGAAAATAACAACAACAAAAAAGTGCACATTTTTCCTTCAAGTACGATATCTTTTTTAGGTTTATAGGGATGAAAAACCAGTTTGTTTCCCAGCTCGCATACAAAGTTCTCTTGGATTCCCTAATTTGTAACTTGGAGCTGCAATACAAAATGTTTGGTATGTCACATCTGTAACATTTTCTGTGTAAAATTCCTGTGAAATGGTAGTGACTTGGTTTGGGAATTAAAATTGAAATTGAACTTGTAAGTTTCAAAGTTCTTGGGAAAAGTTATTGTCCTGTCAGGTTAGGAGTGGTGTTAAGTTAGGAGTGGTGTTAACATCACCAGCCAAAAGGGGGGAGACAGCTTTTAAGTCATTTAAAAAAGCAGAATTTGCAGAGCTTACTGCTATATCTCCTTTACCCCACTAGATCAGCTAGATGTCATATTGTTAGATCCTGCTTCTGATGCTCATTGTTGTTGTCAGCCCGTTGACCAAAACATTATCAAGATCAGGTTATTCCGTTGCCAGTGTCTGAAATCTGAATTTGGATACTTACCAGAAAGCATGCCTACTGAAGTGATATCTGAACAAAGTGCAGCTGTAACGCCATTCAGCTATTTGGGCTGTCACATGTTTGGGTGTAGCATGCAGGTTTTTGTCAATTATTTATATGGCATTAATGATTCTCAGAGTGGAAAAGAAAGAGCACTCTAAATTATGCCAGCTTTCATCACTTCTAGTGCTTCAAATTAAAATGCCAGTATCAGACAAGAAAATAACTGGTGGTCCACGTTTGTGGAAATAGATACCCTAAATGCAAGAAATGTCAAGGTTTTACCCTTGACTAAGCACCAGTGTCCATACATGCTCACACATTGCAAAGGATCTTTATGCTGGATGCTCTACAGCCAAGAAATCTGTTCTAGTGAGAAGTTATAAAGAGGAAAAATACCTGGATAGGCTGGCACAGAGCACAAAAAATTAAGATCTAATTGGATATAAAAAAATAATAATGACATACCTGCAGTTTTCTTGGTCATTTGCCGACTTGTAGCAACAATCAGAATTCAACAGAGTTGAAGTGAGTGGTTAAATAAATTAAATTTACATGAAATTCACATAATTCTTGATTCCCAGTACTAATCTGAGTGTCTTTGTTAAGCCCAGAGAAGAAGATATTGCAAGCATGAAGTTGTGAGATGAGAGGGCTTTAGTTTTAGTTACGCAATGCACAGAAAAAAGTCACACCTTAAAATGTTCTGAATAAAGTACAAGATTCAGATATAGCTCATATGAGATGATGAAGAAAGAGAGACAAGCAAATGTGATATTCAGTGTTCAGTGGTGAAAAAAAAAAGGGTGGTATTTTTGGAGTGATATCAAACATAGGCATGTGGGAGGGAAAATCAAGAGTGATGATCTGACAGGGTGATCTTGGACCAATATGCAAGAGAGATATCAGAGGCACTATAATTGAGAAAGCAAAGCACAGACTTCTTAGAGTTGCAAATGTGAGTAGAGAATGTCAATTCCTGGGAAAAAGAACAAAATCCGTATTTACTGACTGCAATTTTTCTATTGAAAGAACCGACTTTCTCTGTAGTTGTTACAAATAAACACCTTGATCTCTTTACCTAAGTAATGCTTGCAAGACAGCATTTCAAATTTCTAAATGTGGGGGAGATACCAAATGCCTGATATTTATTTCAGCATGGAAAATTAAGGAGACAATAGAAGAAACTTCCAGTTAAAGATTTAAAAATTCCTGAGATGTTTGATGTCACCTACCTGGACTTCTGCAAAGCGTTCAACACTGTCCCACACGACATCCTTGTCTCTAAATTGGACAGACATCAATTTGATAGATGGACCACCCAGTGGATAAAGAACTGGCTGGATGGCTGCACGCAAAGAGTTGTGGTAAACGGCTCAATGTCCAGTTGGAAAACAGTAACGAGTGGTATCCATCAGGGATTGGCATTGAGACCAATCTTGTTCAACATCTTTGTTGGTGATATGGACAGTGGCGATTGAGTGTGCCATCACCAAGTTTGCCAACGGCACCAAGCTGTGTGGTTCGGTTGATACACTGGAGGGAAGGGATGCCATCCAGAGGGACCTTGACACACTTGTGAAGTGGGCTGATGCCAACCTTATGAAATTTAACCAAGCCAAGTTCAAGGTCCTACACCTGGGTCAGGGCAATCCCAGGCACAGTTACAGGTTGGGCAGAGAAGAGATTCAGAGCAGCCTGAGGAGAAAGACTTGGGGGTATTGGTTGATGAGAAGCTGGACATGAGCTGGCAGTGTGCGCTTGCAGCCCAGAAAGCCAACAGTATCCTGGGCTGCATCAAAAGAAGCGTGACCAGCAGGTCAAAGGAGGTGATCCTGCCCCTCTACTCTGCTCTCGTGAGACCTCACTTGGAGTACTGTGTGCAGTTCTGCTGTCCTCAACATAAGAAGGACATGGAGCTGTTGGAGCGAGTCCAGAGGAGGGCCACGAGGATGATAAGAGGGCTGGAGCACCTCCTGCATGAAGACAGGCTGAGAAAGTTGTGGCTGTTCAGCCTGGAGAAGAGAAGGCTGCTTGGAGACCTCATAGCAGCCTTCCAGTATCTGAAGGGGGCCTATAAGGATGCTGGAGAGAGACTCTTCATTAGGGACTGTAGTGGTAGGACAAGTGGTAATGGCTTCAAACTCAAACAGAGGAAGTTCAGGTTAAATATAAGGAAGAAGTTCTTTACTGTGAGTGTGGTGAAGCACTGGAATGGGTTGCCCAAGGAAGTTGTGAATGTTCCACCCCTGGCAGTGTTCAAGGCCAGGTTGGACAGAGCCTTGGGCAGCATGGTTTAGTGCGAGTTGCCCCTGCCCATGGCAGGGGGGTTGGAACTGGATGATCTTAAGGTCCTTTCCAACCCTTACTATTCTATGATTCTATGATTCTATGTTTAATGATCTATCCATGTTTAAAACTAGTATATCACAGATAGATAGAATTCAGCTTAATTTTGCCCAGAAGTTTTAGTTCTCGTGTGTATGCTGTAACATAAGCTAAGACATAGCAGAGGAGCAGATCTGACATTAAATTAATTTAGAATACAGAGATGTAACCAAAATTTACTGAGGCTGACAAAAGCCCTAGTGGTTTATTGTGTTACTGTTTATCTTAAAAATGAGAACAGGACACAAACAATAAGCAATGCTATAGAAGTTAAGCAATATGGTAAAATAGTGTGTAGACTGGTGTTTTAAGATGCCTGTTAATATTCATTGTCTTACACGTGACCTTATGTAGGAATGGTATCTAACAAAACTAGGGTAAATCTAAATTTCCTCAAGACTGTCAGACTGCTCAGCTCTAAGATCAATGGGTGTGAATTAAGATACCAAATCAAAAAGTACCACCACTTCCAGGAATGATTCTTTGATCTTATTTTTTAAAATGTACCTGAAAATGTAAATCCTTTTACAGCAAAGCGCTTGCCAATAAATACAGCAGTATCCTGGTTTGGAAAATTCAGAAGGGGAAAAAAAAAAGGGAAAGGAAATAGACCAAATTTTTATTTATATGATGTAATTTATGTATATATACATACATATATGTACATATAGAGATGTGTAGCTATAATTAAAAACACAGGTTGCCTTTAGAATACTCCTTTTCTACATGGCAACATATTTCAGCCATTTCACATTATTTCAGGGGAAAAATGAACATTGCTAGAACAAGTTTTGCATTTCAGTCAATGTGATGGGCAGATAAGAACTCAGCCCAAACCAAACTGAACAAAAAAACTCAGGCTGCAAAAGCAATGACTTTTGTAGCTTATACAGCATGCAGTGGAGAAGGAGGCAACAAAGGTGACAAAAGGACCAGAGGGCATGACTTATGAAGAGCAGATAAGGATACGAGATATGTTGAGCTTAGAAGACACTGAGGAATGACCTTATGGCTGTCTGCAACTACCTCAAGAGGGGTAGCAGAGAGAGAGGTGCTGATCTCCCCTCTCTGGCGTCTGGTGATAGGACACAAGGGAAAGGCTTAAAGCCATGTCATGGGAATTTTGGATCGAATATTAGGAAAATGTTCTTTACTGAGAGGGTGGTCAAGTACTGGAACAAGCTCCCCCAGGAAGTCTTCATGGCCCCAAGCCTGTGCTCAAGAAGTGTTTGGACGATGGCCTTAGATATAAGATTTAACTTTTGGATTGCCTTGTGTGGGTTCAGGAGATAGATTTAAAGATCCTCATGAGTCCATTCCAATTCAGAATATTCTATGATTCTAAGTGGAAGCTTTCTGCTTGTTAGCATAATTATAAACTATTTGTAATCAAGTTTTATTTCATATTAAAACATAAATTTCTCTCTTTGACTTTTTAATTTTATTAATTACAACAGATGATTCTTCCTTGGATATATGCTTCAAACTGTTTTGTGGACTTTTGTTTTACATCTTTATATAACAAAAATTAAGATGATTATGAATAAAATCCCATGATGTTTAAAGGCAAGCTTTATCACAGAGCATGGATATGTCCAGTATTCCTCTGGCCTTACTTCCGGGAAGGCGTTCATATCTAAGTAAATATGAAATGTCTCCTTTGGTGTCATATAATGCATTTAATAAAGATGCAGATAAGTTTTCATTTAAAAAGCTGTAGTAAATTGGTGTTTATAGAGTCAGAGATACACCTTGGGATTTCTGATTCCTTAAATTTCTTCTGACATTTGTAAGAACTAGTTATTCATATACTCTTCAGCAAGCATCTGGCAAGTGTTAGCAAATCAGACGCTGACAGCAGAAGTAGTAGTAGGAATGGAACTATCTTTTTGTTGGATTATTCATATCTCTTTGAAGCTTCCCCTAAAATAATTAAAGAGTAAGGCATTCATTTAGAGGGTAAATCATCCCTGCAAAATAGCAAGATAAGAGGAGAGATGAAAGCAGAAGGAGGAAGGAGGGCATGAGTGCTATATGACTAGATCAATTGTTTGAAATATTTATTTTTTCTATTATGCATTAGGTGTGAAAAACGATTATGAAATGGGATGGGATAGAGACATTGCTGTTCTTGTGTTGAATGACTTCCAGGACAGCAGCTAATTGAACTGTTTATCACTTTGGAAGGTAGCATGAAACATGGCTGTCAGAAGACTTCAGAAAAAAGTGCACTTCATGCTAAAAATAAAAACAGACCCCCACCTTCACTTATGATTTTTAAAATTCTAATGTTGTTATTTAATCTCAAAGGATCATGGCAGTGCTGCTGAAATCAGTGAGTCACCCGCTGTTTGCTACATTTTTCTGCTAGCAGTTTTCAGTTTAACAGGGTTTTTCTATAAAATAGTCTTGAGGTAAAAAATAGATCAAGTGATTTTTGGGAGGGGAAGAAAGTATAGCAATATAACAGTATACTTAATTTAAATTTCCAAGATTATTTCTACATTGTAACAACTAATAATAATAGTAGGTATTATTCCAAAGGATGCACCACATGACCTTTACACACACGAAGATGGACTCTTTGGTAACGTGTGATACAGGTTGAGCTGGGGTTCCTTTGTTGCCCTCATGAACAGGCACCCTAAACCCATTGTGGCTTCTCTGTATCATGCAGCTACAGTTCCCCTGCAGAGGCAGAACTACATTTCAGACTTTGTGCCCATTCAGATTTCAGTGCTGGAGCTCCAACAGGGACAATCATGAAGCTGACAGGCTCTTACTGATGGGGTCACCTGGCTAGCAGGAACCAGGGTGGAATCCATTTCATGCATCATCAGATGTA
This sequence comes from Strigops habroptila, assembly GCF_004027225.2. NCBI lineage: Eukaryota > Metazoa > Chordata > Aves > Psittaciformes > Psittacidae > Strigops > Strigops habroptila. Next base: position 54,382,789 of record NC_044302.2, on the reverse strand, counting down.
AATTTTTACTCTGTGAATCATGCTACATTGAATTCAACAGAGTTCCTAGAAAATTCAATGAATACTCCGAAAGATGATAGGGATTTGCACCAAGAGCACTGAGCTGACTGCAAGCTCCTGAGGCAGAAGGCTGTCAACAATATATGGTGTACTGTTCTATTTTTTCAGTATTTTCTCAATGTGCTGCTAATGTCAAGATCACCATGGCAAGTAACTTGCAGGTGGGACACAGTGATTTAAGTACAAAAAATAATTAGCTAAGAGCTTTGCCCTCCCTTCACCTAAGTGTCTTCTAACTAACAACTCCAGCATCTTCTCAGCTAAATTGTGTCAATGAAAATTTTCTGCAAAGTTTTCTCTGGGATTGACAGTGTTAAGAGAAAATTTGAGTGTGATTTGTGGGAGAGCAAATACTTTGACAAAGATCCCAGGCTGAACAGTTGCTCTTGGGAAGAAAAAAGTTGCTAGTGAATGTCAAACTGTTGGTGCTTGTCTTCCCCTACCAAATTGCCCAGTCAATCTTCAGTCACAAAATCAGAACTCTCCTTTTTTACTCACTTCTACGTGCATAGCTAGTTTTGTCTACAAAGAATACACACACATATTTCTAAAATAAGGTCTTTTTGCTGTTAGAGTAGCTTTATTTCCAAATAAATTAATTCAGTTTTGGCATGCATTTAAACTTCAGTTTTTTTCTCTAAGAATATTCCTTTCTTTTTTTTTTTTAACAAAACTAGTTGCTTTGATCTGTATACATTCTGCTGAATGTACATGAAATTCTGCAGCTCTGTAGTTGAAGCGCTAAACATATTGAACTAAAGGATGACAATGCTCTGTTTTGCCTGACCAAGTTTTTTTTCACAAGAAGTCACATTTCATTGAAATTATCCTCAAAGGTCATCTTCTAGGTGATATTTTTAGGAGATTTCTTTTTTTTTTTTTTTCCTTATTTTTAATTAGATTAGCCTACACTTGCAATTGTCTTCATTTTTGTAACATAACAGTGTTTAGCTACCTTCTGCTTTCTGCTAGCGGTTTTCAAATAGCTTGTAATATCACAAGCCTGAATAAGAGCCAGCAACCTGCTTTATGAATCCTTATGAATTTAGGGACAGACTTTGCCATGGAATTACCCAAGCATGAATCTAACAAACTACAAGTGGTAACAAGTGACAAAATCCTTGTTATGTCCAAAAGCCTCAGCAAAGAACCTTTTTGCCTGTTACAGACAAGTTGTATTACTTTTCAAATTCAGTGCCCCATTAAGGACTTCATCAACACAAAACCTAGTCAGAGAAAGAACCATTAACCCCCCTGGGTCCTTACAAACTTAATAACATTTTTTAGCTGAAATATTATCCCTTTCTAAGTTATTTAATGATGGACCTTAATTGTGGTGCCTGTGAAATTGCTCAACCAGCACCTTGGAGAAAGGTTAGGGGAATGTGAAATAGGCAGTTCATCAGGGCAAGAGAAACTTCACCTTCAAAACCAGCATACAACCTTTACCACTTCCTAAATCTTTGTGTTGATTGGTAATAAAGTTTAGAGCTGGTGTCCACTGTCAAGCTCAAATGTGCTTTCATAAAAAGCCTTCACAAAGAAATATGTTTTCATCTTTCTGTTGTAATCAGTGACCCCACTTGATTCCTGCATATGTTCAGCTGCCCTAGTTACTGCTCAGAAAATGTCAGCCTCCATCAGACACATCTTTTAACTTTAGTTTTTATTAATGTTTTCTTTAGAATCTAGCCAATATTTTTAATCTAGTCAGTACAGTGAAAAGTAATGGTCACTTCTCTTGGTTGAACACATTAGGATTATAATTATATTTAAAACAGCATAGAAGAACCCAGGGAGGAAGTGGCTTTTAGCTACTAAATGAGAAGCACAGCATTTTTCAATGCTACTGAGAAGTAAAAATTCAGCTTAACTGGAAGTAATCAATTCCTATTTTTATCAGGTGTGGTATGCATCTGTCATATTTTGCACTAAATCTTTTATTTTCTGGAAAATTCTGCCAAACTTCTAAGTGTTAGCTAACAAGTACTGAATGCCTTGCACTTCCACAGAGCTCAAACTACTTCTTTCAAGACTGCATTCCTACCTATGAAAACCAGAAGTTGAACACAAGGATGCTAAGTTGGGCCTATGCCAGTTTAGTTGTGATACTCAAATTTAAACAGAGGACACCCTGCTCATTTTGAGATACTGTAACCTCTAGCTACATTTCCAAAAGGCCATGTGCCTATGCAAGAAACAGGTCCAACACCTGGAATTTTCCCAATGCAAGGACATGAGATACCCATGTTTTCCTGGGATTTGCTGATTTGGGGGTCTGTTTCCCACAGGCACCTTTGGAATTTCCATACAAAGCTCAACTGAACCCTTTACTCATACCAACAACTACTAGAAGAGTACTTGCAGAATCATCTAACATTGAACAAATTGAATAATGTCAAGAAAACCTCTTCATCTATTTTATAGTGGAATTCCTGTTAGTTTTCAGAAAACATTTTTTTCCCTCCTATCGCTCATGTTATACATATCCCCCACCTTCTATTTCACACTCTATATAATTTGAATTTCTTTTTCCTTTTCAACTGTTGCTATCGGATTAAAATTTTCATGGGGAATTTTTTTCCTTTATTGTACAAAATGAGTTTCTATGATGTTATTATATTGTACTGATTAAGCAATTATGTCTTAGTCATAGAAAAAATGGAGGAGGGGAGGGAAGGCACAAGCCCCAGAGGATTAAAGAATGCAAGCATGCAAGGAAATGTAAATGTTTGAGAATAAATCATTTTAAAGTACTGCCTACCCGCTTTACACCTCTAGAGCCCTTCCCAGTCCAGGTTTGATTCCTGCTTTCCTCCTCCAGCTACTGCATCACTGTCTTGGGGTGCAACACCAAGAGCTTTGTGCCTGACATTGAGCCAGCAGTACCACAAGAAGCCTCAGAGTCTTTTGAGAGCCTAGAGGCTGCCAAAACACCAGCAGCATTTCCTCTCCATAAAGAAAAATCCAGGGGAGCTGCAGTGACCTGATTCTGCAATCCTTCGTTGAAATAAAAACATAATATGCTGAACTAGATAGAGAACAGTTGGTACTCAGCGGCATTGTTATGCCTGCACTGGTGGTGTATTAGGACCATGACAGAATGGCTTAGCTAGCAGGGTTTCTTAGCTGTCTATGCCTAAAATTTAGGAGAAGTATATTCCCCCTCAACAGAGCCCTATTCCTGTCAGCATTACAAGTGCTTTACAAAAGCCTAGCACTTTTATACTCTTATAGCTGACTGGAAAGGACATGCTCTGAAGCGGTTTCCACATTTCTCACAAAGAGGCCAAGCAAGGCCAGTCTTCCATCTGAAACTCCACTATGTGCACAGTTTAATTTAACAAGTAGCTATATTTCTGCTGCGTACTTTCTGTCCCTCATTGATATGTTGTTTGTTTCCAGACTGAATTGCTTTTATTGACTTTGTACTGTTTTGTCTAATGATTTTTCCTGTAAACCCCACTTAATATGATTTATGCTGCAAATCCAGTTGTGAGATGCTTACTCTACCAGTAAATCAAGTATTTTAAACATTATCTCAAAGGGTCTTCTCAACAGATTTTTCCATCACACCTTAGAGATGTCTTCTGCCTTTTCTTCCTCTTGTCACTTCCTGTTTAACATCTTTATCTCTTGATGTGCACACACTCTCCTTTGGAACACACTTCTCACAAATGTCTTTTGAGGATAAGATATTCGGAGGGACTCGACTAAGATACCTCTTTTAATATTTACCATGTAGCTGACATGGTTTGCTTAACCATAGCCCTGATGGTTACAAAAGAAAGATGTAGATGGTTTCAGCCTTTAAGTGTCACAAGATGTCAATGTGGTTTGATTTATGATCCACATAATTAGAAACAAACAAACAAAACCCTGTAAAGGCTGTGATTTGAACTCACATCTCCCTCATGAGCCTAATAAATTCAGGTTACAATGTAGTCTACCTTGTTTCTGTGGTACAAAATTACAGACATGGTAAATTGTCTTGAAATCAGCAAGTAGGTAACTCATCATTTCATATGCACTTTCCAAGGTTTAAAGCTAAAATGTCAAAAAACTAAGAGTAATCTGTGTTGAAGGCAAAGGGATTTTTGTGGCGTTAGTCCAGGGAAGCTTTCATTTGTGGCTTACATATTAAAAGCTAGAGCAAGGAAAAGATTCCTAGTGTCTCCTGGTTATGACATATGACTGCATAAAACAACAAACCTAATGACACACTAAAAATAATTTTTTCCTCCCCTTTTTATATTAACAAACCCTAAAAAGAAAACATAACAAAAAGCAGAAATAACTGATACTTTTTTACTTTACTTTAATCACCAGCTCTAAGCTGATTTTTGGTTTAAAACCTCTGCTAGGAATAAAATATTGCTATTAAGTCAGATTACACAATAGATTTAACCAGTTTTCTCCTCTAATCAGCTTTAAAAAGTGTAATATCAAAACCTTAAAATCAGTAAAAGCATTGACCACAAGATTCAATCAAGACTTTCCTATTTTAACTGCAAAAATGATGGTGGAGCTAAAAGAGATTTACAAAATATACCAGAGCAAGTAAATCTTATTTCACATTAGTTTGATGAAGCAGACGTAGTTAAGTGATGCTAGATAAAATGGATTGTACTGAAATAGCCTGACTTGACAAAACTTACCTACTAAATGCTGCCATTATAACTATCAGTTTCCTGTAAGTCTTTAACACTGATGATTGCCTCAGTTTCGCAGTTTATACCTGAGCAGCCAAATGCAGACTATGAAATTAGAAGCATGTAGGCAGGAATTTCCTTATAACTGGATGCAGATGACATAATTTCTGGATGAAAAATTTATTTTGTCAGTCAGCTTTATATGCTGCAGATGTAGGTAAAGTCACAGAATTTTCTTTTTTTGTTTGGCTTGTATGTGGATGTGTTTATTGTCCTTTGTTCAGTAACAGTTTAGCAGGTGGCTGGTGCAGGCTACAGGGGCTAGAAAGTGCCTGTGCACTGCATACTTAGACATCTTTTATTTGAAATGGGCACAACATGATCCTGCCCTTGTACTCTGCAGAAACAACAACATGATAGACAACGCTAAGCCCACTTAACCCTGATCTGGTAGTTCGTTTAAAATTAAATAAGCACTTTGCTTCTACTTGGCTATGCAAGATGAAGTATTTTGAATTTGAGTTTAAGTAATCGCATTTGTTCAGATACATATTTTAGCTGTATTTCCTGTTTCGTGTCAATTCATTTTGGCAAGCTGAAGAACACACATACCATACAGTTTATTTTCACAGAACTATTTTTGCTATGCCTCGTATTTCCTCAGGTCTTTATCCCAAAACAATTACTTGATTTTGCTTTATGCTATATAAATATGCAATGCTGATAGATAACCTCATGTAGTACCCCCATTTTTCTCCCCGCCCCCTCCGGTGCTTAACACTGGTGCTTAACTCCTGAGCATGTATTGTAAAGTGAATGATTCATTCAGAAGAAGTAAACAGTTGTTCACAACCTGGTACGTGCAGTATAACTTCACAGCCATTTTGTTGAAAGTATATTTGAGCTAATACAAACTGAGTTTATGTGAGACTAGAAGGAGAAAGATTAAAAAAAACCCCAAAACCCAGAACACTCATCCTCCATTCCTAGCATCTAGGGAAAAGATCATATGGTTCTGTTCAGTACTGGCTCTAATCTTAGTCTCAGCAATATTACTTTAGTGTGTACTCTGTAAAGAAAACAATAAGCTTCATAGACTGAGAATGTAATTTGTGTCTACAGTGTCTTTAAGGAAAAGAGGACTTAATGCTAATAAATGCCTTAAATAGCCCTAATAGGGGTTAATAAACCTGTATTTGTATAATTTTATAGAATTATTTTAGCTCTCAAATCCAAAATATTGTACAAACTTGGCATATTCTCTCTGAAGTCACTGAAGAGTTTTTATCCCTTATGCAAAATCCAAATACAGAGGGTAAAATTTGCTCATATCAAGTTCTTTCTGCCTATCATCAATTCCAAATGACAGCGATTAAAAGATACAATACCATTCATTACATTACCTGGCTGATATCTCTAGAAGATTAAGTATTCTTGAATAATTCATCCATTGCTTGTGTTAAAAGGATGTCTTCAGGAGCAGGGAAGCAAAGGTCTTTTCCCAACTATACCTTTGCCTTCTATACATAATCTCCTGTTCCTGTGTGCATGGAAAAAGGCGGCATATGCCTGGTTCTTTTTGAGGACTGATGCACAACCTTTTTGTAAGATAGCTTCTGCTAAAAGCTGTCCAGCTGCAACTTACATAGCAGGCAATAGTTCTACTGGTGTCTGTCTTACTCCTCCTCAACCTCAGTATTCATATCAGATTCCACCAAAAGATTGCACAGCAAGAATTTGACGGGGAAGAGGTAGTGCTTATCTGTAAACTCAGAGTTGCACCACAGGGGTGTCTTCAGGAGAGCAAATACCACCACTATACACATTTGTGAATTGCGTATGCCCTGAAATGTACATTAGTCTAGCCCTACTTCTGCTCCCACGCACATACCACCAAGGTCATATAACAGCTCCCGGGAGAATATCGCACACACCACCATGCAACCCTCACCACAGGCAGACCTCATGCTTCTGCATCCTGAGAATCACAGAAACTCCATGATAAAATGTGACGTCTCATTTACACAGAGATTCAAGCTATTAGAAAGATGATAAATCCCTGAACATTAACAATTAACAGGAAAACCTTCCTCTTTAGAGACTATACCTTTCTAACCCACTGTAACACAAAAATAAATTAACACTAGTAAGTTGATGGTTTCATAATAAAAGAATTATCACCTCACCTGCAACTATAATTACCTAAAGTATTCAATTGCAGCGGTTATTACAGATTTGCTGTGTGATACATCAATTTTAGATTTTAATCTGCTAATATCCTTGAAACATCTCAATCTCTAGTGAGTACAGTATGACCAAATCAGGAAAGACAGTATGCATCATTGCAAGATTATAAGCACTTTTAATTCAGTCCTGCTGAATGCTGACCTTCCAGCAGTGAGCTTAAAAAGAGCTGAAAAATTAACCTTTCAGTGATAAGGCTGATTGCCATTGAAATTCAATTGTCCCTGGTGTTCATGTGGCTAAGGGCATCACCTTGTCAATGCTTGCACTGGTTTTGTTAGCACCAATAAACAGAATGTTTTATCAGCTTTGACAGTCATGCCTGAGAGCAAGGATTTAAAATGAACTAGTTAAAAAACCGAAAATATCCCAGGTGCTATTTTTAAAAAATAAGTATTTGATATTTCTTACTGAGACAGGTATCTTCTAGGATCTGCAGTTTATTTGTTCACAGTATTTTTAGGGTCTTGAAAATACAGTAACAAATTTGTGAACTGAACTTGTATTAAATTTGCATTCGACACCCCCAAAAAAACCAAACAAAAACAACTAATCAAAAACCAAACCAAAACAAATTTGTCAAGAGTTATTATGGATGACAAATAAACAGCATAAGTGGAAAGTGATCCACTGTTAGACCTGCTGGTGAGCTTCTTTCTGCTAGAAACTATGGAAACATGCAGTGATACACTCTGCTTAGCTCTTCAGTCCAAGATATATGTGCACTTCAGAAATGTTAGCCATACAGTGAAGTTACACTACCTAAAAATGAATTTAATTAATTCAATGCAAAAAAAGTTGAACTCAGTGACAGACTAAATGAACTTCATCTCTAACAAAAAAGCTGGAAATGCAGGGGGAGCATCCTACACGTAAAAGCAATTTTGGGATCTCTGGAAGGCTGTTTGTTTTCTAGTATTACAGGTCAGTTTGCGGATTAGTGGAAATCAGTGTATAATGGGTGCGAGTGGAATGCTCCTGAATCTAGATGTGCTTAGCAAAACATATCCTGAATTTTTAGTCACCTTCTGATTCCTATCAAATTTCAACTGAAAATCTTTCAAAAATAGGAGCCTATCTATCATTTGAAAAAGAAGAAACATCATCTGAATTGATTTCTAACACACCTTAGTCACCACTCCTTAAGGAATTGGAAAAAGAAAACAACCCAGGCCCCCAAAACACTACATGAAATATTGATAAATCATGCTATCAAAGCAGAACTATATATTTTTCCAAATGTGTGTCTATATCTGAGAAGAAAAAGAGAGAACTGAAGAGGTACGCCTGACTCGCCTTTAGAGATCTATCAAAGATCTGCCAAAACCAACAGAAAGGTATATACAGAATGAAAGACAAAAATAAAAACAGTAGAGACTAGATCAAGACTATTACTATGTGAACCAGGTGAGACATACCTCTTCTTGTTCCCAGCCTGGTAGATGATTATGTACAGGTATTAGAGTGTCAGTGCCTGAACAATTCCTAAGTATCTTTAAAAGAGAGCTGAATTAATTGATATTTTTTTCTTAAAAAAGAAGGTAATGGTTGGACTTGATGATCTTAAAGGTCTTTTCCAGCCTAGTTGATTCTATGATTCTGAAGTTATATCTGATCACATCTGTCACATGGGGTTTAAGTCCCATAAAAATAGCTCCCAACCTTTCTTGTCTTGCGAGCTACCTAGCAGTTCCAATAGTGTGTTAAATAGAGAGTGAAGGCAAGATTACATGTAGACTGATTTTCTCCTCTTTCACAAAGACTTGAATTATAGCCTATGGAGCCTGTGTTTTCTGTCCCTCAGGTGTTTATTATCTGGACCCAAAGCTCCCTGGAGTACTAGACTTTCTAAAACATCATCTCATTTACCTAACAGAAAGCTATAACCTACATTTACAGCAGTGATTGTCTAACAGAGAAAAACACCCCAAGCCATTGTTGCTTTAGGTGGCATTGCCTGAGCAAGCTGAGCTGGAAACTCCTGATTTGAGCAGAAACACAATGTAAACTAACTGGAAAACATTCTAAATCACTGCCAAAGACATCACCTGGACAAGCCCAAAAATTATTTTCACAATGTAAGATGCCTCTGTACAAAAGATTCTGCCACAATAGACTTTCATATGAGTGTGGCTTCAACCCAAAATCAAAAGTTTTGCCCTTAGTTCTATACTATTTTGATCTTAACAGCCACTGAACAACACAAAGCAAAGCAATGTGCAATGGTGATTGTACATTAATGCAATAAATGTTGATAATTTGATTGAGATCAGTTATAAAGAAGTATAACTTCCTTACTACCTAAAATATATTTCTATTTTTTCCAGTTATATCAGATTTGACATTTTAAATTATAAAATCATAGTTATTTTATAATTAAAAATAGAAAAAAGAAATAACAGGATTCCAGATCAAGTCACAAAACTGCCAATGCATTGTCTTTTCATATTTACTTAACCCAACCCCCCCAATGTTATTAACATAAACTAATCTGCAGAGGGGCATATTTATCTGCTAACTAACTCCACGGAAGTGAGAAAGGGATTATTAGTAAGAGCTAAGGACTTCAGTTTGCTCATCCTTCCACATACAAGAACACTGACCCAAGCTCACATTTTAGAAAGAAAAATTCCAGATCTGGGCCCAAGTTTATGACCCTATTTGTAAAGCAGTTGCCATCTTGGCAACATCAGGCACTAAAACCATATAAAGAGTCTAAACCCATTCATAATTACTTTCTAAGTTGCAGGTTCGATTCTATCTCATTTATATGAAATATTTCTCCTTTTATATGTCCATATATCTATTCTTGTCTATTTATATAAATAATGTAGCACCACCATCTTTAAATGGTAATAGCCAACAACACAATAAAAAGTTCCAACTGTTGATTAAAGCATACTTAATAATTTAGACTAAGCAATATTTTTATAAAAAAATTTTAAAGACTACTTAAGAAATGCATGTCCCAACCAAGCAGGATGTGTGGGGTGTGTCTTGTACCACAACTTATTTCATGTGATGTATTTATGGGTCTTCTGTAACTGTTCTTTCAGGTTTGTGAATGTCTAGTATATCATCATGGGACAAAACAAGGATGTGCCATAACTCCTCCACAGTTTTTGATAGTAACTCAACTTCCAGGTGTAAATGTAATTAATACACACAGCCTGTGGTGTCTGCAGGTGATGTTTTGTGGCTAACATGCCGAAGAAAACTGTAAGAGACATGACAAGTATGAAGAAATATGGAAAACTCACTCCAAAAGCACACTGTGAAGAACAATCCATTCTCTGTAACATTGTTTTGACCCACCACTTTTTTCACCATTAGGTGAAAATCATGATTTGTTTTATTAAACAGTTACAGATTTATGATTTGTTACTACCAACAGAAGTATTGCTTTTACTTACCATTCAGACATTAAAAAAAAAATACATAGATAAATAATTCTTTACAAAGATGGTGTTCTTTGTCTTAATTAGATATCATAACAAATGAAACCCATTCATTGAAAGCTAAAAAAACAAAACACCCCACACGAAAACCACATCGTATTTAGAAATGCCATTTGTTAACCTGTAACATAACTGTTATCAGTTTAAGAATTGAGTGACAATAGCAATTATAATGTTATTAATAATGTTCAAATGTTACCACTTGTCACCTGAGGAAATGCTAATCAACTTTTTAGATTTTACTATGGAAGCAGCCTGGCTTCTCTCTCACCCATGTACTCTTCTAAACGTGTCATTATCTTTGTGAAGAGCATGTGAGACAATTAAGCCTATTCTTCTTTTGAAGTTTTTGGCTGCAAGAAGATTTAACTACATTTTTCATGCAATCTAGTATTCTTACTGATATTTTTATAAGACTATCCTTTGGCAAAAACCTGTCCCACTCAAGACAATTCAAAATTAATAACCCTATTCCTTGATCACACAGGAAAACAGAATAGGACAGGGCTCAGCTTAGCCACTGAACTGCCCTATGGTTTTCAAGTGCCCTGTGCTTTGCAAGTACCCAACCATGGCACAACCAACCTACCAGAAGGAAGAATTAGGGAGAAGGAAAGCACTCTCAGCAAACCTGGGAAAGGCAGGAGACGTTTTATTTTAGTTCTATTTGCGTTCACCTCCAGTACATCTTCATTTTCAGCCTGTGTCCAAAAGCATGTTGCACATTTTATGGCTTTTGCTGCATGCTACAGGCTTGGTTTACTCCATGGAGGGTAGAATATGCCACTCCTACTTACGTCAAATGCCACCCTGTTGTATGAGACTTCTATTTGCTGCTACAGAAACAATCAGGTAAGCACTGTAAGCACTGCAGCAAGATTTTTAATAGCAAAAATTTTCAAATAGCTGCTCAAGTATTTGCTTGAACTTTAAATTAAGCTGTTTGGAGTTAAATCCTAAGTAACTGCCCTTAGCAAAGAGCTACCTTTATCAGAGATAGCAACTAAATAAACTTCCTCCCAACATTGGCTTATTTTACAACTATGCAAAAGGAAATATTTGCTAACATTTTTGCCAGTCTGAATTCTTTAACAGTCTCTCAAATGAAAAAAAAATCTAATCATTCAAATCTTAATAGTTTTTACCCTTATTGCATCTGTTAACTGTGTGTTACAACATATAACCTCCATAGACCACATAAAATACCAGAAGAGCACAGCAGCAGGTGACCAAAAGGGAAGATGCACATGCACAGGGACAGAAGGGTTATAGCATAGCAGAGTGAAACCCATACATGATCCGTGCCCACTGCAGCTTCAAAATGAGCAGTGCATGCTCTGAATTTGCTGTTCACTGTGCAGTAGGAAGGAGGAGCAGAGTTTTTAAGTGAGATTACTGGTCACAAATCCTTGATGACGCAGGATGCTCTGGCCACTTTCCTTACCAGCAGCCACAAGTGCAAAATGAGCACATATTGTATTTTGTGTAGTAGGCATTTTGCATAGTGAAAGAGAAAAGCAAATTTGTTCCTTGCTGTGCTCCCAAATCACTGCAACACAATGGTCAGATTTTGCCCCGGCAAAAAAACCCATGGATGTAATTTATCATGATATTTTCTAGCTGTTCAGAGCTAGCTATGTGAAGATTTGACATAATTCTCAGACCTAACACTCTCTTTTTTGAAAAATAACAAATGTATAGGTGTACAAACAAAGGGTGTGTGAAGCACTGCCATTGGTAATTCCATTTAATAATTTCTTCACTACAAAAGGAGCCCTTCAATTGTGATAGAAATAGATTATCTTATATCCCTCTCTGGGACTGGTCAGCCTCTTGAGACAAAAGGTCTTCTTTTGGTCATTGTCATTGGAAATGAACTGTTTGCTCTGCCAGTTCAAACCTGAAAAATACATAGCATTGGTAGAAAGATCCTAATTTTCCCTGAAATCCAAGGTGTCTTAAACATTCAGGATATGTTGTTGTTAAACTGATAGATTTAGGTCGATGTGCTACTCCTTTTGAGATTATAAACCCATTCTGACCTGGATTTTGATAATACAGGGATTTTTCACAGCAGGTTCCTGTAGCTGACATGATATAATGTGCTAAAATGAATATGCTTGGACACTTCGTTTTTTCGATATTAGATGGGCTTGGGGAAATTATTTGGAAATTGTTTGCAATGTGCTTTCAAAGAATATAAATCATTCCCAGTACATACCTGGCAATTTTCCCTAACTGCTTCAAGGTATATGAATGGTATGGCAAAAAGTCTCTAGCAATTACCTCTTTGACTCTGATTTACTATATGCTTATACAAATAAGGAGAAATTCGATATAGTCATAAGAAGAAAATTGATATTGTATTACTCTAAATTAGACACTTAATTGGTGAAAACATTAGTACTGTAATACACGTAGCTATTCCTCTACTTCATATAGAAACCACAGCGTGATAAAGTTTCTTCCTCAAATAGACCAACATACTTGGTCTCAAGTTTTGAGCAGCTCCACTGAGCCAGGACAGAATTTGCTTTCATGATGTGGAAGCTATAACTCACAAAGCTTTATGAAGCAAAAATAAGAATAAGAAGGGAAAGACAAAGTTATAAAGGGTATTTGCTAGATAAGAAAGACTTCATCAGTTTATGCATCTACGTTTACTAAATGTGAGCTGAGTATTACATCAAGATCTGTTGCTTCTAAAGATTGAACTTTGTGACTGAGGATAAGGAAGAAGCTGAGGTATTCAGTGCTGCCTTTGCTTCAGTCTTTCGCAGTCATGCCAGCCACCCTCAGGGTATTCAGTCCCCAGAGCAGAGATGGGGAGCTGAGTGAAGTGCCCATAATTCGGGAAGAAATGGTTAGCGACCTCCTGCTCCACTTAGAAGTATACAGGTCTATAGGGCTGCATGGATTACATCCAAAAGTGTTGAAGGAGCTGGCAGAGGACCTTGCTAAGCCATCCTCCATCACCTATCAGTCCTGGTTTAGTGGACAGGTCCTAGAGGATCAGAGGGTGGCCAATGTGATGCCTCTCTACAAAAAAAGCAGGAAGGATGACTCTGGAAACTACAGGCCTGTCAGCCTGACCTCAGTGCCAGGGAAGGTCATGGAGCAGATGACCCTAAGTGAGATCACATAGCACATGCAGGAAAACGGAGGGGTCAGGCCGAGTCACCATGGGTTCATGAACGGCAGGTCCTGCTTGACAATCCTGATCTCCTTCTATGATAAGGTGACCACCTGGTTGATGAGGGAAAGGCTGTGGACATTGTATATTTGGGCTTAAGTAAAGCATTTGACACTGTCTCCCACGGTGTTCTCCTGGAGAAATTGGCTGCTCATGGCCTGGATAGGTGAATTCTTCACTGGGTAAGAAACTGGCTGGATGGCCGAGCCCAAAGAGTGGCGGTAAATGGTGTCATATCTAGCTGGCGACCGGCCACTAGTGGTGTCCCTCAGGGCTCAGTGGTAGGGCCAGTGTTGTTTAATATCTTCACTGATGATCTGGACAAGAGGATTGAGTGCACCCTCAGTAAATTTGTGGACGACACCAGGTTGGGTGGGAGTGTTGATCTGCTGAAGGATAGGAAGTCTCTGCAGAGGGATCTGGACAGGCTGCATCGATGAACTGTGGCCAATAGTATGAGGTTCAACAAGGCAAAGTGCCAGGTCCTGCACTGGGGCCACAACAACTCCATGCAATGTTACAGGCTTGGGGAAGAGTGGCTGGAAAGCTGTTTGGTGGAAAGGACCTGGGGGTGCTGGTTGACAGCTGAACGTGAGGTTGACAGCAGAAAGCCTGGGCATCCTGGCCTGTATCAGCAATAGTGTGGTCAGCAGAGCCAGGGCAGTGATCATTCCCCTGTACTCGGCACTGGTGAGGCTACACCTCAAATCCTGTGTTCAGTTTCTTCTGTTCACTACAAGAAAGACCTTGAGGTGCTGGAGTGGGTCCAGAAAATGGCAACAAAGCTGGTGAAAGGTCTGGAGAACAAGTCTGATGAGATTGGATTTCTTCACAGAGAGGATGATCAGGCATTGGAACAGGCTGCCAAGGAAGTGGTGGAATCACCGTCCCTGAAAGTGTTCAAAACCCATGTAGATGAGACCCTCAGTGATATGGTTTAGTGGCTGTCTTGTCAGTCCTGGGGTAATGGGTGGACTTCATGATCTTAAAGGTCTTTTCCAACGTAGTTGGTTCTATAATTCTATGATTCTATGAACATACAAGTTCAGATGAAGCAGAAGTGGTGCATAATACTGCACTAATGAAGATGAGAAAAGAAAACCTACTTTTCACATACATACACTTTTCTCATTTCACTGGGAGTGGGAATAATTTCACAAAGATTTCACTGAGAGTTGATGACTGATATAATAAAAGATATGACCCAGCATTAGAAGTAATTTTTTAAGCATTTGTGAGTCTTTTTGGTTGGCTGCAAACCTGTTTCTTCTTAATTTGTTACCAAGCCTCTCATATTCCTGAATCCATGAATGAAGCTGAAGAAAGAAAGCACATCAAATGCAGTGAAATGCAGAATAAATTGGCAAAGGCTGGAATTGTTGTAAATGTCTCAAAACAATAATGGTTTTTCTCAGGTGTAAGAATTTACAATAGTTGAAAGGTCCAAGATTTTCAGTAGGAAGCTAGTCAAGAGCTATACACTGCATTTGTATATCTTTTATATGAATTTATTTGGCAAAGTTATAGACAGGAACTGCTAATGCACTTGAACACTTTAATATTTATAAAACTGCACATAATTAACCTGTATAATTTTGTCTTCTATACCAATGTTAAGATTATATCTCCAGCATCTGTCCCTTTCTTTCAGCTAAAGACTTCATCAGCTGTAGAGATGGCATCTTCCTACAATTTTTTTCTTAGTTGAATTTTATTTATTGAAATGCAACACTAACCACAGCACTTCAAGGAGTTTTGCTTTATTTCCAGCTTGATACATTTCAGTATCTCTGTTATCAGGCTCCTGTTGCAAATACAGGCAAGCATAACTGCAGGTATAGAAAACGACCTGATTTCCTGTGCAGAAACCAATCTCTTTTCTGATGGTGTGAAATTGTGCTGATTATTCTAGATGCTAAGGTTTTCAAAATTGAGTGCACTGTCTGCCTGGGTGGATTAGCATCCTGCTGCAAAGCTGTGGGGCCAGAGCCCAGAGTTTCAGAGGGTTATTGCCAAATGTGCACAAAGCTGTTATATCTGGAATGCAGCTCATCACAGGACATAAATAAGATATACAGACCAGTCAGTCTCACCTCTGTGCCTGGCAAAATCTTGGAACAGTTTCTCCTGGAAAGCATGCTAAGGCACATGAAAAACAACGAGGTGGTTGGTGACAGCCAACATGGCTTCACTAAGGGGAAATCCTGCCTGACCAATTTGGTGGCCTTCTATGATGGAGCCACGGAACTGATGGACAGCGGCAGAGCAGTTGACGTCATCTACCTGGACTTGTGCAAAGCGTTCGACACTGTCCCGCACGACATCCTTGTCTCTAAATTGGAGAGACATCAATTTGATAGATGGACCACTCGGTGGATAAAAAACTGGCTCGATGGCCGCACGCAAAGAGTTGTGGTAAATGGCTCGATGTCCAGTTGGAAACCTGTAATGAGTGGTGTCCCTCAGGGATCGGTGTTGGGACCAGTCCTGTTCAACATCTTTGTCGGTGACATGGACAGTGGCGATTGAGTGTGCCCTCACCAAGTTTGCCGACGACACCAAGCTGTGTGGTTCGGCTGATACGCTGGAGGGAAGGGATGCCATCCAGAGGGACCTTGACACGCTTGTGAGGTGGGCCGATGCCAACCTTATGAAGTTTAACCAAGCCAAGTGTAAGGTCCTACACCTGGGTCGGGGAAATCCCAGGCACAGCTACAGGTTGGGCAGAGAAGAGATTCAGAGCAGCCCTGCAGAAAAGGACTTGGGGGTGTTGGTTGATGAGAAGCTTAACATGAGCCAGCAGTGCGCGCTTGCAGCCCAGAAAGCCAACCGTATCCTGGGCTGCATCAAAAGAAGCGTGACCAGCAGGTCAAAGGAGGTGATCCTGCCCCTCTACTCTGCTCTTGTGAGACCTCACTTGGAGTACTGCATACAGTTCTGGTGTCCTCAACATAAAAAGGACATGGAGCTGTTGGAGCGAGTCCAGAGGAGGGCCACGAGGATGATAAGAGGGCTGGAGCACCTCCTGCATGAAGACAGGCTGAGAAAGTTGTGGCTGTTCAGCCTGGAGAAGAGAAGGCTGCGTGGTGACCTCAGAGCAGCCTTCCAGTATCTGAAGGGGACCTGTAAGGATGCTAGGGAGGGACTCTTCCTTAGGGACTGTAGTGGTAGGACAAGGGGTAATGGCTTCAAACTTAAACAGGGGAAGTTTAGATTAGATATAAGGAAGAAGTTCTTTACAGTGAGGGTGGTGAAGGACTGGAATGGGTTGCCCAGGGAGGTTGTGGATGCTCCATCCCTGGCGGTGTTCAAGGCCAGGTTGGACAGAGCCTAGAACCACGTGGTTTAGGGCAGGGTGTCCCTGCCCATGGCAGGGGGGTTGGAACTAGATGATCTTAAGGTCCTTTCCAACCCTTACGATTCTATGATTCTATGATTCTATATAAACTAGATTTCTAAAGGGTTAGAGGCTCAAGAAATATGTACTGAATCTACCCTCAGTGCATCTTTTATTTTCACTAGGTATTGCCTTTAAAACATTCAGAATGTACTCCTGTGGGATTTCCCAATGCAGATGTCCCAACCACAATAGGTAGTTTAAAGAAGTAATATATATGCTAAGTAACTAGGACTTTCCTTTGCAGAGAATGACAGACTCCTGGGGACATAATCTTGCTCTAAGAGACATCCATATGCAGTACATGACTTTGGGGTAGAAAGAACAACAATGAAACACAAATGGAGTGTTTTGCTAGGAAAATACATTTTAAAAAAATTTCAGAGTGCTGCATAGAAAATTGTCTATCAGACAGAAGCCATGTGGTGAAAATTTCTATGAAGTACACCATCATTATATGCCTATTTATTGGCAGTAATGAGCTGGAGGGACAAAGCAGCACCGGCAGTGGATGAAGTGGTTCGCCAGCTCCAGGAATACAAAGACAATCTCTTCTTCCCTTGTCTTGTCTGTGGAGAAACTGTCCTGGGAGCTCCAGCAATTCAAAGAGGATGTGTCTACCCCCACCTATACAGACCAGCATCTCAGCTGTTAAAAGTAAGTGTCCTTTCACTTGAGAGGGAAGATATAGAAGGTATACACTACAAGGTACCCTGTGGTTTTACCTGTGGGACCATGAAAAGAACATGAGGAATTGGGATGAAAAACCTCCCTTGACTCTAGAGACACAGGTACAGGAATTGCAAGGAAAAACAATCACAAATGGGGATCCTTCCAGGAAAGCTGCTGCTCCAGTCTCCGGTGGGCAGTTTCCCAGATGGAGTGAAAAGGCCTATTTTACTCTGAATCGTATGGAAAATAATTTGAATCCATTTTTACAAGAAACAACTAAGTGGAGAATCCTATGACCAGGACTGGAGGGGCCCTGCCTCCAGCCAGGTGGAGGAGGGGTAGAACTGGTTTTACTGGGCTGTGTGGATCAGATGGCCTGGCACATCAGACCCACAGGCGTATAAGGCTCTAGCAGTTACTGGTGCACCATGTACCCTGACGCCATCAAGCTATCAAGGGACAGAAGCCATTTGTATTTCTGGAGTGACAAGGGGATCCCAACAGCTGACTGTACGGGAGGCTGAAATCAGCCTGACTGGGAAGGAGTGGGAAAAGCATCCCATTGTGATTGGTCCAGACACTCCATGCATCCTTCACATAGACTATCTCAGGAAAGGGTATTTCAAGGACAAAAAAGGGCACTGGTAGGCTTTCAATGTAGACGCCTTGGAGGAAATTAAGCAACTGTTCACCTGCCTCTCAGAGGACCCTTCTATTGTGGGGTTGCAAAAGGTTGAATAACATCGTGTGCTGATAGCTACCACAACAGTGTACTGACAGCAATATTGCACCAACCAAGACTCCCGCTGATTCCCATCCATAAGCTGATCCATAGACTGGAGAGCCAAGTAGTGACCAGCAGGACCCGCTCACCATTTAATAGCCCCATATGGCCAGTGTGAAAGTCTAACAGATAGTGGAGACTAACAGTACACTATCGTGGCCTGAATGAAGTCACAACACCACTGAGCGCTGCCGTACCAGACATGTTAGAACTTCAATATGAACTGGAGTCAAAGGCAGCCAAGTGGTATGCCACAATTAATACTGCCAATGCATTTTTCTCAATCAATTTAGCAGCAGAGTGCAGGCTGCAGTTCGCTTTTACTTGGAGGGGCATCCAGTACAGTTGGAATCAACTGCCCCAGGGGTGGAAACACAGCCCTAATATCTGCCATGGACTGATCCAGACTGCACTGGAACAGGGGCAAGCTCCAGAACACCTGCAATACATCGACGACATTATCATGTGGGGCGATACAGTGGAAGAAGTTTTTGAGAAAGGGAGGAAAAAAGTCCATATCCATGTGAAAGACAGTTTTCCCATGAAACAAATTAAAGTCAAGAGACCTGCACAGGAGATCCAGGTTTGGGGAATAAAACAGCAAGATAGACATCATATCTAGCTGAATATGATCAACAAGATAACAGCAATGTCTCCACCAACTAATAAGAAAGAAACACAAGTTTTCTTGAGTGTTGTGGGGTTCTGGAGAATGCAAATCCCAAATTACAGTCTGATTGTAAGCCCTTTCTATCATGTAACCTGGAAGAAGAATGATTTCAAATGGGACCCTGAGCAACAACAAGCCTTTGAACAAATTAAACAAGAGATAGTTCATGCAGTAGCCCTTGGACCAGTCCGGGCCGGGCCAGATGTGAAAAATGTGCTCTACACTTCAGTCAGGGAGAATGGTCCTATTTGGAGCCTCTGGCAGAAAGCTCCAGGGGAGACACGAGGTCGACCCCTTGGCTTTTGGAGTTGGGGATATAAAGGATCCGAGGCCAGCTATATTCCCACTGAAAAAGAGATACTGGCAGCCGGTGAAGGGGTTCAAGCTGCTTCAGAAGTGATTGGCACTGAAGCACAGCTCCTCTTGGCACCCTCATTGCCCGTGCTGGGCTGGACGTTCAAAGGCAGGATCTCTTCTACACATCATGCAACTAATGCTTCATGGAGTGAGTGGGTCACACTAATTATACAGCAAGCTTGAACAGGAAATCCCAGTCATCCAGGAATTCTAGAAGTCATCATGGATTGGCCAGAGGGCAAAGATTTTGAAATGTCACCATGTCCTCAGAGGAGGAAGTGGTGGGTGCTGAAGAAGCCACACTGTGTAATAAACTGTCAGAAAGTGAGAAGCAATATGCCTTGTTTACTGATGGGTCCTGCTGTATTATGGGAAAGCTTCGGAGATGGAAAGCAGCTGTATGGAGTCCCCTACGACAAGTTGCAGAAACTGCTGAAGAGAGGGCCAGTTTGCAGAGGTGAAAGCCATCCAGCTGGCCTTGGACATTGCTGAATGAGAAAAATGGCCAGTACTTTATCTCTATACTGACCCATGGATGGTGGCAAATGCCCTGTGGGAGTGGCTGCAGCAAAGGAAGCAGAGCATCTGGCAATGCAGAGGTGAACTCATCTGGGCTGCTGCACTGTGGCAACATATCATTGCCTGAGTGCAAAACCTGGTGGTGAGGGTATGCCACGTAGATGCTCATGTACTCAAGAGTCAGGCCACTGAGGAACATCAGATCAACAGGTCGATAAAGCTGCTAAGATTGAAGTGGTTCAGGTAGATTTAGATTGGTAACATATGGGTGAATTACGTTTAGGCCAGTGGGCCCATGACACCTCAAGCCATCAAGGCAGAGATGCAACATATAGATGAGCTCGTGATCGAGGGGTAGACTTAACAATGGACACTATTGCCCAGGTTATTCACAAATGTGAAATGTGCTGCAATTAAGCAAGCCAAGCGGTTAAAGCCTCTGGTATGGAGGACGATGGCTGAAGTACAGGTTTGGGGAGGCCTGGCAGATTGACTGTATCACACTCCCTCTGACCTGTCAAGGCAAGTGCCATGTGCTTACCATGGTGGAAGCAACCACCGGATGGCTGGAAACATACGCTGTGCCCCATGCCACTGCCCGGAACACTATCCTGGGCCTTGAGAAACAAGTGTTGTGGTGACATGGCACCCCAGAGAGAACTGAGTCAGACAATGGGACTCATTTCCGGAATAATGTTATAGACACTTGGGCCAAAGAGCATGGCATCGAGTGGGTATATCACATCCCCCATCATGCACCAGCCTCTGGGAAAATTGAACTGTACAATGGACTACTGAAAACTAAACTGAGAGCAATGGGTGGTGGGACTTTCAAACATTTGAATACACACTTAGCAAAGGCAAACTGGTTAGCCAACACTAGGGGATCTGCCAACAGGTCTGCCCTAGCCCAAACAAAACTCTTATGTACTGTAGAGGGGGATAAAGTTCCTGTGGTGCACATAAAGAATTTGTTGGGGAAGACAGTCTGGGTTACTCCTGCTTCAAGTAAAGGCAAACCCACTTGTAGGACTGTTTTAGCTCAAGGACCTGAGTGTACTTGGCAGGAAATGTGGGACAACAGGTGTACCTCAAGGGGATTGAATTTTGGCTGAAAACAGTAAATGAACTCAATTCTATGCTATTGACTGCTATATAACACTTCTATAGCAGCTAAATGCCCATCTCCGCCACTCCAGGATTCGAAAAGAAAGTATGTGCTGTCACGACCGTCAGCAAAGAATAAAGTCATGGGAAAGCCGGCAGCAGCAGCAGAACTGTCCTCAGGTCACCACTTACTGAGCCGGACCTCCCTCAGATCATTATCCCAACAAAGAATGAACTTTGATGAAACCAGACGAGCTCAGCAGTGACTAGACGAGTTCAGCGATGATGTCAGCAGGCAACAATCCAACACATTGTATCTCCTGCCCGGAAAGGCTGTTATGACGGATGAAGCCTGACATAATGGATTGAATGAACTCAATTAACTTTAGGGATGGTCCATGGACTAAGGAATGATATCTGTGTGTATATGTATCTATATATATATGTATATCAAGAGACAAAAAATTGATCGTGTATTTAAAAATGCGTGACCTGAGCATGACTTAAATGGTATGGAATAAGGGGTGGACATGCAAGCATGATATTATATTCAAAATACCAATAACTTTCATAGATAACATTAGTAGTCAGATGCGCTCACTAAGGTTCTTTTCTTTTTAATTCCGTGGGTTTACCCCATGGCTAATAAAATTATGCAAAATGACAGTACATCAAAAGATGCAATTACCTTAAATGAAGCACATTACCACAATACAGAAAAAAAAAACCTAGGCAATGTTCTACATCAAAGCCATTTCAGAAACAACTGTGACATTTTAGGATAGGAATTTGTAAGCTAACAACTTAGAAGCCACAGAAGAAAATGGCCTTCCCAAATAAAAATATCTGAAATATCATCTTTTGTCATCACAAGAACCTAGTAAAATGATAATAGGAATTTTCTTCTCTATATATGGTTGATGTATTGGTTTATGTTTTGCTGTGCTTTCTAAATTTACTGTCTTCCCTTTCTCTTCTCCAGAGGAGTTATTCACAGGTACACTTCTAGTCCCGCACTTCATTTTTAACAGAATGAAGAGGGCAAGTGTGTCTGTCTCTGCAGGGCAACCTATAGTATCTTAGAAGAGGGGAAAAGTGGGCCAATGATGTGGCACCTGGTCTTCTCTTGATTGAGAAGATAAAACTTGTGCAAGGCATTTGACACTGTCCTGCACAACATCCTTGTCTATAAACTGGAGAGGCTTGGATTTGATAGATGGACCACTCAGTGGATAAGGAATTGGCTGAACAGTCACACACAAAGAGCTGTGGTCCACAGCTCAATATCCAGGTAGAGATCAGTGACAAGTGGCGCCCCTCAGCAGCGAGTATTGGGACCAATCCTGTGTAACATCTTTGTCGGTGACATGGACAGTGAGATTGAGTGCACCCTCAGCAAGTTTGCCACTGACACTAAGCTGTGTAGTGTGGTCAATGAACTGGAGGGAAGTGATGCATCCAGAGGGACCTTGATATGCTTGAGAGGTGGGCCTGTGCGAACATAATGAAGTTCAACAAGGGCAAGTGCAAGGTCCTGCACCTGGGTCAGGGCAATCCCAAGCACAAATGCAGGCTGGACAGAGACTGGATTGAGAGCAGCTCTTGAGAAGGAATTGGAGGTCTTGATTGGCAAGAAGCTGAACATGAGTTGGCAGTGTGCACTTACAGCCCAGAAAACCAACCATGTGCTGGGCTACGTCAAGAGAAGCGTGGTCAGCAGGTCAAGGGAGGTGACCTCTCCCCCTTTCCCCCCGTCTTGTGACACCCACCTGGCATACTGCATCCAGCTCTGTGGCCCCCAACATAAGAAGGAAATAGACCTGCTAAAGTGAGCCCAAAGGAGGGCCAGAAAGATGATCAGAAGGCTGGAGCATCTCTCCTGTGAAGAGGCTTCTTGAGCCTGCAGAAGAGAAGACTTAGAGGAGACTTTATAGCAGACTTCCAATACCTAAAAGGGACCTACAGGAGAGCTTGAGAGGGACTTTTTAAAAGGGCACGTAGTGACAGAACAAGGAAAAATAGCTTTAAACTGGAAGAAGTATTTATATTAGATATTAGGAGAAAATTCTTTACTTTGAGGTGGTGAGACATGGGAATAGGTTGCCCAGAGAAGTTGTCGATGTCTCATCCCTGGCACTGCTCAAGGTCAGGTTGGATGGGGCCTTGGGCAACTTGGTCTAGTTGAAGGTGACCCTACCCATGGCAGAGGTGTTGGAACTAGGTGATCTGTAAGGTTCCTTTCAACTCAAACTATTCTATGATTCTATGATTCTATGGTACTGATTTTCCCACTTCGGCATGTGATGTAAAATAGTTCTGGATATAGTGTAAATAGCAACACATGAAATGTTTTATCATGCCCTGCCTCTGACCATCATGACTTCTGGGAAAAAGCCTAAAAAACCTGTGTCTTAAATGGAGAGGCAAAAGGAATAATTTAAGGCTCTAAAGGCTGGGAAATCACAGATACATCTAGCCACTTACGATAGCTGTCCTCTTATTACTTTGCCTAAATGCTATTCCAGACTCTTCTGTACTACTTTGCTCCACAGCCTGATGACTGATGATTTTGTCCTAGGCTTGGAGGACACTTAGGTGTACACAGCACCACAGTATTCTTCACTTATTTTTTCTCTTCTTTGCCAAGAAAGCCCTATTTTCTCTTGCAACTTTTTAACCATCTCTGCAGCTGGTCATAGAAACCTGTTTATAATGGACCCATGATTTCCTTTTTAAAGGTAACAGGTAATTAGTACATGGTTTTAAGTGAAGATTTCCTGCTTGTACTACTTTGCACTTAGTGATGCTGAATGACATTTGCCCTTTTATTTGCAGTCATGCAGCATTACAGGAACTATTTGTAGCTCTCCCTGAAAGCTTTCAATGGAACTATTTTGGATAATTTAGTACCACCTTCAAAGAACTAGTGCAGAAAGTATCTAGTTATTTTCCCAGCATTTCAGGTTTCTCTGCCTCAGCACAAAACAAGACCCTGGCAAGCACTAAACTTGACTGAGAAAGCTTACTACATTATAAGGAAATGCAGGTTAGGGAACATACAGGCAAATGAGGTACTTCTATATATTAGTCCATTTTATATATAAGCCTATGAATGGGATGCACCCAAAACTGCTTGGGGAGGTGTCTGATGTCATTATGAGGCCAGTCTTGCTCCTTGTAGAAAGAGGATAGTGATCAGGGAATCAGAGGAGGGAGATGGTTCTTGGGGACTGGAAGAAAGCATGTGTCACTCTTGTCTTCAAAAAGGCAGGAAGGAGGATGCAGGGAACCTTGATCGCTGGGAAGGTGTGGGGGAAAACACACTAAGCTGTTTCCAAACACAGGAGGGAAAACAGGTGATTGGAGTAGTCAGCATGCATTTTAAAAAGGAGAAATCATCCCTGACCAGCTTGACAGCCTTCTACAATGGCATGGCTGGTTTGATAGACCACAGGGGAGCAATGAATGTTCTTTATCTGGACTTTAGTAAGACTTACGACAGTGTCCACCATAACATCCTCATAGATAACTTATGAAGCACAGACTAGACAAGGGGCTGAACTGCCAAGAGTCCAATGAAGGGCCATGAATAAGGTTAAGGGTCTGGAACATCTTCCATATGAGGACAGGCTGAAAGAACTGGAACTATTCAGCCTAGAGAAGAGAAGGCTCAGGAAACTTTTGTATGTATGTATAAATACCTGATGGGAGAAAACCTTCCATGGCCAGGTTGGACAGAGCCTTGGTCGACATGGTTTAGTGCGACGTGTCCCTGCCCATGGCAGGGGGCTTGAAACTAGATGATCTTAAGGTTGTTTCCAATCCTAACTATTCTATGATTCTATGATTCTATGATTCTAAATGAAAATGAGGAAGCCAGATTCTTCTGAGTGGTATTTACTGTCAGGAAAAGAGGCAAAGGACACAAAAACAGAAATTCAGTAAAAGCTGTTTAAACATGAGGAAACACTTTTTTAATGTGAGTGTGGTCAAACACTGGTGCAGGTTACCCAGGGAGGTTGTGGTGTTCAAACTTATGTTGATACGAAAAACCTGACAGGACCAGCCCTGAGCAACCTGCTGTAGCTGAGCCTGCATTAAGCAGGGAGTTTGACTGCATGATCTCCGGAGGTTCCTTCCAACCTCAACCACACTATGCTTCTGCAATTGCTGTTTTAAAGCAATCTATGCACTTTTAAATCATCATTTTCACCTCATCTTAATATTTTGAACAAGAACAGTGTCAAGAACTGCTCCTCAAGAACAGCACATAAGAAATCTTAATAAAGACAAAGAAAATGCACACAGCAGCACCTTGACAGAAGAAAACATACTTCTCAGAATGCATTAGAGTCTTATTACACACTTTGAACTAAAGAACATGACTTTATGCAATATTAAACATAATCTGAAAAGAAAAGAAACTGCTCATCATATGAAATTTTCTTCATTTTAAGTTAATGACAATGCATGTTCTCAGACCTGGGAGGCTGATGCTGTTCCAGTTTCTATTTACTGCAGGTAAAAAACCCATAGCCACATAGTAATTAAAACCATAATCATACAGGTCTTGTTCATATTTTACAAGATCTATAATTCTGTGACAGTAACACTTATTGTTCTCTGTTATAAAGTGAAATGCAGTGACTCGAAGTATGATAGCCTGATGAAGTGTAGCTCTCCTATGTATAAATGAAAATACATATTTATTCTTCTTTAGTGCTCTAAAGCAGATCACAGCAAAGAAGGTTGAAGTGGTACTTTCATTTTAGTTGTCCCTTTTCAGTTTTCCTTAATTTTCTCATGTATTCAACACCTCCATGAATTCATGCCTGCATGAATACATGTAATTGGAATCAACCTTCCCCACACTTGGTCTCATTTTAAAACATGAATTCTACAGTATAAGCAAATGTAATTGTTTTTTAGATATGTGACATTGTGTTCCGGTTTCGGCTGGGTTACAGTTAAGTTTCTTCCTAGTAGCTGGTGCGGTGCTGTGTTTTGGTTTTAGTCTGAGAACAATGCTGATAAGACACTGATATTTTAGTTATTGCTCAGTAGCGCTTACCCTGATCAAGGACTTTTCAGTCTCTCATGCTCTGCCAGTGAGGAGGGCCACAAGAAGCCAGGAGGAAGCAGAAACAGGACACCTGACCCAAACTAGCCAAAAGGGTATTCCGTACTGCAGCACATCATGCCCAGTATATAAACTGGGGGAGTCACCAGGAAAGGCACACCACTGCTTGGGTCAGGCTGGTTATCGGCGAGCAGGTATATTGTGCATCACTGCTGTTTATTTTCTCTTGTTTTTGTTTAGTTAGGGTTTTTTCCCCTTTTTACTTTTATATCTATTTGTTATTTTCCTTGATATTTCCATTATTATTATTATTATTATTAGTGGTGGTAATATATTGTACTTTATTTTAATTATTAAACTATTCTTATCTCAACCTATGGATTTACATTCTTCTGATTCTACTCCCCATCCCACTTGGGGGGGTGGGGGAAAGGAGGGTGTGAGCAGCTGTGTGGTACGTAGTTACTGGCTGGCTTTAAAACATGACACAGTGAAAACATTTCTCTCCTTTTATATTGCTCAGACAAACCCATAACTCAGAAACAAGAAACACCAATAAAAAGGAAAGTAGCTTATTTCAGAGGCTGCTGTTATCAAGGATGTAGTATTTTCAGCACAATAATTGTTTAAATTATCTGCTTCACAATGGACAAAAGTTTTCTTCTGTGAGTCAAGGCATTTCCAGGTTCAGTTCTCGCTGATTGGAGAAGCAGGAGGTGTTTGGTTCCATGGAAGAAAACCAACCTAACAAAATTCAGCTGAAAGACCATAGTTTTATGGAAGGTGGAAAGGTGTAACCGTGCCAATGACCTGGAGTCACCAGCTTTTATAAATTCTGCCAGTAGAGGTATGAGATCAAAGAGCCTTTTGCAAGCAGGAGGATTATTTAAAAAAATAAAATAAAAAAAAAGTATTTCAAAACAAGACATAACAAAGCAATTTCCTCTCATTTTGTTTTTATTCATCCTCCTCCCCACCCCCCCATTAATTTTATAAACCTCAGAGACATAGATCCCATAAAGAATTCATATATTGCTACTCTGCCACAATGTCAAGCACTAGTTTCCCCTAGAGATTTTGGGAAATTTGTTTTGGACGAATAGTGATGAGGTAGGTAAACCAAATTAATTACTGCCAGGTCAGCTATTTGGCTTCAGAAGTGTTGTACGGGACAAAAACCCCCAAAATGAAAACCCAAAACAATTGAATAGAATTTAGGGAAGCAGCAGTCAGACCAGTACCCTGTAGATGGCTTACTATAGCCTCAGAGTTAAGGTACGACAGCCACAGAGGAGGGAGATTTGGAGAAAATCATTCACTGAGAAGGATTCATCTTACAGTTTGAAACTGTTTGAAATCCTGAACGTGAAGAGGGACAAGGGGATTTTATTCCTCTCTGGTGTTGTAAGTGTTCAGCAAGACTTTCAGATGGGAAAGGATTCCCCCCTGTGATAATGTCTGGTGGAGGTACAAGAATGTTCTGAGGAAAGGTGATTGACATTTTTTTTAATGCTCCCACTTCCTTCCTTGGCCTGACTTTTAGTTTATTATTTATTAATTTATACCTCCCAGGTACATGAGATGTTCTCAGCTATACTTTCTGACATTGATTTGGGAAACCTCTGTAATTATCTGTCATGCAGAATCAGAGGTGACAGTGTGAAAGGTTAAATTTTCTTTTTGTGAGCTTTGTTTACAGAAAAATTCCAGTGAGACATCATGAGAAGGAAATGACTGGTTAGAAAGAAAAACAAGGCAAAACAAAAAAAATTCATTATCCCATCTCACTGAATATTGGACGATTCAGTGGAATTTCTGGAAAGATTCTATTAGTAAGCAAATAGAAATAGAAATGGTTTTTGGACATTTTAGAAATGATTTTGATTAAAAACAGACTGCATAGTCCTTGGCTCTGCACTAATGGTGAGCCATCCCGCCTCTCCTGTTCGATGAAGGACTGCAAAAGCTGGCTGAGAGCAATTCAAGGGAATAATTATATCACCCTATGAATTAAATCTCACCACTGCTATTCCCAGAAAATCTGACAAGCAATGAGAGCAAGGGGAGCTGCAATGAATTTTCAATGAAAGACTGTGTTCACTTTTGGAGCAGATATTTTCAACGCATTTGGTTTAACTCTTCGTTACAGCTGCAAGACATAGAGGCTGACAACAAAGAGAAGAAAGTTGCAATAAAATGTAACCAAGAAAAAAGCTGAGATGCTTTAAGACATTGTCCAAAGCAAACATTGCTATGCAGAGTTCAGTTTTATGTTTTCAGACCTTTTTTGTAAACTCGTTAAAATGAGATTGGAAAAATGAAACTCATTCATGTTTTAATTTACATAGTCCAAAATACTGCAAGGTGGTAAGCCAAACAGCCATGATGAAATCAAATAGGTTAGTGTGAAGACCTTATGGCAATATTCATAGCTACAGTTGAGTTACTAAGGCAGCTGGGCCACTGAGTGAAATTAAGCACAGTAAACTACAGGTATATTAATTGGCTCTCTGTATTTATTGCTCTCTCTCTTTTCAGTACATCTGAGTTAGCTCAGGATCGATTTAATAAAATCTCTTTTGGTAGAATTCCTCTGTTCTCTTTCTTCTACTTTCCTGTAGAAAGTATCTTAATGAACATCAGAAAAACAGATTACGACTAGTATTGAATGAGGTATATGATCGTCAGGGTCTCTCAGGTCCTTACATTATTTGTTTACTTTTCTCCACCATAGTCTCAGAGGATAATGAACTGATCGTTCTGACCTGGAGTCTCTGTATTTCTTTTCATACATTTGAGACAATAATATCTTTTTTTTTTTTTTTACTGCCTCAGTAGAAGTTGGTAGCAAAAACAAGTATGTACAAATGAAACTTGTCTTTTCCATACCCAGACATTTCTTTGACTTTAATAACCTGCCAAAATCTGCCATCAGTGCCATACTTACGATAGAAATTTAGAAGTGCTTCTCTTCCATTTACTTCCATCTGACACTTATGTAACTGGTATAACCAGTGCTCCCTTTCACTGTCCAATTATCTCCTAAGTAGCAAGGTAAATCTTAGAAGTTAACTGAATGTTGATGCAGGAAGAGCCCAGGAAAAAATAAAGTAAAATTTTTTGCCATTAGGATCTTCACATTTGGGGGTGACCAAGAGCAACTATGGCCAACCTGTCAACCCAGGAAGGGCTATGTCACCATGATCCTCTCCTTCTGCCCTGTCTTGGCCAGCACCAACTTTTCAGCAGCAAACTCAAATACAAACTAAAGTCCCCAAAATGATCAGCTCCAGAGATGCCTTCCCAGCACTGGTCCTGGCCTGGCAGTGCTCAGTTTGTTGGAAAGATGGAGCAACCAAGAGACTGGCAATGCGGTATCAGTGCCACCGTAACATATTCATCTCAGGGAGGGAAGCTCCTGTTTGAATTCAGGCCTGCAAGGAGCTGTTTTGAATTGCAGTGGACACCATTTAACAGTCTTCCGTGCAGGGAGGTGCTGTGAACTCCTTCCCAGCAGCTTGGCTAGCTCCTCATGCTATTTGTAATTTATACAGAAAGAAGTAGTGAAGGGAAAATACTCAGGCTCTAAGAGCATTTCATGTTTCACAATAAGCATGTTTCTGGAAGTAGACACAGCTCTAATACAGTGGCATAAATACTGACTTAAGACAAGCCTAAATGAAATCAGAAAAAATAAATAAACAGACAACCGAACATCTGCCTGCTTTTCTTCTTTTCCTTTCTGTTCCTGCTTTCTCTCATATTTCCATCCTTTTTGTGGCCACTCTTACAACAGTTTTAAGATGAGGACTTTAAAACTGCTTTGTTTTTTCCCAGGCTGTGTAGCAGTGGTGGTAGATGCTGCAGCTCTGCAGTGAGGAAGCTTTTGTCAACCTTGAGAAAAAGTTATTCTGTGGCATGTCTGCAAAATCACCCTAGTCTGTCAAATAGAGCTTGGCCTGAGTGGATTATATCCTGGACTTTATCACCCAGCATTATAAGACCATGGCAGGACAGTGAAGCTTTCACCATGTGAAAGTTAAAACAAGACATCACCATAACCTCATGTCTGGACAGCTTTAGTTGTAAACTAGAAGTACAGAGCCTTCTCCCTCTTACTAGTTTTTGATTAGAATGCTAAACTACATTAGTTTTTCCATATTACTGTGCCTTACTCCCAAAAAGCTGTTTCCTTCCCACTGCAAAGCTTAACACATTATGTGGCCAGCTTTGAGTACAAAGTCTACCCTGTTCCTTCTTGTTCATGCCACTCAACATCACACTTTGCATTCCAAGGAGAAAAGAAGACTGTCCATCATTAAAATCAGGCTAATTACTCCAACCAACCTCACCACACTTCACAGAGAAAGGAATTTCTTGCCATTTATAAAATAGATTAAGCTGATACCAAAGTGAATCAATGAACAGGTAAAAAGCAGGCAGAAAATTAAAGCCACACATCCAAAAGATTTAAAAGCCCTTTTGTAAACAAGAAGGATCATCATTATCTTTAACTTAATGGAATATCAAATGTTACCAAAACCACAGTGTTTCTGACCAATTCACGTTAATTTCTCAAGTAGTTGCTGGAAAGCAATTAGCTATAAAGGTGCTTTTTTTTAATTTTCTTTTTTTTCTTTTTTTTTTTTCTTTTTTCTTTTTTTTTTTTTCCTTAACATGTAATTTATAGTACTTAAAAACCTGTCTTGTTTTATTATAGCTGGGGAAAACAGAATTACCTATTTCTATTCATCTACAAAATGAATTAAAGAAGATGTATCAAGAATTTCTAAGAACCATGGTACAATATAACAAAAGTGAAACTTTTCCCAGAAAAGCTAAGGAAAAATAACAAATTAAAAAAAAAAGCAATATTAATTGAAATATTATAATTTTATATATCGCAAATGGTTCAGTATATCATTCCTATCCTTATATTCCAGCAGCAGCTTTAAAGTGGTCAGCTCATGTTCTGATAAGTATTCAGCTTAACAGAGAATTGGTCTACCGTACTCTCTAACTGAGTCGCCACTGGTCTATGTCAGTTCCTAAACAAGGTGGTGCAATTCAGGTTAAGTGTCAAGCCCTTCACTGAAGTCAGTTATCTCACCCTAGCAACATTGGATTTGCCCATGGGATAGTCATAGCAACACGACAATGAAGATTCTAAGACTCAGTGTCTATCATCTGCCTATGTACTGGAATTGTAGACTTAGAAATAAGTACTAAGTTTCATTTTCAGAAAAGACGATCCCATCAATTGAGGAACCAAGTTGCTAGAAGGGAAATAGGTAACAAATTCATTCTAATTTCACAAATATTTTGCTTAGACTTCTGACTGTCAGACTGTGGTCCTGCACCACTGTGCCCCATTGTGCTTCTCTTCCAAGGATAACCACATAGCTTCAGGTTCCTGAGCTGTCAGAGAGGCTAACACCTTGAATTCCCACTCCCTCTTCCCCCTGCCCCACCCTCCCCTCCTTTCTTGGAGAGTTGCTCAGTTGACCTGACAGAATATTTCTCTTCTTCCTAGGCAAAAAGGATCTGGATTAGTTTCGTACGAATCTGCAGGACTCAATTCATCTGCTTGCTACAGTGCAAATAACTTGACACACTCGCTTCAAACACAGGCAATAAGTCAGTTAAACTAACTCAACATGTTTCCTCAGAGGCAGACAACAGAGGTGTAGAGGAAAAGCCCTCTTTCCTTCACTGTCTTCTGGCAGAAGGGTTTGCTGTACACAGGGCAAAGTCCATGCTAGATTTGGGGCAGGGGCTAGAGCTGCATAAACATGGTTCTAACTCACTTGATCCTGAGCTGGGTCAAAGCGCTCAAGTTTTCCCTTCGCAAACAAGACCATGCCTAGACCTGAACAGGACAGATCCAGTCTGCTGCAGATTAAAGTTATTTCAAAGCTACTTAATAGAGCTGCCTCTCGTAAACTAGTCGTTATGACCTGTTGAAGTTAACACATTAAAGAAGAGTGCTTTTCCATGTGGAGAAGTGTGGTAAAGGCTGGAGGAGGATTCATTTCAGCAGCATTACAATTTCAGAAACCTCTGAGGTCTCTGTAGCTAAAAGGCAAGGCAATTCAAGAAGAGTGACAAGAAAGAATTCCCTTGTCAACCTGGCAGAATAATGCAAGTATTTGGGTATGTAACCTTAGTGAGGACTGTTGCAGATTTTCTGAGCCGTATTATTCCCAGAGTATGCCCTAAATACAGTGACTGTAATTTATAATTCTGAATACGAATATAAAAACCCAAACCAGGTACATTTATTATGGAGTTGTCTAGTAGGACTAGAGATGTCTTATTAGTATTCTTCTTAGGACAGCTCCCTCATCCCAACCCATGCATGGATTTACAATAGTGAAGGCTGAATCAAAACTGAAATAAAATGGGAGCTTCCTCTACTAAGCACTAAGCATACCATCAACTTCATGATATCAATTCCAGTTACAGCCTTTATTTTAATTCTGGTCGTATGTGGTTTTCCGAAGTCCTGACCAGGTTGGAATGAATTATTTTCCTGGCTGGAAAAAAAAATTCTGGAAAAAGTTATCAAAACTGCTTTTTTAAAATATTAAAACCCACTACACTACTGCATGAAAAATAACGTTTTTGCCACTCAGTGCTGAGGACTGGTGTATGAACTACAATAATAAGGAATAATTTTAAACATGCCCTTTGTAAGACCAGTTTAGTTTCACAGTCTTTCCATAAGTTTTCTCTGATTTGTTTTTTCATATGGACACAATTTTTTTGAGATCTTACTAGCCTTTCAGAAGTTGATATTTAAGGATCACATCGTCAAAGCTCAAAAATAGTCCATCCCACTGTCCTGGGTTCAGCTGTAGCAGTCATTTTTCTCCTTCTTCGTACAGTGCTGTGTTTTCGATTTTAGTCTGAGAACGATGCTGATAACACACCAATGTTTTTAGTTGTTGCTAGGAAATGTTTACTCCCATCAAAGAATTTCTCAGTCTCATGCTCTGCCAGGGAGGAGGAGGAGCCGGGAGGAAGCAGAGACAGGACACCTGACCCAAACTAGCCAAAGGGATATTCCATACCACAGCACGTCATGCCCAGTATATAAACTGGGGGGAGTTACCTGGAAGGCCCAGATCGCTGCTCGTGTCGAGCTGGGTATCGGTCAGCAGATGGTGAGCAACTTTATTTTCTCCCCTTGTTATTTCCCTTATCATTATTATTATTGGTGGTAGCAGTAGTGATTTTGTATTATACCTTAGTTCCTGGACTGCTCTTATCTCAATCCATGGGAGCTACATTCTTTCAATTCTCCTCCCCATCCTTCTGGGAGCTGGGGGAGGAAGAAGTAGGTGGAGCTATCTGATTTCATTGCAAGGACACTCTTGATAATCTTTAAATAATCACTGTGACTCGTAAAGGCACCCAAGGTCTGGAAGAAAGCAAATATCACTCTTAGTTTCAAAAATGGCAAGAAGAAGGACCCAAGAAACTGCAGGCTGGTCAACCTCACCTTGATCCCTGGAGAGGTGGTGGAACAACTAATCCTGGAAACCATTTCCAGGCACATGAAGGGTAAAACCATGTACAATGACAGTGAATAACTCAGAACCCCATGATCTTCATGGAACATACAAAGGTGCAGCTTCAGGATAGACTAGCTACCTTTGTGAGGATTTTATTTCTTGGCTTGCTGAAATTGAAATGTTAATGCCATTGAGATTTGTTTTGACTTTTTTTTTCTTTAATTTATAGGGATAATTGCTTTAGCAGCAGTAGCTCTAATTTTAGCAATTAGAAATGTCACTTTTTTCCTCTTAAAAAAAAAATTCCAGCTGAGAATGTGAAAAGAAATGACAAAATATATGAGATTAAAGGTACTGAAGACTTCCCGTAATGGTGTATTTCCTTTATACGCTCACTTAGCAGAGAGACAGTAGAATGATTTTAATTTTTGAGCTTGACATGCAGTTTAGAGAAGAAGAAGAAAAACATGACCACATGAAGGAACCTCAAAAAATTCTGTCTATCCTAGGAGATCATCCCTTCTTCACCTCAACAAAATCTCAGTTTTCCATTTGTAATTCCCTTCGTCCTGATGTGCTGCTTACCCAAGGCAGGTGAGTGACAACAAAAGCTTAGAGTCTAGTCAATAAATATATAACTAAATAAAACAAACTCCTGGCATCTGCCCTACATTTTGCTTCCTTTCTCTTCTTGCGCCCTTACTCTGTATTGGTAAAACTAATCAACTCACTGACTGCTGCATCTTCTATTCATTCATTCATCACAGTGCTGGTGTAACTGGGAAAATAAAAAGAAAGTCAGTCATTTACATTTCCAAAGAGCTTCCTGAAATTTTTCTGGAAAACCGTTGTATGCCCAGCCTCTCTCAATTTTGCAAGCTGAACTACTCTGCTCTTGGGAGGCAAGCAATGACAGAGGAGCTTGGCATCTCTTCCTCCCCATCCTCAATCTTCATAAAGCAAACATTAGTAGTGCCCAGTAAGGCCAAGCTTAATAGAGATGCTCTAACTCTGCTATCAAGTGAAATGCAATGGGCATTATATCACTTACAGAAGCACATCACTGGTCAGAGACGGTGCACAATGGCATGGGCATTAGCTTTTTATACTGCTTTTTATCATCAGTCTCCACTCCGCACATGGGTATCCCAGTGTCTCAGTTAGCTGCTTTTGACTCTTACAAATCCACCTCAAAATCCTCTCAATCAATTACAGGAGCATTTTACGCAGATTCTGGGCATGGAGCTGAAATTAATGCATACCAGCTGTATTGGCCCAACTGAAAAAGGAACACATTTTTAAAGGAAGGATAAAGAGACAAGGCATTTCGGTGGCCTTTTGATGAATAGCTATGGTAATCCTAGCACTGTTCAACAGCTCTGTTTCAGATGCCATTAATATACTAAGCAGCTGCATATTTAAGTCACTTTTAAACCGTTCTCCCAGCCATACAGGATAACTGCAATTCCTTCTTTTCAGCCTGAATGCAGCACATTTAGGAGTCTATTATATAATCTGAGGTAGTCTGAAGTGATATATAGCAGATATTTTATAAACACCTATTTCAAATCAGTATCATTTCTTGGCACATCACATCACATACTAACATAATACAAGATGGCCACTGACTGTACATCTTTCGAGAAGACTATTGCTATATGGGAAAAAAAGCAAAAAAATGTAGCTGCTTCAGTTTATACCATGAACAAAAGGCTTTACTGCTCTAGAATATAGAGACTTTCACCATATCACAATTTTTTCCCTTTATGCTCCAGCAAGTGGGATACGCAAAGCAAATTTAACTCTGGATAATTCCTCTGGTACTCTTGTGACAGCACTTCGTAGAAGGAAAGAAGGAAAGGGTGAAAGTGTGGTCTCACTGTTACATGCTCTTTGGAATAAGGCAGAAAGTCAGCATTTGGTGGCCAAATCACTGCCTAGAGAAAAGAAAAAGGAAGGAAGAAGGAAAGAAGAAGGGAAATCAAAGAAATAGGAAATTGGCATATACTTTATGGAATAGTTGATCAGGGAAAAGACAGAACAAATAAAATATGTATCTTCAAAAACAAGCATCTGTGAAAAGATTAAGAGAAGCTTGAATATTTATCAGTTAGATCTTCAGATATTTTGAGCTTTGATTTCCCTTTAGAGAAGGCCTATTATCATTAAGCTTTAAAACTAGAAGGTGTGAATGTAGACTAAATGCAGTGATAAACTACAATGTAGAAAAACTTCTGCAGAAGTTGAATTTTGGCTGTGAAATGAATACAGGATCAGGCTGTGTTTCAGTTAGCGGAATTTGTTCTTAACCATCTGTTCCACATCTTGAATTAAAATTAGAGCCTTCCTCGGAGTGGTTTTGGAGTCTTAAATAATTCTGCTTCAAGAAAACAGCCAGAACAACAAACAGGTGGGATTGGCCCTAATCAACACAAGTGATGTCCAAACACATTGCTCTGGGTAGCAGCAGCAGGAACATCCAACAATGCCTCTTCTCCAAGCACACTGCGGATTTGCTTGTGTGGATGCCAGGGCTGTAAAGAGAAGAAAAAAGCTTATTACTGCCTTTTGACATAACTGCAAATGTGCAAAGAGGGTAGTAGGAGGGAGGGGGTTTAGAGAAAGACATTAAATTTAATGTTTTTTTTCTGGTAAATGAATTATAATTCATCTACCTGACCAGATATCATCTATTCTTTGCAAAGTTTCATTTTAGGATCTTTTCAAAGGGAAACACACTTTAAAGAGCATAACTTTCATTAAACCAGTGCTCAGGGGAGTGATCCAGCTGCACTAAAATGTCTAGCAGCTGAGTTCAGTGTCCTTTAAAGAACATGTTATTATGGCAAATATAGAATGAAGGGCAAGATGTGTGCTATCAAAATATTAGTACAAGTTCAGTTTTGACAATTCAGTGCCATACACTCAACTTGTAAAAGATCAGGACAGGGACTTTTTACAAGGGCATATAGTGACGGGACAAGGGACAACGGCTTTAAACTGACAGAGGGTAGATTTAGATTCAACATTAGAAAAAATTCTTCCCTGTGAGGGTGGTGAGGCACTGGCACAGGCTGCCCAGAGAATCTGTGGCTGCCCCATCCCTGGCAGTGTTCAAGGCCAGGTTGGACGGGGCTTGGAGCAACCTGGTCTAGTGGAAAGTATCCCTGCCCATGGCAGGGGAGTTGGAACTAGATGATCTTAAGGTCCTTTCCAACCTAAACCATTCTATGATTCTATGACAAAATTCCTGAGAGAGCTCCTCCAGCCCCCCGCAATGAACTTCCAGATACCCCATGACTTCTTTGTCATTTGTTTAGTGCCTCGCCACTGGATCCTCAGCGTAAACCATTGAAACTTAGCTTAGAGCATACTTCAGCTATGAAATTCAGTGTACTGTCAACTTTAGTAATAATGTAGGGGTCGACATCCAGTCCCCTTGTGGCCGTAACCGTTGGGTTGTCCCGTCATTAGAGAAATGATTCTGTTTAAGTGAGGGCTACATGGTGACACTTTCCTCACTTATGGGGGTTTCAGTCTGTGCTAAACTTTGTAAAGTTTCCTGGTGGTTTGAACAATAACATGAAGATGGGCAAATATGGGATAGTTGGTTTCTGTATTTCTTCTGAAGGCTGTTCAACACATTTTACCACTTTTTTAAATATTAGGTGAATGAATACTGTGAATAATCATAGAATCATAGAATGGTTTGGGTTGGAAAGGACCTTAAGATTGTCTACTTCCAACCCCCCTGCCATGGGCAGGGACACCTCCCACTAGACCAGGTTGCTCACGTCTTGTCCTTTTACACTTAATAAGCATCTTTCCTCTGCTCTAATTTATCTTAACAGTGAGTTTGTCTTTGTAAACTCATTCTTTCTATACTTATTTTTCTGATGCTTTTCCTTGAGTCATCCTTTCCCTTCAAGGAGCATTAAGAACCATCTGTGCCTTAATAGTAAGGCCTGTGAATCCCACAGTTCACATCCTACCTTCAACAGGATTTTAGCTCTTTTGCAGCTCAGGAGTCCTTAAGCTGTTAATAATGTCCAGAAACTAAGGCTATAGTGGTAATGAGGATGTGCTGGACTTAGGGACTGAATTGGTGTGAATCCAACAAGAGCTGAGGCTGATTTGTGTTGCTCCTATTTGTCTACAGAGTCTATATTGTACATAGTGGATTTTACTTCTGACATTTCTTAAAAGGTGTAGTTGATACTTCAACTCAGCATGCGATAAACAAGGTGCAAAAGCCAGTGCCTTCTGTGCCCTGGTGAAATGTTGTCCTACTATATGAGGCATCACTCATTCCATGCCAGTCAACCTGCAGGAGAATCACAACTGTGTTTTGCAAATCAGGGCACACCAAAACAAGTTTCTCTTTCTCCAGCTCAGGATATTGTCCCCAGGACCTCAGAAAATTTGACTGGTATTTGCTCATTGCTAAGTAACTACATGTTGTCGGACTTATGTGGGATGCTAAGCTGTCCCTCTTTTTTTTTCTTTCGCTTTAACTCTGCACTTGCTTATAACCTAGCTCTCTTTTCTGCCTCTCTCTGCCAGCGATGGCCATACGATTACCTCAAATATTCAAAGATGCACAAGCAGTTTGACTGACACTTATTTCCTTTAGATTAGACAAGAAAGGCATGCAAGCTCAGCTGCTGTTCAGGTGAGAGAACATGAGGATAAACCAATAAGCATGGGATAAGCATGGAATCTTGCATATGCCCAGTGTTTTATAGGTGAGTCCCAAAATTGTCATTCTCATTATATAAGCAGGGTAACTAAGATTGCTGATGAAAGTTTTGGATTCTTTACACATATTTCAGTTGGTGTAAACTTTAACATTAGACTGCTTTACCTTACTGTAGCCTACCAGGAGTGAACAATGTAAGCAGAGAGTATTATTTAATACATCCTAAACATCTGGGCCAAAATTTTGTTTCCATATGAATCTTTTCCAGTAATTTCACTGCCCTCTCTTCCTTATGATTACACATTCAATGAAACCATGACTGAAAATAATTAATGTATCTAGAAAACCTGGATGGAACCTCTGGCCAGAGCAGCTGCAAAACAACTTAAAATTTACTCATTTCAGATTGGAATAAATTTTAACAGATTTGGAGAGCTTGTGAATACTGTATCATCATGAGAATATCATATCATATCATCAGTGATACTTAGACTGATGTGTACCCAGAAAAATATGGTAAATTTTTAATGAGGGTGGAAGCTGCTGAGATGCTGCATTCAAAAATACAGAATACTTCTGATCCAGTATTTGCTGCTTCTCCTCATGGGACTGATCAGTTTGGGTAATACAAACCCTGCAGAGCATTAGAGGTACAAGGACTTAGCTACTTACACTTCCAAGAACTATACCTGTGGAGAGTACCTGCAAAAACAACTTTGCAAAGGTCTGGAAGATATTTGAATCATCACTTTTCTGGGGCATTTCTTCTTATCCTGGTAAGCTAAAACTAAGGGATATTACAGAACTTTTACCATTTTACTTCAGTGTGTATTCAGCAAGTTCCATAAGCTTGTTTTCGTAAGCCAATAAATTATTTAGTTCCTTTGCCATTTAACTGAATCTTTTACACTGACAAAGAAAAATCCTTTAAAACATAAGAAATGACAGTCTTCACAAAAAGTCACATGAACCCACATCATCTTTTGCATAATTCAAAGACAACACAGCATCTGAACTAAGCCACTTGTCATTTTTTAAACCTAAATATTTCAAAATAAAGGTTCTGCTGGAAGTCTGAATCAATATAACTTCTCCTCCCCACATTCACAGTGGTCAAGTACAAATGACTAACTCAATGACAGAAAGAAATTTTTGGTTTTTTTTGATAACATTCTTCTTTAGCATTCTGATGATGTTTCCTAATTGTAAAGATCTAGCCAGCAGCTGAGGCATAGTTTTTGCACAATTTTTTGGGGGTGGAGTTTTACACCTGACTTTATATGGTATAAAGAACTCAGACAATCAAAACATACAATATTAAAATCATTGCCATCACAATATTGTCATATTATTTTTAAGTGTGTCGTGGTTTAAACCCAGCCAGTAACTCAGTACCACGCAGCCGCTCACTCACCTCTGTTTTTCCTGCCTAAACCAGGCTCAATGGGGAGGACAATCGAAAGAAAAGAACAGTTTAATAACTAAAATAAGATAAAATATAGAGATAATAGAATACCAACAACAGCAATAATGATAATAATACGAAAGAATAAAAAAAAAGAAATTAAAGCTCCAGCAATACAAGTGATGCACTATACAATTGCTCACTACCCACTGACCGATACCGAGCCTGACCCAAGCAGTGGTCCGCCCTTCCTGGTGACTCCCCCAGTTTATATACTGGGCATGATGTGCTGTGGTATAGAATACCCCTTTGGCTAGTTTGGGTCAGGTGTCCTGTCTCTGCTGCCTCCTGGCTGCTTGTGCCCCTCCTCACTGGCAGAGCATGAGAGACTGAAAAGTCCTTGATCTGGGTAAGCACTGCTCAGTAACAGCTAAAACATAGGGTGTGTTATCAAAATTATTCTCAGACTAAAGTCAAAATACAGCACTGCACCCGGTACTCGGAAGAAAAAAATAACTGTTACAGCTGAAACCAGGACAATGGGCCCATCTTTTATCTTCAGCTTTTATTTACTATATTTCACTATTAAGTTTTTCCAAGAGATGGCTTTAAAAAGATGGTTTATGTATAACGTAGTACATTTGATATTTTGAAATGAGATTAGCTCATTAATCAACAGCCTGTAATAACTATAAAGGAAAAACACAGGAAGCATCGCTTAAGGTCCAGCTCTCCTGGAAACTGAGAGCACACGTTGGCAAACACCGTCTTCTTTGTTCCTATTTCCATTCCTTTCTCTTAATTTTAATTTTGTTTATAGCACAAGAAAATCTGCATGCAAGTTAAACCAACGTGTGTCACATCTTAAAGAGAAATAAATCAGTAATCAGGCAACACATTTCTGGGCAAATATAACAAGCCTACAGTAGTGCTGAAAGGCAGGAGAGCATAAACTAAATGGCTCAGAAACATGCTACCTGGAGAGCTTTTATAAGAATGACCTCATATATAAAAAGAAGTGCAGCAGTCAGACCTGGCTGTGAGCTTAAGAGATCTTACAGACATAAATATGAGATCACCTGCAGCCAGTGCAAAAGCTTCATGTCTGTCACACACCGCTATTTCATACTTTACTGTGTTTTCCTTACATAGAAAGTAACAATTACCCAATGTAAAGGACTAAAAGTGTGCAAGAGAAAGGACAGCAAACCCAATTTCCAAAAAAGACTGTCGTAGTGTTTTACAAATAGGGGAAGCATATGCTAGTGCACCTTGGGTTTGGGTCCCCAGCTAGTGTGGAGGAAAACAAGCCTCGAGTATCCGATATTTCATCTCTAGCTGGTGAAAGTTTGTGTATGAAAATCTACCATGAAAATTTGTTCTTAAACTTTAGATGTCATAAGTACAGGTCTTCAGTGTCCCACCCACAGCAACTAAAGTTCAGCATTTTCCTTCGTAATTTCTTCAGCTTCGAGGAAATCAGGATCTGTTCTTTGCCAGCAATAGCTTTGGTATTCTCCTACTGGAAATACTATATGGAAGTTATTCTATAGGCTATGTATGAATTTGCTCCTGAGAGACTTAGGATTTGCAAATGTATTCATTTGATGTATTTGATGTGATATATGAGAAAAAGGATCGCGCTTTTTTTTTTTCTCGTTGCAAAAGAATGAACATACACTCTTCATCAGTAAACTGAGCTCACTGATAAGGTGAAGAAATGGGTGTTCATCTGCTGTTTCTCCAGGCATGCTCAGTTTTCTATGAATTGACAATAAAAATGTAATTAGTTTAAAGCAGAGAAACTGTATCCTTTTGTTAGTCACTTTATTTATTGTCTACTTCTTTAGTGCTGAAAATAGAATCATGGAATCATACAATGGTTATGGTTGGAAAGGACCTTAAGATCATCTAGTTCCAACCCCTTGCCATGTGCAAGGACACCTTCCACTAGACCAGATTGCTCAAGGCCCTGTCCAACCTGGCTCTTTTTCTAAAAGCAAGCACAAAGATAATTTAGTTCCTTCCAGGAAAAAGACACAAGATTGTTGAACGCTCAAAAGAAGTGCTGAGTAATCCCCTTATGTATTTGCCTACATTTTCTTACTTGAGCTCAAGTGAGATTCTGTAAAGTTTTTATTTTTCTTTTTGGTCAATAAATACAGGTTGTAATATGCTGATTTATCTCATTTTTAAATCTGTAAATCTGTTTACTATTTTCTCAAAAATTACTTAAGCTGGGGCTTAAAGTGTTTAAAGGATGAGTATACATTTGGAGTCACATTATCTAGTTTTTTTTGCATCCTAAAAATAAACCCAGAGTTGTTTAGGAATATGTCCATCACTCAATTAAATAAGATTATGCACTGCATGTAGGGCAGTCCAAAAGTCTTTTTTGTTATATTTGTAGATTTTTTTATATTTATATTTTTACATTTTGCTATATAGAATTGGGCAATGCAGCTTGGAAAGTAGACAGCAATTATTTTCAACTCATGCTTATCTCACAAGTTGTTAAAATGCTTTATTTCTAAAATAGCAAACAACACTCTATGTGGAGAAGTAAACACTTGTAAAATGCCATCCATTGAAACAACCAGAGAAATGCCAAGGGTACATTTAAGAGACACAGAATATGTTGTTTGATGGCCTAGAATTAAAAAAAAAAAAAAAAAGATTTTA
Source organism: Strigops habroptila (assembly GCF_004027225.2). Lineage (NCBI taxonomy): Eukaryota > Metazoa > Chordata > Aves > Psittaciformes > Psittacidae > Strigops > Strigops habroptila. The sequence continues at coordinate 54,340,293 of NC_044302.2, read as the reverse complement.
AGAAAGATTTATTTGTGGAAGGAGGAAATAAAAATTTAAAATTAAACGGAAGAACATACACTGAGATTCCCACCTCGTTATCAAGAATTCAGCTGAAACTGCCATGGCTTAAACCAAACCTCTCAGTAATTCTACTATCAAAGAGGGGATGTAAACCTAATGTAATCAGAAAATTCAGATTTTTCACTGCTAGCCACTTTGGATAGTCTTCCCCACTGCCTTAAATAAATGCTGGAATGAAGACTGATATAGCACCAAGGCATATAGAGTAGAGCAGAAGGCACCAGTGCTGCTGCCAGTTTTAACTGCTGTGTCCACAGAGGTGGTAAGATGACCGGAGGAGAAGGCAGCTCTGCACTCGGTGTTTGCTTTTCCTTGCACACATCATAGCCTGAGTTAATCCCTGGAGGGACCATCTCAGACTTCCCCCACCCACTGGTAGGTGAGGATGGAAAGGGAACCACTGCGTGCCTAAATCTTGTTTACACTCAGTTCTGGGAGAGGGTTTGAATGTCCTTCCAGAGCTAGGAGATGCTCCAAAGGCACAGGGTGTAAGCTGGGTCAGAATCAAATAAATATTGAAGACCACTGACTTCAATAGAAATTAGCTGTGTTAAATCAGGTACCTCGTCTAGGTACCTGATTCAAGTCTCAATACTGTATGGTTAGCATTCAGAAATACTCCTTCCCTACTTGAATGTCTCTTAGTAGGGCCAAAGCATACACATCTCTTGTGTACACATACATACACATACACGGAGAATTTTTGACAAACAAAGATGAACTTGAGCAACAAGAAAAGAGCTCCCTCATTTTTATGTAGTCAGATACTGCTTAACAAACAGTTAACTTTGGTACTATGGTACTAAAATGGTGACAGATTTTATGCATTTGTTCTCTTAAACTAATCAGCATTTTAATGCAACTACATTTTTACTGGCTTCAAAAAACACTGCAAGAGCAGAGAGAAAGCTGGGGGAAAGTTACTGGTTCATACAAACAGAATGAAGACCACAGTCCATCAGTTTTCATAATGAAAACCCATCAGAGTTTCTGTTTGTTAACAGCTGGCCTAGAACTACAACACAATGACGATATGCTATGCTGCATTATTGGTGCTGCTTCTTCACTTTGCAAAGTATGGAAAATGCGTGGGAAGTGAGACAAAGATGGGAGTCTTGACAAAGCAGGGAGCTGTGCTCATTAACAGGTTTCTTATTCCCACCCTCACTTTGTCACAGTTGTCAGCTCATCTCAGATTATGGAAATGCTTTCAGTCTGCCTTTCTCCCTGTCATTAGTTTTACATTTTGTTCTTTCATCGGTGGCTCTTAATTGTTGTAATTTTGTTCTACAGTCATTGATAAACTCCCACAGTGTCCCTTTTTCATGTTTTCATCCTACTGAATTGAAGGCAATGACTCCAGTAGTTTCAAATGGAGTTAATGCAGGACTGAAATACTCCATCACACACAATCAATTAGGTACCCATATCATGGCTCTCACTTTTGTCCAGGTATTTCAGGAGGCAAGACTTTGATGTGAGTTAAAGAAAGGCCAATGTCTGGCATGTGTGGAAGGAAAGGAGAAAAAAATAGATTTCAATATTTTATCTGGACTTGGTTGTAGCTTCAATCGCTTTCTGGTCGTTCTCTTCTGCCTGGTTGGCAGTGCCAGCCACCAGCAGGAATAAGCTTAGCTCTGTCACTCTTACAGGGATGGCCTTGGGGTGATACACTTTGCTCACTCCCAGCTGACAAAAGCAAAATGCTGAAGAGAGTTACAAACACAGCTATTGTTATGAGGATAACTTCCAGCTGACAGCTTCAGAACAAGCATGTTCAAAGCTAGGGTGAACCTATCTAAAGACAACCTCTATAAGACAACTGCATTTTCATTTTCTCTATTTTTTTTTTTTTTTTACTGATCCACAAAGACAGATTTCCTCTTACTGGCACCGTTTCTCTCCCTTCTTTTTCAGGCAGGGGACTGAGAAGTGTGTGAAGTTTTTCTATGACCAAATTAATTGCACTCTTGAGCCTGAAAAGAGGCACTTAAAGTGGAAGATCCATGCAGTGGTAAAGTTAAGTCTCTGTAAACAGGCACAGAGAACAATTTTCTGGAACATATATTTTTTGACTTTGAATGCTCTAGCTACAAACTTCTAAAGCCAGAAGCACTCAATTGAACTTCGAGTTGCAAGGGGACTTAGATGCAGAACTGATCTTAATGCGACTTGGATGGCTAGAAACTATGTTTCTTTGCAACTGTATGTATAGCTGTTCAGTCATTTTTTGTTATTTAGTATTTCTATCAACTGAAGAATTTTTATATGAAGTAAAGCAATTGGAAGTTACTATCACAGAGATATATGCAATGTTCAAGTTCCTATTTCTGTGATTACTGTTTCTATGCCTTGCGAGAGATTGCATGCTCTTGTATTATAGATAAAAGCATTAGCTATGCAAAGCCGGCCTCATGAGGTCTTAAATTAGTATATAATTTTATTAAAGGGTGAAGCACAAATACAAGCCAAAAATCACATGAGACTTTTTCGTAACTGGGGTGCACTGAAGCCCACAGCGGACTTGGTGGCCTATCGTACACAGTACAAACACAGGCCAAGAAGCAGAATGGACCTCAGAGGCCTATCAGCCATGTGTCAAATAAGAAATGAAGGGAGCAAAATGAAGATGTATTAGTCAGCAATGGCAAGCAGAATCCACTTCAGACAACTATGTAAGATGTCTGTCGAAAAATATAAGTGGTATCTTACTTTGATGATGAAAGAGATGTGTTGTGTATGGAGGTAAGCTCAGGTCTGGAAGTGCAGAAAAGCAACGTTCATTTTAGGGAATATAGCAGATGGTTGACTGGCATAGTGCTGAGTTCCTATCTTATGCTTAGTTACAGTATATAATGAAAAAAATATTATTGCATTGTATATTTTGGATTTGCCTGGGATTCAAATTGTTCTCATCCTAACTTTAAGTCCTAGCATGGCTTCCACAAAATTTATTAAGCTTGTCAAAGCAAGAGTAAGGACATTACCAGATTTTTACTCACACAATAAATATAACTGCCCTTGTCAAAAATGTACTTTCATGTCAGTCACAATCCCTTTAATAAAACTCCAGAAAAGTGCACTACGAAAAATAAAACATGTGCTGTCAATCAGTCAAAGGTTACTCACGCCAGACTGGTACCCTTCAGAAACTATGACTGTTAATTGAAACTGATAATGCTGAAACTGGTAGGATTTACAAAGGGTCAATGGTGATGATGATGTTTAATGGCATCCTGTTTCTAGGAAAGGCATCTTGATTCCATAGGTTTTAGCAGGTCGCCAAATTGCATTGCTTTGATTAAACCTTGAGCTGCAAACCAGTTGTTCCCATGATCAAAACCATACTATTTGACAAACTGAGTCACGTTTGATTCCTTTGGCATCTGCTCAAGAACAACTCTTGTGACTTGAGAAGTTTTGAACCATCTTCTGTTCACTTCCTCTGAGCCATTTCACTTCTGAGAGCATGGGCTTTCCCAAACAGTTCCCTAGCTTCAGTGATGCTTGTGTCCTCACGTTTTCCTGTCAACAAATTCACAACCTATTTTCCAGGGTAAGCAGTAAATTTCTTCCTGACTTCTCATTATTATATATATAACCATGGCATGAGAGGAGTCTGAGCATGGACGCCATGAACGTAGGTGCTATGTGCACTGAGTCATTATGCTTCTCCAGCCACTGGGAATTTAAACTCAGAACACCTCCAGCATCTTTTCCACTCTCCTTTCTTTCTTGCATCCCTTAATGTGTAAGCCTGAGGCTATATCATCCTTTCTTCGTGTGACATTGGGCCATGTCAAATAATCCTTTTCTTCTCTAGGTAAAGGAAGAGGTGGCACAACATCCCCAAAGCAGTTATTTCTCTCTGTCACCCTGAGTTTCCTCAGGATGTCCTGCATTTCTCTCCAGCCCTTGAGGCACTAGTTGCCTATTTGCAAACGTAATGCCATAGTTGTCTGTGGAATATCAACAGTGCGAGTCGTGACTGTCAGCTAATTTCATGTGACCCAGAGCAGGTATAGGGTTGCTGTAGTGTGTGCTCACCAGCTGTGTGAGACTAGCATAGCAATCTTTTGTCAATGTCTTCATATGGTTTTGCTAACTCCATCCCAGTCAGGAAAAGCTGAAGATAGGCCCTTGTCATGGGTGGAGTGGAAGACTTCACTCATTAAAGAGAAGTAGCAATTTATTGATCGACAAAAACCAGTGTTTAACAAAGTTTGATAGTAAAGCAACAGTGATTTAACAAGATTTGATGGCAAGGTATACTTGAGTATCTACTGTGTAGAGGTCAGGGTCAGACAAAATCCTCCTGTTGAGTCATGAGGTTCAGAAAGGACCCTCTTGCATTCTAAACTCCTTAGAATGGAGTGTGGCTGGATCCAGATTTAGTGCCAGACTTCGTTAACAGTTTATGTTTAAAGGATCATATGGGTGCAATCAATCTTTTATATCACTTAGCTAAGATTTCAAAGTTTAGCAAACCCTTAATCACTTACTAAGGGTCTGTTGCAGCAAGGAATATCTCAACCTTGAGGAGTAACCTTGAGAGGCATCCCTATGCAAGGGGAGATCCTGGGGTGCAGCCCTGCAGGACAGCTCAACAGGCTCTGGGCTGTCCATTATTTAAGCAGTAAGATAATTGACTCACGGTCATATTTGCATGCTGAGTATTGGTCCCTTCCAGCTTCAATTAATTCTATGATTCTGTGAATCCCAGGCCTCGGACACCAGTAGGAAAGTCTGGAGGTAGAGGACCAGGTTAAAGAATATTTGAACAAACTGAATATACAGAAGTCCATGGGACCAGATACGGTACACTCATGACTACTTGGGGAGCTGTCTGATGTCACTACTACTTTGGTGTCAAGGCTATTCTTGATCATCTTTGAAAGGTGATGACACTCAAGGAAGATTCAGTGGAATTGAGTACACCCTCAGCAAGTTTACTGACAACACTAAGCTGTGTGGTTTGGTTGATATGCTGGAGGGAAGGGATGCCATCCAGAGGGACCTTGAGACGCTTGAGAGGTGGCCAATGCCAACCTCATGAAGTTCAACAATGAGAAGTGCAAGGTCCTACACCTGCGTCGGGGCAATCCCAGGCACAGCTACAGGTTGGGCAGGGAAGAGATTCACAGCAGCCCTGTGGAGAAGGACTTGGGGGTGTTGGTCGATGAGAAACTGAACATGAGCTGACAGTGTGCTCTCGGAGCCCAGAAACCAACTGTATCCTGGGCTGCATCAAAAGGAGCACGACCAGCAGATCGAAAGAGGTGATCCTGCTCCTCTACTCTGCTCTCGTGAGACCTCACTAGACCCCACTTGGAATACTGTGTGCAGTTCTGGTGTTCTCAACAAAAGAAGGAAATGGAGCTGTTGGAGCGAGTCCAGAGGAGGGCCACAAGGATGATAAGGGGGCTGGAGCACCTCCTGTATGAAGAGAACAGCCCCAACTGAGAAAGTTGGGGCTGTTCAGCCTGGAGAAGAGAAGGCTGCATGGAGACCACATAGCAGCCTTCCAGCATCTGAAGGGGGCCTACAAGGATGCCAGAGAGGGACTCTTCATCTGGGATTGTAGCGATAGGACAAGGGGTAATTGGTTCAAACTTAAACAGGGGAAGTTCAGGTTAGGTATAAGGAAGAAGTTCTCTACTGTGAGGGTGGTGAGGCACTGGAACGGGTTACCCAAGGAAGTGGTAAATATACTCCATCCCTGGCAGTGTTCAAGGGCAGGTTGGATGGAGCCTTGGGCGACATGGTCTAGTGTGAGATATCTCTGCCCATGGCAGGGAGGTTGGAACTAGGTGACCTTAAGATCCTTTCCAACCGAAACCATTCTATGATTCGATGATTCTATGAATTGAAAGCAAGCACCTCCCACTTCTTCAGCATTTTCTCTCTCTGTTTTCAGGGGTTTGCTCCTCTGTGTCACTGAGCCCTTTAACATTTGCTGAATCAGTGAGCCTTGTATGCTTCAGCCCTAACTTTGGAGATGCATTTTAAATTCTGGAAAGGTTTTCTACTCCTGTTCCTGGCACGAAACTCAAGATATCAGGAGAAAAGACTGAGGGAAGCAGTAATAAAATTCAGGATAAAGAGAAGTGACAGGCAAATAGAAATGTCTTGCAATGGAACTGGGAACTAATTCAACCAAGTGCTGTACTTCAGCAATTTTACACAGCAGTGACATCATTAGAGTGTCTAACTTAATCATATTTATATGAATAAACTACCTGGAATATATAATTTTGGGTTAAATTCATAAGCTCTCAACAAAATTTGTGCTCAAAATTTAATTCCTTGCTATGGCAATGCTAAAAAGGAGATAGATTTCCTTAGCGCTCTAAGTTTCTCATCACTACCTGAGTACAGCACAAGCTAGGCTGAAGGTGGAATAGGAAGGAAAAGGAAGATGAGGCAAGATTGCAGAAACCCCGAGTGCCAGCTTATCCTAATTATAAACTCAAAAAAAAAAAAAAAAGTACCATGTCATTGGTATTGCCATTTCTCTACCACTATTCTTCAACTGTTAATATTAAAGACAGGTCTCCCATCTTATTTACTCTGTTCAGAAAAAGAAAATCCCAGTAACACAGCATTGGAATAGGTATTTAACTCACAGGGTGGGGTCAAACCAACATGAAAACAAATGCAGGTATTTTAGGCTCTGATAAAAAGCAAACAAAAGTAGGAGTATTTTAATATTATCCTGGCATTTGCTCCCAGGTAAAGCACTGGGGTGCCATGCTGCAGAAATGTTTCCCGTAACAGGGTTCCCATGCTTCTCAAACAGCACTGCAAAGTATTCTGTACCCAATACTTAGGAGTTATATCTATGCTAGTACTTCCATTGTTTTTATTAAACCTTTCTAAGTTCTTCTTCTTTTCTTCCTGAAGTGTCTTTCCTTATATTGCTTGTGCTATTTTCCCCCATCAACTTTAATGTCTACTTTAATTAATTTTTGTGCTTACACAGGTACTCTGTTTTCTGCACAGTATCTTCTTCCTTTCAAATTTATGTCCTCTTATTTCTCCCTCTCTTTATTACTGGCTGTTGCTCTTACATATCACGGCTAGTAAAATTGCTTACCCACTTCTGTCCCATCACCCACCAGGATCTGCTCCTGTCACATACACAGCATTTATGCTTTCTTTCCACAAGACTTAATAAATGGGCTTCCCGACCTGGTGCTGAGCTGAATCCATCTGGTAGCTCCCTGTTTAGCACAGCAACACGTCAAGCATAAAGAAAAAGTTTCAAGGGAGTCTTCTTTTTGGGTTCTTGCATACTTTGCCCCTTCTTTGGCCAGCCCCATGTCTCTCTCAAGTGGACCCTCTTCTAAGGATGTTCTAGGCTAAATCTTGATATCTCTGGTCTCTTTTATACATGAAGGCAATTACAGGGGTCTGCGCTTGTGTCCTTTCCCTAAACACCTCTTGATCATGACAGAAGTTATGACTGATATAATTCTACAAGCAATAAAAATCTTCTGCTACTGGCAGTTCTGGAGTGGAACTCCATTTCTAACGCATTTCTAATTCAGTTTTACCACAGACATCTTCCTACAACTGTCTGGTTAAAAGCATCTGTAGTCTCTGGATATTTCCCAGTATGACCACATGCCAGGTGCATGGCTCATCACTTGGCCCCAGTTATTTCAATAAATTTACTTAACATTTTCAACAGAAAATATTCAGTCATAACTCATATTCATTCCGGATTTCTCATCAAGCAAAACCATCGTATCAATGCAAATAAAAGACCATAGGAGAACACACTTTATTTCAACCACACAGCTGTGGTTGCAAGGTTACACCGGCTGCATACTACTGTCCAGAAGCCTTTGCTTAAAGAAACTCTCATTTTAAGAAGTGATGTGCCACATAACATCGCAATATATGAAGTTACAATAGAAAGACTAGAGCATCTTAGGCACAAATAGAACAAACCAGTCAAAGATTACATTGTCAGTAAAATAAAAATAAAGTGTGTCATGTCTAAAAAGAGAACAGGAAAAAGTCATAACTTGCAGTTCAACTATCACTTTAGTGAACTTGGGATTATTGGTCATAGAGAGGCAGGTGTGAAAGGTCTATAGTTCTGGTATTGCTCCTGATGGTTTCAGCATTTGCCACTGTGGAATGCAAGTGTCACAAGTGGAATGCAAAGCAAGGCAAAAAGTTTTCAGGTAGAAAGGAAAGCTGAGTTCTAATTTAAAACAATTTTTTGTTCAACTCTCTTAACAAACACACAGAGACCCCTCTGGGTTTACATCCTATCACCCATGAAACACTTCTTACTGCATTCTCACTTACTGCATTCCTCGTTTTTTGATTGAACCATTGATAGCACTGATTGAACTGTGGTAGCACTGGTAGGACTTTGTGACTGCTCCCAGCAATCACACATTAGAAGAATGAAGATGGATCCATGGCTACCACAGTGCTTTGTACAAACTTACGCTTCTAATTCTTATGTTTGTCCAAGACAGCCACCTAGGAGAATTGTCCTTACCTAGGCGCAGGTTTGGAGTTTGGTTCCAAGCTTTGGTTTAGAGGTTGAACTACACCCAGCAGTTCTCTCTCTCTAGTCACTCATGGTTCAACCATCACCTTCAAAGCATTTAGTCAGCTTATCTTTTCTTTAGTCAACAGCCTATGGACAAATGTGTAAAATAAACATAAGTTTATTGCTCCATATTACCCTAAGCAAGGGTGAAAGCAAATCATGAAGGCTTCCCATATAACCAAAAAAATATTCATGAGCTTGCTTCCCCCCCCATCATTCATTTCATTCTCTCTTTATTTTTTTTTTTTTTTTGATGAAATCACCCAACTTAGTTGATCTAACTATTTGGCACCTACGTTAGGTAGCATACATCTCTTTTAGGAATATCTTCACAGAGCCCATTGCATTGCTGGGGGCTCCTTGTTAAAGGGATGCCTTCAGTGGGTGTGCCCAGATGTGTACGTACTATCTGATTATGCCACAACAGAATCCCTCTGAATCTGAGGATCAATGTTTCACATGTTTACGTAAGTCTAGTAAGTCTTGCCTGCTCTGTGTAGCTGGATGCTACACCCATAGCTTTGCAGTCAATTAAAATTATTGCTAGACACAGCTGATTGGTGAACACTACCACACTGCAGGCATCCTACACAGAGCTGAGATCTCTCTACCAGCCCTACAAAAGAAACAAAACCCAGCAGCCTACAGTATATAGCACATCTTTCCATCTCTACCTAGATGGTTAAGCTCTCCACTAATGCTGAATATGGAGGCACCAATGCTTTTAATATATCTTCAAAGTTCCTATAAATGGCAAACATCTGTTGAATAATTAGGTGCCTAGAACATAAAAATGTAAAATTAAGTTTGTATCATACAGTCCATATATATGCTGTCTTACATTTTCATAAACATGCTTTATTTTATTAAAATTATGGAACTGATAAATCCCCATATTCTGTTAATTTTCCTAGACTTAAGCACTGGAAAGTGTTTGCATTTCATTGTCTTGGTGGGATTCCAGTATGAAGGAGACCAGTGGAAGGGATGAAGTAACATTCAGAACACTTCAACTTACAATGACAGGCAAAGGGAAACAACTGGAAGCAGGACTGGAAACTCCTTCACCAAAATACTCTAGTTCAGCAGTTTTATATCGCAGTGACATTATAAAACCATAACAGAAATACCATGCTAGCTCAAAAAGTTTCAAATACTCTAGTAATACATACTGTAAATGGGAAGACCCAAGGAAAAGAAAAATAGGAAGGAGAGAGTGAGTTGTGAAGTGCCAGATCATTAATCAAGTGAATAAATGCTGACAGAAGAAAATGTAAAGAAAATTATTTTAAGAAATGAAAACAGTAAATATGGACTCATTTAACTTTATATGTTACTTACAGACTTACGAGAGAGTATGACCTTCAGTGATATTCAGTTATTGTAAATAGACTTTTGTGAAGTATCTCACTGTGCTGCAGTTTAGGACCACAATCATCACTTCTACACTCACGTTGTGGTTGATTTTTGTATGTATCTACTATAAACATTTTTTGTTTTCTTCTCATCTGATTCTCTTTTAAAAATAGAGCAGAAGCACAAAACATTCCTCCAGTCAGTGGCTCTTAGTTGATATCTTTTCCAAAAAATTTAACAGATTTGTAGTTGCAGGAAAATCAGATGTAGTGAGCTAGCATTTCTCTTTGGAGCAAAATCTGTGTGGCAAACTATGTCTTAACTAATCAGTCTAATTACTTCTTAAGAGACCAAAAAGAAGTTTAAATTGCTTATTTACTCTATTTAAAGAAAGTGGTTGTTAACTCATGCCCCTTGGAAGCCTCCACAGTTCTTCAGGATCCGCAGTACACTCCTACGAGCAATTTTACCAGCATTACAATTTTTTGAAGACTACTGAGGCACTGTTAAGCACACACTGGTACAAAGGCTTCAAAAGGCACTTTTCTGTACATCCTTCTGGTCTTCAGTGACTCCAGAAGGTGCCTCTCTCTGTAGTACTTTTTGGGAAGACTGTTTGGCACCTTTTTCCCCACATTCCATGATATGGTACGACTCTTAAGTATCTGGTCCAAGCCCACTAGCCCCATTGAGTGGAAGGACTCAGCAAACTGAGTCTGCAAACCGAGCTCAGCAAACTGAAACTGCTAGTTCTATCCCTTCCTTCACAATGCCCTTTGAGAGGAAACAAGGAAAAGCTGTGGGACCAGACTCCCCTTCCACTCTGGGACAGGGAGACACAGGATCTGCACAGGATACCTTGCCACCCTAATCCAATGAAACCTCAGTTCCGCATCCTCTTTTCACTCTTCCCAATCACTGATTAAAATGGCCCTTTTGCTTCCCCAACACAGCTGGTTTCAGCAAGTGTAGCTCTTCTGTGCTGGTTTGAGCTGCCTGTTCGCAGCTCCAAGGAGAAGTATCTGGTAGCACTGGTGGCAGCAAGGAGGTGACTTGGTGGAAGGTGCCGACTCCCACAGCTGAGCTTCATGCCTTCCCCTGGCCTTCTGCCTTTCTCCAGCTTGAGGACCAGTACCTTGATACAGAGTATACTCAGCAAGTCTTAAGAAGCCCTCCTTCATCCAGAAGACACAAATACTCTGTTAAATTAAGTGAATGAAAAAAATATCACGATGGGGGTGGTGTGGGAATTTCTGAGGCTTCTGTGAGGGGATTGCTGAGATTTTTTTTTAAAGAAAGGCAGTGTCTGCAAAGCTGTAGTGCGAGCACTTCACAACCTGCTTCCCAGCAATGAAACTATGGAACCTATTCCCAGACTAAGGAACTTTCGGAAAAATTGGTCATTATGTTCTATTGTGAATTAATTAGTTACGCATTTACAAAGGGATATCATTCACAGAAATTTCATTTTACAATCAAGATATGATTTAGACTAGACAAAAGCAAAGAGTTGATAGCACAGACATTCCCATCTTAATCTATACATACATAACATTAACACCGTTGTGCTGTTTTTTTTCTTTTAATATGATCTGCTTAGAAGGCATATTATTCCTTAAACAAACTAACACAAGTTCTCAAGTTACTTCAGGATAGTTATTTCAAAAGACAATGCAATATTTCATAATAAACATTTATAATTAGGTTTTTAACAAAGTAATTCATCATATAAACAAATGAATCAGTCAGACACTAAATAAATATTTGTACTGGTAAATACTAGCATTTTGCTTATATCATGTAGGACCTGATCCTGCAAGCCCTCTGCATACATCTTTATCCCCACTGAATGACTGATGTAATTTCTTCTTCTAATCTACTATTTTACTTTGAGCTGAGCAAATACTTTCTAGCCACTAAGTTAGGTAATTGAAATAAGCACTGGAATACATCCCAGCAGACAATGATTTCCTTAGATGTCTTTGTATATAATATTTTTTTTTATGTTTATGAAATCATCACAAACATTTATCAACAGGCATTCAGGTTTTGGTATTTACAATCTGATTTGCATCAGTTAGTCAAGATTGATCAAATGAATTGTATGTTCCTCGTTCTTGGCTCTCTGACTGAACAAAGCCTGACCTTTGCACTCAATTTAAAGAGCAGTTTCCTATAATTATTTCATAGCTAATACCAAACTTTACTTTCTCCAGATATTTGAGCTAACAATACTGGGTTAGGAATGCAAGAGCCTCTGGGACAATAACAAGCTGAGCTTCTCCTTGGGGAGGGCAGACAAGCATGAATTACCTTTTATCTGTTCTCATCTACAACAATTACTGTCTTCTCCAAGGCAATGGGGATGGCTTTTTTAAAGAATACAAAAAGCTGTGCCCAGACTCTTAATTCTGAGTTTACTCCTTTTCAGACACTAACTGACCTACACAGCCTCTTCGTGCCTTAGGAAATTTACCAGGATACCTTCATACAGGTAGATGTGTTGGTGAATTCCAATCTCTTAGCTGTTTCTTGAAAAGAAACACAGAAGAAATCAGTTACGACTGAAAAACTTACAAACTTGAATTCATTAATTGTTTACTTTTCCCTGCCCAGCCAGGTCTATTTGAAATATAGTTTAAAACCAAGGGTACTGAGGCTATTAGATACACTTGCTGTATTTAGTTTGGCTGAATTCTGATGGTTTCTTGGATGCCTTTAAGCTCTTACCACACTATAACATAAAAAGTGCCAAGCACATGGCAAAAATAATGACAGTTATAAAAGAATTGCTGCCTGAACTGAAAAGAGGAACATACTTTGAAATTACTTCCTCTATATATCTATATATATAGGGATATACACACACGCACACACACACATTTTCACTATCCCTATATAAACACTTATCTAAAATACAGAAATTGATTTTTTTATTTCTTCTCTTGGTATCATTTTAAAGACTTTACTCCATGAATCCACAATATGACAACTTCAGGCTGTCCAGAGAGATAAATCTTAACACAGTCTTCCAACCTCCACTAACATAAATATATTGGGAAGGAACTTTGACCAGCAATAGTAAATTTTGCAACTTAAATAATTATTCTACCATTATTTTAACAACAGATTGCTACTGAGTACCAATATTCATGAAAAAAGTAAAAATAAAAAAAAAAGATACACCTTTAACTTCTAACATTCTGTATCAAGTGCAGCTTTTTGAAAGGAATGTAAAAGAAAATTATGTATTAGAGACTCATTCTAAAAACAGAAACAGCAACTTATACCATATGTTTCCAAAAAAGTATACTGTATGCCTGCACTTTATCATGACCATGTTGTCATAGTTTCTCCTTGCCTGCAAATGAAGGACGTTGGTTCACAAATTCTTCTAAAGTGTACATTTGATTAAATCCTGTTCCTTGTGAAAATAAAGTTCATTTATACTTAGAGTGAACAACAATGAGGAGTTTGTTATTATAATAAGACATTTAAGGACCTTGGTAGCCAGTACCAGCTGCATTCACAAGTAGCTCCTCAGCTTTTCTTTTTTCCTTTTTTTTTTTTGTTTTAAAAATAAAGGTACAATCATAGTTATTCATTTACTTTAAAAACTCTAAAGATGAAGAAAAGTAGTGTTTATACATATAAGTCCTCATATAAATTATAAAACTCAAGTTTATCTTACAGAGTTCCATCCCCAGAAGAAGCATAAAGCACTTTTGTGGTACCTTCACCAGTAAATATTTTTATCACATTAAATCTGTAAAATGCAACAAAGATGATACTGCATCTCAAAGCTGAAAGAGAACATTCTTCTGATGCAGTCTCTTGTGATGGATGCGTTCATATGATTTCTGTGACTTGACTGAATTGCAAATAAAGGAAACATGAAGGAGTTCACCTCACCAGTTCAGTAGGTATAAGAAACATCAGTGAACAGCAGACTCATCCTGTTTGAGGTCAACAGTCTTTGGAAGACAATGAGAAGGGAGTTTAAAACTACATCGATCAAATAATACTAACAATAATGAGGTAAACTCCCCTAAAAAGGCCAAATAGGCTAGGACGTCAGGAGAGAGTCTGATTGTACCTGACACCTAAATGTTTTTGTAGCCAGAGTTCAGCAAGCTGCATGGTAGAGGCAAACGTACTTGCTTTGGACCCTAAGCACATTTTATATTGTTTCGGATCTAAATTGGGGTCACACTGAACTGGATGAAAAATATGAATGACTCCTACTTCTTGACTTCTGAAAGCCTTCAAGCCAGACGTTATCACTTTAGTAAAGAGATCTACATCCTCAAGTCCCCAGCCTTGAATTGAGGTATCAAATCCACCAGCAGTAAGTAGATCACTTTTGTAAATACAGGTAATTCCAAATCCATACTCTCTCCAAAATCCATTTCTTTTTGTGAAAACAAAACTACTGTCAGCTGGAGGGTTGCCTCCATATGTTATTTTCGGATCATATTGGCTAAAGATGATAGGGTAGTAAACCTGTTCTCCCTGAATAGTGTTATCTCTGCATCGCTGGAGGAAGTCTGGTGTGAATACCAGATCAACATCACAGAACAGCAGTAAAGTGCCATTGTCAAATTGAGCTGAGGCCATTTCGAGACCTAAACCTCTAGAAAACTTTCCTGCCATTGGAATCAGGGTCATATCTGCCTTAGGATACTTCATGCTGTATTCTTTCATTAGCTCTATGTGTTTGCTGGAGTCTTGGCCTGACTCGGAACTGAAGAGAATTATTGCCAACTTCACATTCTCCCTGGGAATGAGACAAGTCTTCTCAAAGTTATCCATAAATCTTGAAAAGATGTCAAATCTTCCTGTGACAGGGACAAGAATATGTATTTTCTTGTGTCTGCGTCCTCCAACATCTTTGGTGCCCTGGAATGATGAGGAAAAAATCTTCAAAGAATTTGAAAGAAAAGCAAAAGATTGAATGTCAGTGTTGGTATCCTCTAGCAGGCTTACATCCAGCTCCTCTGCTTCTTTGAAGAAAGGTTTGCTAAATGATTGCTGAAGATAAGCATGGCGTCGCACCGGAACAGTAACTTTCCTTCCTTTGTGCCTTTTGTACAAAAGCAGTAAATCCAGGATGTATTCCACTCCATGCAGAGGATTAACTCTGCGGTAGCCATACTGTATTTCTTTGAAATCAATGAGCCTTCCTCTAGTCCTAGAGTTCTCATTTATCATTTCCATGACTTGCATCACGGTGTCATCCAGTGCAGCCCTCAGCGCACTGCTAAGGCTCTGCCGGGGTGGCTGGTTTTCTACCATCGAGTAAAGAAATTTTCCTGTCAGGAACTCCCACTCAATGACTTCATCCCTTTCACGTGGCTGGAAATAATTAAAAGATGGCATCACCCCCAGTTGCTGATCTTCCTTATTTACCTCACTGTTACTGAGCTTGCTCATCAGGGCACTTTCTCTATGGAGCTGGATGGTCCGATAGCGCAGTTCAGAAATTTTGCGACTCAGTATGTAATTGTGCAGCCTGTATTGGTAGGCTGGTCTTTTGTTTGGATGAAGTGTTATGGCTGTGTGAATCTTGCTGTTGTGAAGATCTTGAATGTAACCCTTGCGGTTGTGTTCATAGTTTTCATGGAATAACTGCTGCATCTAAAGAGAGAGAGAGAGAGAAAAAAAGAAGATATTATGTAAAAGTGCTTCTACCCACAAAAGGACCCACATTGGCACTATTGATCATTATCAGTTCTTATGGATCATGGCTATTTTAAGCACAGAAGGAGCTATTTACACTGTTCTGGCCTCAGTTTCAGCACTGTCCACAGTAAGCAAATGCTGTCCTCTAACTACAGAAAAGGGAAGCTTTATCTTTACTT
This sequence comes from Strigops habroptila, assembly GCF_004027225.2. Lineage (NCBI taxonomy): Eukaryota > Metazoa > Chordata > Aves > Psittaciformes > Psittacidae > Strigops > Strigops habroptila. The sequence goes on along the minus strand of NC_044302.2, from coordinate 54,324,438 downwards.
CATCTAACTGCAAACCTAAAGGAAACACTTAACCAAAGGTCCATAGGTAATATTTCTGAGTTCCTATGTGCAGGCTGAATGCTGCTATGCATGAAACACTAAGGCTTCACCTACATCTAAGCCCTTACATCTGTAAGGCATCTGTAGCACAGAACCTCACTGAAAGGTTAGCAACACTGGTAATGTTTTTTAAGACAACCTTGGGTTTATGTCTGTGGAAAACAAAGTTGGTTGTATTTCCTACAGACAAATACAAATGCATATGGCTACTTAATATTAAAAAGCTGAATGGACTTCAACAAAAATATGTTTTTTTCCCATGTGGACAAATAATTCAGTTATTGAAATACAACAAGTGAAATATGTATATTGGCACGGACACATTTAGTAGAGTATGTCAATTAAGCTATAGATCATACTAGTATAAATCACCCTCAGTAATTTCCAATGTATTTCTGTGGCAAGAGCAGACATTCTACTTCTGTCAGATTAGTAATTGTAGTATTTTCTAAATAATGAATCATATTTTGAGATAGGTATTGAACTTTGTCTTTTATACATTGGGGAAACCAAGAGAGGTGAGGTCTGATAATACAATGTCTTAAACTCAAAACATTTAGCTCATTTCACAGCAATTCTTTCTGAAACAGAGGTTTTGCTACAACAAGTAATATTAAGTATAGGGCAATGAATGTAAAATAACCATGATTATTTAAAATCCCTTGGAAAATACAAGAAATACACATTGTCATATTTAGAAAACCAGAATTTTGATATAAGATTTCTAGAATGTCCCTCCCACCCCATTCAGACCCTAAAGACTCTGCTTGAGAAAACGTACCTACTACCATTAGTCATATAACTATAGTCATATAACATGGAAACAACAGCCTAATTCTGATAACTATGTTGAGCTATCTTAAATTTGCCTTTAATAAAACAGATATGTCTGCTATATTAAAGCTAGAGTGAGCATGAAAAGTGACTCAAATACTTCTTATTCACAGAATGCCTACGTAAAGCTGTCAGAGTCCACTTGTTCTGTCTTGGTAGGTTGGTATTTTGTTTGTCACATGAGATGAGATGAACCAGGGACAAGAGGGTTTGGACTATTGCTTTGCTATCATAGCAAATAGGAACCATAGCAAATCAGTACGGAGTCAGCGTTTATTCAGCAGTGGCAAAACTGAAATATGGCTTCCTTGAGGCAAGAGGTGGACACTGGCAGGGCAGGCAGTTTACAGATTAGGGACTGAAGTAGAGAAAAGTGCCTGGGAAAAAGCTGGGTGAAGATATTTGCTCTTTGGAAGAATAATTTTTGTTTCTTCCCCTACAATTTGAATTTTGAATAATGAAAAAAGATCAGCTGATCAGGTGAGGTTTCCATCTCTCCAGTTACAAGTAGCACTCCCTTCCTGGTCACTTTTCTTTAAAGCTGTCTACTGTGTGCTTTGCAAGGTGACTATGCTTTTGTATTATCCACTTTCTCTGGAAAAAAGTTGAATCCATGATTTTCACATTTAGAATTTCACATTAAAATCTCTTCTAGGAAAATAAAGAAAATGTATAATGTTGGAAACAAAAGAAAGAAGGGGAGGCTGTTTGGTTGCTGAATGGTACCAGCATTCTTTCCCACAAACCCTGACACTTCATTCTTTCCTAAGTCCTCTAATCATAAAGAATCACTTGAGTTTTTCTTCAGCCACAATGAAGAATTGCATTTGAGTATAACTGAAATAAACATTAAGAGATTGTGATAGTTTTGGCTGGGGTAGACTTAATTTTCTTCATAGCAGCTAATATGGAACTATGTTTTGGATTTGTGCTGAAAACACTGTTGATGACCCAGGGACGCTTTAGTTAGTGCTAGGCAGTGCTTACACAGAGTCAAGGACTTTTCTGCTTCTCACACCACCCCACCAGTGAGTAGGGCTGATCGCAACTGAACAAAGGGATATTCCATACCATACGATGTCATCCTCAGCATGTAAAGCTGGGGGAAGAAGAAGGAAGAGGGAACATTTGGAGCGATGGCGTTTGTTTTCTCAGAAAACCATTACGCATGACAGAGTCCTGCCTTCCTGGAGATGGCTGAACACCTGCCTGACAATGTGAAGTGGTGAATGAATTCCTTGTTTTGCTGTACTTGTGCACACAACTTTTGGTTTACCTATTAGCCTGTCATCATCTCAACCTGTGAGTTTTCCTACTTTTACCTTTACGATTCTCTCCCCCATGCACTGGAGAGAGTAAGAGAGTGGCTGTGGGGCTTAGTTGCCAGCTGGGCTTAAACCACAACACACATTTAACTTATGGACCTCAATTTTCAAGTAAATATATATAATATATTTTATCCAAAAGATTTTTAACAGATGACAAACTATCACTGTGTTGTGGTTTAAACCCAGGCGGTAACTCAGTACCATGGAAGCAGCCACTTGCTCACTTCCCCCAACCCAATTCCCTCTCCCCAGGCGGAATGGGGAAGAGAATCAGAAGAATGTAAACCCCACAGGTTTAATAACTAACGTACAATACACTAATTCTAATGATAAGGGAAATAACGGGGGGGGGGGGGGTGGGGGGGTGGGGATATAAAACCAAAATGGAAAAGAAAAAAAAAAAAAACGAAAAAACCCAGTAAACACAAGTGATGCACAATACAATTGCTCACCACCTGCTGACCGATACCCAGCCCGACCCAAGCAGTGACTGGTCCCTTCTGGGTAACTCCTCCCAGTTTATATATTGGGCATGACATGCTGTGGTATGGAATACCCTTTTGGCTGGTTTGGGTCACGTGTCCTGTCTCTGCTTCCTCCCAGCTTCTTGTGGCCCTCCTCACTGGCAGAGCACGAGAGACTGAAAAGTCCTTGATCTGGGTAAGCGCCACTGAGCAACAACTAAAACATCGGTGTGTTATCAGCGTTGTCCTCAGACTAAAGCCAAAGCACAGCACTGCACCAAGGAAGGGAAAAAGAATACCTATTACAGATCAAACCAGGACACACTGTAAAACTAAATGCTGCCCTCTTATTGTGCAAATTCTTCAGTAACCCTTGACTTACCACAAGCTCAGCTTCACAGCAGATTCATTAGCAGTACTCATTTAACAGGAATATTCTATTAACATAAATACTACATTTTTATCACATTCTAATTTCAGATGCCTAGGTTTATTAGATATGCTCCGCTGAAATAATAGCAACAGGTACTCCATTATACTAATGATTTTGCTTTTGATAACCAACAACAGATTAAAACAGTAATGAAAAAAAAATAAAATTGAATCAACTCGGTAATACAATGTTATCACACATATACAAACATGCACTAATCCATTTTAAATGATGTTACTGTACACTTTTAATAGATTTCAATACAGAGAAAACAGTTCAGATCAAATATGGCACTGGCATGATAAACTAATCCTGAAGATAGCAGGTTTTAGTCTTGATGCCACAGAAATTTATTTTCAATATTGAATGATAAAAATGTCTTTTTGCAGCTCAAATTATTAAGATCTAGATTAAAGCAGTTCCATGTGATCCTAACTTTGGAATTTCTAAACAAGGTGGTCAAGCTTAGGAGCTAAAGGGAAAGACGATGAAGTTTCTTGGAGAATGGATCTGTGCAAGGTCATGAACTGGTCAATGTGTTCATAAGTAATCTGGAAAAGGAGGTGATTTGGAAGGTGGCAAGATTTACTGAATATAAATTAGAATTATTCAGTCTGCAAAAGTTCTCATGTTTTCTTGAATGGCAAGTTAATAAAATGGCAAATTAAATTCTGCATAGACAAATGCAAACCACATGTTAAGAAGGCATTCCTAATTATAACTGAACAATGTCAGACTGTGTGTAATCTGTTAGAATTTTGGAAAGAAAACCTAGTCACGCAGTAGGCAGTTCTGCGCAAATGTCATGTTGATGTTCAGTAGTGAAGAAAGGAAAAACAAACAGTATGAGGACAACTCTAGAGTGAATCTGAAACATCATTATATGATTCTGTTCTTAGTGCACCTGAAGATTGAAGGCTGTGGGCAGGTTCCTTGTCAGTATCATGATGTTCCATCTGAAATTAATAACACACAAATAGGTACTAAGGCCACCAGGTGATCACACATGTAGATCATTAGACGAAGAGATGGCTAGGGAGGAAGGGAGTAAACCAAAGAGGGCCAACCCTGAGATCTATGAAGTCAGTAGCACCATAAGGGAAATACATAGGAATAGCCACCATCTCTTCTCACATAAAGAACTGTGACACACACAACAATGCTCTCAAGATTCAAAACCAGAAAGGAAGTATGTAGCTCAGCCACGGAACTTACTGGCACAGCAACCTGCTGATGGTAAAATTTTGTACAGCTTCAAAGAGTGAGCCAACAGCATACTGGGTGACTTGCGTCATTGCTATGTTAACTACAAAGGTATACTTTCTCCACAATATTTCTCTACTGCAGAATCTGAAGCCCCAGCTGAGGCTATAACACAGTATGTCTTTATTGTCTTACAGCCCTGCCTCAGCTTCTTCTACTGATTATTGCAGAGAGAGGATATTTTGTCAAATGAACGTTTACAGTGACATGATACAACCACTTTACATTCACTGAAAGCAGTAAATGGGAGAAGTTGTCTTCAATTTGACATAATACATAAAAGCACAACATTTTATTTTTTCATGTCACATGACTTCATGACTTTCCTGAAGAGTTTGCTGTCTTCTGTACAACTCTTATAGCACACCTAATTCAAGAGTTGGCAAGTTCGTCTCTTTTCACTCTACCTGAAACTAGAAGTTGGCAAGAAATGTGAATAATCTAATGGTGCTCTGAGGAACTGTAAACTGCAAGCAGGAATAAAAAAAAGTAAAAATAGAAGAAACAAATTAGAATAAAGGCAATGCTTTATTATTATGGCTGAGAAATGCAATAGCTAATACGTAAGCACAACGTAATTTGCATTGCAAGCTCTGAAATCATTGTAATCTCTGTGATTTACTGATGTAATATAAAAGGAAAGTTCTTATTACAATATACTTAAGAGCCCAAACCAACCTACTTTATTATTTCAAGACTACCACATATTAAAAGATTTAAGGCAAATGGTGCTTTTCAAATTAACACATTTTTTCTTTGAGCATTGTTAAAGAACAATTTCTCCCATTTAACAGAGAAGGCATGGAACTTAATCATTCCGTCACTCTAGCTCTTCCTAAATCTAAACTGTTGACCATTTTACCTAAACTGGACTTTTAATAAATTTAGAAATAAGATGAACAGGAACTATTCCTGGTCTTAGACTTTAGCTCTCCTGAAGATGAAGATCTATTCACGATTTCCAGAGACTACATTGCATTTCATGCATATGAAGAACACATATAAAAATCTACTGTGTTTGAAATGATACTGTTTGGCTGAACAGCAGCAAGATGAGTACTCTGACTGAAGGATGAGTTAAAAAAAAATAATTAAAAATTCAGGTAACTACAGGCACATTAGGATGTTCTCACTAATGTGTACTAAAACGCAGCACTAAGCTACGAGTGATCTTAAGTTTCTGGAACAGAAAACAGATTCCAACAAGTCATTTGCTATTGTGCTACGAGAAAAACTTTCAGCCTAGAGCAGATAAGGATTGAGATCGGAATTATGAAATGCATATGAACTGGGTAACATAGAAGCAATAACTAGCTATGTTTAAGTGGGCAACAGTCAGTTTGGAGGGGAGTCATTACAGAAGTTTCTGAGGAACAGTATCATACCTAGTGACATTGGCACAAAGTCTGGGACACTGCTCATGACACAAAGTTGAGGACATCATGAAGAGACAAGAGGAGAAGAGACCCAACAAGAAGAGCCAGAGAACTTGGAGAAGCAACCCTGCAGAAATTCAATTGTTATAATAACACAGTGCACATAATCCTACACCTGTGGTTTTAAGAGGTAAGTGACAAAAAAATCTTAGGAAAGATGACTTTTTACACTGGAAATGACTGACAAGTCATGGAATTGCCGAGGTGAGTATCTCCAGAGAGGACGCCTTTAACACCGGAGCGGGGGGAAGCACAGCGTCCAGGAGCCTCAGTTTGGAGCGGCAAGAGCGACCGAGGGAGTCTCAAGTCCTCAACAGGACTTGCCCAGGAGCCGGCAGCTCAGCTGACGTGAGCAGGGACTCACCGGGGGCAGCGCCAGGAGTGACGGTAACAGCCCTCAGTGAGTAAAAACCCACCCCAGGGAGCGCGAACGACCAGGGCGTGGCGCGGCAGTTTGCGCGGCAGTTGGCGCACGCAGGGCGAGCGGGCGGCGAGCGGGCTGGTGAGCACTCGCCTCAGGACCAGGGCCTGCTCTGGGAGCTCTGCCCCGGCGGTGGCCAGCGTGGGCACCCAGACGGAGCCGATGAGAGGGGAGGCTGCGGCGCAGAGCTCAGGGTGTAGAAAGTGCCTCGACTGGTCTCTTGAGGCGAGGGCGCACAATGGACAGGGCTGCACTCGGTGCGCCCTGGTGGAGGTCCTGCAGCAGAGGCTGAGCCGTGGGAGGCTGTTGGTGAGCTAAAAGTTGCCAGGGAAGCTGAGAGGAAACTGCAATGCTTGCTCCGGGCCCAAACTGTGCAGGGGCCACAAGCGTCCACTATTGCTCATATAGGAAAGAAGGAGGGCAGCAACCCAGGAAACTGGGAATTAGTTATGAGAAAAAACAACAAAAAAAGGAGGAAGAGGACAATTAATGGCAAGGGACTTCCTCCTAAATCTGATGTCCCCACCCAGAACCGCTTCGCAGTTCTGCAGGGGGCCAACGAGAAAGCACCCACCACACCTAATGAGCACCCTGCTGATGCACCAGTAAAGAGGATCACTCCTGGTGCCTCCAGGAAAAAGCGGAGGGTCATAGTAGTAGGGGACTCTACTTTGAAAGGCACAGAGGCACCCATCTGCCGGCCTCACCCAGTCTTGAGGGAGGTGTATGTTGCCTGCCAGGGGCTTGGATCAGGGATGTTGCTGAGAGGCTGCCTGCTCTAGTAAGTCCTGCTGACTATTACCCCCTTCTAGTGGTCCATGTGGGTGCTAGTGATACTGATAGCAGTAGCCTGGAGAACATTAAGAAGGACTACAGAGCCCTGGGAGAGGTGGTTAGGGTCTCTGGAGCTCAGATAGTTTTTTCATCGATTCTCCAGGGCAAAGGAGAGGACCTTAAAAAAGCTAGGCGCATTTGGCAGGTTAATAAATGGTTAGAATGGTGGTGCCGTAGTCAGGGGTTTGGCTATTTAGAACATGGGGCCCCATTTGGGAGGCCAGGTCTACTGGAGGCTGGTGGAGGTGGTCTGACAAAGAAGGGGAAGAGCTGTTTTGGTAGGAGGCTTGCCAGGCTGGCCAAGAAAGCTTTAAACTAGATGTGTTGGGGGAGGGGAGCACTGATCCATCCCAACACTCCTGGTCAGTTGCCAGCACCTGTAATAAGTGCTTGGAGCAATGTATAGATGTTCCAGCTGCTCCAGCCATTGAGTCGGCTGCATTTGGAGCTCGGCTAAGGTGCCTCTATACAAACGCCCGTAGTATGGGGAACAAGCAAGAGGAATTAGAGATGTGTGCAAGGCTACAGGAATATGATGTCATTGGTACCACAGAAACATGGTGGGATGGCTCCTATGACTGGAGTGTCGGGATGGAAGGTTACAGGCTGTTTAGAAAAGACAGGCCAGGCAGACGGGGAGGGGGCGTTGCTATCTGTGTCAGTGAAAGGCTAGAGAGTATGGAACTCTGTCTGGGGACGGGTGATGAGTTACCAGAGTGTTTGTGGGTCAGGATCAAAGGGAGAACAGCAATGGGGGACATTACGGTGGGGATCTGCTACAGGCCGCCTGATCAAGAGGACTCTGTGAATGAAGCGCTCTACAGACAAATAGGAGCAGCCTCATGCTCACAGGCCCTTGTCCTCATGGGGGACTTCAACCATCCTGACATCTGTTGGAGGGACGGTACGGCCTGGCACAAGCAATCCAGGAGGTTCCTTGATTGTGTGAAAGACAACTTCCTCTTTCAAGCAATAGAGGAGCCGACAAGGAGAGGTGCCATGCTGGACCTCGTGCTCACCAACAGGGAGGGACTGGTTGGAAATGTGATGCTCCAGGGCAGCCTTGGCTGTAGTGATCACGAGATGGTTGACTTTGAGATCCTCAGGACAGTGAGAAGAGCATGCAGCAAGCTCACTGCCCTGGACTTCAAGAAAGCAGACTTTGGCCTCTTCAGGAACCTGCTTAGTAAGGTTCCATGGGATATAGTCCTAGAGGACAGGGAGGCCCAAGACTGCTGGTTGATATTCAAGGATCACCTGCTACGTGCTCAAGAGTGTTGCATCCCGACTAGAAGAAAGTGCAGCAGGAGGGTCAGGAGACCTCCATGGATGGACAAGGAACTTCTGAGGAAACTTAGAGGGGAAAAAAGAAGCTTATAGAAGGTGGAAGCGAGGAGAGGCGGCCTGGGAAGAATATAGCAGCATTGCCCGGGAAACTAGGGACCAGGTTAGGAAAGCTAAGGTCCAGCTAGAATTAAGTTTGGCAAGGGATGTGAAAGATAACAGGAAAGGATTCTATAGATACGTAGCAAACAAAAGACAGACTAGGGACAACGTGGGCCCTCTCCGGAAGCTATTGAGAGAACTGGCTACCATGGATTTGGAGAAGGCTGAGGTTCTTAATGACTTCTTTGCCTCAGCCTTCAGCAACAAATGCTCTGACCACACCATGAAAGTCCTGGAAAGCAAATGCAGGGACTGTGAAAATGAAGACCTTAGGCCCACTGTAGGAGAGGATCAGGCTCGAGACCATCTTAAGAACCTGAATGTGCACAAGTCCATGGGACCTCATGAAATCCATCCACGGGTCCTGAAGGAGCTGGCAAATGAAGTTGCTAAACCACTGTCCATCATATTTGGAAAATTGTGGCAGTCAGGTGAAGTTCCCGATGACTGGAAGCAGGGTAATATAACCTCCATTTTCAAGAAGGGGAAGGTGGAAGACCCAGGGAACTACAGACCAGTCAGCCTCACCTCTGTGTCTGGCAGGATCATGGAGCAGATTCTCCTGGAAAGCATGCTAAGGCACATGAAAAATGACGAGGTGGTTGGTGACAGCCAACATGGCTTCACTAAGGGGAAATCCTGCCTGACCAATTTGGTGGCCTTCTATGATGGAGCCACGGAACTGATGGACAGCGGCAGAGCAGTTGACGTCATCTACCTGGACTTGTGCAAAGCGTTTGACACTGTCCCGCATGACATCCTTGTCTCTAAATTGGAGAGACATCAATTTGATAGATGGACCACTCGGTGAATAAAAAACTGGCTTGATGGCCGCACGCAAAGAGTTGTGGTAAATGGCTCGATGACCAGTTAGAAACCTGTAACGAGTGGTGTCCCTCAGGGATCGGTGTTGGGACTGGTCCTGTTCAACATCTTTGTCGGTGACATGGACAGTGGGATTGAGTGTGCCCTCACCAAGTTTGCCGACGACACCAAGTTGTGTGGTTCGGCTGATACGCTGGAGGGAAGGAATGCCATCCAGAGGGACCGTGACACGCTTGTGAGGTGGGCCGATGCCAACCTTATGAAGTTTAACCAAGCCAAGTGTAAGGTCCTACACCTGGGTCGGGGCAATCCCAGGCACGGCTACAGGTTGGGTGGAGAAGTGATTCAGAGCAGCCCTGCAGAGAAGGACTTGGGGGTGTTGGTTGACAAGAAGCTTAACATGAGCCAGCAGTGTGCGCTTGCAGCCCAGAAAGCCAACCGTATCCTGGGTTGCATCAAAAGAAGCGTGACCAGCAGGTCAAAGGAGGTGATCCTGCCCCTCTACTCTGCTCTTGTGAGACCTCACTTGGAGTACTGCGTACAGTTCTGGTGTCCTCAACATAAAAAGGACATGGAGCCGTTGGAGCAAGTCCAGAGGAGGGCCGCGAGGATGATAAGAGGGCTGGAGCACCTCCCGTATGAAGACAGGCTGAGAGAGTTGGGGCTGTTCAGCCTGGAGAAGAGAAGGCTGCGTGGAGACCTCAGAGCAGCCTTCCAGTATCTGAAGGGGGCCCACAATGATGCTGGGGAGGGACTCTTACTTAGGGACTGTAGTGGTAGGACAAGGGGTAATGGGTTCAAACTTAAACAGGGGAAGTTTAGATTAGATATAAGGAAGAAGTTCTTTACAGTGAGAGTGGTGAAGCACTGGAATGGGTTGCCCAGGGAGGTTGTGGATGGTCCATCCTTGGCGGTGTTCAAGGGCAGGTTGGACAGAGCCTTGGGCCACATGGTTTAGTGCGAGGTGTCCCTGCCCATGGCAGGGGGATTGGAACTAGATGATCTCAAGGTCCTTTCCAACCCTTACTATTCTATGATTCTATAAGTAAGGGAACCATAAGAATATTAGCAGACTGAAGGTGAAATGGAGAGATTATGAAACATCAGTGTGAATCCTCCACAGAAAAGGAAAACAAGATTTTGTTCTGCATCAGTCAGAATATTTCTGAAAGACACATCAGGTAATTTCACAGAATTCTGAACCTGCATCTTTATCAAATATGTGGGATTCTTTAAACCAAGTTAAAAAAGATCTGCCAGGACCAGAAACCATGCACTAACAACATTATAAACAGTATGAGGCTCCTTGCTCATGAAAAATCTTTATACTGTGGTGGTATTTTACAAGGCACAATCGTCCCTAGTGCGAGATGAGCATCTCTGCAACCAGAACCAGACACAACAGGTTCCCCGGTATTTATGAATTCCATCACAAAATAAATGAAGTATCTGCATGCCTGTACCTTGCTTAACCTCTTATCCACGACAGAAAATGTACATTGTACATTGGTCTGCAAGAGCTTGAAAGGACTTCCTTAACTGATTCAGTCATAAGTATCCTTACTTTTGAAGTAATTTAACAATGCAAATTTTGAAGAAAACACTGAGAACAAGCCATTATCATATCTGATTAATCTGGGGGGGGGGGGGAATCAAGCTTCAAGTCTACAAACCCTGAGATCTAAGTGCTGAGGTAAATTTATCAATGTAGAAATGTTTCTCTGTCTCACTACTTGGTCATGTTTCTGGCTAAATGAAAAATTCAAAGTGAAAGCAATTATTTTCATTTAATATTCACAGTATATTTATCATTATTGCCCACAAAAGGGAAATACTCTGAGGTATTGTGTATCAGTTTAGTCAATTCCTGGGAGACAGAAGGTTTTTCCTCATCTTCTTTGATTGTGTTTTAGGAGCCTTTACTGTTTTAGGTATTACTGTTTGAGGCTAAAATGAAAGCAAAAAATATTTTTAAAGAAGATGTTTTTATTGCTTTTTATCCTCAGTTTTACCTAATGTTCTGCAGAATCCATTTTGATACAAAAGACAGAAAATTCAAAGAGCCCTATGCTCCCCAAAGTCCACAGTTTTTTGGAAAGAGCACTTCAGTTTCTGTAAATGTTAAAACACATATTAGGAACATCTTTATTTTAGCTAGAGGATTTATCTATACAAGCCACGTACGAAAAGAGTTCTCCCTTTAAGCTTACCATCATAGCTATTTATTAACAGATAATTAATATAAACTGCCTTTGCACAGCAACAGGCATTCTACTGCATCATCCTATCACTCTCAAACACTTATTTTCTGCAAAGAAAAAGAGTTTTGGGAACTTGTTGAGTAATATTAATCTAGTGCAACTTGATGCAACTTTGCTCTTCAACCTTGAAGCTGATCCTGCTTGAAGAGCAAGAGTCTGGACCAGGTGATCACCAAGGTTTCTTTAACTTAAATTTTTCTATGACCCTACCATTCTATATTAATTCTGATATTAGAGAGTTTGAAGAAGAACATATGGCAGAAATTTCTAAAGTACTACCAGTATTAGGGAATCTGCACCTGGAATCCTCCAAAAGCCTTTCACAAAAATATAAGCTTTCAGAGACTAGAAACACTGGCAATTCAGAGTATTTTTAACTTGTTAATATAAGACCTATGTTATCCCACACATATGCAGAGTTAAGCATATAGCATGATTCAAAATTTTTTGGAGTAACTTAGCTTTAAAGAGATTCTACTTCCTTTGTTCGTTTATCCTTTTTTTCCTAATACCATGAAGAGGGCTGTGTAACATATGATATTTCTTTTTTTGCTAACAAGACTGCGTGCACATCTATCAGATAAACAGCAAATGAGAATACTCAGCTTAACATTGAATACTCAATACTTATTTCCTGGTCAAAGTAGAGCTGCTAAAGTATTGCCTGAGCAGAAAAATTAGTTTGCTAAAGGTCTTTGAAACAGAAGCTAGTAAGAAAGAGACTTTTTAAAAAGTCAAAACCAAAGTCAAAAGATAAGCATCACAAGAAGACAAGGATGGGATGCCAACCTATCCTAGGGAGTAGTGAGGACCAATTCACTTACATGACCAAGCTATAGCTAGGAAAGCCTGGTGTACTGGAAGCAATTTCTTGATCAGAAAACATATCTTGCCCCACACAGGAGAATGCAGCGCACCAGCAGATCTCTGCTAATAAAATGCTTCTGAACAACAAAGACAACAAGGCAGAAAACTGCACATAGGGCTTGCTTTGTCAGAAAATGTGTATTCTTTATTATGTCAACAGATGAATACTAGTGGTATGTTCCAAACAACACTGCAACTTAAGTTTTGTCTACAACAACCTCCTCCCACTGGGAAGTTAAGCCATAACAAGAATGCTCACACAGCTGGAATTAGGGAATTTATCTACAGGTGACTGTGAGAAATAAGCACTAGGTTCATGAAAAAGACAGCTTTTCTAATACTGAGGGGTTGCTAGACAGATCAACCCCAAAGGGGCCTGGGACTGCTGGGCCCTGGCTGAAATGCCAGGAGATTACAGTTTGCTATCCTCTGCAGACTGGAAGCAAACAGAAGGGAATTTGGTGAGTTTCTCAACACACAGTTTGTCCAGATCTCTGAACAAACTGAACAGATCTGCAAAAGAAGAAATATAACAGAATGCTGCATTTGCCGTCACTGTTGCCGGATTATTTCTAGAGGTATTTTCTCCTCAGTATAAAGTGTTTTCCTATCTGAAAATATTCATAACTCATAATAGCAAATCAGATTAGTAATAAGAAAATAACTCAAACACTGAAATGAGAAAAGATGTTTAAAAAACCACTGAGGTCCTCAGGAAAAAATGAGATTGGCTGAACCCTCCCCCCCATAACTCTATCTGTACTTCAACACAATCCATAATTATGCATCTAAAATTTTATTTCTCATGAGGCACAAGAGTAATGTAGCTTGTTTTCCTCTTTACCATTCACCAACTACAATTTTCTTTTTTTTAATCTTAAGAAGTTATCATTCTTTACAAATACACTTCAGAAAACTGCTCATTTTACCCTTTAAAGAAGCTTTTGAAGACTTTAATTATTCGAAGAAAATTCAATAATTGCTTGCATAGCCAATTAAGTTCAGATTTATATTCCAGAACTATCAGATAATGTTGAAATGATGTATGAAGAACAGCATCATAACTTCCATTAAGTACCCATAAATTCTGTGTTTAGATTCATTATCAATCAACCAAATCAACTGTCTGAATATATTACACATTTGTTTACATTAATGCCTAAACACTTACAACAAAAACAGTGCATGAAAACATTTGGCCTCAAATGTCTTTGTTTATTCACAATTAGCGGTACTTCACAAAGTATTAAAGCATTTTGAATCCCCAGTCCATTAGCCTCATTTGGATAGAGCCTTCCCACACAAAGTTAAGAGATGTACGTAACTGAAAAACTTAAAAGCTTAGCATAGGAGTGATACTTGGTTATATCTTTAAAGATGGAGACTAAGAATAACATCTGGAGCATCCATTTTAAATTGCACTCAGCACGCAGCATCAGATAAGAACTCATTTCAATCTTTTATGCAGTGCTGGTCCAAGGATAGAGGCAAGAATGTGAGATAGGGGTATCACATGTTTTTAAAACTAACTAGCATAAAAGGACAATATAAACATGGTTCTAGGGGAAGAAAACTTTGACTAAAAAGCTGCCCGGAAGCCTTTTGGACATCTTGTCTGACTGGTTTCCTTGCTCCAATCTCAGGCCATGATGCTTGGATTTCTGTTTTATGGTAATGGATGCAACACATTGACAAAATCCGAAGTATCAAAAGAGATAAAGGATGACAGAAATTTGCAAACTAAATACAGAGACAGATCAGAGCTAGTGTGTTACTAAAACTTACAAGGAAGAACACATTGTTAGTATAAAAACAGCACTTCTAGCAGAGCATCGACTTTCTCAGCAATCAGTCTCACCTCAGTACCTGGCAAGATTATGAAGCAGATCCTTCTGTAAACTATGCTTAGGCACATGGAAAATAAGGATGTGACTGATGACAGCCAACATGGCTTCACTAAAGGCAAATTGTGCTTGATGAAAGTGGTGGCCTTCTGCGACAGGGTTACAACACTGGTGGATAAGGGAAGAGCAACTGACATCACCTATGTGAACTGGTGCAGAGTGCTTAACATTATCCTGCTCAACACCCTTGTCTCTAAATTGAAAAGGCATGGACTTGACAAATGGACCACTCGGTGGATAAGGAATTGGCTGGATGATTGCACTCAAAGAGTTGTGGTCAATGGCTCAATGTCCAAGTGGAGATCAGTGATGAGTGGTGTTCTTCAAAGGTTGGTATTGGGATCAGTGCTGTTTAACGTCTTTGTTGGTGACATGGGCAGTGGGATTGAGTGCACTGTGACATCAAGCTGAGTGGTGTGATTGACACACTGGAGGGAAGGGATGCATCCAGAAGGACCTGGACAGGCTCGGGAGATGGGCCTGTGCAAACCCCATGAAGTTCAACAAGACCAAGTGCAAGGTCCTGTACCTGGGTCAGGGCAACCCCAAGCACAAATACAGGCTGGACAGAGTCTGGATTGAGAGTAGCCCTGAGGAGAAGGACTTGGAGATGTTGGTTGGCAAGAAGCAGAACATGAGCTGGCAGTGTGCGCTTGCAACCCAGAAAGCCAACTGTATGCTGGGCTGCATCAAGAGGAGCATGGCCAGCAGGTTAAGTGAGATGATTCTACCCATCTACTCCACTCTTGTGAGACCCCACTTGGGAGTGCTGCATTCAGCTCTGGGACCCCCAACATAAGAAGAACATGGACCTGCTCAAGTGAGTCCAGAGGAGGGCCATGAAGATGATCAGAGGGCTGGAGTACCTCCTGTATGAAGACAGGCTGAGAGAGTTGGGCTTTTTTAGCCTGGAGAAGGCTCTAGGGAGACCTTAGGGCTGTTTGCAGTACCTAAAGGGGGACTACAACACATCCGGAGAGGGTCTTCTGTAAGAGTAAGTAGTGACAGGATGAGGGCTGATGGCTTTCATCTTGAAGAAGGTAGATTTACATTAGAGATTAGGAAGAAGTACTTCACTGTAAGGGTGGTAAGAAATTGGAACAGGTTGCCCAGAGAAGCTGTGGCTGTCGCACCCCTGGAAATGATCAAGATCAGGTTGAATGGAGCTTTGATCAACCTGGTCTACTGGGAATCGTCCCTGCCCATGGCAGAGGGGTTGGAACTAGATGATATTTAAGGTCCCTTTCAACCCATTCTATGATTCTATATGAGACCACGAATGTCACCCCACTTCATGTGATTTCAGTATATCTAGGCTTAACAGAAAAATGACAGATGACACAAGCACTAAAGTGTGTTAAAACACTCAGCCATGACTTTATTTATATACATTTATATGGACATGGTTTGGAAGATAGAGCTATGACAAAGGGCTGCCCAGAATAGGAAATACTGTTGACTAATAATCTTGACCTTTCTCATACAATTGAAAAACAGGCATAAATCGTATCATTACAGCAAGCCACTGAGCAATGCCTTACTCATGGTCCTAAATATTTCTATCTGCCTGAGGTAAGAAGGAGCAAATCTTTCTTCTTCCACTTGTCTTTGGCCATCTTACAGGGTTTGCCTGCTGTGTCCAGAAGTTTTTTATACTTTCAGGATCACCTTTCAGGATGCAGGTGTAAATACTGTGTTCAGTGAGATGTGACACCATATCGCCAAGATAAAGAAGATTTACAGAGCCTTTTTCTGCACAGGTAACTCTAGGTTCCCCTCTTCCTTCACTCAACTAGTGGTGCTTTGTATTCCCATTATGCAGAGGTTTTGCCTGCCTGGGTGCAGGGTCTGTTCTTCCCAGGCAGGGGCAGGTGTCTGAGTTTGGCACTGGGAGCAGAGTCACAAAGATAACTCAAAGTAAAACCTGCCTCTAGTCAGATTTTTCTAATACTAGGAACATTAACTTTGTAGAGGAAATATATATTCATGCAGCTACAATAACACAGGAATAATTTACAAATAATAGATAACAGAAATCAGACATGTCTTTTTTGCTAGGACAAAGAAATAGAAAATCAGCAGATGTAAAATGAAGAAAAGTAAAAAGTCTGTGTGTGACAAAGTACCTAAGGGAGCCAAGGCTTCTTAACATTACTGAGGCTCTGAAGTTAGCATGAAGCTAAAGGGATTAAACACACAGATAATAAGAACATCCAAGACAACATTATCAGGGACAAGAGCAGTGAGAACCCTTGCTGCTTCAGGGCGAAAGCAATTTGGTAGTTCAATAATGGCCCATTGTAAGCTCTCAGCATGAGCTCACTGCAAAGATCAAGCCTACAAAATGCAGTATTAATAACTCTTCCCAGAGAAATGTATTTAGTAAAAAATAAGAACTTGACCACTTTTACGTACATCGTATCACATTAACATACTGAAAAGAGGATTTTCAATATCTCTGGACAACAAAACAATAAATGTGGACTGGGGAAAAAAACATTTTTTTTTAAATTGGTAAGCACATCTTGGGGACACCTGAACACATTGCAAAGTCCCATTTTCAACTCTCATGTTAAGTGAGAAAACAGAAGCATCAGCAGACCTACCTAGCATGGAACAAGACTCTCTTCTATCTCTGCTAATTAAATACTTCCTTCTTACAATGAAATTAAACATAGAATTTATAGCAACCTCTGCAAAATTTGGGAATGACCGAAACCTGCTTCTGATGCCTAGTAGACCTAAATGTGGCTTCCCAGAAGTAACCACTGGGGAATTAAAGACTGAAGTAGCGCACCCGGAAAGTCAGAATCCTCAAAAAAACCCCAACAGGCAAAATCAATACAGTAAGACTTTCTGTTAATACTTGTCCATTCTCTTGACAAAAAAGCTGCTCGGCAGTCTGCATACTGATAGCATGCACAATAGGACAGGTGTAATCTTTTTTTGATTTAATCTTCCTACACTCGCACTACACTGAGTCATTACTCAGCTGAGGAAGTGAACAGCATGATCTCTCTGTCAACCTAGTTTTCCCTTCTTGCTTTGTCAGAAAGAGAAAAAAAACAGATGTTCAAATTAAGATTTTACTTCTTATGCTATAGTCTAGGAGATTAAGCATACCTTCCTTCCAGCTGGTTTTATTAACATTAATGTTCATGATAAACTATGAACTGTCCTTAAGCCAAACATCCAATTAAATAAGTACGGCAGGATGCCTGTTACAATGTTTTTCTCAAAAGAAATAACAATTATATGGCCATTATACCTTTCCACAGGCACAGCTGTGTTTTCTGACTGGATGGGATGAAAATACAGCATTAATTAACATAAACATATTCTGACAACATCATTGAGAATTAGTCTTATGCTACAAATATTAAAATCTAAGCCTACTGAGTTATATGCTTCATGGGGACTGGATATGTCTTCATCCTCTCAGTATTATAAAATATCCTTAACAAGATCCTCCACTGCTGGATTTCTGAATTGGGAAGTGCTGCTGATTAGTAAAAAGAAAAAGTCTTCCAACTAGAGAGTAGTAATTTAAAACCCATTTTATACTGCTTTATACATCTTTATGGTTGAAAATGTTTCTGCTTTTAATACACATTTGAAGAGCTATATTATGAAAAAAGTGGTATTACCCTCCTAATGGCATTTTCTAATTCAAGTCACAGAATTCAAACTAATTTCTTTTCAGGTAGTAAATGACCTGCTCTTTCACTGGCTCTTCAGCAATAAACCTTAGCAATTTTAATACAAGTAACAAAAGCAAGTCCAGCTTGGTGACTAACTTATTAAGAAATTCATAATCTACACGCACTATGTCTTGTATAACATTCTATAACATCATATCAAATCCTTGTGTTTTATACCAAATTTGTGATAGCATAATCAAATATACAGAAAATAGTTCTAGGAATGCTTACCATTGAGATTTTGGAAGAAAAAAGGAAAAAAAGTAAAGAAAAAAGATGACAAATGGAAAGTGCAATAGGGTACAGCAAAAGGCTGGGATTCATATATTTGGAGAAATACTCAGGGGGAGCAAATTCCTGGTGAAAACCATTCAGAAAAAAAAGAAAAAAGGATTTTTGATTTTACCAATACAATTGACCTAAATAATTCAGAAATTAGTTGGCCCTTGTTTTTATTAAATCATTGGTTGGCTTGATTTGTGTTTTGAATAGAGGACGTAGGGCAGAAGGGCATAGGAAAAGGAGAGTAAAAATCAAAATAAAAATGCAATAGTTCATTTTAATTTTCTCCTGTCTTTTACTGTAAAATGTTATAATACCTTGAAGGAATGAGACCAGAACTATAGAGAGCTGGGGTTATTTATGTAAGATAACATTAAACTTACTTTAATGGGTTGAATATTAAGAAAACTACCCCTCTGTCAAGATGGCCAAGATTTCTATTTCATAATGATAGTGACACCATATTGTAAGGTAAACTCTTTTGCACACAATTTCATTCTATGATCAGCTTGAAAAAACATTACAAAATTCTTTGAAACCCACCTAACAGTATTACTACATTTGTTTCCTTGGAGGCATGCCTACAGGAAGCTGTTATTTCTGTTACAACTGTGCCTACCAATTCCTATAAAGAGTAAAACCAGACAAAGCTTGTTTACAATACCGAACAGAATGGGGAAAAGAACAAAGGACTTCAGAGAGAGATAATAGGATTAAGTTCATTCAAAAATATGACAACAATTTTTTTTTTTCCTATACTGTAACTGAAAACAGATGTGCAATGTGGGAATTCAAGTGGTAAGGCAGAAATAGTATTGACAAACAATTTGCACTGAGATAGGGTTTAGAAGGATGGGTTGAAATGTTACTGCATCTGTTCCAAACCCAAGTAGACTTTGCCTTCTGAGAAAAACTATATACTCTAATGTGGAAATTACCTCATTCATATATGGAGTTCATAAATCTTATTCAAAAAGGAAGAAAAAAATAATGTAGTGGAACTTCCCACTAATCAGCTAAAATGCACTAAGAATTAAAGGCATACTGGTTATTGTTCCTACCACTATTGTGAATATGCTGAAGTGATCAACTGTTTGCTGAAAGATTTCAGCAAGGAAGCAGAAGAATCAACAATCTTCACTTTGGAAATCAGTTTTGTTCTTTTTAGTGTCATCTGGGTTCTTTAACATTTAAAACATCTGTCAACAAATTTTCCTCACAGATATCACCAGCAGGAGGTTGGGGAATCAAAAAGAGGTCTAAATATACAGATATGGCACCATTTGGAATTGCAGTGATCTCTTTCACCAAATACACATGTTGTATTTAATTTATTTGTAAAAGGAAAAATAATGCTGTTAGTAACTCAGATTTAAGCTTTTTCATACTTAATTACCTTAGCTATGCAAGGCATATATTAACGTATTTCAATCAGTACCAGTCTGAGTTATAGCTACACTGATGACATAGAACAGTTCAACACCACAATAATGAAAAAACCCCAATCTAGCCAAAAGGATCTTTTTGTATAAATAATTAGGAAGCATGTAAATTGCATCAACCCCTTTCTATATTTCAATCATACTGAAAAACCTCTTTTCTCATTTTACAATTTTATTCTTTCTCTCATTCAGGTTAAAGAAACTGCAGGCATATGATCTGTTCCTCAGTTCTTTTCCAAGATAGGAGTCTACAAACTACTGACCCCTAATTTTAAAACGCCCCCTTAAAACATAATGAAATGAGCCTTCACATTAAATTTATTTTTGTATAAAACAAACACAGAATTCTAATTACTGAATTTTCAGCAAATTCCTTCCTGAAAGTCCTTCCCATGCACGATTTCAAAGAAAAAGCAAAACCTGGATGCACCACACACAGCAAGGAGCACTTTCACTTAATAAAGCTAATAAACAGGATTATGTCTCCCTACACACCTTTTCTCTTATAAAAACTCAAAAACATTGATGCAAGGATAGAATTAAGCCTGACCTCCAGTGTCTGAGTCTAGGAGATTTCAATGCTCTATTCTTTACTAAATTATGGATGCAATTTTCCTGTTCCTTGCCAAGAAACAAAAATTAAAAATAAGTACCTGTAATCCCATCCATACTACATAAATAATTGCTCTTATCCAATTTTGGACTTCACAAGAGAGTTCAGGATCAAAGGTATGAGACATCACAGCCTAGGGCTGGAAGATTAGAGAGTTCAAAGCACAAAGGCTCAAGCTTGGGTCAAGAATAGGGCCGACTCCTGGCTGCTACAATTTAAACAGTTTGGTCTCCTAGATCCTTGGCACAGGCATCATCCTTTGAATTAATTAAGGCAAATTAGAAAAAAAAAAAAAATCCACTCTTCTTTTAGCTACTGCTGAACAAAAAAGAATGTCGAAAAGAGAACCGCTGTTGGCTCCAAAAGCTGCATCCTCTGAAACCTACAGTCTTCTGCATCTGTCCTCCTTGATACCTGTAATCACTTCTAGTGTATTTTTTACTTAAAACCTTGGTCCTGGCCAGTGCTTCTCTACCAGTTGCAGTCTCCATTCCCCTATTCCTTTCCTATCCAGATTCCTGTGTATTTTTGTGCCCCTCCGCACTCCTTCCTGCCACACAAGGATGTTTCTGTTTCACCCCCGTTGAGTCACTGCATTGGTGTGCTTTGGTGGAATATTTTCACAAAACATAAACAAATCTGTTCATGGCACAGAAAATTTCAGACCAAGTGGTTCAAATCTAGCAAAATTATAAGCAAAGAAAATGAAGGAAGACTTGTAAGGCCAAAATTAACAGCAGCGCAATTTGTCCAGGGTACACTAAATAATACCATACTCTCTGCTTAAGAACAGAGGCAACCCTGGGTTTCTTATACAGAATTAAGTTTTCCTTCTACTCACTAAAGCAAAAGACAAAAAAAGCAAAGAAAATAAATGTCTTTGATCAAAAGTCCAGGTATGTTTACATGATGCATTCTGCTTCATCAAAAATTTTCTGTCACTCCTATTACTATAGTACCTGTGCTTGAAAAATGATCATACAGATTGTGACTGTTTCTATGACCCTCAACCAGGAGGCAACATGGGACACGAGCCTGAACTCATAAAGCCTTGAAGCAGAACTGTAGCACCCCTGTGACAAACCTTTGATGGAAGCAATCCAGCTTAGACTTGCAGGCTCAGCACTGTGCGTATTGTATTTATAGCTGTCTACTCGTATGAATGAAATCTTTGCTGAGAAAACACTTACACTAGCAAAGTGCTTTGCACAGATGTTCAAGAGCTATGAAAAAAATTACAAATTAAGCTGATTTTATACTTGGTTATATTTTCTTTTAAAACAGATGGTTTTCTTTTTATGGCTTTTGAAGCCTATTTTTATACGTATTCTAATTATCTCTATTCCATCTGTGCAGTTTAATTACTGACTTATTTCCCTTTTTAGTAAGATATCCATCTCCGTATATTTAATTACTATCTATAGTGAGGCATGCAAATAACTTCATTTTCCTATGAAAGTGATGCATCTTCTCAAGACAGCATAGATAGGACATGCCATCAAAATTAAACAAACATCACAAATAACCAAACAAACTGCAGAGAGAAAGAACTGCCACTGCAGTTCCCTTTACCAGGCCGTATATGTTACCAGTTAACTGTAAAAACCCGCTTTGTGGATGAGACAAAATAATGTATATACTAATTCAATGTCCAATTCCACTTCATTTTTCATAAAGCTTGCCCAGAAATGCATTACAACTGTCTCTGCAAATCCACAAACTCTATCTCAAGGTCTCTGAAAAAGTCTGTCACTTTTCAAAGTAAGCATTAAGATACAACTAGTGCCATTTCCAGTTCAAACTTGGGCAGACTCATTCTGATTTTGATGTAATTCTGCACATACAGAGAAACTGGCAGCACTTCCCCTTGGGAGTGCCTTTTTTTTTGTAAAGTCTTAAAACATAATGTGAGTCCTGTTACGAACATCCTCAAGATTTCAACACAACCCTGTCTAAATGGTACAGGTGCTTAAACAGTCATAAGGAAACACAGCAACAGTAAAGAAATAGTATAATGGATTTAGTTCACAATTCACAGTTGTGAGATTATGTATATGAATACCTAAAATTTAGGGAAATGGTGCAGTTAGCTCCTTAAGTGATCACCCAGATTAGTGAAACTAGAATGGTTGCTTTAACAGACGAAAAATTTTTCAGTAGTTTTTTTTTTTTTTTTTAATCATGGCTTTTCTACACACGTTAGAAGCTTCCAGCCAAATGGAGTGTGCAACATCATAAGCATTTATCACTATGGCTCATAAATCATTTCCTTTCCAAGAGCAATTGTCTAGAAATAACTACATTTCAATGGTGACATTCTAGTATAAGCAAATGATGTACAAAGCCTGAAGCAGTAATATTGCCACAAGCTAATATGTATATCAATTTAAATTCTGAAAGTCTTTTAAGAACGCATGCAACTTTTCAACAGGCTGATACAAACGGGATCAAATTGTACCCGAAAAAAGTAATCTTTCACATTTGACCTAGCAATAGTCACACTGATCTGATAATGATGGAAGAAGGCAAAAGCTATGTACTACCATTCTTTGTAAACAGAAGCTGCGTTTAATTTATATCAGAGCTTCTGTGAAACATAAGAACTTGCTAACCACCTTATGACAGCTGAAGTGTTTTTTTAGAAAGATAAACAACTGAGAAGATCCTTCCCTAGGAACTGGCAGATTGCACACGTCATAGTGCATCACTGACTAAGAACACAGGGTTTATGTGAAGAAAATTATTACCCCTTTCATTGTAATTACCACCAAGGAAAAATTTCAGAACTGTAGCTTGTTGTGCTGTATTGGGTTTGCATGGAAAGCTTTTGGTAGCAGAGGGTCTACAGGGGTGGCTTTTGTGA
Organism: Strigops habroptila; assembly: GCF_004027225.2. Taxonomy (NCBI): domain Eukaryota; kingdom Metazoa; phylum Chordata; class Aves; order Psittaciformes; family Psittacidae; genus Strigops; species Strigops habroptila. Next base: position 54,301,161 of record NC_044302.2, on the reverse strand, counting down.
GAAGGTGCTGGAAATTTCCCTCATGTCCAATAGAGCCTACGTCAACCAGCTCCAAGACAGACCAACTGCTGGCCAAGGCGGTAGTACCTCTGCGATTACATATTTCAGAAGGGGAAAAAACTGGTGCACAACTGCAGCTGGAGGAGAGGAGTGAATATGTGAGTGAAACAGTCCTGCAGACACCGAGGTGAGTGAAGAAGGAGGGGAGGAGCTGCTCCAGGTGCTAGAGCAGAGATTCCCCTGCAGCTTGTGAAAAAGACCATGATGCAGCAGGCTGTGCTCCTGCAGCTCATGGAAGTCCATGATGGAGCAGATCTCCACCTGCAGCCTGTGGAGGACTCCACACCAGAGCGGAGGGATGCCTGAAGGAGGCTGTGATCCCATGGGAACCTCGTGCTGGAGCAGGCTTCTGGCAGGACCTGGCCATGCGGAGAGAGGAGCCCACACTGGAGCAGGTTTGCTGCAGGACTTGTGACGCCACGCAGGACCCACACTGGAGCAGACTGTTCCTGAAGGATGCACCCCATGGAAGGGCCCCACGCTGGAGCAGTCTATTCCTGAAGGGTGCACCCCATGGAAGGGACCCAAGCTGGAGCAGGGGAAGAGTGTGAGGAATCCTCCCCTGAGGAAGAAAGAGCAGCAGAGACAACTTGTGATGAACTGACCACAACCCCCATTCTCCGTCTCCCTGTGCTGCTGGGTGAGAGGAGGCAGAGAATTTGGCTGTCATCCCAGCCTTGTTGTATTTGCAGGGAGCAGTGCCAACTGCAAAAGGTATTCAATAAATTGGCTAAATAACATCAACAACAACAGACACTGACTGCAAATATACGTCTAGATGCACCATGATACTGTTTGGGTGTCACTGGACTGACCCCCAAAGACCTACATGAGCTCAAGCTCATGCAAGGGTTTCTGCTAAATCCAAACTACTTCCAGGAACATGAAACTTCTAGTTCTGTATCCTTTTCCTGCCTTTCCTTGTTCTTCTCTTCCCCATTGTGCTCTTTTTCTTTCTGGCCTCTTCTCTGGAAGTGAGAGGGAAAGGATATTCATTGAAGATTAAACCACAGCTCAGTTCAAAGAAGTTCCACCCCCTCCATCTCCAAAACTTTCCAAAAGAATGCTAAGAGCACTCTTTTTCATTAAAAACAAACCAAAACAACTCTCTGCACTTAAAGAAAACAAAGAAGACTAAAAAAATGCAAACCTTCCTCAGAACTTTGTATTTCAAACGCTTTAGTCGTTTCCCACCTTTCTGTATTTTAATGAAGTGTTCAGAAGGTTTAAGTAGCAATTACTTGACAGATACAAGTCTCTGTATCTGAACCGTGTATGACTGCTTAGTATTTTTCAGTGACAGAAGCACACTAATACAACTGAATTTCTGAGCTCCTTTAATCTAACAGGATTAGCATATTCAGAATAAATAGACGTTTGCAATATATTAAGAAAAGATCTGTTTAAAAACACAGGAAATCTGTCAGTTATCACTAGAAATTAATGAGACTTTTCTAATGTGATAGAAAGCTCTACAAGCCAATGGTTTGAAGTGTGCTAAACACTTGGATGTGCTTTCACAGTTCATTTACAGCAGCTGGCATAAGCCAAACTCATACATTTTCTCTAGGTCAGTTTGTCTGACAATATTTAATAGAACAGCTTTGTTTTGGAACAGTGGATTTGACATTTTCTTGTGCACCCTCCTAGGTAGTTCTCCCTGTGCTTTTATATGCAGCTGTAACAATCTCCCTGACTATCATGCAATCACAATCGCTGCCAGTAGTCTTGGGAGTGGAGTGCGAACAAGGTAATGACACAGGTTTCCAAATAAGATGCTGAAAAACTTTGAGATGCAGCCACAGGGCATCTCAAAGGAAAGATATGAGAGTATATGCTACAGTTGTGGAAATGGATCCAGGAACCATTGTTCTGAAACTTGTTAAGATGGTACCTAGAATAACCTAATACCAGTGCTTTAAGCAGCTCCTCCCCACCTCTGCCTCCAGTAGGTTCACAGATGTTGAGGCCAGGAAGCACCAATGCGATAATTTACTTTGACTTTCTGTATTACACATTCTACAATATTTTATGCTGAAATTCCTGAAACAACCCTATGAATTCTGAGTAAGTGATATCTTTTGAAAAGACCTGGAGAGAAAAAGCTTACATACCTACTCATAAGTTGTTTCAACAGTTAATTGCCTTGCATTGTGCCTTGCTTCCTGTCTAAATTTGTCTTGTTTAAATTGCTTTTGTATCTTGTGACGTTTTTAGGATTGGAAAGTGTACACCAAATCAAAATATCCTTCCCGTGCAAAATTTGCAGTATCAAAAGGGATAAGGAATACCTGGGGAATATAAGATGGAAGTAGCTTTGTGGAATTCCAGTGCTTCCACTCAGAACGCCTTAAAATTTGGGTCTTTTAGCGAATCATTTATACATACTTAAAACAACCAAACACTGCTGAATATTCTGAGCACGGAAAGAAGAACAAGTATGTAGGTAAAGGAAGGAAGAAGAATGTCTTCTGTATATGAGAAAAGTTCAACTTTCTCTTTCACTGTTCGTACTTGTGGCTTATGTATTTCTAATTCTCTCCCTCTAGACTATATATTTCACAGTATTTACAGAAGACCTGCGTATATATTATTTTATCGTTTAACTTCTCCTTTTGCCTGCTTTTTTTGCTATACAGAGCAGTAATTTGAAAGGCAGAAAACCGGTCTGACTTATTGTTCCATGAACTTACTAATACAGCTTTAAAGAAGGCTCAGAACCAATCAAACCTAAAAAGAGATTTCTTTGAAGCAGTGCAACGTATTTCCAATTTTATCAAAGACCAAGATTGGCTGTTAATTCAGCCAATATTTTGGTCTTCAGCATTTTACCATCTTCTGAAGTAATATAAGGAAACAAGCCTCCATGTCTTCAAACCAGAAAAAAGGATAAATTTTTATCACTATTAAAAAAACCCAACTGCTCCTGGGTCTCATGAAACCTTTCATCAGACCCTACACATTGGTAAATATCAAAGATGTATACAAAATACTATCTCAGACCTCAAATCTAGGTTAACCAATTATACTTAAATAGAATATAATCAAATTCTATTACTGGCTTCTCAAATTACCATTATTTGCCTGAATATTGACAGGCAACATGCAACCAGGTACCTGGCAGCAATCTGAAGTGAAGAGAGGCAATGCCAACAAGAAGTGAACAAAAGAGACAAACATTTGGAATATAAATCAAAAAAACCCAACAAGCCAGTTAAATATTTGTTATTCGAGCAGAAGAACTAGGCGCAAGATGGGGATGGAAACACAGGAGGAAAACAGCAATGGGTGAAGCTGGAAACATGCTTCAAAGCATTCAGAAGAATTCACGAACCCACTCTAGAAAACAGAGTAAGCTGCAAAAAAAAAAAAAATCTCACTGGTTTTGCTAGAGCAGATGTTTTGTTTTCAGAATATAGCTGCGCCTGTCTTTTTCAGCTATGTATTTATCTTTCAAATATACCTATAGCACCTTTAGCATCAAGTTTTCCATTACAATATATAACTCTGGAAGAAAGATATCAAAATTTGAATTGCCAGCACCTGTGATTATAGTTAGTACTTCATCACTCATATAAAAGAACACTTTCACCCCTTGTTGCCTCAATTTCATACAGAAAAAGTTAGAAAGGTTTGTGTCATTGTACTGAAAGAGATTTTCGTGGAATCTCAATCATAGAAATAACAGGAAAATCAAACCGTCTCTTCCTAGAATTTTGTCTTTAAAAAGATTGGATTGACACAGCAAGACATTTCTGTGTTTTCTGCCTTTAACTACAGACACTTGGATATTCTGAATCTTTAGTAAATACATAATTTCTTTCACCTTTTAAAACTGTAATTGAGATCAGCAGGTGTTAAAACAAAATAGAGCTTTAGACATTGTGAACAAAACCTGCTTCCTATTCTCCTTCACATGTTTGTTCCTGGATTCCAAAGATAACAAATTGCATTGCCCAGCCTTTAAAGGAAGAGTTATGGAAAAGATATAAACTTCCAATGCACAGAATGTGAAAAAGAGAGGTTTTGTATATTGCATGGTGGGTAAGAGAAGCAAATTACAGAATTCATACATATAAATATTTCATATATTTCACAAAGATCTATTGCCTTATATAAAATTTTATATTTAATATGTGTAGTAGTTTATATGTAATATATGATTTATAAAAGTTCTTCATACGATTAGTGAAAGAATACCTACAGGAATTTGAATTTCCCTACAAACCCAAGCATGATGTCTTAATGCTCCAAAGCATTGCTTGAAATAGCAGCAAATGTAAAACTGATTAATTAAAATGTACATACAGTGGTGACCACCAATTTCCTTGCAGATCTACTATCTGCACAGACAAGGAAACCCAGAGGTTTTCACTTTCAGATGTATTTAAACTGACATTTATTCCTTCATGTGGTATGGAAACCAACGAACAACTCCTGAGATGAAATGAACTCAGTATGAAAATCTGGCAATTAGGGAGGATGACCTCCCTATTTTCTTCAGTGGTTTGGAGAAAGGAATGCCAGGGCTCTTTATGTGGCTTAATGAATACACTAACTTCTTGTTAGTCTGGCACCATCTATTGTATATCTTCTGAACTGTAGATCATTTGGACCTCAGTCTGGTAAAGCGCTTTTCAAAGATAAAAGATGCTGTGATAAATAAAGCAATCTCATTAATTCAAATGCAGTTAGAAATGCACTTACTCTCATTTGTAACAATAAGTCCTTAAAAACTTCAGGTTAGGGGGTTTAGTTTTGTTTCTGGTTGGTTGGGGTTTTTTTTTGACTGAAAGCATTATTGTTAGCTGGGTCTATTTTTATCACTTACTGGATGCCTCTTATATTCCTTTGAGTGCACTAGCTTTGCGCAGTTTGGGACTGTAAGTAGAACAGAAAGACTGAACTCTTCCGCATTTGTTCAATTTTTAATATATTTTTTAACTGACTTTTAACCTTGCTGCTTGCTGCATCTTCACATTCCCTCTTCTAAGCACTTTGCAGCTCAGAGTGGGAACAGTGACCAGCATAGTACAGATTTCAGCTGCTGTCCATAAACTCAGGGCAACACATTTAAAGAAGGTGCTGGTACAAAACTGGATTTACTGCTGCCACCAAAGAACTCCTCACTGTGTTGCTGCTGCCTATTTGGGTGATTACAGCCATATATAGGACCTGAAGGACAGATCTTGCCCTAGGTTTTCTCCTACATCTTTGGGTCTTACTCCTAAAGTCTCATATCTCTCCATGCCATATTTGCTTTATTCTGATCAAACAACAGTTACTTTGTGTTTCCAGTGCCAATTTGTTTATTTCTTCCCCTTTGTCCTGACAGGTTTTGACCTTTGATTGATTTTAATTATCTTATGCTATTATTTTAGCCCACCAGAAAGTTACAGTAACACAGCTGAGTTATCTAATATGCTCCTTCAGTTGCTGTTACAATTATTACCCTGCTTATTCTCCCATAGCAAAAATATCAGTACTATCTCCACACTCTTAATTACCACCCCTAAGAACTCAGTCCATTTCTTAATGTTCTTTCCTTTGTTAGGTTACCAACCTCCCCACCACTGCACCCAACTTCTTCAGCCCCAAACTCCCTCTCAATTCACTCCACTGTAGTGCCAGCACTGTATTCTGATTTTCTACAGTATCATGCATGCTTTCGTTCTCCCTCCTCTGCCACCATTTTTGGAGGCATTGTGCCTTGTGGAGACAAGAAGATACCAGAAATGCAATTTAACTAAGTAACACATCTAAGAACAACCTGGCAGCAAGTAAGCTAAAAAAGGACCATCCATTTTCATGGTCTAACAGACAGACTAATAGACCAGAACATCCATTAAGGGTACACAGTCAAGCTTACAAACCACAGGCACTTACATGCTTTATAGTTAAACCTGGTATTAGATTCCATATATTACCTTTGGCAAAGAAGTAGCTTTCCAAAAGGCAAGTCCTGATTTGAGGCATCAAAGTGAACAGTATCTTCTTTGTGCCCCATTGTTGATCCAGAAAATAAACGAGTTCCCTTTAACATTGTAAAATTTTCATTCTGGGTTCATCTGCTTGCACCTTTCAGCCATTTATTTTTGTTTTGCTTATTTTGGTAAGAAAAAGAACCATTTAGTACCAGTATTCTTTTCACTTCTGTGTTCAAGTAATTCAAACATGTCTCCATCTCTTTCCTATAAGTTAAACCACTGAACTCCTTTGTTCATTCCCCCTGACACTTTAACTCCTGGACAGTTTTTTGGTTCTCTTTTGAATTATTCACATTTTTCAAAATGCAAAAAAAGCTATATATGCTCAGGTGACATTCACGGGCTTTCTTGGTAGAAGTTCCTATTTACTACTTCCTCATTTTCAAAGATTTCAAACTGGCTAACTCCAGCAGCCACACTGTAAGCTCATGTTTAGTGTCTTCTGCTCTGACCCCTGAATTCTGTTTCCAGGGACAAAAAGCCTCCTATCACATTTTATAGGAACTGTTTCCTTTCCATGTTCGTGAAGCACCTACTCTTCACTTGCCTTGGTTAAAAGCATACACTACACAAATTTACTGTCACTTATCCTCTCTCATAACCTATCTTCTAATTGTGCCTTTCACCATCTGTGTCAGGTCTAGCAGAAAATGCAATTCCTAAAAACAACTGCTGCTGATCTCTCTCAGTTGACAAATATTTTTAAAGAGCTGACACATTGTTAAATGTATCTTAACGGCTTTAACATGTACTCTCTTCATAGCACACAGTGAACACTATTCAGAAAAAACATGACAAGCAGTATTAAACAGTTAACAAAAATCATTAGTTCTACACAATTTACCTTTCTTAAGCAAATCTGAATCTCATCAAGGGACGCAACTGAATCTGGCTGACAACCTTTATTTTCCATGGAGCAGTTCTGATGAACATTAATTGCATTCTTCACTTTTAACTCCAATTAATTTTTCTTCAAAAAATTACAACTAATAGTGGACTATTGAACTTAAAAGATGTCAAACAACTGGTTCCAGAATGAATCTGCAGAAACAAGCTATGGAAGAAGTACAATCCATGATGAAGTAGCAAACAGGGCCCTACAGCTGCCAATGTGTGGGCTTGCAGAACCTCTCTGAAATAGAGTATAAAGCAAGCTACATTCAAGCCATTTCCTTCATCTTAACCAAACTTTGAAATGAGTTTGATCTGAAAAAGCTGCAGGGCACATGGTTCCCTAGTGTCATCCCACAAAACAAGGACAAAGCAAGACAATCTTTTTATGGCTGTGCAGAGAGGAAATCAGCAGCAACATATAAGAAAGTTATCTGGCAAGTCCAAAACAGCTGTGCCAGTCTATGAAATTCATGATAGAACCTAATACTGAAAAATATTTCACAAAATTGTTAATTTAAGAAGTAAGGTCTTACCACACTACTACTTCAATGACATGCCTAATGGCATGGGTTTTTTTCTTTTGTTTTCTTTTTTTGGGTTTTTTTTTGTTTTGTTTTTTTTTTTTGTTTTGTTTTTTTAAGAGACTTATGAAAGTCCTTATAAAAAAAAAATCAAATTAAAACCACTCTTTGTTGTCCCAGCCAAAGCTTCTCCCTCTCCTTATCCCACTTTCATACAGAATCCACCAACAAGGTTACACAAAATACTGAGAACATCAAGCTGGTCTCAAGCATACTTATCTCTTACTTTTTGCTGAAGAACTATCACAAAATATCCAGGTCAGGGAATTATAAAGTCAACAGCAAACAGCATAGCCTCAACCTTAGTGAAGATAGTATGCATTTTGTGGACTGCAACAGTGAAACCTCTGAAGTGAACAAAGTTACTTCTGTCCCAATGTAACTGGCTGAGGCCAGCAGCCAAAATAACCAAATAGTGTAACAGGGCTTTTACAGTAAATTATGTAATTTCACAGTTGTAGATCTTATTACCAGATGACATCATATTTTTGTGCTAATTCCTGAAACGCATGGCTGAAATCTACTATTGTGAGCATACTGTCAAACAGTCTGTGGCTAAGGTATGTCCTGAAGTCTTATCCTGTGTTTTACAGTTCATTGTTAAATGCACAGACTACTATAAAATAGTAAGATATAATCATACAAAAGCTCATTTTTACTCAGAAAGTGAAGTATTAGAGTCAGATAGATGCTACCTAGAAAATAAAAAGAAATGAACCACCATAAATGGTTTAAATACAGTTAATGCTTGCTGCATACATTAGTTGGGAGAAGACAATTTAGCCAATTTCTTTTTTAGAATCAATTGCACTGTAATTACAAGAAGACAGGAATATATTCATTAAATTCATGGAATATATTCATCAGGGGTCACACAAAGTGACCACAAGAACAAACTCTTAACATACTAGTTGTTCCCTCTAAAAAGGATTTTTAATAAGTGTTTGTGAAACTTACAGAGGAGTAATTTCTGTTGATACATACACCACATAGAGCATTCACTAGAAGTAAAAAAAAATTACACATGCCATAAACTGTCACCAGTGGCTATTACACAGGGATCACAACTGACAAAACTCAGGAAACTGAGCCTAATACAGTGCTATTTCTGTCTGCACATTTAAGAGTATATAACTGATTCATCTAAAAAGTGTATTTTACAATTTTTCGGCTTGGCTTGACTCCTAAAATTAGAGGTGGAGAACACTTAAGATTCTGACAATTTAAAATGAGAAAAGATTGGAGGAATTGAACAAGTAAGAATGTTGAAGAAAAAGGAGCCAAGGACAAAGGAATCCAGCATTAAGAAAAGGGCAGCAAGAGGGTAAAATACTGTTTAGCCAGATTAATGTTTACTGCACATTATGTAAACATCTCTGAATAAAGCCATACATGTTACAGTAAAGGAGATATTAAGATCTTAAGCTTGTTTACAACAGTCTTCACAGCAAACAAGGACATCAAATTAAAATAAAAATACATTCTGAAAAGAGGTGAAAACACTGTCATATTATTCAGCTTATTTCCATTTCCAAGAGAGTTTTCAAGATTGAAGGCAAATCTATCATTCTTAGTTTACCCTATACTTAAACAAAACAAGAGTATTTAGGGCAACATCTGCCTGAATTTACCACCAAATGTTCTCCCTAGCCACAATTTGTAAATAAATCTCCTTGGGTTTAAAAATTAAGATAACTGATCTCCTCTGGATCTGACTTTCAGTGGTGACCGTATCCAACAAGGACAAAGGCATTTATGTACTCTAACACACATTTTAAAATATTTTATTTCTTTTTCAGAGACCGTGGCAACAAAGAAATAAATGCTGTCATCTCTCCTTCCCCCCCTCTAAAGGTTGTTTTATTTTTCTGCACTGATTACTTTTAAATCCCATTAAAAACAGTCACTAGTTTGACTGTTTCATTCAGATTTGTTTCAAGGGAATCTAATCTTCATATAATCAGATGCTTTTCTGTGTTGATTAGATTTCAGACTCTAAAAGACTAGGTTTTATCCTAAACCCTCTCACTTTCCTATTCTTGTCACCTTACCACATAATCCAAGTCTACCAGAAGTGTTTGACGATAGCAATATATCTAAATGTGTTTAGAAAACACAGAGCAAGAGCTGCAGATTTTATGGTAGTATCACTAGGTACCAGAGATTCAAATCTCAAAGGGAAAAAAAAATACACATGACTCTCTTTTACAAGAAGTCCCAGAATCTTAAATCTAAAAATATACATATAGGAGCTTTGTAATTACAGTACTTTAGCTATAAAATTACAATACATTATATATAGCATCACTGTAAGAGGAACCAGATCGATTGATTCTGTGTGTTCTTTATTTTTTTTTAACTCAATCTTAAATCCATAGATAATCAGATCAGCTTTCCTGTCAAATACACGATAAGCATGATACCCATCACTTATGCAAAAATCAATAAACACAAAACCCACACAACATTTGTGGCATATACAGTTCCCCTAGATATTTCCTCATGCAACAGATAAGTAGCAGTTTATTCCAGATGGTTTTCAGTGCTCTGCTTTCAGGCACAAAGTAGTTTCAGAGCAAGGAGTGGGAATTTGCATGGATCACTGAAGTGGCTTAAAGAACATGTAACAACCTCCCACCCTGCACTCTGTATGTCTGTGACACTAAGTACATCTGCCAGCTGTATGACACAGGATAGGGCCCGCTTAGTTAAGCTCCCGTAATCCTGCTGTTACTTTGCTTTTTCAAACATCTGTCACCCAGAGCTCTCCTCCCCCACCATTTCATTCATCTTGGCAGGCAGCTCTGCAGGAATGACCAGCAATGGCTCTCTGCAGATCCTGGCAGTAGATGACAACATGCTCTAACAATGCACGCTGGAGATGCAAGTGCTGCCTATTTCAATGTGCTCTCTAAAGGCTGTCAGCCAAAAACCAGTCTTGATATGGCAGTTTCAATTATTTAAATGAACTAAAATAACAAACAAGAGAAAAAATGAGGTCTTGCTCTGCCTTCCAGAAGAGGCAAAGGCCTTTGAGTGCAAAATAGAAGCCCGACTCATTAAGAACAGAGAGCTTGATAAATCAGGTTGACTTACTAACAACAATTAGCTTAAGCTATTAAAAACACTTAAATAGAATCTTACAAAATAAGCTTAGAGAGTGCTTTATAGACAGTAGTGAGCCCTAACAGGATTATTAGCAATGATACTGGTGAAGAAAATCCTAATAATACCCATCCCACTGCTAGTATGCCCACAACTTCAAACAGATTTACACGAAGAAAGCATGAAACCCTCCAGATCAACCTGTAACTTGTACGTCGTGGAAAACCAACAATTTATTATTGCTCAGTTTTCAAGCACAGAAACAAGCATACCTTCATAATCAGACAAGGTTTTCCTTTCTCCCACATAAAAGTAGCACAAACTTATTCTGTGCTGTGAAAAAACACACGAAAGGAAATTCTTCTTTCTACCATAAGCTCACTGGGTGAAAATACCACCATTTCTACATGTTAGGCCAGTAGCTAGTCAGCTATTTGTTACGTCTGAATCCCTAAAGTGAAAAAGTAAAATGTTATTTGTCCTAGGAGGTAATATTTAAATTTGAGTGTGGTATCAAGAGGTTAGGTTGTATCAAGAGGTATCTCCTAGCTCCTGAAAAGCTGGGATTTTACACAACTTAGCAGACTTCACATTCTGGGTGTATGGGTGTCTGTTTGCTTGTGTTGGTGGGAGGCAGCCACACAGTGCCATGTGCCCATCATGGCCAGTTACAGCTGGTTCCAACCACCTCCAACAGACCCATAGCAGGACACATCTGAGCCCATCGACCCTGTTGTGAAAGCATATTTAAGAAAAGGCAAAAAACACTGGACAGAGAGATGAACAGGGAACAAAGAGTGAAAAAAACCAGCAGAGAGACCATAAAGGTCAGACAAGGAGGAGAAGGAGCGGCCATTTTAGTTGGCAATAAATTAATTTTCCGCAAGATGAGTCTGCTTTGCCTGTGATGGCAATTGGTAAGTGATCTCCCTGTCTTGATCTTTTCTCCCCCACCCACTGGGTGAAGGGAGTGAGTGAGTAGCTAGGTGGGAGTTTGGTCCTTAGCCAGGGCTAACCCTTCACAGTAGGTCAAATACTTTACAAGCAGCTTCCAGTTTTACATGGGCAACTACCAGGGCAATAGCGTCCAAACACTTTTTTGGCATAAAAACCTTCTTTGTTCCAGACACAACAATATATTTCATCATAAGGCCTGTTCATGACCTAATTTTCTAATTTTGTCTGGCGAGAGCTGCCAGGACACGAATCGCCAAGAACACTGAGCCAGCAAAACAAGCTTGCATCCAGAATTCTGGACTGCACTAGCACAATGGTCACAATGAATATACCCTAGGTTTACTAAGCTACGTAAGTCTGTGACCAGTAGCTATACCTGAGCAAAGATTTAAATTTCCCTCAATGTAACTGAAATGAAATACAACCCACTGAGTACTGGGCCCATACCATATGCTTAGTGCACAAATGATAATTCAAAACTCATTTTAGGATGAAAGAAAAAATAAAACCTAAGTTAGTAAAAAATGTAACTGATACATTCAGTCTACATCTTTTTCAACATGCCTTTTGAGTGATGGCTGACCTTCTCATCTTAAAAATATGCAGACTTACCGAGCATTCTTCAAAAACAGAATTTAGTGACACAAAATGACTGACAAAAACATAACAGTTGTTCCTTCATTCTTCTAGAAAAGTCCTCTACTGGTTATAGACATTCAATGCTGTAGACTAATAAAACAACTGTTGCATAATAGCCATCAAGAGATTTAACACATCCCCTCTCCCAAAATCAAACAAACCAAAAAACAAATCCCACAACAAACCACTGTAGAAGCATGCTTTAGTCTTTAATTTCTGACATGGGATAGCTGTATGTAGCCTAGAGTTAATCTGATTATAGAGTATGTGAAAATACCAAATAGAAATGCAGAGTCTGGAAGCAGTGAGGGGTACACAACCTCCCCACTTTTATCGCTTTTTTTTTTTTTTATATGAGCATATGGCAGAGAGCAGCTAGGTCGCAAAATCAGGTTTTGCCTTTCTTCTCAAGATGCTATAGTCAATGTAGATCAGAAAGCATTAACAAAGTCACTTAGGCCAGCGGGAACAGAATGATTACAAGGTCCTTTGTGTTTATCAATGCTTAAATTTAAGCTTTTTTTACTACTTTAAGAAAAGACCAAGGAAAAACATGATGTTTGATGCAAATAGATGTTCCTTGTCTCCATAGTGGATTGGGAAAATATCAGTATTAAACCGCAGCATGAGAGAGGAAGGGAATAAAAAGGGATTAAAAAGAACCTTGGTTAATACTGAAATCAACTTCCTAACAAGGGTGTGGGATATCTATCAAGGGAGGTTTTTCTAAAAAGAACTTTAGCAAAAATTTACCTGGAATAACAGGAATTGATCCTGCAACCATGAACTAAGTGATCTTGTGAGGTCTGCCCAAGACTGATTTTTCCAAGAGTTAATATTAAGAACTTCCTCTAGCAAGTCAAATAGCAGTGAATATAGGTGATGATCGTCTCTTATTGAAGAAGTGATAATACACAGAGAGAATCCTTTTTGCTTATTTAAGAAAAGGACAAGAGAAAGGCCAACACTCTTCTTATTTAGCCAATGCATAGCCTAAGATGCAGTTACTTTTACAAATACAGGTTCAGAAGACAAGATACAGGTGGCATGCTGATCATCATGCTTAGACAAAGCTAAAGGGATCTAAAAAACCCATTCTGAAACACATTCTATATGGTCACATCTTACCTTGAATATCATCTTTAGTTTGGGGAATAATTTTTAAATTAAGATATCAACTATCTACAGAGGTTGGGGAAAGCACAAAACCAGCACATGCTGGAAACACAATCAAGCTGGAGAAAACAGAAAAAAATACAGAGAAGAATAAGGTAGCAAACTTCCAGTATTCAAGAAAATCTCTATCAGGAACGTGGTTATGAGCTCTTCCTCATGTCTCTTGGAACTCCAGGGAAAAGATATGGGAACAGGATTTAATTTGCAGCAAAGTTATTTCGCTCACATGCTAGAAACAGGCCGTTTAGCTATACATACAGTGGAAAAACTACATGACATCAGTCAATAGGATTAGAAGAAAGACTGAGAGAGTTGGGGTTGTTTAGCCTGGAGAGGAGAAGACTCCAGGGAGACCTTCTTGCAGCCTTTCACTACTTGAAAGAGGCCTATAAGAAAGATGCGGACAGACTTTTTAGATGGTCCAGTTGCAGTAGAATGAGGGGTAACGGTTTTAAACTATAAGAGAAGAGATTCAGGCTGGACATGAGGAAGAAATTCTTTACAATAACAGTGGTAAAATACTGGAAGAGGTTGCCCAGAGGAGTGGTGGATGCACCATCCCTGGAGACATTCAAGCCCAGGCTGGATGTGGTTCTGGGCAACCTGATCTAGTTGATGTCCCTGCTAATTGCAGGGGGGTTGAAGTAGATGATCTCTGAAGGTCCCTTCCAACCTAAACTATTCTATGATTATATGATTCTATGTTAGAGTGTCCTACTTGGGAAGTGTTTAAGAACATATTTCTATGTTTTTACATTTATATAAGGGGTGGTCTCAGTAGACTTAAGCAGGTCTCAGTGAACTGCATCAGTTGAGGTCAGATGACCTTCATGCAGTTATATTTCTATGTGTCTAAATATCTCTGAAAAAGTTAAAACACATGTTAAACCCACATCCGAAGGAACAAATCAAAAATTAAATATATTTTAATAGTGAACTAGATTAAAAATGAGCCTTTGTAAAAATGTCCGAGTATTCATGAATAATTTACATATAGAAAGATGTACTTTTATACAGACATAGTTTTATAAAAACTTCTGAATTTTAAATACTATCAAGAATAATTAAAAAACAACCCTCCAAAGCTGTAAATGATTGGTATAAGATGTGAGAAACACCATCAATATCCACAAAAATACCATATTCTTTCTGGAGGACTTCCGGTAACCTCAGAGCTTTCTAAACTGCTCAAATCCAACACAACAAAAAATTGTTTCTAACTCAAAGGCTATACTTTGTTTGACTCTAAAATACAAAGATAGGTCAAAACATTCATAATTTCCCCAGAGGAATGCCTTTCATGTACTAATGATATAGTGCAGTACATCAGAATTGCTTTATCTACTCATGAAATCATCAAAGCTTTTATATACATTAGGCAGAACAAAGTCTCTCTCCCTTAAATTTTTCCTCCTGAAGACCACTACAAAATTCTTGCTCAGAGGCATTGAAGTTTATTTTATAATTTTCATTGCTTTTTTAGTCCTGTTTACTGATTGCTTTTTAAAGAGGACAAATCTGAATTTTTCTTTTTAAAAAGCTCCCAAGGACAGAGAACATGCGGCAACTCATTTGTAATCAAATGGCAAAAAGGCTTTAACACTATACTGCCTAGAAGAGCTCAAGCCCTCCAGCATGCCGGTGGCAGCCATATGTTTCAACACATTTCTTCCGGTAAGACATCAGAGGTCTGAACAGAAACAATACAGTATCAAGGACAAGCGGCAACCTTCCAGGGAATGAGATTACACCCTGTCAGAGCTCTTTGTAGGTCATGTTCAGAGAGCTACTGTTAAATTCAACTTGGGTGGGGAAAAACTTGCCCACTTGAACAGGCATATAGAATCATAGAATCATAGAATAGTTAGGGTTGGAAAGGACCTTAAGATCATCCAGTTCCAATCCCCCTGCCATGGGCAGGGATATCTCACACTAGACCATGTCGCCCAAGGCTCTGTCCAACCTGCCCTTGAACACTGCCAGGGA
Source organism: Strigops habroptila (assembly GCF_004027225.2). Lineage (NCBI taxonomy): Eukaryota > Metazoa > Chordata > Aves > Psittaciformes > Psittacidae > Strigops > Strigops habroptila. Next base: position 54,285,776 of record NC_044302.2, on the reverse strand, counting down.
TGGAGCATTCACAACTTCCTTGGGCAACCTGTTCCAGTGCTTCACCACGCTCACAGTAAAGAACTTCTTCCTTACATCTAATCTAAACTTCCCCTGTTTAAGTTTGAACCCATTACCCCTTGTCTTACCACTACAGTACCTAAGGAAGAGTCCCTCCCCAGCATCATTATAGGGCCCCTTCAGATACTGGAAGGCTGCTCTGAGGTCTCCATGCAGCCTTCTCTTCTCCAGGTTAAACAGCCCCAACTCTCTCAGCCTGTCTTCATACGGGAGGTGCTCCAGCCCTCTTATCATCCTCGTGGCCGTCCTTTGGACTTCCTCCAACAGCTCCATGTCCTTTTTATGTTGAGGACACCAGAACTGTACACAATACTCCAGGTGAGGTCTCACGAGAGCAGAGTAGAGGGGCAGGATCACCTCCTTTGACCTGCTGGTCACGCTTCTTTTGATGCAACCCAGGATACGGTTGGCTTTCTGGGCTGCAAGCGCACACTGCTGGCTCATGTCAAGCTTCTTACCAACTAACACCCCCAAGTCCTTCTCCGCAGGGCTGCTCTGAATCACTCCTCCACCCAACCTGTAGCTGTGCCTGGGATTGCCCCGACCCAGGTGTAGGACCTTGAACTTGGCTTGGTTAAACTTCATAAGGTTGGCATCAGCCCACCTCACAAGTGCGTCAAGGTCCCTCTGGATGGCATCCTTTCCCTCCAGTGTTATCAACGAACCACACAGCTTGATGTCATCAGCAAACTTGGTGATGGCACACTCAATCCCACTGTCCACGTCGCCGACAAAGATGTTGAACAGGACAGGTCCCAACACCGATCCCTGAGGGACACCACTCATTGCTGTTTTCCAACTGGACATCGAGCCGTTTACCACAACTCTGCATGCGGCCATCGATCCAGTTCTTTATCCACTGTGTGGTGGAAATCCCACTTGTGAAGTCAGCACTATAATCTCCCCATTTCCTTAATTTGTCCACTCTTCTCCAGTGCCACTGCCACTCTAACTCAGGTTCGTAATGACACACTGTTCTGAGCTTCTTCCACTCAGTTCTTTTGTGAATAGATTGTCAATGAATAAAAACGTCAGCCATTCTATCCACATTTTCAGGGTGATGTGAAAATGTCATAATGTGACTTGTCTCTCACTATGGAACATGCACGTTCAAATCACTAAAGAGTTTTCATGCACTTTGGTGTGTTCTACATCAATGGCCAATAACTACAAACAAGATCTTGGCGTTTTAATAGGTACTCTGATAAAACTTCCAGCTCAGTACTAGCTTGTGGTCAAACGCAAAAGACAGACTTTTAGGAACTAAAAGGACAAGGATAAAGAAAGTAGAAACTGTCACTATCCTAATCAGTGAGTGCTCTTCTAACCTTCCTCTAGTTATAAATTTAGAATAGGAGATAGCAGAACAGAAGAGGAATGGTCACACAAATAAAAGGTAGGAAGGGAGGAGATGAATGAGAAAAAGATTTTTAAGGAATGTAAAAGAAGAAAACATGGAAAAAGGAAAAAAAGCCCCAGAGGAATTGCTAGCAGAGGATTAGCCATTCATAACCAAAAAATAATGTGACATAAGGTACCTAGAAGAAGCTGTATCACAAAGTCAAGGATATTACAGTGTCTTTACGAAAATTCAGGTAGCCAAAGCAAAACCTTCCATAATAATGAGAAAAGTGAAATAAAAATTCATAACTATAAATAAAACTTTATACTTTTATTTTTGTTTTATTAAATTAAATTATTTTATTAATTTTATTAATTAAAAATAAAAAAATGCCCAATGATATTATTCTCATATAATAACTACAGTATTTACTGACGACTAAGTCTTTTGGAATAGAAAGATATTTTGAAGACGAATTATTCATTATTCCTTGTATCTGTGTAAGCTTTTTTATCACTTATTTTTCACTCTAATATCATACAAAATTGATTAAACAATGTTGAAGTTACTGCTTTCACTCTATTCCTTCATATTAGTCCTGTTCTCTCATTTTGGAACATAAGTTTGGTCACTTTCTTGTTTCTTTCTCATTGCAAACTGTTTTTCCCACTCTGATCTTTTACACCTTTCTTTCAGCTCAGAACTGTATTTGCTGCCTCACAAACTTTTTTTCCCAAACCCAAACTATCATTCCCTTCTCACAATATACACAGGTGCAGTGTGCCTTCCAGTGTGTCTTCCACATACAAAAGGTAACAAAGCTATCAATCAGGTGAGGAAAGAAATATTGAAGAACTACTCATCTAAAGCACCTGCTGCCTGGATTTAAACAGAGGGCTGACACCTAGCTAGCCCAGTTAGCTAGAGTGTGTGCAGCACAACAGTCCAGCAGATGGGCTGCAAGGAGAGTCTGACAGGAGAGCATCTATCATGTGTGTTCAGAGAGTTGGTTTTGAGCACACATTCTTCACTATGCCTTCTCACTAATATTTCTGTATTGAATGCACCATTTCACATACGTGCTGCAAATGCCACAAGACCGAAAGTTTGTTTCGTGGTGCCTCTGTGAGGTGAAATACATAGTAGGGAACAATATCCCTGTTTGTTCTGCAATTCTGCAACACAGAGATCTACTGTGCGAATGGGCTAAGGTCCCATCTCAGACATGTCTTTGTCTTGTTAACTTTTAAATATATATATATATGTGCACACTTCCATGGCTAATGTGACCTATAGCTCTGTAGATAGAATCTGGATTTATACCTAATTTTTTTTTTTTTTTAACTGGTATGGTTACAGTCAAAAGGCACATCTTCTTGGCTCATTTATCTGATACGGGAAAGGGTTCAGACTGCATTATCACACTACTTTTTTAAAAAAGCAGATGCTTTCTGTAAAAGTAAATTTTTAGTTTGGCTGAAATATAACTTTGAAGTGCTAAGAATACTAACAGGAATTCAGCCTATCCAAATAAATTCCTTATTAATAGAGGCTAAATGAAACTGAACTGCACTATAACTGAATTAAACATTCGTAAAGGAACTTCCATGAGCTTAACTTAAATTGGTTGAACCCACTTAAATCACTTTAACTGAGAACACTAACAGGCCTCAGATTTCTTGACCTCTCATGATTTCAGCACGTTCTGAATGTATACACTGAACTTTGGCAGCAATTCAGCTCTGCATAATGCAAGTAAGAGTGATAGCTACAGAAGGTGGCCATGTTCTACAATGATCACAGACCTTACCCTTCTTTAGGTCTAAGAGAAGCTTTGTGAAACAGCATTAACAAATTTTGTTAACATTGCTGTACTCGTCTATTGCAGTGTGGCTTGGAAACCAGACAAATGGCATTTTGCCATCTTTGTCCTGTGAGTTTGTGGATCAAGGCACCTAAATCTGTATAGATCCCATTTATGGGTACAACCCTTTACATGAGCATTCTTCAGATATTTTCAGAAAAACATGATTCCTTTCAATTAGATGGTATTTCAAAAATCTGTTATAAGGTTGTCTATGTGACAACATAACACAAGAGCTTTAACAGGCCCCACAGATGTGGGATGTCAGTACAGCAAAGCCCATCTGTGCACAGCCCCTCTTCTAGCAAGCCCCATGACTTTCAGTGGCAGACCCAAGTGAGGTCTCCCAAGAGCAGAGCAGAGGGGCAGGATCACCTCCTTCGACCTGCTGGTCACTCTCCTTTTGATGCAGCCCAGGATACGGTTGGCTTTCTGGGCTGCAAGCGCACACTGTCAGCTCATGTTCAGTTTCTCATCAACCAAAATATTTTACTAATTAATCAGCTGCCCCAGAAAAAGCAGTTTTTATGAAAGGGTACTGCTTCGGTGAGTCAGATTAGGAAGATGGTACAGTACAGGAGAAAATACTGCAAAGAGCAGCACCAAATCCTGTGTGTCCTAGGGACAGTTTTTTGGTTTACCAGAAAATTGAACATGTCAGTGAGTAAGATAACATCAAGAACCAATGGGATAAAATAAATATAACTTTAAAAGAGTGTTTTTTTGCTTACACTTTGCATCATGAATAAAAAAAATTTCACTCTTCTATGTGGATCTCAGTGTGCGATTTAAAGCATAAAAAAATAAAAGCTTTAGGTTTCTTTTAAAAATTGAGGCTGTTGTAAACCAATCTGACTCCAGTTTATTCTGTTGAAGAAAGGAAGAAATGGACTATGCACTATATATTGTAAGAATCTATAGTTCTTAAAGTCATTTGAAACTCTTCCTAGCACATATTTTTAGGCTTTATCCCCTGCCAGCCATTACAGCAAAACACTTCAAGATGCTGTTAATAAACCAGCAGTGAATCTTTCAGAGTTCTATCAAAACACACTAAGCCTGAAACGTAGCTGTTACCTGGGGCAATTTACGTAAGGCTGTTATGACTGTGTTGTTTTAGAATCATTTTGCAAGCAATTGCTGCCTGAACTTTCAGAGGAATGAATTCAAAATGATTTCTCCAAGTGATTGTAAATCCTCTGACCTTCACTTGCTACCTCCATCTTCCTTAATATGTTACTGTGAGCTGCAGAGAGAGCAGACTTGCTTGACCTGAGTGTAAAAGTATCAGGTCCTGTTTTCTACATTTAGGATCAAACAAAGCTAAAACAAAACCAATGACCATCGATCTGGTGTCAGCACTAGCTAACTTCATGCCAGAATGAGAGTTTATTTTAAGTACCAACAGTTCCCATTAAGGCTAATGGATAAAATTGCTCCTTCAGCAAAAAATTTAGGAAAGGTGTTCAGCTTCAGTGTGAGAGCTGGCCAAAGTCTGGATATACCATTTGGTTACAGAAAATATTCCTAGCTCTTTTATAACTTGCAACAGAATTGCTTGCTTCTCAGAGAACACTGTTCCTCTAGGTGCACTACAGTGAAGACTGAGGAGATTGTTGCATCTTTCATATTCTTCAGCATTCACCTCTCTCTAATCCAGGGAGAAACAGATACCTGCAAGAAGAACTTGCCAAACAAGACCTACTTGCACAGTGAACATACAAAAAATACCTATTTTCTGCTTTCTGACCCACTAAGGACTGCACTGCAGAAAAGTTTTCTATTAGGGAAAAAACAGGCAGATGGAGGCAAACAACTTGTGTCCTGTTCTCCTGCTGATAAACTGCCTTTTTTTTTTCCCCTGCTGGCTGTCTTGCAGTGAAGTGTTTCCGAGACTTTGCCATTTCTTTTCAAAACTGTCTTTCTTCTAGAGGACAAAGAGGGTTTAGGGTTTTCTTCTTTTTGTGAAAGAAAGTCCAGCTTATTTATTCAAAACAAAGAGTGCAAACTATACCTTCTGGTTGATTGGGGGGGGGGAGGGTGGAAGAAAGAAAAGAAATTAACTAGTTTACACACACACAAAAAGATCTTCTAAGTCAAGAATACAAGGTCCCCAGGCATTCTGTGGATGATCACATTCTAAACTGCATGAGTGTTTTTGGAAAAGCAGAAACATTGTTTTGCGGATGAAGATTCACAGGAAAATACAATGTTGTAGTTTAAAATTTAGAGCTGGTATCTTAACTAGACATCTTAGTTACACTCTTTTTTCCCTACAGTAAAAATAAAATATTTTGAATCTACAGTTCTGTAAAACTTCATTAGCTGTTGCACAGATCAATGGGACTTATTCAGAAGGATTACACACAGAGCTCTAGTAAATCAATTTCCAGTTCCAATCTGTGTTTGGAATCTTTGTTAAGATTCCAATCTTTGAATGTTAATCTTTGAGTAACAATCTTGTTACTCAAAGAGCTGCACTCTTCCCTCTATAGATACTGTGGTTGGCATGGAGAGCAGCCACATTTCTGAGGGCTGCTGCTACTTGCTTTCGCACAGCTGAGAAGTGTCTAAGAGCAGGCTTAGTGCTGTGCTCAAGCCACTGAAGCTACTCTGCTCCCAGCTTTCTGGTTCTGCACCACAGTTATACCCACCTGCCGCTACCTCTGCGCATTTCTGCAGCGGCTTTTCTGCTTCTGTCTGCAGCTTTACACCACCTGAAATCCAGACAGGTGTTTTAGCAGGCAAACTCACACTATGGAACCACTAAGCATAAGTTAACTCTCCTTTTTTTTCAAGCTTCCAGTCAATGTCAGAACTCGCAGCAATGGCACAGAGCTACCCGACTGAAAAATACTCAACATAGAACTCTATTGGCTATGTGCTATAGGACAATATATTATATTAGACTTACAGACTTGTCAGACCTAAAAAATGATATATCATTACTTGCTCTGGTAATTAAAATGCTTTCATAAAAGAAGTAAAGTATGTTCATGCTGAGCTAGCTCAAAAGTGCAGGCTGTCACTCTGGAGTGACAGCATTCACAGACAAAAGTTCGAATCTGTGAGATAAAGTGTTGTGTTTGCATATTGGGGATGGGGCTTTGCAATATTAAGGTTTTGTAATATTAAGGCTTTGCAATATCAAGACTCCACAATATTGGGGCTGGGGCTACGTTACTAAGGGAATGAAACAAAGGGTTTGCAATACAGTGACTTAAACAGATACACTCTGTGGTTAAAGACAATGCCATCTTTGGGCAACAGACACACTCTGTGGTTAAAAAGAATGCTATCTTTGTACAACATATGAAACTAAGCCGGTGCAAGTTGGTTCTGTAGCTAAACAGTAAGTTGGGGTACCATATGTATGCCAGGGAGTTATGAAATCAAACTATAAAAGGAGATAAATAAATAAGAGGAAGGGGCGTACGAAATTGAGTAAGGAGAGATGTAAACAGAGGCAGGACAGTTAGCACGTAGAGTATACATGTCAGATAGGCTGTAAACACTTGGATACCCAACCAATGGAGAAACAAGGGAGGGAACTTGTGGACGAAATAGGAAATAGAAATCAAAATTCTATTTTTACTGTGTGTGCCTACTTGTTAGGACACCCGTGTTTGCAAAAACATTAATAAATAGCTGCTGCTTCACTGTTGTGTCTACCCTGAGATTTTACATGAAGAGTTTTTATCTAGAGACCATTTCTCACAGTACCTGTAACTTTTTTAAGGATGACTAGAAGGCAGTAATTGCCACTACACTGTGTAGTGGGGCAAAACTATGTTACACGTGTCAGAAATTTAGAAACTAAACGTTCACATAGAAACATGTAGTTTGTGAAACATGAATCATAAAGATTTAGAGTTCCAACCCCCCCTGCCATGGGCAGGGACTACATGTGTTGAATGAAAGTATCCAATGAACTCAGAAATGGCTCCCTGCCCCCACCAAAACTACACTGATTGGATGGACAGATGGATGGACAGAAGGAAGGACGTAAGGAAGAAAGGGAGGACAACAAAGAGATTTTCCCTGAGGTTGGACAGTCATGAATGGCAGGGGGTGTGGGACAGTATGGGCAAGTATCTAGTCCACTGGGCGCCTCCAGTGCTTTGGAAGCATCAGAGATGGAAAGCAGCTGTATGGAGTCCCCTACGACAAGTTGCAGAAACTGCTGAAGGAGAGGGTGAATCGAGTCAGTTTGCAGAGGTGAAAGCCATCCAGCTGGCCTTGGACATTGCTGAACGAGAAAAATGGCCAGTACTTTATCTTTATACTGACCCATGGATGGTGGCAAATGCCCTGTGGGGGTGGCTGCAGCAAGGGAAGCAGAGCATCTGGCAATGCAGAGGTGAACTCATCTGGGCTGCTGCACTGTGGCAAGACATCACTGCCTGGGTGCAGAACCTGGTGGTGAAGGTACGCCACATAGATGCTCATGTACTCAGGAGTCGGGCCACTGAGGAACATCAGAACAATCAACAGGTCGATAAAGCTGCTAAGATTGAAGTGGTCCAGATGGACTTAGATTGGCAACATACGGGTGAATTATGTTTAGCCCGGTGGGCCCATGACACTTCAAGCCATCAAGGCAGAGATGCAACATATAGATGGGCTCGTGATCGAGGGGTAGACTTAACAATGGACACTATTGCCCAGGTTATTCACAAATGTGGAATGTGCTGCAATTAAGCAAGCCAAGCGGTTAAAGCCTCTCTGGTATGGAGGACGATGGCTGAAGTACAGGTTTGGGGAGGCCTGGCAGATTGACTGTATCACACTCCCTCTGACCCGCCAAGGCAAGCGCCATGTGCTTACCATGGTGGAAGCAACCACCAGATGGCTGGAAACATATGCTGTACCCCATGCCACTGCCTGGAGCACTATCCTGGGCCTTGAGAAACAAGTCTTGTGATGACATGGCACCCCAGAATTGAATCAGACAATGGGACTCATTTCCGGAATAATGTTATCGACACTTGGGCCAAAGAGCATGGCATTGAGTGGGTATATCACATCCCCTACCATGCACCAGCCTCTGGGAAAATCGAATGGTACAATGGGCTGTTAAAAACTACACTCAGAGCAATGGGTGGTGGGACTTTCAAACGCTGGGATACACATTTACCAAAAGCCACCTGGTTGGTCAACACTAAGGGATCTGCCAACAGGGCTGGCCCGGCCCAATCAGAACTTTTACGTACTGTAGAGGGGGATAAAGTTCCATGGGCAGGGACACCTTCCATGAAACCAGGTGGCTCAAGTCCCTGTCCAGCCTGGCCTTGAACACTGCCAGGGATGGGGCAGCCACAACTTCTCTGGGCGCCTGTGCCAGTGTCTCACCACCCTCATAGTGAAGAATTTTTCCCTGATATCTAATCTACATCTCCCCTCTGCCAGTTTAAAGCCATTCCTCCTTGTCTGTCACTACATGCCCTTTGAAACAGAGAGAGTAGTCCCTCTCCAGCTTTCTTGTAGGCTCCTTTTAGGTACTGGAAGGCTGCTCTAAAGTCTCTCCTGAGCCTTCTCTTCTCTGGGCTGAACAAGCCCAACTCTCTCAGCCTGTCTTCATAAGAGATATGCTCCAGCCCTCTGATCATCTTCATGGCCTCCTCTGGACCCGCTCAAGCATGTCAACTTTTTTAACTTTGTAAAATCTCAACTTTTTCATTTTAATGTCTCCAAATAGAGAATAAATGAATCCTAGGAATCTCCTATCAGCCTTCTTCTCTTTACAGGAACAGCAACTGGACAACAAAGGAATTGGATCTGAATCAAATTACTGAATCCTGTCTGTTTAGTATTATAACTAATACTATATTGACATAACACATTCTTCATAGATAAATATACAACAGAATCTCTACAGTTCTGTTATTGAAGTTGCCCACCTGAAATTCCTCTCACTTTGTCCTGCTAAAAACATGAAACTATTGAAAGTTATTAATCAGGAATTGTTCTAAAATGAGGAATTAAAAGTAGCTTCTGATGTGTGGAAAAAACCTGAACATCCACTTGAGACAGAATTAGATTCCTCAAGCAAATACCAACCACAGGGATATCCTGAATTGTTAGTGGCAAGAACATACTGAGAGGAAAACCAGGCCTTAGTTTCCATGCACAGAGAGCTATTTTGATCCAAGGGGTCCCCTATGCTTTCCCAGTGGTGGAGAGCTCAACTGAAAATTTTGTAGCTGGTTTTCATGGTTTAACCCCAGCTGGCAACTAAGCCCCACACAGCCACTCACGCACTCCTCCAGTGAGATGGGGAGAGAATCGTAAGCATAAAAGTGAACCTATTTACTTGATAATAAATACAGACTTACTTGACTGGGATGTTTATGTTGACAGATAGACAATATATCTGTCAGCAAGAGATAATTCTATCAGCAAAGGTTTACATATAGGAATGAAACTGTATATTTCACCATAATGAATTATGTTTAAATCCATCTTGTCCTGGTTTCAGCTGTAACAGTTCTGGGTTTGGGTTTTTTTTTTAGCTCTTCCTAGTAGCTGGTGCAGTGCTGTGCTTTGGCTTTAGTCTGAGAACAATGCTGATAACACACCAATGTTTTAGTTGTTGCTCACTAGCGCTTACATTGATCAAGAATCTCTCATGCTCTGCCAGGGAGGAGGGGCACAAGAAGCCAGGAGGAAGCAGAGACAGGACACCTGACCCAAAGTAGCCAAAGGGGTATTCCATACCACAGCATGTCATGCCCAGTATATAAACTGTGGGGGAGTCATCCAGAAGGGATCAATCGTTGCTTGGGTCAGGCTGGGTATCGGTAGGCAGGTGGTGAGCAATTGTATTGTGCATCACTGATGTTTACTGGTTTTTTTTAACTTTTCCCCTTGTTATTTCCCTTATCATAATCATCATCATTAGTAGTAGTGGTAGTAGTAGTATATTGTACTTTAGTTATTAAACTGCTCTTATCTCAACCTGTGGGGTTTACATTCTTTCAATTCTCCATCCTGGCCAGGGAGGAGTGGAGGAAAGGCAGGGGTGAGTGAATGGCTGTGTGGTACTGAGTTACTGGCTGGGTCTAAACTACAATACATCTGAAGATATTTACTCCAGTATTTAACTGAATTTTCATCCTGCACTATTTCCTGTTATATGCATTAGATGTGCTGTCATTTAGTTGGATTTTCTCTACTCTCACCAGTTGCCTTTCATATCCTGAGGCTACTCTCTCTGTTTCAAACTTCTTGTTTCAGATTACTGCTTGTTCCACTCACCCTTGATTACTTTCACTGCTATTTCTACCTGGATGGATTTTATCTCTGATACTTATTTTACTAGATTTTCCTCTATTAGGACAAGTACCTGACAAGCCAGTTTTATTTCCATTTATTTCTACTCATTCACCTTCTTGATTATATCCACTCCATATTTTCCTTCCATGTAACAATACAGATATAATTAAAACAGAAAGGGGGAAGGGAAAAAAAAAAAAAAAAAAAAGGAGAAATGAGACTGCTTCAATTTGACAGTATTACTGAAAACACCACTCATGTCCTCATCCACCCCCCACCAACTTTAGGCCAGAATATTGCACTGAAAGGAACTGTAGCAATGGAATTGTGAGAGAATATGGTTTGGTGTCAGTGTTACAATGAAGAAATTGTATGTCAGATTGACCATATCACATTAGTTTCCATCTCAAGTCTGAAAATCTGCAAGTGCAACTATCGCATGCAGCATTGTCTTCATTCTTTTGTAAACCACAGGATTCTTCATTGTTTGTATGATCCCCACTCCTTTCATGATGTGCAGGTCCACTGTGTATTTTGCCCAGCACAGTGGCTTCAAGCATCACTATAGCTGTTTTAAATACCCTAAAATTCACTAATTTCTCTTTTTGCGAAGGAAGAGAAAATAAACCTTCATTCATCAACATGGATTGTAAGCTAATGACACCGTACCCAAACTAGTACTCACTAGTACATTTCTTTATTCAGATTTGACATTTGGTATTCCTGCCACCTGGAAATATTTTAAAAATTCCATACAAGAAATATTTGCCATATATTGTTTTTAATCAACAGTTCCTATTCCTAAAGACTGAGGTTGATTTTTGACAATTTGTAAATTTATTTACAGTGAAACTTCTTTCACAAATGTTTTCAATGCAGAAGGCAATCATATTAGGCTTCTTAGAAGAAATAATACATAAAATCCCCCTTATTACTATTGTGATTTTTATACATAACATGGACGTGTAAAAAATAATTCCTTAACGGTTGTTCCGCTAACCTGCTATCTCCCTTTCGGAGATTGTACAAGGATTTTACACATTGACAGAGATGTACTTAAACCCCATATGCTTTGGAAGCTTTGTATCACTGTATGTTCTGCTTTACTGGTAGATGACCCCAGAAATCATATAGACTGTTTATTGAAAAATGTTATTTTGAACGCAGCAAAACTCAGAAGTCGTATTTAAACACACACATAAGTTCATCGCTGCCTAAACTAGACCTACATTAGAATAGAATCAATAATGACCAAATCCCTCATTCTGAGATACTAATAATCTGTTCAACTTTTTACCCACACAAACATCGCAGCAAGATTTGACTAAAGAAATAAACTGTTGGCTGTCCTAGATGAGTAGGAAAAGAACAACTAATTCAAAAGCAATTGAAAAAGTCTAACACTTAGGTTTAGGGTTGGCTGGGTCATTTATTGTTTGGGTTCAGTATCGTCTGAAGTTCTAAACTAACTAAAATGCATAGAGATCATAATCTATTCTATTAAGTTTAAAAAAAAATTAAAAAAGCATTTCTAATTAGCTGTCACATTTCAGTAATCAGATGAGTCAAAGTTCAAGTCACATCTAGCCCTTCATCTCTGTTCCCACATCATACAGTAAGCCTTGACTTGCATTTCCCAAAGTATGGTTCCATCTATAAATACCTTCAGTATCTTTTCTGGAATACTTCACCAAACAAAAAAATCATCAACAAACATAGAAAAATGATAACAAAAAAAAAGACAAGTTCTTTGCAAGTCTTCCACTGTTAAGTATTAAAGTCAAATTCTCTTGTATTTTGTTATAAGAAGAGTACCCCATCTCAACCTGTTAGGTTTGTAGCTTAAATGTGCATATTGTTCTAGCATGAAATCACTAAACACACAACTGCTAGCAACTGTCCAAAATGAGTTAACTGTAAGCCAGTGATAAAGAGCACTGTCATAGGACATGAAATTGGTATAGGTATATTTACATCTATACTTGTATAGAACTTGTGAAGAAAGTCACACAGATAAAATAAGATAAAGAAAAAAATGAGTTTGAAGAGAAGTTTTTTTAGACTGCAAATAGGATTTAAGAACTTGAAACATTTTTTTTCTTTAATGGATACACAATTTACAGGTATCTCAGAACTACTACAAGTGAGCAAAACGTCTTGAAGAGTAGAACATTGCAACTTGAAACTGACTCTTTTAGTGTCAGGGTTTGTGTTTACTTAAAAATAGAACAGTGTCCAGATTAATTCCTATTTTAAGCATTTATGTTAACATAGTTACACAAGGTTTAATCTCCAGTGAATGGTAAAAGCATCTATTAGTAACAGACAGAAAAAGCCAGCTTTAAAAGCTATATTAAGCAATGTGTACTGTCTTCCCATATATACAGCTACTGGGTGGAAGTCTAATAATAAATATTGTTCCTCTTTATGGTTTGAAGGCTACATTTATTAGATAGCAATAGTATAATCCATTTTGCTCCACTTGTAATATACACAACGTCTTTAGCATGTAAAATAATCTTGAGAATGTATTCTTTGGAAAGGTTTTGCAAACCTTAAAAATTAACATAAAGCTGGAGAAGATACTTAGTTTACTTCAATGATTTTAGTATGCTGTACTATATTAAGGCAAGTTCTGCAAAAACTACCCCAGTAAAATTCAGCAAAACATAACAACTGTAAGACAACATCGCACTAAAATTAAGGTCCAAGAAAAGTGTCTGTAATGGTATGATCATGGCTCTAAACAAAACAAGCATTTCAAGCAATCAGATGGTGAGGTAAGTCATTACTTAGGGAGAAAGTAAATATTCAGTTGCAATGGAAAGCAAAGCAATTGTGAATTTATGATAACTGATTTTTAACTAACACAAATAAGACTTATGATAGAATACTGATATAAATATATTCCTGCTATCAACTTACTGTAAATCTCAAACATCCATGGTCACACAATTTAGTTCAATTCTTGTAGGACAAGTTCTTAGTTACATTAGACTTTAAAACTTGCAATTTCATGTGGCAGCTTTGGATAGATACACCAATTCAAATACTTATAGCACTATGCTTTAAATTCACTGACTTCTACAATTTTATTTCAGGTAGCATGAGAGCTTTTCAAACAAAGTTATCAACTGATGAAAGCATTATTCTAAAAAATAAATAAAAAAATTGAATGCCAGGGGATTGCAGCAGGAGAAAGTTCTATATGCAAACAATTGCATCAAGCGTATGTGCAGATGCAATTTTGGGTTGCAGACGCAGTACTCATCACTATGCCTGGAACCAAACTAATGGGATTTGGTTGCAGTAAGACATGGTATACTTACTTGTAATTTGAAATAAAAATAATATCTTTACTGTATGATTATATATATTTCTCTCTACTTATTATCCAGATGCGGTTATCCGGAAACATCTATTTCAACCTTTTTTTTTTTGAGTTTAAGCATGTGTTTAGAGACACTTGTTCCAAATGAAACTTTCAAGATGGAGAGATGAAATACAGACAAACTCATGTCAAAAAATGTTCTTACAGCTTTCTAAAAGTGCTCAAAAATCTGTAAGATGTGTATACATACTACACTAGAAGAGTACAATGTTGTATCAACGCTCTTTGGAAAAAAAGACTGTTGTTATCAGGTGCAAACAGTTTGCATTATAGCGGACAAGTTTCCTATTGCACCACAATTCTTCGGGCATATTTACATATGTAAGTACACCTGAACAAACCACAACTGCTAGTATGGGGTTTTTTTAATATTGGTAAATTCAATTAGTATTTTAAAAAAGCACAAAGTCCCGCGATTAAATTAGCTATCCTGAGAAACACAGGAATCGAATCTTATGAAGCTGAATAACTGCAGTGGAATATTCACTCCTGACATCTATGAGTTTCCCTGTGATACAATTCTGCCAAGTCGTGACTAACCCATCAAAGTGATCATATTTATTCATTCTAATAACATACTTAGCATAATAAAAGTTAAAACCCCCATCAGAACAGATGTGTTCAAACATAAGACAATGCTGCTTTGCTAGCAATTGAACCTCCTTCAGGAGAGACCCGAGCAATAAATCTTAGCCAGAAAAAGACAAATTTTCATGCAACACACTTTTTTCAAATAGGTAGACAGCCCTGATATTTACTCTTTATTTTTATTTTTAAAATACAGGTATACATTGCAATGGGAAAATTGTTCATTCAAAGAAAAAAAAGAATTAAAAAACCCAAAGCTTTCCTTGATCTATTTTCATAAACACACCTTTCCTCACCTCCCCAAAAAAACCCACCACAAAACCCCACCACTCTCTTCCTGGGCATGTTCCAAACTCATTAAAATTTTTAATATGCCTTATGAGAATAAGTTGATAATTTTCTCTTTTATAAAGGAAGAACTAGGGTAGATGAATTAATGATAAGGCTTATATAATTTTGGGTATAAACCTATTTCATGCTTGCAATCCTAATGTCACTCACTATGTGCTATCCTTTGTTCCACTGTCAAAAGGTCCATCTATTTATTTCCTAAGCATTATTTTTCCTTTATCCAAGTAAAAAAGTACATGGATACAAAACTGGAAATTGCACTATAATGCACATGAATGAGGGGAACAAATTAAGATGGTCAGTCTTCACAATGACACATTTTTAGATGTGACTGTGCAACATACCTTTGAATATAGCATCTACATACCCAAATGAGACTTTTTTAAAGTATTCTTTTTGCATCAGTTAAAGTCTAAAGCATACATTTCCAACTCAGTAAAATTCAATATGAACTTCTCAAGAACATAGTTATGAATATTCTGAAGGGCAATACTAATATTATTTTACCAAAGCAACAAGACACAGTCATATGGACACTTGTGAACTTTGACTTCATTAGTTTAGTGGTTTTTTATATGTGCTAATACTGGCTGAGAAAAGATTTCTATCCTGGACTAACTAACTCTAAATTAACATCAAATCACTACTGAGAGCCAGAAAAGAAGCACTGCTTGCCAAAGATCACCTTTGCCATATGATGAATGTATGCATAAGAAGTTTTCACAGTGTAACAGTTGAAGGAACAAATGCCATCTTTCCCACAAATATTTTATTCTACATGAGTGAAAAATATTTAAATATTTAAATTTACATTGCAAATTTTTTGCTATTAGGCAAATTTTAAATTTTATTATCACTTAGAATAAACCTAGTTCCCATATAAGCAGCTCTATTATGGAGATGATAGAATGATTTCAATTCTATGTTGCTGGTTTGGGCCAGCAAAAATGATGGATTTTTAGATAGTCATTTCACAATATCACTGGAACAATTATGTTGAAAACTTGGCAGTAAAAATAATTAAATTTATGGGACAATTTTTTCATCAACAGCACACCTGAAAAGTTTAATAAATCATTCATTTAACAGCCACTAGAAAATCTCCCAGTGTGAAAAATAGGAAAGGTGATTTAAAAATAACAAAGCATACCCACTGGGAATGGAAGCCTAAATACATATCATTTATTTTAGACACAATGTGACTAATATGTATATTTGTTGCAAATGTAGAGGCTGATAGTGACCAGCACTATCAGAACAAAGCCAGATAGTCTACTTTGAAATCAGAAAAAAATTTGTAACCAACGTAATCCCAATAGCCAAAACATGAACATTTCTTCTATCTACAGAGTACTCTGTAGGGAAGGAAGAGGCAGAAGAGGCAGAACAAAGAAGTGAAGTTGAACTTGGGAAGAAAAGGAACTAGAGGCGGAAGGTGTTTTTAGTTTTGTCTTTGCTTCTCCATCCTACTGTATTTTTAATTAGCAATAAATAAAATTAATTTTCCCCAAGTTGTGTCTGTTTTGCCTGTGACCCTAACTGGTAAATTAGTGTCCTTGTCTATTTCAACCCCCAAGCTTTTCTGTCTAATTTTCTCCCTCAGTCCCGTTGAGGAGTGTTGAGTAAAAGAGCAGCTGGGTGGGCATCTGGCAGCCTGTTTGTATGCGCGTGCCTCAAGATAGCCACAAATTACCTGGAAGATTAACAGAATTACATTTTTTTCTTGCACAACCCAAAGAATATATTCTCCAATATATTAGAAAATTAGTTGTCAATGCAATGCCACCTTTAGTAGGAGTGAAGCTTACACATACACACACACACAACTCCTCATCCATCTATACCCTACCCCTTCTCTTCCCCCTCCCCCGACTAGGTATTGCTGCAGAAGCTCAAAATTAAAAAGCAGTTTTTAATCCTCTGGTCCCACTATCAAATTCAGATACCTTATGAATATGGCAATTCATCACCACTCTTTCAGCAGAAGGTGCTTACTACTGATAAGCACAGCCTGCATTTCTCATGCATCCTCCGCACTCAAAAGTCTGCAGTAATAGTGGGGTCTGCTATCACAAATGCAGTACAGCTGCAGCATCCACATGGCAACTCAATCACAGACAAGAAAATTAGAAGTACTACAGAATCCAGCACACACCTGTGTACTCAGTAACACACAAAACACATTGGATTTAACCAATTTTTAAAATAACATTATCCTCTAGCTACTGGACAGCCAAATTCTGCAAGTCCAATTCTCTTCCAAGTCCTGTTTCTAATAGGTTTCTTAGATAGCTAAGATTCATAAAAATCTAGTGTTTTTCATTAGCAAAATGTTTCCTCATAGACGAAGCATTTTTTTTGCTTTGCTCTGTTGGCAACAAGTAGCATCAGAAGAAGATTTGAGCACACCTTTAAAATAATATGCCTTTTCCCTGTTGCAACTAGAACAACCACCAACAAAACAATTAAAAAAATAATACAGATTTCTGATTTGCAGTATGTGTTAGAGAAGATAACAACCTAAGAACTGGGTGACTGTTCTTTCAATGAATGCTACTAAATCTCATTTTCTTTACCAACTGGAGCTCACAGTTACTATCTGCTTCATATTTCCAATATTTCACCTTTATTATTGGTAAAAATACATATCTGCACATATGCACACATATGTGCAGTAAGTGTATTTGCCACTTCAAACTGTAAAACACTGAACTTCGTGAAGAGAAACCTCGTTGCTTTGTATTTTCCTGCTCATTTTTTACTCTCTTCAGAAGAAAAGTTCTATTAAGTTGATTTAAAGTAAAAAGGAGTCAACATTCTCCACTAGGAAACTACTCTTTCTACATACAAGTCTATCTGTATGCACTGTATTTCTATACTACTGGTTAGCATGATCTGAAGTAGGATAAGCTTGTTGTTCAGCAAAAACACTGAACAACAGTGAAAAGAAAATGTCATATTATAATTACTACCACATGTCTTCTCTTCTTGCTGTTTTATATTTCAAAAAGGAAAAAATAAATAGGCCAGGGAACATTTTATTTTCACTAAAGCAGATTCCACCTGACTCCGAGTGATTACTGTTGAATTCAGCAGAAAAAGCTTCTGCAGTTTTACATAATGGAAATGTTTCTTGTCTGCTTTTCTCTGTACAGTATGAGGGATTCATATACAAGATTACAGGAGTTAAAATAATATTCAGTGATACATGGCATCAACATAGGCCAAAGTCTGGAATGGTTAGCTTCTCCAGCTTTCTTATTTTTATTGGATATTCCTTAGCCTATAGCAGCAGTGTCATGAGAAAATATAATACTGGCAGGTTGTGAATAACTAATGTGAAGTGGAGGGAAGGGGAAAATTTAAAGCACTATTCTAGCAACTGCAAGGAAACTAGAACTTAGATTCCTTTCACATATGCTAAGGATCCATTTGCAACTATAATCATCACTGGGACTTGCGGCTGAAAGCAAAGGTAGATTTTTTTGTTTGGTTGGGGGTTTTTTTGTTTATTTGTTTATTTGTGGTTTTTTTTTGTTGTTTTTTTTTTGTTTTTTTTTTTTTTTTAAGGCTGCCAGAATCCACTCAAAGCAATGGGCTTCCCCAGACATCTATTTCAGTAAATCTTAGAATTCAGATTTAGAAAAGTTTTGAGTTTTGGATTTTTGTTCTTGGTTTTGGTTTTGTTTTTTTTTTATTTTCATTTACCAACAATACAAAATTAAGGTATGTGAAATCAATAAAGAAAAAAAGCAGATATACCTTAGGGAAGATTAACTCGAAGAAATGTAGTATTCTAAAGAACCAAATACCATCCAAAATTAATTATCAGATTAATGTCACAATTTCAAAACTAAAATAACAGCTTTCTTATCTTCACAATTTCATGACTGCACATTGTGTGTGGACCATAAGCTTAACTCTACATTGATAAAAGCCCACCATTACAATCGGAAAATCAGAAAATGTTAATCAACACCGCAGACTTCTATTGTGTAGAGGTCTCAATGTTTTATTCAAGTTGAAAGCTAAATGTTTCTAAATAACCACAAAATGATAGCAATTAAATTGTCTGATGAGTCTTATGGTGAAGACAGAAAGATCGTTAATTCAATGAAGCAATAACTTATGTTGCTCTAATACCACAAGCTTGATATAAAGTTCTTTCACTTTTTCCGTAGATCAGCTGATAGAAGAAAGAAGTTGCTTAAGCAAATGAAATCATAGACTCTCCCTGAAGCAGAAAAAGAAGATACGCTGTTTAACATATGGTTTCCAGAAACATATATCTTAACAGATGATACAAAACATTTTAGTAGGTAGCACTGAAAAAAATCTGGTGGAAGGTCTCTAGCTTCATGAAAGGTGGATATCTAACCTGAACTATCAGAGATTTTACGTGTTTAATGTTTTGACAAACCCTTTTTTTTCTTTTTTAATCTGCACTTCTATCTCTATTTTTCCACTGATTTTCACATAGTACTGAAAGGATTATGAAAGACTCTCATAATGTATGAAAATATACACCTGTCTAGCTGTATGGTTTTTCAATTTCAGTGTATTTAGTGGCCAAAAATCCCAGGTTTTTTAGATAATAGCACCCAAAATTATCAAACCATTTATTCTTAATGCTGAAGCAATGTTTCTAAGTGGACTTAAGACTCCAGGAGGTTGCACATGGGCACACCTGTAAGGCTGATTCCAGAAGTACAACATTAACTAATGTTGTACAGTTGTGGTTCCTTGAACATCAGATGGGACAGAGGTACATGCTAGATGAGGATTTAGAAAAGCCAATGGTCCAATCGGTGGCATGCCAAGCCCAGCATGCAGCAAGAGATTTGCCAAACTCCCTGTCTCTTGTATGGTCTTGAGCACATCCTGCAGCGTAAAGTTCAGTGTCCCTGTAAAAGCAGGCCTGAAAGCCCCTTCAGCTCAATATGTAAGATCAGTATTTTCTCTGTTATATTTACATAAAACTGATTTGTGTATCTCAAACAGCTTTAGGTGGGATACTTCTGAATTAAGGAAGGTCAAGGAAGATACAGTAGGACTCCGTAAATGTTTTAAAGCTTTTGAAAATTTCTAGTAACAGTTTGAGATGTATTACAGCATTTCACAGAATTTTACTAGATTCCTCTCGTGAAGTCTGTTCTTTTTATTCTACCCAACTCTCACTGTCAAAATTCCTACAGTCTTTTAATATGGCCTAGTTACATTCTGCATTGCAAAGGCCTCCACAGTAATGCTGAAAGCATACAAATGGATGACTTTGAGAACAGATCATGCTATACTGTCTGCACAAATACACAGTATTACATTCAGGAAATCACATTTAACTGCTTAGGAACTGATGTAAGATAGACACTATACTAGAAATACAGATGAATTCTATCAAATAGAGAGAATCGCATACACTTCCACTTCAGAAAGAATAATGTTAGCTATTTTAATTCCTGATAATTAAATGCTGTATAAGGATTAACATCTATTCGTCATCTTTTTAAATGCCAGATCACTATAGGTGGATTTCACGCAACACAAACCTGTAACATCATACTAAGTAATTCTCCCTATATATGGAACCAGAACTGTTAACAGAATACGAAGTATACGAGCACCTTAAAAAAAACCCAACTTCTTCACATGGGTGTATCACAAAGAGTATTTTCTTTCAGATGGGCATTTTTTTTAATTTAAAAACCCAAACAAAAATATTCAAAAGGAGATGCAACAAGAAAAATTACAGAGATATGGTACAACAGCTCAGCATTCAGAAAGAACTTCAATAAAGTTCTCCATTTTATAAACAAAATAGTGCAAATTGGAAGAAAAGCAATTCCACTTTCTAAATTACTATACGTTTACATTGCTTAAATATGAAAAACCCTGCAAATACAGTTTAACAATAAGTTTCTCTAACTTAATTTATAAACCAATCTCCTCCTGACTGTTTCCTTTATAGATATAATAGAGAAGAAAATATATTTGAGATTATAAGTGTGCTCCGAAAGACAATGAAGGACATTCTTCTGCTAGGAGTATTTGCCTTTTACAATAAAAATTCAGAATTACCTGAAATACAAAAGCATTAAGGATAATTTCATCTAGTTCTTTTCAGAAAAAACAAAAAGCCTCTCAAACCCAGCTACCAAAGGTATACTGAACATATTACCTAACATTACAGAAATTCAAAGATACTATTATACTGTAGGATATTAACTATTAACTGTAATATGAACTATTATACTGTTCAAAATATTTAGAGTATGCTCAAGCACAATGGCCACTTTTAAAAAGAAGTAAGGTTAAACAGGGGGTCAACAAAATCCTTTTTAAGAATAGTCTTAAAATTTTTTTCCTCCTTATATTGGCAAGTTTCCGAATCTGATCACATCCTGTTTTAATGCTTCTAGATTTTTTCCCTGAAATTACTAGCAAATAAAGATGGATGACATATTTCTCACAAGCGAAAACCAAAGTGACCTCTCCTTATTACATCCTTTCCACTCAGACAAGAAGACAAATACAGTATTTTTAAACTAACATTTCAGGTTTCTTAATCAGTGATAAGACTGAAAAACAAATCGATGCAATCTTTTTTCCACAACTTAATTCTAATATTAATAACTATAGGCATTAAACTTTTTCATGAAGAGCCAGCATGCTGATGAAACTATCTCCCTCCAACGGCTTTCAAGCATATCAATTCAAAACCAGTACAAAATGAGACAAAATAACTGACTTATCCTACAGATATATTTTTATTTGACATACGTATCACCAAAAACTAGGAAGAATCATGCTTCTCTGCTTTCCTTCTACAAGGCATTTAAGACGAAATGTTGACAGACTTGCACAGAAAAGCAGAGTGGCAAATTCTCTCCATGAGATTGAGAATGGTCAGTATTCCATGTATTTCCCTGCCATGGAGTCGGAAAGGCTACAGATAAATCTTTAAAGTAATAACTGATGCAGTACAACCTTTTTTTTCTCAACACATCAGATAGCAAACGCTGTCAATGTATATGATGTCTGAGTTGACTTGAATGAAGGAATCATTTTAAGTTAACACAGAGCAGCTGGGTTCACAAATGCACTGCTTTAAGGGCTTGCAGGTGAGCTCACAGGGCTAGCCATACGCTTCACACATGCATATGTCCATTTTCAAGCAGAATCAAGTAGGCAAAATTATCTGTTTTCCATTTTCAAAAGCAACAGTTTCCCCTGTTCAAAGTAAGTATGTTAAATTGCTTGAAAATATAGTATTTTTAAAAGCTTTACTAGTAATCAAAATACTTATTTTCAAGTCACCTTGCTAATTCAATATATGTATTCACTCTTTGAACAAACATTGCCAGTAAGAAGGGATAAACTGGTGTTTACTGATGGAAGAAGCCAGCAACAGGACTTACTCCCATTCTCTATGCTACAGGAGGTGCAGGTGTTGGGCTGTTAAGCACTGAGTGTGGGGCTACTACTCTCTATTCAATGGATCACCACCAAGCTGAAAGCACAGCACGTGCATGCGCAAACATTTTGTCTCTATACTTAACCATACGACTTTGTTATAGACATGCAATAAGCTCTACACTGTTTCCCAAACCAAGACACAGCTCATTTGTTATAGTAGTTACTACTGTTCTGTATTATTCACTACTTTTAAGTAACAATGTAAGAAAGAATTCTCCTTACTAACAGTATTTACACTTTACATTTAAGAAACACATCAAAAAGATGATGTTCTTTAGGAAAAGTATGCTCTTCTCAAATGTGAATAAGGGTAATTTGTAGTTAAATGTAGTTAACATGCTACAGGCTTATAGTCTTTCTCAGTCAGCCTCAAAAAACTTCTGTTCAGTAATATCTGATGTATCCTCTGTGTGATATTGTCAGCTTACTTTTACCTCTGCCTTAAGAACAAGAAGCTCCCAGTGCCTTCCAACAGGAAACAGTCATGATTCAAAGCTGCAAAAAGAACAGACTTGAGGGGCTGTATTTGCTGCCTAAAATGTGACAGCTGCTAGAGTGGAAATCTGACCATAAAGCAGACAATAATCCAAATTGTCTGTAGAAATAGCCAGCCTAGAAGAATTGAAAGCCATCTTTCTTACATATAAATTGCAAAAATAGTTCTTAAGCTTTATTACCACTTTCATCATCTCTGAAAAAAAGACTATCTTGTTTTTCCTCTAGCACCCCAGACACAATGCTTCTCACAGTTCTTACCTACTACAGACTCTTACAGGGCTATATGACTTGGCAAACTTGTAAAATACCATCACCCATAAACCTAAATTTTTCTGGCAGTCCTTTCTTTCCCAGCAGTTGCTCCATCATACCAGTGGAAGCTTTATGGGACTCAAGTTTCTGCTCTAATCTGCTGTTGGCTTTGGTAGAACTCTATGTTTATTCTTTCCAGTTGTCTCTTCCTGTCACTGTTTTGATTTTGTAAGTTATTAGTCATACATTGTCTCTCATTAGCCTACATGATTCTTCATAAAAAATATGGTTGCTTGTAGTGATGTTCACAAATTAAAAGGAAGAAGTGATGAGCAACACAATCGCTCTGCAGGTCTTGACTGAGAACTGCTGCTATAACATAAACAGTATTTTTGTCCTTTTAAGCTGAGAAGGAGGGGGAAGGAGAAGAAAACACAAAAAAGTTCCCCACTAATTCAAGACATCTTCAAGAAGCAGGCAAAAACGTAACAGAAGACATGCTGATACCTTTTATACAACACCAAACTGCTCTGCCTGGTTTTATGTCATGAGAAGTTCAGGTAACCTAGATGCACAGAATAACTAGCTAAAAATCAATGAACCAAGTTCTTACAAGAATATGCTATTTGTCCATTAAAGTCTAATCCTTTGTTTAATTTTAAATAAGTTGTTTTCCTTTCAAAATTAACATATGCTGATTGATGGCACATTAATTTGGGATGCTCTAAATACAGAGCGCAGATTACCTGTAAAATGTGGCCATTTTATGCTATGCTTGCTAGAAGCTTTTCTGTGCAATGATCTGCTTCTGCACAAAGTTAAAACGTGCAGTTTACAGGACGATAATGTTCAAAGGTTCAATTTTCATTCCTTGTTTTAATGTTGGGGTTTTTTTCATTTATTATGGTGCCCTCCCAAACAATTTGTACATAATTTACTATTTGTAATTTATCTTTGTAAGCAGAATTCCAAGATTGTAAATGAAGAATTTTACAAACAACATAGATAAAATCTAAACATATTTCTTAGGCTGTTTAGTCAATAACAGAATAGCTTGTGGTTCACAAATAATACTAATTTTAATATCCTTAATGCAAAAAAAAAAGAGCACATGTATTCTTAGGGATGTTCATACATGTCTTTCAGCCACATGCTGATGTGGCTGTGCTAACCAAAAAATGTTATACAAATCAAGTTATATTTACAACACAGAGTAAGAGAATCAATCAAAAAAGAAAAACCTTGCATACTATGTATTTCCAAAGTTCCCTTGTTTATAAGAAATGGAAGGTATATGCATGACTGTTTTAATCCTTTTACTAATAAAGTATCTTCTGCTGCCTACAATTGCTTAGACTGTCAGGCGTGTAAATAAGCAAAACTTCAAAGAGAGCCATTATTGCTGGAAAACTATTTGCCAATTTGCATGGTAAAAGCACAGGCATTTATGTTCATGTCATTCTGAGAACACATTTTCAGTATATTTCCATTATACTAAAGTCACCACAAAATTAAAATCCAAACCCTCTGAATGACAATCAACATTCTTCCCAAGAGTTTAAATGGCACTTTTCAGTTTGACTCATAAGAACCTTAAAACGAAGAGGTAAATGATTGCAGTCCTGGTGCTCTTTCTTGTCCCTTTCACACTAACATTACAGAAGGCAAAATAAACAATAAAGCTGTGGTGTGTCTGACTCTGATAATTTTCATTCTTCTTTTCTCTCTTTTGTAAAGCAACTCAGAACTATCCATAATAATGGAAAAACAAAATGCATTATCTTTACAATTGCTTATCATTATCATAAATATTTTCATGAAGGCAGAGAAGAAACCTGACAGGTCTTAAAGGAGCAAAGGTGCTACCTTCTAATAATACCTAATTAAAAAAAGAAAGAAAGAAAGAAACAAACAAACAAAAAACCAAAAAAAAAAAACCCCTACATATTTTACCATTAAAATAAGATTTTGTTTGTAGTTAAATATTTTATAAGTCTTTGAGAAAGAAGTACTAGGTAGGAAAAAATATCTCAAACTTGCATATCTATTCTTACAGGATAGGCATTTGATTCCAGCAACTCTTCTCAAAAGAATATAAAAATGAAACTTTAATTTAATGCTACAAGAATACTTGGGGCCACAGTGATTAACTGTTTATCAAAAATAGAAATGAATTATGTTAGGAAGTTCTAAAAATATTTTAAGATTAATCATCCTCTTCATTCACCCAGAGAGGTCAAGCTACTCAGCTTTTGCTCTTTATGTTCCAAATGTGCAGTTTACACATCAAGAGGATAAACCAGCTGTCACAGTAGAGATGATAACAAACACTCATTTCTGTCAGCATTTTTGTTAATTATATTACACTCCAAGTTTAAAAAAAATAGCAATGATACCCTACTTATGAAGGCAGTAGTAAAAAAGAGGTTTGTTAAGACATCGGTTGCAATTTATTTTTGTTATTTCATTAAATGCTTTATTACTTCTAAAATTAAAAAGCTGTTTCATTAAATAACTTCTGTACTGAATCTCTACGAAGTCCTTATAATGCAGTGTTAAACAGCCTTTTTCTAATTGCTTTTATTAAAATTTACTTGCATCTTTAATTTTTCTTAGAATTGATGGCAACAATGAGAATACTTATGAAAAGTGAAGCAATTTCCTAAAAGTGAACCACCTCATCAGAGCACTGTCTGCAAGAATAACTGTTGCTCTGTACTGAAGCAGCCATGGATATTTACTGAATTAGGCTGCTGTTGAGACCTAAAATGTAGAAATGAAAGCTACTTGAGAAGGATCTGTGTATTGTATTCCCGCACGACATCCTTGTCTCTAAATTGGAGAGACATCAGTTTGATAGACGGACTACTCAATGAATAAAGAACTAGCTGGATGGCTGCACACAAAGAGTTGTGGTAAATGGCTCAATGTCCAGTTGGAAAACAGTAATGAGTGGTGTTCCTCAGGGATCGGTGTTGGGTCCTGCCCGGTTCAACATCTTTGTTGGCGACATGGACAGTGGGATTGAGCGTGCCACCACCAAGTTTGCCAATGGCATCAAGCTGTGTGGTTCGTTGATACACTGGAGGGAAGGGATGCCATCCAGAGGGATCCTGACATGCTTGTGAGGTGGGCTGATGCCAACCTTATGAAGTTTAACCAAGCCAAGTGCAAGGTCCTACACTTGGGTCAGGGCAATCCCAGGCACTGCTACAGGTTGGTGGAGAAGAGATTCAGAGCAGCCCTGCAGAGAAGGACTTGGGGGTGTTGGTTGATGAGAAGCTTAACATGAGCCAGCAGTGTGTGCTTGCAGTCCAGAAAGCCAACAGTATCCTGGGTTGCATCAAAAGAAGCATGACCAGCAGGTCAAAGGAGGTGATCCTGCCCCTCTACTCTGCTCTCGTGAGACCTCACTTGGAGTATTGTGTACAGTTCTGGTGTCCTCAACATAAAAAGGACATGGAGCTGTTGGAGCGAGTCCAGAGGAGGGCCACGAGGATGATAAGGGGGCTGGAGCACCTCCTGAAAACAGGCTGGGGAAATGGGGGCTGGAGAAGAGAAGGCTGCTTGGAGACCTCATAGCAGCCTTCTAGTATCTGAAGGGTGCCTATAAGGATGGTGGGGAGGGACTCTTCCTTAGGTACTGTAGTGGTAGGACAAGGGGTAATGGCTTCAAACTTAAACAGAGGAAGTTTAGATTAGATATAAGGAAGAAGTTCTTTACTGTGAGGGTGGTGAGGCACTGGAACAGGTTGCCCAAGGAAGTTGTGAGGATGGTGAGGCACTGGAATGGGTTGCCCAAGGAAGTTGTGAACCCTCCCTCCCTGGCGGTGTTCAAGGCCAGGTTGGACAGAGCCTTGGGTGACATGGTCTAGTGTGAGATATCCCTGCCCACGGCAGGGGGGTGATCTTACGGTCCTTTCCAATCCTAACTATTCTATTATTCTATGACTCTATGATTGTTTGCAAAATAACAATGGAAGGCAATAAAAAAAAATACTGCCTTTTGAGACCTACCTTTTCCATAACTGTAATTTT
Source organism: Strigops habroptila (assembly GCF_004027225.2). Classification (NCBI taxonomy): domain Eukaryota; kingdom Metazoa; phylum Chordata; class Aves; order Psittaciformes; family Psittacidae; genus Strigops; species Strigops habroptila. The sequence continues at coordinate 54,258,644 of NC_044302.2, read as the reverse complement.
ATAAACACATTCAAAACTTGCTCCAGGATCTTTGCTGTTTGGAGATAAAAGCAATATATGCTATGCCAAATAAAGCAGAAGGGGAATTACATAAAATGCAAAACTATTTTTGCACTTCTAATCAATGCCATATTATAAAGCCAAATAATTATTAAAATGGTATACTGCTGACACTGACCAGATCGTCTTCAATGAAGAAGTAATTCCCATTTTAGGACAGTGTATGATATATTGTCAAGTCTACACAAGTCTAATGAATCAAACAGAATTTAAAGACTAAGCGCTGTTCTAACTTTTATATAATTACACCTAAGTGTATACATATATGAATATTCTCATTCCAACTAGATTAAACTACCGTAAAATAAATACAGACAGACAAAACCAGCAGGAGTTATTATCCCCCTACAAACAAGCTCTTAAAGCATATTTTACGTTCACATATCAGAATCCACAGACATTCATGATCAGAATTACCATTCAAACTAATTGTCAAATACAGAGATTGTGTAATTCCCAACAGATTTTTTTATGGCAAGTAATGTATTGGCCTGGATCCAAGCTGGCAGTTGTTACTGATTAAATCACATAGAGATTTAAAATAAATTATTTCAGAACTAAACAAGGAGTTGCTTAAGTGCCTTTGTAGTAATAACAAATACACACCTATGCCAAAAGCAACCATGCCCGTACTTGCTACTCACAGAAAACTGGCTTCATTTCAAGTATGGACTTAACTTATCAAGTGTTCTGCTCATTATTTCTAACTTTCCATGTTTATTTTTTGAGTTGCCTCACAACTCCCACCTAAGGAAGAAGACTACAGTTGCTTCTATATTTAAAATGTTTATCTTGCTAGCCACAAAAGGGCAGCTTTCCTAGAGACCTGTTTCTAAGTGAGAGACCTCAAGTTGCATGTAAAGTCTCTCGACAACAATTATTTAACACTACAGTCCACAGAAGCACCTATAGGCAAAATGAGCTTCCAAAGAGCCTCAAAATTTTCTTCTGTTCATCAGCTTTAACCTGAAGAAATTGGCAGCTACAATATGGTAATATCACCATATTGTAATATTAGAATATGGTAGCATTACCATATTCTAGGAAGCACAAAGTTTTAATATTTATACGCTATCTAGCAAAAGGAAAACAAGTATCTGCTAAGCAGTTTCATCCTGTAAAACAGTGTAATTAAATGTATCTATTTCTTGTACTTTTTATATCAAGTATTTGGTGACTGACAAAGCTAAAGGCCAGCTTAGGGTTGGACCACAGACTTCTTTTAGGTGTAGTTATTCCATCTGAGAGGAATACCACTTCAACATGTCCATCACTGTCAGAGACTTCCGGCCCCTTGATACACGAGTCAGGCTATTTGAGTTAAACTTATATTTAAATGAATCAAGTTAATCTTCATTAAAACAGGACAGGGTTGAATTGCAGGGACAACAGTCACAGGGAGAAGTGACCTTCCCTGGAATGACAGTGGTAATAGGAAGTGATGGCCTTCAACCTGCATATTTATAAAAATCCCAACTCTTCTTTTAAAACAAGTTTATTCCAATCTCAAAGAAGCTGCACAGAGAAAACATAAGAATAAGAACCCCAAAAGCTTCATGACCATGCAACCAGGGGCTGAAGCCTTGGTATGACAGTGTAAGGTTTCTCCTGTATCACCATTTCTATCTATATTTTTTAACAATTGTGGGTATTTAGTTCATGATTAACAAAACAAGTAGTGTAAATAAGGTAAGTAGACACAGAGAAGCTGAAATCTAAGTGCAAAGTAGAAGTGCACTCCACAAACTTGTGTTTAGTTCAATTGAAATTATTGGTGAGCATGCTTTTCCACAGAGTACTATACAGTGGTGTAATCAAGCATTTAGCAGTTCATAATTAATATACAAAATATAACTCCAGAAGTCTGAGAGATGGTGTTTCCAAGAAAGGAGAGCTCCTTTCTTGGAAAGGTTTCTAATACTGATATGGTAAGATTAATTTCCACAAGCAAAAAGACATCAGAGATGCTTTTCTGTGATGATTAATACTATTATTTTGTTGCTATGTAGGTAGTAATTTAAATAATCTAATAAATTATTAAGCTCAGATACACAGATATATTATCAGTCAGTGTGGCTTTAAAAGCCCCAGTGTTTGCTGTCACCTGAACATTCACATGCATCAAGTAGTTCCTTATACTCGAAAGCACTTTTTTTTGATCATGTTAATAGGCTAAGTCAAACATATTGGTAAAAACAGCTGTGGAAAAAAAAAGGCAGGACAGAAGTCTTTAACACTGAAAGCAACACACTGCTATCTTTTATCCTTTATCTTTGCATGAACAGTGTACTATCAGGCCTTTCATCTTTGAAGGGGCAGAGCTTTAACCAGTGGAGCCAGACAGTTTGCTTCAAGTGCCCCGTAGCTGCCATCAAACGCTTTCTGGGCCAGTGAATTGCGTTCACTGAGGTGAAGCTAGGATATGTACAGAAACAATAGCACAGGATCTTCACGAGAGCAGCACATCTCAGCACAAAGATAACAGTCCAGTAAGGTCTTGAAAAGCCTGAAATAAAGTTTTCAAACCGCAACTTTTGACCTAATGAGAGATAACCATGAACTAAATTACTGCTTGGCTCTTCTAGACTTTGAGTAGAGCAAAGTAACTTCATTTCAGATGCAGTGCTGACATATGCAGTTCACCTCCTTTTTGATGGCTCATAAATAAGAGAACTGTTCCCCTAAGGCAGTTACCTAAATAGCATAGCCTCCTCATCTTCTCAAAATCCCCCTTGTTCCAATCATAACCTCGAAAAACCAAGTGTGCTTTTAATTGGATAATTAGGGGTGCTGATACTCTGGTCTGCAAAATTGCCAAGCCACTTGGACAAAGTTCCTTTCAAGCATCAATTAGCATGTAAAGAAAACAAATAAGAGGTACTATACTGAAGAATACTGAATCTCACATGCTCTCTATTAATCAGACATTGATTAATTAGGCTGAAAATAAATAACTGAAAAATGAAATTGAACAGTTTTATACAGCATCACTCAAATTCAAAGTGTAGTGTAGGCTACACTACACTGATTCTATTTCATTGCCCTGTGTACTTCCACACTGCTTAAAATAACTTAGCATAAATCAGATATTTTGTTTCTGGGTAAGACAACAAAGATTAATCACAACGAGAACTTTTAGCTTAATTCTCCAATATGCGATGCTTAGACTGGTTCTCATTTAAGAAGAGGTGGGAAATGGAGAAATACTGCAAGACCAATTCTAGAGTAAGTGTTGCCGAAGGACCTGTTTCTCTTCTTTCTTTATTAGTCTGACTACAGGGATGGTATCTCATAAATATGTGACTATGGTGAAGTTTTAGTAAAAGTTATTAAATAATTTGGTGCACTTTAATGAAGAAAATGTTAACATACACTGAAGAAAAAAACAGAAAAAGATGCAACCTGTATCATTGTACTTAGTATCACTGATTAGCGTTGGACACACAATAGTGTTTGACACCAAAACACATTTAAAACATTAAATCTTCGTAATGTTTTTTCTTTCTAAAAAACATCAAAGCCTTCAAATAATTACAATGTCCATCTTCAAGCATGTGAACAGACCTGCCAGCAGTGTTCACACGGTAAAGCCTAAGAGTATTTTAAAAACCTGCTGAGTGCATGTATTTGGCATTTACAACTAAATTCTGCCTTGGAGTGAGCTGAAGTTTTGCTCTCAGCTCCACAGCTGGACCAGAATTTCACTCCTGCAATTCCTGATAAGGATTTTAGGCATGTGCTCCGATTACATTGAAAAAAACTCCCTACACTCTATATAAAACAATGTAGAATTTTAAACATGACTAGAAGCCTATCATTCAAATTATTAGTGCTGATTCAGCACCAGAGTGCGGGGAAATCACAGCATGCAGGAGCCTGGTTCCTGACTGGCCAGAGCCACCAAGGGAGCCCCAGGCCCTCAACAGGCATGGAGGGACGGCACCACCCCGAGCAGGTAACTGCCCTTGGGTAGGCTGCAGAGGTGAGCTCAGCCAGCAGGCACTGAGACAGTACTCCAGGATGGCATCCTCTCAGCAGAAAGCAAAGCAAACTAAGTCCTCTCTGCTGGCCAGGAAGGACATGGCGACCCAGGCAGAGGTCCCTCATGAACATGTAGATGTCCTGGCGTCTGGCTGTAGTGAGTGACAGAGCCTGTCGGTGATGTTAAGACGGTGGCCGTGCAAGATGCCAGCAGGCTGATGACTTGCTCCGCATGGTGGCAGAACTACAGGAGGAGGTGGAATGGCTATGGAGCGTTACGGAATCTGAGGAGGATATTCACTAGTGGACTCACTCTCTACCATGCCGAAGAGGAGCAAGCCAGCCACCCAAAACAAAAGAACTTCAGGATCCCCTACCTGCTTGCCATCAGGAAGGGACCTAGGAGACCCTCAGTGATATGCTTTAGTGGTGGTCTCAGCAGTCCCAGGGCAATGGTTGGACTTGATGATCTTAAAGGTCTTTTCCAACCTAAATAATTCTATGATTCTATGATGTACATTCGCAAAACACAGGATGTTGAGCTCTATTAGTTAACTATAATAGAAAAGCTTGAAATAGCAAATATTATCATATGAATACTGAATATTTGTACACATATTTCTTCCATAAAGTTTCCAAACTCATCTTCCCGTTCTTTTTTTATCACGTAGGGCAAAGAGTTGTGATAAATATTATGTAGGTAGCATGTACATAAAGATGACATAACAGATTCTACAAGAAGAAAAGGGTGTTATAAACACTCCAAACCTCATTGCAATGTTGCATGTTTTCTTCTTTTATGGGCGCTTCTTTTTTTTTTCATACAGAACTTTCTTATGGACAATATGTAATAAATAAAAAACAAACAAACAAGAAATCACCAGAGGAATCTCTGCAACCATCTAGACACTGTAGGGAGAAACACTAACAGAAACACCAGTTGATTAGTTTTGATCTATCACTGAATGCTGGTAAAGGCAACTACTGAAAAAGACTAGTATTCCCTCAAAAGAAAGAAATGTCACATAATAGCTGAAATACTACACAATTCATTAAATGCATTGAGTATATTATATGCAGTGTAGCAAGTATCTCATTAGCAGCTTCTGTACTTGTAGTATTGCTCCTTGTAATCTCCATCAGAGGGAGCACCATTTAAATCTTAAATCTGATTAAAGACTTAGAATAAAAGCATGTGTTAAGCAATGTACTGAATGGGTGCAGTCAGTGGCTTTGTAAATGGATTGTCTCAAAAGACATTTTTGAATTTCATCTAATGCGCTTCACTCAAAATGACTTTTATCTTACCCTAATTTCTTCTAAATGTTTATCATTCTACAGATGTAAAATGAATACTTGTGAAAAAAACATAAAGAATTGGCTTGCAGGTCTAAGAAAAAGAAATGGTAATTAAATGCCACATAAATCAGTTTGCTAATCACAGACTAAAATGTATACTGTATAGAATCTGTGTACTGTTTTTCTTAGATTTGTGAAAATGTGACTTTGAAAATTAGAACTCTTGCAGAAAGCATTTCCCATATCTGATTCTTAAAAATTAAACTGAACACAATCTGTGAGACTGGTTTTCGGCATTTATAAATTTAGAAAGCAAAAGCCTATGCAATTTAAGGAAAACTGCAACAGCAATCAACCTGTAATCTATTAAATTTATTGCAAGTCTTTGTAAGAAACTCAAACCAAACTTTATTTGTCTTGAGAAAACATACATTCACAATTTTTTAAAGATGCTCTATAATAGCATACAGAAATGTGCTGAATTAAGAACTCATTCATGGAGCATTTAATGAGTTTTACACCATTCTGCAATTACAGATTTTAAATTACAATTTTAATGTAGCAAGTGGATGAATATGAAGCTCACAAATCATTTTAATAGAGAATGAAATTATGATGCAACATAGTAGACCCTCTGTGAATTTCAGCCATGTTTCAAGAGAAACTCTTCTCAGCTACCAAAAACCCGTTAGTCATCCATCATCAAAATTCTTTCTGGAGAGCAGCATTTTAACTGAGAGGAGCAGAAAAACTCGTGTAACTCAGATGCAGATTGAAAAAGCAGAAATAAAATGGGAAGAAATGTATCATTTTTATTTATTCTCAGTTCAGCCTGTGGTTTTCCGCATTGTAGAAACCTGAATAAATGAACAGAATATGAACGAGATCATTTATAATTTTACAATTACTGGGAATGACTTCAAGCAAGGTAGTATTTCCACCTTCCTTTTATGTTAAGAACATTTTCTCTACACAACTAGAGAAATATGAACATTTAGCAAAACCCCAGATACTTTCATTCTTTTATTTTAAATTGATTTCACTTGGAACTTCAGTTGATTTATTTTTATTGTCTTTAAGGTATTCTACAAGATTCTTGATTAAATCCACCTAAAAGTCCAGCTCTTTATTTTCTGTAACAGGCTTGTGCAGCAGTTTGAGGGAGACGAAATTCTGTGATACTTTAAGAATTCAGTATGTGAACAGGCATCACAGTTCATAACTGACCCACAGGTGCATACTAAGGTTGTATCCCTTACAACTGAAAACAGTGAAAAGGATGAAAGTATCCTTGTATCATGAATAAGGAAGCGCATTTAAAGTACTGAAAAATCTGACAGTCCATGAAGATCTGTTAAAGGAAACTACTAATTCAATTAATCAGTATAACTTATGCACGTTAGGAAAAATGTTTCGGGTGTGAATTTAAATTTGGATTTCAAAGGCCTGAGCATGAAACACCCACTGAGTCAGAGTTTGGCTCAATCAACAGGACTGATCTGAATAAATTATTTCCTTTTTAAGGCCTAATTTAACGATAAAATCTGTATCATCTGTACCAAAACCGAAACAAAAAACTCCTCCTAACCACCTATTCATAGGTAATTTGCTACAGTGTATGTCCACATGATAGTTCAGAAAACTGAGAAGTGTGTAGTGCAAACTGATGAAACTGGTGAAACTGTCAAGGAGCCTGTGTTAATGCACTCCCCATGGGCTGCAACACACTGCAGGCCACAGTGCTGTTGCATTTCATGCTGACTTGAGTCCAGGCTGGTTTAGCCTGCCCACATGTGTTCATTTCCCCCTTCCACGAGCAGCTGTGCAAGTTACTCCTCCTCTGGCAGCCCCAAACCATTCAGAGGCTTCCCTTGCTCTGAGCAGAAGGGATACATTTACTGTTGAACCAGGGTGCACATTCAATTTCCATGGCTACATTAAAAGGTAGTTGCAGTACTCCATTGATTTTAAACTTACAAATTAGGAAAGCTAAATTACATGGGAGCGAACTTTTAATCTCTTTGATACCAGTGGAGTTGCTAAATAAGTATGCTAAATAAATATGATTCATTTTCTTCCTGAAAGAGGTTCACACAGTGAACTGAACATGCCGTGTTCAGTTTCCCTGCAGATTTAGAAAAAGTGATATTTCAATTCTCTTTAATGAAATAATCCAACTTTGTAAAAACCCAAGTAAGTTTCTTAACGCTATAATAAACATTCCTGGCATGTGGCCCAGTCTCTGGCCAGCATACAGCATACATCTCTTTTGTCCATTGTTTTGGGCCAGTTATCTTAAGCAATAAACAAGAGATACATACAATATTAACAAACTATTTCCTCAAAATGTAGATGCCTCAGTCTGCAAGGCTACTCTCAACCTCATTTAAAGAATTTTTTTTTTTTGTCATTATGTCTCTAATAATCCAGACCTAGTTCCATCATAACTGGAAACTGAAAAAGAAAAATATGGAGATGATGCTTTCCAAAAGCAGCAAAAAGCTACCCTCTGTGTCTTCTTAACGTAATGGTAAGTGGAAAATAATAAGGACGAAAGACATCCCCATGCTCAGGTTAACTTTGCTACAAATCCAGTACGAAGATGTACTTCACTACCCACTCACTAGTAATCTCATTGCCCAGACTGTCTTCATGCCTTAAGTAAGATTCTGCAGGAGGTGATCAAGTACACACGCAGCAGGCATTTTCCGAATTCGCTTGGCAATCTCCCCAAAATAACATGTCATTATTACATAAATACAAAATAATAAAAAAAAAAAAGAATCTAAAGACAGAATTAACACCACAAACTCATATGATGCTTAGTTTAAATCAGTGCCCACAGTTAACAGGGATCTTACATTCCCCCTCTTCCACTCTGTTGTGTACATGCCCGTGAGTGGGGATGCCCCCATACGAATGTTTTACCAGGCCTACCTCCACAGACATTTATAGACAGTAATGGAAAAAGATGCCAAGTTACCAGGCAGCAAAATAGTCCCTACCTACTTGATGTAATACAGATACAGTCAAACCACCAAAGAATTCTGTTTTACTGAGACATTCTTAGATAGTTGCCTCTATTTGCAGAACAAAACTGAACTTCAGACGCTTGACAGTCATCATGAAATGAATTCTAATCCTCCTGACATGCCATCAAATACACGCATTTCTACTGACAACATGCAGGCTACTCCAAAGATAAAAATATATGTAATTCATAAATTGCAGCCATGAAATCTCATGAAGTGCATTTTTAGAAAGTGATTCAGAAAAAACAACGAACAACTGAAATGAGCAATTCAGTAGCTCAATCACTAATTATGGGATTAACAGAAAAACTGGAACTGATTCTTGACCAAGATTTGACTAATAATGGTTACTTCAGATTTAAAACACAGACACATGCTATTACTCCTTTACACAGAAAATAGCCAGGAATTTTCTATTACTTCCCTTTGAAATTTCTCAGCCAATGTGTTAGGAACATGAACACACCACATTTCAGCATTTCAAGGATGACCTGGAGAAAATACTCCTGTGGCAGCTATTTCTCTATGGTGCGTGGGATAGCAGATAGGTTTTTCCTGTCATCTCTGAGGTGATGCATTCACCCCAAGACAACAAAGCATTGAAGGGGGTTATGCAGCAAGGTTGCTGAAATGGGTCCTATTTAATTAAAAAAAAAAAAGGGACACAGCTGATACATAGGAGAAATGCTATCACTTATCTGAAGGAGGTGGTTTCATGCTTACTTTGGTTCCACTTCTTGAAACTAGAGGCAGAGAAGGCTGCTATCAGGGTTGCAAGCCTCACTTGGTGTAGCAGAGGGTTTCCATTAACTCCCTTGCACTGTGGAGGGACACAGGTCTGCAGCTCATGGGGAGCAACTCACAGGGCATTAACTACAGTGGGGGGCACTGGCAGGCACTTGCTTTTCTGGAAAAGCAGCAGAGGCCAAACACAGTTCTTCAGAAGGTCAGAAAAACTGCAAAAGCTTTTATATTCTCTAGCAGACTGCCAGCTATTTTTGTCACACGCCAACGTATAACCAGTGCTGATTTTTCACAATCACAGCTCTGTGTACATTCTCTCAGAGGAAAGATCTAGCACATTATTCTCTAAGATGCACATTTAACTACAGCCTACAATTTATGCAAAGTGCTTTTCCTTACAGAATATTCATATTCAATTTAATAGGAAACTGCAATGTTTGGACACAGTTCTGTAAACACTCATCAAATTCACTAAAAGCATCTATACTTTGCATGAATTTCTACAGAATGGTTCAACAGAAGCTGTGGAAAAGAATGCTACAGTTGTGTTCCCTGAGGCATTAGAGCTTCACAGAAATTGCTTGGTATCCTGTTCGCCTGAGTTGCAGGTCAGTTTCACAGTCAGCTCTGTGGAGCTCTGTAACAGGTATGCCTTCAAGAATCTTAAATCTACTGTTACAAACAACATTCTAACTGTTGAATTTTCTGTGCTAATGATCCTTTCTCACTGACATAAACTGGGTACATGTTTGAAAGAGACAGAATTACTTTGTGTTTTTCTCTTAAAAATGCTGAATGAAGCTTGAGATTTAGCTTCACTGAACATAGCTTCTTGCATTGATAATAAATAGCTGCTGTGCTGCTTCCACACCAGCAAATGTTTGCCATTTCAGTGCTACATATTTTGTATCTACGCATCATATATTCACCTACAAATGGTATGTAAAGGGAAAAAAAAATACTTGGTTTATTAAGTCTTTTAAAATATCAAGCAAGTATGCAACAAGGAATCCAAGAATATTTTTTTTAAGGAATAAGATGCATGAGTTGGCTTGGACATGTTATAAAAAATTGTTACATGTTCTAATAAATTATACATACATGCATAAACACACAGATGTACACACAATATTAACTGTTCTTTAGAGAACCCTACTTTGCTGCTTCTTTTATTGCATTACTGTGAACCTGAATCTGAATCTCGAAAATCTTACTTTCTCTGAAGAAAGCTTCAAAACATTTCTAGTAAGAGGATAAGGACATACATGTATCTACAACGTAAGGATTCCTTCTCACCTTCAAGCCTCCTTCAGTTAATACTTGTGTGGCAAAATTGGCTACAACAGGAAAAGTGTTGAAATCATGTATCTTCTACAAACAGATGTCAAAGTCAGGAATTAAGGATCAAGTATGCTACCACCGTATCAGCAGTAAGCATCATTCATCATGACATTCAATTTCTACTTTGTGTATGTCTGTATATCTACAGTGTGTCTAATCCATATATAAAGCAGATTTAATTAAAAGGCAGATTCCCTTATTTCATGCCCTTCCTCTTTCAAACCTGTCAAATTTGTTACTCCAATCCCAACTCCAAGTTGAATCAACGCATGCTGTAGCATCAGCCAGCCTTTCCCTTTTAAATGAAAAGTTGTTTTTCTATTTACTGTCCTAAATAGTGGTACACTAGCAACCAACCTCATTCTAGAAGCTGGTAGACACTTATATGCATATATATTTACGCATAATATGTATATGAATACATTCCTTAAGATTTGTTCACTGAATCAGTCTGGAGCCGAAAATAAAATTAAAACTTTTATCACAAATCAGAAAATGAAGATTTTAAAATATTCATTAAAAATAGCATTCCTGAAAATAAGAAAGACAAAATATTAACTTCTGGGGACAACTTCGTGAGATTAAAGCATAATAGAAGACAGATTAAGTCTTGCATACTGACTATACGAATGGCTGAAGTCAATATAATGCACATATCTAAACAGTCAAGCAAATAAAATAGGATGGGAAATATTTTATGATTCTATATCTTGGAAAACTGAAATTCACAGTCTGCTTAATGAACATTAATAATACAACATGGCATGATAAAAACCTTCAGGTTTGATTGCTGATTTCTGTAACTTTATTATTCTGACTTACTGTCACATCTAAATGTGGATTCTGCCCTTGCCTGACAAACTTTTCTTCTTGGACTTCTAGAAGTGCCTTGGTTTCTTTCACATCTGACTCTCATAATTCTCCTTCTACCTACATCCTTACAGTCTTTTAGCAATCCGTCAACAAAGAGCACAATTGAAAGCTCTATTTCCTAGCCTGGTTGTTAATAGAACAAAGGAATTTTGCTAATTTTGCAAGTAACCAGAATTTCCAGAATAAAGTTTTAAAATACCTACTCTTCGGGTTTTCTTACTCCTACTGAGGCACTGCACTTTTTAAAGTACGCCGGCTAACAGATGCAGCCCTCCGCCCTTTTTGTTACCACCCACACTAATTGAAATTCAGCTGGAGCCAGCAGTTCTGCAAAGCATCCCCATATACTCTGAAGCTAGACCTGTGACTGCATCATCTTTGGTAACACCTAGAGGTCTCCTTCAAGATTGGAAATCCACTGAACTGGGCACTGTCCAAGCACACTGGAAGTCGTTATTTTTTTTCATCGTTATTGTTGAGTCTCTTCAAAAAAATGCGCCTTTATTGACAGATATTCAGCTGGATTCTTCAAAAGCAAGAAAAAAAGTAAAAATCATGTAGATACAAAAACAAGACAGTAATGAATTTCGTACCTTTTAATTACTGTAAGCAGGTCATCAGATGAAAAGTAAGCATGAAACTTGAAAATTTTCACAAGTTTGCTTCCAAATTATTTCGAGTATTACAGAATAAGGTAACCTAGGAACTGAATAAATCCTAGAAACTGGCATTGTAGAGCCTTTCAAATACAATTTTTATAGAGTTCAAAATAAAATTTCAGTGGTTTTGAAATGGAAAATAAAAGGAGATTGTCAAAGCTGCAAAGCTAGCTTTTAAAGAGAGGTAGATTAAAATTTAAAGATATCACTGATCAGAATAGTGTGTATACACTTCTACTATACTGCTTGTATAGTAGAAGTGTACTACTTTTCTTGTTGTGATTCTGCTCCATAAGACCTTTCATGCAGCACAGACTGTTGTTAGCAATAGAAAAACACAGAATCCAATTTTTTATTCCATCATTAAACCAGAAATATCTGCTAAGTGTCTTTTTAAATGCATGGTTACAAATACTATTTATAAAAAAAACCCCTCTGTCTGAATATTAGAATTGAGTTTCTTAAGGCTCCTCCAGTTAGAAACTGCAGAACAAAACATTATTAATAAAGTGTAAATTTGAAAACAAAATTCCAATTTTCTAGTAGGTCTCAACACAGGGACTGGTAATGACCATCAGTTGTTAGAAAGATAAAAGTTTTTCTAAATGTTATTTTTTTGACTGAAAATGGAGGTTTTGATTCTCTCCTTTTTTTTCCACACATTCCCTTATAGTTGAGCCTTTTTAAAAAAAGACAATGCTAAGAGTCAGAAAACTTTTTTAAAAAGAACCCTTATTCCATTACATTTGTAAAAGCTATTTAAACATCCTATTTATGACATACTCCTACACAACTATTTTAAAGCCCTTATAGTTCTGTAGAAGTGAGAACTGCTTTGTCAGTGACAGCTACAGTGACAGAAAGAAGCAGAAAGAATCTGCTGTACCATTTCACTCTGTGCATGTTGGCCAGTAAATAACTTAAGACAGAAACTGCAAAACACACTTCCTGCAAAAGATGTAAATTCAAGATAAAAAAACCCACTTTCTTTCTCTGTAGGAGTAGCATTTAAAGGGGTTTTATTGTCAAGATTTTTTTTTTTTCCCTGCTGAATGCTGGATCCCAACTCCTTCCCCAAAGCAGTCCAGAACAACATCCTCCAGATGGTTTGAGAAAATCAAAGCCATGCTTCAGCTTCTGATTCCTAAAACCTCCTTCATAGAATAAACTTTCTTTCAGATTTTCAGTTATCCTGAGGTAGTTAAGTTATTCCAGTCAATCAAAATGAAAAGAAAAATATTTTTTTTAAACAGTACTTTTCTCCTACACACTAAGAAAAATATACATATTAGTTACTAACAAAGCTATTATGAACTAAGCCTGTGATGCTAATTTCTTTACCTGATGTGTTATTATCAAAAATATTTCCTGTACATTTGAATAAGACAATTGTTAGAAAGATTCAAATTAGTAATACGTAATTTAGAAAAAAATACTGTGAATTCCTTTTTTTTTGCCTTTGCACTATTTTGGATTTTACCATCAAAATTGAGCACAAAAATAATTTAATTCTCCTCAGTTGAATACAGATTTTTTTTTTTTAATTTTCATTTTCCTTTTTGATTTTTCAACTCATTTCCACAGAGGTATGAATATTTTTTAAGGAGATTCCATTCAGTCTCCACATTCAACTGTGGGAAAGAAAAGTGTGACCAGACCAAATTATTGAAAAAAATGCAACCCATTCTTACAAATTAAACACGGTTTGAATAAAAATTACTGACATTAATATTAAAAACCCCTTAATTAAAACAAAAATAATAATGAAAATGTTTTGTTTCCTGTTTGGAACAGGAAGACACTTTCACTGCTGAAAATAGACAATGTTAAAAAAACAGCTTATCCCTTAAACAGTACACAATGTAGACGCTGCTAGAACTGTGAATCAATATACCTCTATGCCCCTTATGCATTTACAAAGGCACCTAGGAAATATTTAACACAGAGAACTCTTTTCTTCTCTCATTTGACCTATGGAAGAAATAATTTAACTTTCTAATGTTATCTTGTGTATTGGGCAATACTGTGTATGTGGGGGAGGAGAAGCCTTGACCATATAAATCTGTCTACTTCAAAAGGGCTAAAAGTCATAAATGAAGTTATTATATAGTATTTTGTGGGTCACCTATTTCTTTCCATTTTCTTATTGCAAGGACAATTTTTTTTTTTTCTTTTCTGAGTAATAAGTGTTTATATTAATTAATTGGGCTTTCAAATTGTATTCTCTTAAGATCTCAAGAGCATCCACCAGAACTGTGGTGGACTGCTGGTATCCTGGGCTTTTCTGCAAGGCAGACGAGGGAGGCAAGCAGGGTCCAGCTCAGTCAGGACATCTGACGGTTCATCTATCCTGCTCACTGTGCTGGGGCTTGCGCTACGACAGCAAGAGGGTGTGCTGCGTACAGGAGGTTTAAACAGTTTAAACAGTTTTAGAGACGTGTTGCTTCACATCTCAGTAGTGGGAAACTCCATGCACACTAAGAACAAAAGGAAAAAAGGAAAAAAAAAAAGGAACAGTGGTGTACAGCACTTGTCAGGACAAGAGATGGCAACCATACTTTCAGAAACTGAATTTAGTTGACCCCATCCCCAGGTCCCCCCTCTCCTCAGTTCACTTGCCATGTGCACAAATAATGTATATCCATATTGTTCTCCCACAGACAGCTTGATAAAATCAGCATCACCTCACTCACCATCCTTCCACACATGTTCTTGATAAGCAGGATGAAGACCAGCTGTGAAATTTTGAATAAGGTCAGAAATATGTAACAAAATTTGGTATTTAGTTTTAGAAATACGAGTCAGAGAAGAGGAGCTTCTTTTCCTGTGTTAAAAGTGAAATGTTGATTTGCATTTACCAGGAACTCTGTTAAATCCAAGCCAGAACTATGACTTCTAAAGTTTATCAAGCATTAGACTGAGGGATCATTAAATACACTTCAGCTAATTTTCTAACCTAGTACTTTATCAGGGAAAAAAGTAAAATACAAAAAAGTAAATTGAACTTAATTGTTCAGACTTAGTTTTTTATTTATTGAAAGTTCAGAAGAAAATATTGCCATTGGTGTGGTCATGGAAAGTTCAGTAGAAAATATTGTCATTGGCCTGGCCATACCCAATTCTAAAACAACCAGAGCTAATTTTTAATGATATAATGTATTTTTCCAGAACTGGAAGCAGGTAGGAGTATGAATAGCTAGTGAGATTCAAGGTGGGTTAGTATAATATATTTCTGTATACTTTCTCTAGTATTACTATTGTCCTTAATATCTGATTATGCTCATTTCTTACTGCTTTTCTTATTGCTTTTCTAAGATTTCATTAGCAGATACATCATTAAGGTTTTTACAAATGCTGT
Organism: Strigops habroptila; assembly: GCF_004027225.2. Taxonomy (NCBI): domain Eukaryota; kingdom Metazoa; phylum Chordata; class Aves; order Psittaciformes; family Psittacidae; genus Strigops; species Strigops habroptila. The sequence goes on along the minus strand of NC_044302.2, from coordinate 54,243,297 downwards.
CAATTAGGAGTCATATTTTTGTTTCCAAATTAAACTGGAAAAATCATCAAAAAAGAGCATGATGAGTACGAACTGTTTAAACTCATGCTCAATGTTCTGCAGAATAAAGAGTTCGAGCACAATTCAAATGCAAAATCTGCAGTCCACCTCCTAATGGACTATTTCAGAGGTAATGTTCTGAAATTCCCTCCACACTAAAAAAACCTCAAACAACAAAACAAACCAAACCCAGACTTAACAGCCTCCATCCCCTAAAAAACCCCCATAGAAACATTTGGAAGGTGTAATTCAGTAACTGCGACTATGCAGCTTATGCAACTCTGTCAGTGTAAGTCCGCCAAATTGACATGGACTGATCTGCAGAGCAAGAACTTAGGAGGTCAACCACAATTCCCAGGGGAAAAAAAATCCAGGCAAGTAAAGAAACTATAACATCTATATAAACTTCTAGTATACATTTCCTGACACATTATTTGGACACAATCAGGATAAAGTGGCTCTTAAAGCCTGAGGCTGCACACCCCGCTCAAGCAGTTAGTAGCTAGCAGCTGTCCCTTCCCCTTTCCACCCGAAGAGTGTCCAGAGTTTCAGCTCTGTACTATGAAATTCATCCATTTTCTTCTGAGAAAATGAAAATGTAAATTTTTACTTTACTGTATCTTCTACACAGTTAACATAAAAGACTAAGCTACAATAACCCAAAATAAAATTAAGCTACAAGTAACACTGAATAGGAGCTTTGTGTTATAAGAGAATATAGCCAAAAGTTTTTTATATATACCTTTTTATGCTGGCAACAACATACACTCTGGCTTAGAATCATGGAATGCTTTGGGTTTGAAAGGACCTTAAATATCATCTAGTTCCAACCCCCCCTGACATAGGCAGGGACACCTCCCACTAGACCAGGTTGCTTAAAGCCCCGTCCAACCTGGCCTTGGCATGTGGCAGCCACAGCTTCTCTGGGCAACCTGTTCCAGTGTCTCACCACCCTCACAGTGAAGAATTTTTTCTTAATGCCTAATCTAAATCTCCCCTCTGCCAGCTTAAAGCCATTGCCTCTTGTCCTGTCACTATATTCCCTTGTAGAAAGTCAATCTCCAGATTTCCTGTAGGGCCCCCTACAGGAAAGGCTGCTATCAGGTCTCCCCAGAGCCTTCTCTTCCTGTATTTTCCAGGTACAGTAAGGACATATACTTAGAAAAGCTGAAGTTAGATTGAAAAAGCCTCAGAATGAAAACATTACTTTCTTAATTTAGTTGTAAAACTCAACCCAGCAGCCAGATGAATGAATCATTCTCCTTCTCCAGCCAGCTCATTTAACTCAGCTGTTTGCATAATCTTTCTACTAGGAAAGTGTTACAGTAATTTTGCCTATAGCTGCCATAAAATCTCAGATGTGCTTTCTGTGTGTTAATACCATCTTGAATGTAAAAATCTGAAGTGTTTTTATTAATATTTTTTAATATATTTACCGAATGCCAAACTAAGCCACAGGAAGCTTTCCTTCAAATTAGATGGGGGTTGACATGTTTTTAAGAAATTACTCGACTTACAGACTGCCTTTCAGAATAAATAATGAATGAAACCCCACTGCATTTAGTTCCAGGTTTAAAAATAAAAACATTTGAAGAATGTACAAGAGATAGCTGCAAAACTAGTTGTCATATCTTGTAGCAAACATGGTAGTGAGGAGAAAAAGGATAGATAAATCTTCCCTCTGCAAAAAATACAGATAAATCAAGCAGAGAGCAGAAAGAGTAAATGCTAAAAATTGTCATATTTCAAATGCTTTATATACGGAAAAAATCTGAAACCCTTTACAATGGAACATAATTATTCAGTGAGGAAATACCTTAATTAGAAGAAATTAGATGATCTGATTAAAGCAATAGAATAGACAAAAGGAGGTATGGAATGCAGCCCAGACCTCAACCTCATAAAATTCTGAGCAGGCATCTCCCTTGACGATGTTTACCTACCTGAACAACGTGACACTTGTTTTAGTACTGACCCTCATTCCTGCCATCTCACACCTCACAGCTGCTGACTAAGCTACTCTACAATGATCATACAAAATAACCAAACTACCAAATATAGTGAGAAGAAAAAAATAAATGCAGCTGTTCCTTAATATCCAGCAATGAAAATGAAGTAAAAACTGGACTTCCACTCAGCACAGCATTCAAGTTCACATTTGTGTAAAACACATGCACAAAGCAAGCTTTAAAAAAATTCTTCCCTGAAATACATCCTATGAGACTTTTCTTCAGTCAACAAAAGTCTCAATATAAAGCACTTTGCTGATAAAACTTGAGACTACTGTCATTTAGAAAATAATATTTTTTTTAAAAAAAGGCTGTTTAAAAAAAACTTTAGAAAAATGTTTAAGAAACTTTTTATAATACAGCTTTCACTAATTTCTATTAAATCAAATTCAGAACATTTCAGTGGAATGTGCAAGTTTTTAATATATTTTTAATTAGGTATTTCAAGCATATCCTTATAATTTTGGGGTTTTTTTCTTCTACTTAAGCAATACCTGAGCAGTATAATACTATATTGTGCACTGCACTAAGTGTCAAAATATTTCAGCAACCCAAACTTGCTGGAGAGAATAGGAAAGGATACAGTGGAAAACTTCTGCTTTTGCTCTCATCCACCAACCTTTAAGCAATTCTGATTTCCTAAAGTTCTCAATAAGTCACATATTCTCAGCAATGTATTTAATTTTTATACTTATTTAAATTTTTTCCTATGACTAGCCACAGAATTTTTAAAAAAAATTACATTATCTTGCACACTGTAATAAACCTGATCATGTAAGATAGAACACTGTTAAGAATTTGCAGAATCACTGTCAACAGCAGCTTATTTGAGTATTTATAAACTACTCGTAAGAAAACATGACTTTCCTGTTGTGTGCTGCTCAGACTGACCCGATTCTTCAGAGCTCCTTTAAAATTCTCAGGAATGGTCCTGTTTGAGAAGCATCTGGGCAACCAACTCTGAGCCTGATCTTTCTTAAATCTCTCATCTGGTTGCTCTGACATCAGCTTGTTGGGAAGAACATGACCCTGATGAAGCCACTGGAAGACAAACTGCCAACATTTTTGTGATTCAGTTCCCATAAGTAGCAGTTTGCTGGAGTTGATTAAAGGGACAACTTAGAAGAAGGGGTGGAATGGAACACTTAATGAGGCGGGCCAAAAACCAAATCACTCTGTCTCTCACATATCCACAGCACTATGAATAGTCTCATAGCTACGTTTTCAAAGAACAGCCAGCCAGATGGTATTTTTCAGATGAGTCAGAGCTATGATTAAAAAAACCCAAAACACACCAACCCAAAACACCTAAACAGCTACAGTGTGAACTGTAGGGATTTTTGATCTTTTTTTTTTTTTAATCAAAATACATTTTGGACAAAAATATAATTTCATTGTGATTTATGCATTTGTGCAAACAAACGTTTTAGAGATGGCAAAATAGTGTTTGCAACCAACACTGATAATCTCAAGGGAGGCAGCAAAAATAAACACATTGAAGATCTGGAATTACTATTATGTATGAAGCACAGCTGAAAAAAAGAAACAGAAACAAAATAAAGAAGCAGCCCAAAGAAGCAGCCTTGCAACAACCTACTACAAAGCCTCCACTGAAATTCCAGTTCCTGTTGGAACAAGCACATGAATAAACAACCAGTGATTAGAATTTAGGTTTAAACTTGTTATCAAATCTCAGCCTGTGTTACAAAATACATAAAGTATTAGAGATTCATAGGAGAGGTGTGAAAAATCTACAATAACTTCCTGATCCCATTAACTTTATGGAAGAAACATTAGTAGAGTGGACAAAACACAGAAGCAGACTTAGTTGAAATGTTACTCTCCCAGAAAAAAAAAAAAAAAAAAAGGGGGAGATGTATTCCTAAAGATAGTAACTCAAAAAGCACTTAAATGCATATATTAAAAGACAGTTGCTGAAAAGAAACACGTATTTTGCAGAACACAACAGATGGAAGACAAAATAGCGTCTGATTCCAGAAAGGACTTTGATGACTTCATCAAGGAGAGAAATCATAGTTAGCAATAAGGACCTTGATAGAAGAATTAAAAAAAAAAAAAAAAAAATCAGACTTAGCATACCTTAGCAAATAATGTAAAATTAACTCAAAGAAGACTGTTGAGAGTAACACAGGATTTTAGTAAAACATGGAAGAAAAAATAGCCTAAGAATATAGGTTGTCTCAGTCAGTATACAGGATAAGAAATATGTTAAATAGCTGTAGAAAATCTTCTTCCCCTTTTATGAAACAGGGGGCAAAGAAAAGAAAAAAAATCATAGATTGAACAGATCTTTACTTTAATTTTGCTCCCCAGTTCAGAATTGGAGGTGTATATATGGACATCATCAGAGAAGACTGATACCTTCTTGAATGTGAACTGAACAGAATGCGTGCTGATGCAGACCACCAGAAACAGTACCATAATATAAAATGGTAAATTTTTTTAACTCAAAAGAGAAAAAAAAAAAGAAGAGATCAGAAAACAATGAATACTGACAAGGTTTTAACAAAGAATGAGAGAAATATGAAATAATAAGAAAAACAAAATTACAGAAAAAATAATAGTGAAAAGTAAGAATAAATACAGAGTAATAGGAAAAGTAATAAAATACTAACACAATATGAAAGTGACTGGAGAAAGAACACCTGAAAAATTACTTCGAAGAGCTCTTTCCAGAGGTCAGTCTCTGATAAAAACAATACAGCATAACAAATGCACTTGAGATTGCAGTAAAGAATCACCTTAAAAAAAAAAGATCCAGGAAAAGGATTCTTTTCTCTTAATGAAAAACAAAAGTTTATGGTTTTACACTGGAGAAAGCAATGACGGATAAAAACAATCCATTATTGTAAAACGATGTAAACAATAAGGACAATTTAGAGATGGATAGGAAGTACAACTTGATGAACAACACTGAGAGTGAAAACAAGGAGAGGTAGAAAGTCCCAAAGCAAACCACAGAACTAGAATGTAAAGGAGGATACATGGAGGACCTAAAAAGACCACCTCTGTTAGAGAGTAACAGTATTGGAAGCCAGCATGGACATAGTAATTATACTGCAGCCGATCACCCACAAAAAGGAAAGGGTTAGAAATTGCTATCAGGTAAGAGAAACACACTAAGCTTACATGGCAGAATGGATGAAGAGAGCACATATGCTATAGAAACACAAGTGATGGCCTTTCTCTTGGGCAGAAATGTTAAAAGATTAACAGATTGAAATAAATATAATGCACAGAAAAGAATGTCAGCATAGCTTCAAAAGAGAAAGCATTATAATTTGAATCATATTACCTACCATTTCAAACAAATAGCAGGCACCTATAATCTCAAAATTATAAAACTGCAAAACCACCACAATTCTGTGTCTAAGAATACATCAATTTTTAAATACCATTTGTAAGAACAAAACAGAAATTACTTAGAACAGAATAGAAATGACTTAGATAAACTAAAAAGTTTGCTTTTTTTTTTTTTTTCTCATGGCATGTGACATACCATGGTGATGAAATTGAAGGCATAATATATACTTCCACAGATGATATGGGAAGCAGCATTACCAAGAAACTCAACATTGAAATCGAACTGCATTGTAATTGTCATAATTATTTCATACACAACTGCATTCTTCTCCAAGGGAATGCACAAATATCCTGTTGTTTTCAAAATACAGTGTTGCCTCTGGGAATAGCGCCATATTTCTGTTTGTGATATCATGGAGAAAGAGCTCCCTGTGTTAGTAATTAATGTACTGTGAGACTGAAGTGGTTCACACATTCCTTTTTAAAGCAACAGTTGGAAGCCCTGGTCAAGAAAGCCACGGTAATCTGATGTTAAATACTCCCTACAGTTTTAGTTCGAAGAAATTAAAAAAACCTCAAACCAACAACATCTTTTACACATTTTAGTTTGCTCTATTTTTTTATCTAGCGCCAGCTCCTTTTGACAGTATATACACCAGAGAATCCCAGTGTGCCTAATATAATCAAAACATTAAAATCTTTCGTAAATCAAATGCTACTGCATGACTGAGGAAGTAAGCATGCTTGCTCAAATAATCTAAAGGACTGGAAAATAAGGTTCATTTAAACCACCATTACACCAACCTTTACATATATTTGACCAATGCTCGCACTGCCTGAATCATCTTTAAGAACACCAAGTTGTGTGTTTACTGCTTGTTTACATAAAACAAGCAGTTTTATATAAATATGTGGTAAATCAATAATACAAATGCTGGAGTGTCTTACAACAGCCAAAGTCTCACGTTTCACAGTAGATTTATCTTGTTATGTAATCTAGTGTTTTACAAAGTCCTCTCCAGCAACACTACAACACAAAAAGTATGAAATCTTTGTGACTACCAAGCAATACAGTGATTTTGGATTGTTAGAACTGAGAATCTTCAGTACTATATATGTGCTTTGTAGATGCAGAATTTGCCTGAAATAGTCAGAGGTGACAGTGCTCTGAGAGAAATAACCAGTCCTCTCTCCAAAACAGAGGTTCACAGGTGTGGCAAAATGAGAAAAGCCATTTATTAAATATTATCTGCACCTTTGGTATTAACAAAATTACCCTGGGAAGTCTTTATTGTATAAACACTCTATTTTGCAGTGAAATGGACAAAGGAAGACAAACACCCTGCCAGCAGCTAGTAGTAATCATTTTGAAAGCACATTTGTTTTGCAGTATTCAAGTGCTTCTGTTCTTCAAAAGGAAAACTGGAACTCATCAGGATCTTCTTGGCAGGCAAGAGACTTAAGCTACTGAATGAACAAAGCAATACTGTGTAAAACTGAACTACGACAAAGTAAACCAGTACCTCATTACAAAACCAGAATGCTTGCAAGAGAGCTGCTACTTCAAATTCTGATGCAAATCCAAGCACAGACATGAACATTTGCATATCCAGAATGTATCAATAATATATGTCGCACTGTGCATATGATGAACAAGGTGCTTTGAAAGCAGTAATCCTGAAAACTGGCTAAATATTAAACAAAAAACCTTAGTTATTTAATCTTTATTATATAGTAAATTATACCATTGTAATGTATCTCAGCAATGTTTAACATTGTCAAAATAAAATTAAGTATAGACTTAACAGCAAAATTAACTGCAATGTACCTGAAACTATTACTGCTACTATGCTCAAATATTCACATAAATGCCTTATATTTATTGACACAAATAACTTAAAAGATATATAGTGAACTGCCACTGTAATTAGCTTATTGATTTTAAAACTTGTATTTCTTCTCTGAACCATTACATATTATTCTTCCTTCCCAAACTGAACTGCTTTGGTCCCGTCACTGTTCAGTCTCATTTATTAGAGAACAGTTTCTCTGGACGCCTGAAGTGAAGTAACAGTTTTCTGCCATCAAACATAAGGGCTCTTTCTCTCCTTTCCCCTTCACAACTCACTCTTACCTCTTGACTGTGCGTACCTACTGCTTATTTTGGCCTAATTCTCATGTCCTTCCAAGCAGAAGGCAAGCCAACTGAACTCCATTAAGCCATTTCAAAATATTAATGTTTCTGGGGCCATTATGCTTCTGCTTCAGTGAACAGATGCAGCTTCTGACTCAGGGGAACATAAGCTGGACGAGGAGGAGGTGGGACTGCTGTCCTCTTATGGTGACATAGAGTTGAGCATTCAACACAAGCTGTGCAAATGTGCAACCATGCACCTAAGTCTGTAATGGCATAAAGCACAAGACCATTTTTTGTGGCTTCAACCTAATTCTAGTTCAAAACAGAAAAGAATAGTTTTCCTGCATTTACTAAGGCAAAACAAACTTAGCCTCTTTAACTTAAAGAAATAACCCTTAAGGATATATATGGATATATAAGGATATATATGGATATAAAACAACTCAGCAGATTCTAATGTCATCGTGAGACCACTCGAAAAATCTTCGAATAATCATGGGAGATATCAATAATTCAGAGAGGTCCTTCAGAACTCAAGAGAAGAAAATGTTACTCTGATCTTCAAGATGGGCAAGACGGAGGACCAAGGGAACTTGAGCATGTGATGGAGCAGCTAATCCTGTGAACCACTTCCAGGCACATGAAGGACAAGAAGGTGATCAGGAGCAGTCAGCATGGATTCACCAAGGGGAAGTCATGTTTGACCAACTTCCTAAATAAAATGACTGGACACAGGGGAGAGTAGCAGATATTGTCAACCTGGACTGAAGTAAGACTTTTGAGACTGTTTCCGCATAGAGATCTCCCTAGACAAGCTGATGAAGGATGGCCTGAATGAACAATCAGGGAGACTGAAAACTGGCTGAATGTCTGGGCTCAGAGGAAAGCAATTAGTGACCCACAGTCTAGTTGGAGGCCAGTAACTAGCAGCATGCCCCAGGGATCATAGCACTGAGTCCAGTCCTGTTCAACATCTTCATTAATGATCTTGATGACAAGCGAGGTGTGCTCATAGCAAGTTTGCCAAGAATACAATATTGAGAGGAGTGGCTAATAAAATGAAGTGGTGGTGTGCCATCCAGAGTGACCTCAACAGGCTGGAGAAATGGGCTGATGGGAAACTCATAAAGTTTCAATAAAGAGAAGTGCAAAGTCTTCCCCTTGAGCAGGAACAACCCCATGCACCAATACATGCTGGGGGCTGATAGGCTGGAAAGCAGCTCTGCACTAAAGGACATGGGGATCCTAGTGGACTCCAACTTGAACATGAGCTAGAATCATGCCAGTGTGGCAAAGGTGGCTACTAGTATGCCGGATAGAATTAGGAAAGTTTTGCCAGCAGGCTGAGGGAGGTGACCATCTAGTCCACCCTACTGCCTGATCATTTCAGGGCTGCCCAAAGTTTAAAACGTAACAGGAAGGGCATTGTTGAAATGCCTCTTTTTAAGGCACTGATGTCCTTTCCAACTTGAAGTTTCCTAGGAGACCATTTTCCATCTCTTGTTACATGCCTCCAGCTGGACCCATCCTCTTCTCCAACTTTGGATCTTCCCAGAGACACCCTGGGATAAGCCTCACATGTTTCCACAAGCCCCTGAACAACTTCACCCTGGAAAGTTTGGGAACAGTTAAGCATTTTTGCCCTGCATCCTGCAAGGGCTCCTCTAGCATGAGAGGCAGTGACCCTCTTCAGCCTGCAAGGCCCCTGCGCAGTGTTTCCGGGAGTCAGCCATCTCATCTCTACAGAAAAGAGAACCTGGTGGACCAGCCACCATTGTGCCCTTATGGCAAAGGTAGCCAGTGTAATGCTGGGCTGCAGGAGGAGTCTTGCCAGAGAGGCTTGCAAGGCCACCTGGAACTGCATCCAGCAAGGAAATCCAAAGATGAAAAGAAGGGATTTCCTAAATCCAGTGGCAAAGAGAATACTAGGGAGATGGTGAGCCCTCTGCTGAGTATGGCAGGAGACCTGGTGGCACAGCACATGGAAAAGGCTCAGGTACTGAATGCCTTCTTTTTCTCAGTATTTATGAGCAAGACTGGCCATAAGAAATCCCATGTCCCAGAGCCCAGGGGAAAAGTCTGGAGAATGGAAGATGCACCCTTGGTGGAAGAGGATTGGCTCAGAGACTATTTGAGCAAACCAGACATATGTAAATTCATGGGCCCAGAGAGGATGCGACCACAGGTGCTGAGGGTGATGTCACTCTGTGAGGCTGCTGTCAATAATCTTTAAACAATCAGGGCAACTGGGAGAGGTGCCCAAAATGCCAGAGAAGCAAAAGATCATGCCAACTAAAGAAAACGCTGATCATACCACATTTTTGAGAACTGTTCTGGCAAAGTTGTAAGCAGAAAACAGATACTTGAAATCTAATAGAAACCAAGTGAAAGGGATGTTGCTTTCTGCCATTCTTTTTGGAAAAATTGTTATGCAAAACAGTCCTCTTAAAAGACAAAACATTTCATGTAACATTGAAAGGATTGTAGTTGCAAAGTCCAACATTCCAAAAGCTCAGAAATGCCAGTAGGCATTTCCTAATGCAGCCATAGTTTGGATCACATGTATTCAGAGAACACAACCTTGGGTATACATTTCTCCAAATGGGCTGATACTTCCATGAGGGTACAAAATGTGCTGCAGTTGTTAATGAAAGACTATTCACTACCCCTTTTTTCTCCATAGGTCCTATTGTGTATCACTTACATTATGCTCTGATGTAACGTTAGTTTTTTGTAGGCTTTTCTGCAGTGATCATAGCTGCACTGAACATGTCTCAGAAACGCTAGTACCCTTCTCTCTCTCACAACAGACCTATAAGGTTTTTCCTCTTTAACAAATGAAGCAATAGAAACAGGTTAAGACCCTAAGTATGCAGTAGCTCTGCTTTTCTAGTTTGAGACATCTACATTTAATTTAAAAGCAATTAAAATTGAATTGAAATCAGAATTGAAACCATTTCTGTCTAGAATTTTTGTATTGCTCAGCTATTGTAAAAGGTTCAGCCCAAAAACTCCAGCCACATACTCTTCCACAGGATATATACCATAAATTAACTTATGTGAGGCTGTACTCCACTTCACTGCTTCTCTCCTCTACTTTCCCAAGGGAGGTGAAACTTGACATCTCTCTGTCTACAGCGACAGAGCAATCACTTCTTGCCATCAGCACACAGATTTGGTCCTGTTAGTTTTGGAACATCCCCAGGCAAGAGTTCAGCCCTTCAGGCTTCAAATAATTTAAGGTCAATGTCATTATACACCACATTTCACATTACATCTGCATATATTTACATAATCATACTACTATCACTAAACTGTAAAATAGGAAAGATTATATTCTACAGTGCATGACATAGGATTGTATCATATGATGCAATACACAAAATATGAAAAATACAAAATATTGTGCAATATATTCCCTCCATACACACTTTCCTTATGCAAACGTGGAGCAAGGTAAAATGACATGCCCTTGACCTACATTTTAAGGCACCTAATCTAATAAAGGCTACTTTTAATTAAAGCTGGGTTGATAATGACTACAATCCTCATAGTGTTGCTTAAGCTTGTATGCATGGTACACCGCATCACAGCACAGTCAATGCTGAAGCAGATGCTGACAACACTGTATCGTACAGTTCAGTGACATTACTTGAGAAAACAGAAAATATACAAACTGTCAGGTTGGGGAAAAGCCAAATGCACAATAACTAAGAATGAGTTCTTGTCTTTAACTTACGTCTTCAGAAATCAGTATTTTTACAAAAATAGGTAACCTTCTCTAGTAGCTCAAGCAAAACTCTAGCTTATCGTTTTGGCTGCAAATTAGGAATTCAAGCAGAGGGCTAGTTACCTCCTTGTTAGAAATCTTGTACAGCTTTCTGCTTTATCACATCAACAGCAACAAATTTAGCCATTCTTGGAAATAATTTTTCAATAAAAAAGGGCTAAACTTCATGCAACCTTCAGAGTTTCTGTTCCGTTCAGGATATGAGACTCTTGTCCCAGACTTTGGCAGATGCGAATATTGATACAAGCAGCACATAAACTTTCAAACAATTAAAAGTGTTTGAACAAAAATACACTGAACTAATACATTGAACAGAACAAACTTCCTTAGATATGTTACATTAGGAAAAAAAAAAAACCAACCACAAAACAGAATAATTCTGGCTCAAGGGGAAAAAAAAAATCTGTCTTCAGAGTACCTTACTTTTATGGCAGTACAGTGCAGCATTTGATTTACTCCTTGCAAAACCTCTTCCGGTTTACATAACAGGGTCACATAATCCTGCCTGACACCTGCAGCCTGGTCAATAATTTAGACATCTATGTATATTGGATGACTAGGTGCCATAGCAATGGTACTCTGAAGATTCTGTATCATGCCATAGGTACTCACATGTATTTCTTTCTCAACTTTGCCAGCAATTTCTGTACAGTGAATTCTTGATTCTTTTTAGTAACATACATTAGTAAAGAAATAAGAATAAAATTAATGGTTCTTTAGCATTTTCAGTGAAGAACAGCAGCTGTAAAAATACATTTACATTTCATTACACTTCTAGCGAAGAAAGCTTATGCCACAATGGTATACTAAAAAAAAAGAACAATGTCTTAAATGCCAAACATCCTTGTTCAAGATGAGAACACTCTAAAGTGCTGCATATTTATAACAGTGACATGGTCTCTCCCCTTCAAATGTTTCTGCAGTATATCCATGAAAAAACTGTTCTTCCTCTCCCAGGAGATTACACTGGCTACTGAAGAATCTGTGAAGGGCATCCTAACGTACCTTTTATGAACTACTTTTCATGGAGAGTCTGCAAATAGAAGTTCATTTTACTCGCTCCAGAATCTATCTGATATGACAAGCACTTAAACTTCCCAACTATTAAAAGTAATTTGAACAAAGATACACTGAACTAATACATTAAACAGAACAAAATTTCTTAGATTTAATTAGAAAAAAATAGACTAATACAGCCTCAAGGGGAGAAAGTTTGACTCTATGTCTGCTCTCAGATAGTAAATCAATGTACTATGGACTAAATTACATCTCCTGAAGGATAGGAAAGGTATCGAATCTAATTCTGTAAGTAATACTTTCCCATAAGAAGCACCATCATATATTTCACACTTTCCCTATTATATAAATGTATGATGTATAGTGTTTCACACAGTTAATTAAAGAAGGACAGAACTACCCTTTCTTCACAGTTGACAAGAGCCGCCTACAGAGGCTGAGGATTCATTTCTGTTTCGCAATTGCTTTGTCGATTCCCCTTTTCCTTGCAAGTGATCCCAGCTGTTTGGCTTCCTTACCCTCTAGTTCGTGACTGTTCACCCCATTGTCCCAGCATCGGAGCATCAAGGTGACGATGTGCTCCGTGGAAGATGGCTAAAATCTTTCTGCATATTCCGCAGCTGAGCCAGGGACAGGGATTGAGAAGTTACCTCTTGTTCTCCCTCTTCCTCTGTTTCTTGTACTAATTCCTCTCATTCCTCTCATTCAGGTGTCGCCCCTCTAATTCTGGCATAGAGTCTTCTTCATCTTCCTTCACTACACAAGCTGCTTTTCATACTTTCCATTTGCTTTTCCTCTTGCTTATAGGGGCAACTGATAGTGGCATGGACTGGTCCTTTGGTTTCGCTGCAGTGCCTGCTACTAGGGTTGGAGTGGCTGCAGTGTCTTTCACAGCGGCTGCTGTGCTTGGAGTAGCTGCATCGTCTGTTGCTTGGTCATCAGATCCAGAGACATCTCTTTCCCCTTGAGGGTACTGGATAGTGTTGAGCAGGGCTCTGCCGGCACAGGCCAAGCCCCAGCTCATTGCAGTTATTTGTATCTCTTTGGTATTGCCAGGATGACAGCACACCTTTTCTAAATGTTTTACTAGTTTTTCTGGGTTTCACACTTGTTCAGGGGTTAAGTTCAAAAGCACTGGAGGGGCCAACTGGCCTAGTTATTTGCCTGTACTAACCCATACACCCTACCAGTCGCAACTGTCCAGCCTCAGGGAAGATCTCTTGGTGGTATTCCTAGATCGTTGTTTAACCTTAGACAAGAATTGAACCGTATTTAACAAAATGATGGTTCCCAGCAAAAGGAGCAGGCTGGTTTCAAGGGTACTCAAAGGATATTAAAAATCTTTAAAATTCTCAAATGCCATTGAAAATAGCCTGGTGAGGGAGGGGAAGGTGCAGGAGGATGTCTTCACCATAGGTTGGCCCTCCGAGGGTGCAAAAAAGGAGGTGTAATTGTTAGCAATTCCCATTACATGCCTTCCAAGGTATAAAGATGATGGCAACACTAAGTACACACAGCAAATCAGTTTCATGATCAATAATTCTATTGTATTACAAGCCATTATCATAAAGTACAACAAAATGATAACCTTAGCCCAGGCCCCCCAGCTGATAAACACTAAAACAGCAAATACTGGCTGCAAGTAAGGTGTGACATACCGAACTCTGGGACCAAGAGCAACAACTCCAAGAGAAAATAAATCAGCATTGTGATGAGTGACTATTAATTCAAAACAATGAATGCTTATCACAAATACGTTTTGACGCACTCTGATCAGATCTGTCTTTATCTCAACCCTTTGTGCCCCACGTTGGGCACCAAAAAGGATTGTCATGGTTTAAGTCGGCTGGTAACTCAGAACCACGCAGCCGTTCGCTCACTCCCCTGCTTCTTCCTCCTCTGTGGGCGGGATGAGGAGGAGAATCAAAAGAATATAAACCCCATAGGTTGAGATAAGAACAGTTCAGTTCTTATCTAAGTTACCATATAAAACCACTACTGCTACTACTACTACTACTAATGATAAGAGAAATAACAAGTGGAGAGAATATAAAACTAAAAAGGAAAGGGAAAAAAAAAACCAATAAACACAAGTGATGCACAATACAATTGCTCACCACTCATCAACCGATACCCAGCCCAACTCAAGTAGTGATCTGCCCTTCTGGGTGACTCCCCCCAGTTTATATACTGGGCATGATGTGCTTTGGTATGGAATACTCCTTTGGCTAGTCTGGGTCAGGTGTCCTGTCTCTGCTCCCTCCCGGTTTCTTGTGCTCCTCCTCACTGGCAGGGGGTAAGTTCTTGATCAGGCAACAACTAAAACATCTGTGTGTTATCAGCATTGCTGTCAGACTAAAGCTGAAACACAGCACTGCACCAGCTATTAGGAAGGAGAAAAATAAATGTTGCAGCTGCACCTAGGACAACTACAAATCAAGAAACTACCTATTTTATTCTGAGTATATTAAACTTTCAAGTCCATTTGAAGTATATTTAACCTACAAGGTCTATATGAGCTTATATGAATAAGAATAAACATATTAATGAATTTGGTTGAAAGGCTGAACAACGTTGTTCACAACTGTATGCTTCACTAAAGACCTTTGCTGTTCTTATCATTCATATTACATTTTACCTAAGCTGACACCTCTTTTTTCATCAACTTGTCTCTCCTTGAACATACCTCAAAAGCTGCAAATCTTTTTTTTTTTTCCCACTCCACACCTAGAGCTCAACTTATTTCAGCAGCCTGGCTTTATAATTCCCGCTGCTCCTAAGAAGGGCTGATAACTGACTCTTCATAGCACAAGGTAATTTCTTGCACAAGTAGAATATGTGTCATTGTGTGGTAATTAAGGTAGGTGGGTGCCTGTAGCAGCAGATCTCCTTCCAGTACCACAGAACTGCTACTGCTGACAGCAACATATTTGTGGTGAGGTGTGAGAGAATAGAGCCCAACAACACTGTATTTAAAAGTGCACATTATTCAGATTCCAGATATGTATGTGAAAAGCGGTATCATGGAAAACAGGTAACAAGATCGGTTCTTGGATAAAAAAAAAGAGATTGAGTGCCATAAAATAATAATTAATGTAACAGCAATAAGAAAGTTAGCAATAAGAAAGTTTTCAGGAAGTTCATGTTTATGCTGAAAAACACATTTCTTATTTCCCATATTTTAGGATTTTGACTCAAGAGGGTAAAGTAATGTTACCATGTTTTTTTTCCTTTCTGAGTGCAACACATTTGGAATAAATATAGGCAACTTAGGCGATTGGCAGAGAAATATACTACAGAAAAAATATTTTTATGTTCAGTGAAGACCGTAAAGGAGAGGCTGAATCTTCTACTTAGTCATGTTTAATGGTATATTCTTTATACAATAATGAATAAGGGTCCAAGAGGTAATTGTTACAGAGTCTAAGCAGAAAATACTGTGCTGATGGTATTTGAAAGGATTGCAACCCAGGCAGTCAGTAAAAAGACACTAAAGGGGACACTGATAGCCTGCAGTTTTAAACTTCACCTTCTGGAAGCAATTACAGAACTGATGAATTAGAGCATCGGTTTCAGATACAGAAGCTTCAATCTATGATATACATTTTTTAGAGGAAGCAGAAATAGATCAGACTGTCAGTTCTCAACAATAAGGCTTCTCTGAAGTCTTCTGTTTCCAAAAACATTACACTGACCTGCAGCTTTAGAAAGTGACGGATGTGTTCACTGAGGGAAAAAAACTTGAAAGTAAAAAGAAACATACAAAGTGCTACTGAAAAATACCTCACTTTAACCAATCTTAATGGAACAGAAAATGCTTGCAATATGTGATACCCCATTTCCAACATGATCCTACTGAGAACAAACTTAACAATTTTTACAGGATACACGAATCAGAAGCTTCTTGAAGACAAAAGCATGTGAGTGATGATGACTTCCATTCTTAAGGCTGAACTTAAAAAAAACCCTGACCAAACATTATGCTGAACAATAAAATTACATCTCAAGAACTTGTTACCAAGATTAAAGCTTTTCACTAGTTCTAGTAAGTTAATGAAGTCTAACCTTGCTCTGATTCTAATATAGTTTTGGAGACAAATCATCATTACGCATTTCTGTGCAACCGCAACCACATGCCCTGCAGCAAAACACAGATTAAGAGGATCCCTTGTTAGTGAGTTGTCAGCAAGAATTACCAGGACTGTTTTTAAATCAGATGCGAACGCAATGAGTTTTATGCCTTCACTGTAGCTGGACAAGTATCATTCTGTACATAACTGCTTGTAAATCGTGGTTTACTACATATTTCACTTCTGCTGGGAACAAAGGGGAAAGAAGAAGGAATCTCAATTCCTTCTCCTCCCTGTCCTGAAACTGGCTGTGAAAGAAGGTGATAGGAGTTAAATATGAAACACTATGAAAATTAAGAATAGAAAAATAGCTATCCTATTTCTTTTTTTTTTTTTTTTCCTCAAGGGCTCAGATTCTTATCTTATTTTACTATAAATCTACATTTATATTGTGCCAGCCTGAAACATAACAGGCTTTCTGTGGATCAGAGCTCCACAGTTACACAGTATGTTATGCTACCCTTCAATAATTGACTGAAACCCAAGAGATACAGGCTACATTACTGCATGCTAACTCCATGTTGCCATGCTTTCTACACCTCTCTTATCTAAGCTACTTCATGTAACCCTTTCTTATCCTGAAGTACTGAAAAACCCATATACCAATGTATTTTAATGGAATAGTTATGTCATTACTGTAATTTTGCAATATGTATTATATTGCTCTGCAAGAAATATAATTTTGCAGCGATGTAAATCCTCAGATGCTAAAAAAACAGCAATTCTACAATTGTGACAGAAGGGAATTCTTCCTCACATTTAACCTGCAGGAATATTAAGTAAGAGGATTACTTAGTTATATTTAACAGTGTTTTCAAATATTTTTCTGTTAATTTTTTTCCTTACTGATGAGTTACCCAAATAGGAATCAAGCCACTAACATTCAAGAAGCAGTATTTCAAAATAATGAAACATCATTAAAATTAAATTGTTTTCTGATTGCCTAAAATAATCAGATTCTTTAACCCAACTAGAGAGCATTCACTGGAAAATAAAATAAATAAAAATAAAAATAAAAACCACAAAAAAAAACCCCAAACCACAAACCAACCCACAAAACCCAAACCACTAGAGAAATAACATGTAATAGTTACTATACTACTACCAATCAAAATGTGCAATATCTATATCCTTACTAATTTGGAAAATCAATAGAGACATCAGGTTCCCTTCATGTACTTTAAAGCAAGATAAGTTGGAAGATACAAGGACTGCACATAACAATCACAGGGGAATCTGCAAAAGGCCATTAAAGGGAAAGAAAAATACCATTGTAGTAGCAGAAAAAGATGCTCACACGTACATTTAATGAGAGCAGCTCAGATGTGCTTCAGATTCTGAAAACAAAATTGACAGAAGAGGAAAGAAGGGCAGCCAAAAGAGAGTAACTTAAAAAGGGAGAGGGGGAATCTCTTATTGCTCTTTAAGGAAAGACTACTCACCTACGGATTCATTTAATCCATGAGACAACTAAAAATGGAAACCCAGTGACCAACTGGTAACCTTAAGAGGCAGGAAAGGTCTAATTCCTTCCAAGAACCTGCAATAGCTACTTAATAAAAATAAACAAACAAATATCCAGGCAATAATTACTTGCTCTCCACCCTAAATACAACACACTTAAAGGCTCATGAAATAAAAGCAACAGACTAATTCCTACATACGGGAAGAAAACAGAAGAAATTAAGAAATTAAGATGAAGTAGTGTACTGACTGAAAGATACATTGTATTCTCCCAAACACAGGTGAGCAGTGCTACACTATAAACCACCCACCATATCTACCCACAGGCCAGAAGAGAGCTGAAGTTCTCCGTTTAAAGAGTCCTGTATTTATGACTAGGACACAGCAAACTGGAGAAAGCAACGG
Organism: Strigops habroptila; assembly: GCF_004027225.2. Lineage (NCBI taxonomy): Eukaryota > Metazoa > Chordata > Aves > Psittaciformes > Psittacidae > Strigops > Strigops habroptila. The sequence continues at coordinate 54,224,982 of NC_044302.2, read as the reverse complement.
ACCTCTTTTTAACCTGATTCTCTCAAGAAAGACAATGAAAGAGAAAAAGTTATGGAGAGTCAGCAGACTGAAAAACAGGGAGCACAAGATCAGAGTTAAGTCTAGGTGGTGTAGACAACAACCTCTTTCCTCAGGTTGCCTTCCACACAGCAAAGACAAAAGACAAGAATCAGGCACTCTTTAGTGCCTGATTTCAAGCACTGCCTAGGGACCTTGCAGAACACTAACTTCATTACCTTCCAAACAGGCAGACTACTGATGTATAATAAGATGCCACCGCAGGGGATCCTTTGAAGCAAAGTCATTACACTTACTCGAGTTCTCTTCCAAGTAACAGAGAATAGCGTGTAAGAAAGAAAAATTACTTCCTCATAATCCAGTCCAACTCCATCCCGAATGATATAACATCACAAGAAGAAAATAACAAAAAAAACAAAAAAACAAAAATCAAAAAACCTAAGAACCATTCTTCAGCATGACACTTTGAAAATGGAAATAAATAAATAGTGAAGAAAACTAACATGTCACCAGCCTTTATATACTACACTTCTATACAAAAGAGAATATAACAGAATTAATTCTGGTTAGTCTTCAGTCCTATCAATTTTCATTTTTCCTCTCCAAATGCAGAAATGCTAAACTGGCTTATATCCAGTAATAATAAAAATATGAATCACCACTGCAAAGATATTATAAACCAATTATGTCAAATAATGGAACCTATTGCTAACTAGTTTATGGTTTTGAAAAATGATGCTATTTTTCACATTTATCCCAAATGCAGCAGTCATTCACACAACTTAGTAATAAAACTTGCTAAAAATGCTACTAATGCTTATTAATATTTAAAGCAATCCCTCAATGAACATAATGACTAATTACAATACAAGGGAAATTATTTCAAGCAAAGAAATGCCTAATACCAATTAACCTTTTAATTTCTATATAAGTATTTGTAAGAGTAAAGGAAGGACAACTTGTTTTAGGATAGATGGCACTAACACACTGCTCAGAGAAATGCCATAGGCATAGCTGTAGCATAATTGTTTACACAACAGTAGCAGCAGGCGAGATTATAATTGCAAAATCAAGTTCAAGGGAAAGCAAACAATAAAATTTTGAAACAGACCAAACGGCAATTCCTGTCATAGTCATTATTACTCTTAGTTACTAAACAAAACTTTCTGTTAACCAAGGCGGGAATTAGAAAACCCATATTTACTTCAGAGACAGACAAAAGAAATGGCTTTACACATTCTGAGGAGCACTAGACAGACTTAGTACTGGTCTCTTCTGCGAGGGGCTGCTGTAAATATGCAAATATTCAGAGATCTTCAATTTATGCTTCTAGTCTTTCATCGGAAAGAGTTAACTCATAATTTCTATGAAGACTACAAGCCAGCATGAGATATAAAATAAGAAAATTAATTTTGCAAATCAATTCACATCTATATTCTGATTCTATAAACCTTCTTTCTAATATAGCATCATATAATTTATTGCCTTAATGCCTGAACTGGAAGACTGGACCGCTGAAGTGGAAGTTGAGTCAAACTGGACCGAGTATTGATTCATGGGGGACACCACTGACTACAGGCTTCCAACTGGATTCTACTCAGCTGATCATGACCCTCTGAGTTCTGACATTCAGCCAGTTTTTCTTCATCCACCTCACTGTCCGTTCATCTATCCCACAATTCCTAAGCTTACCTACAAGGATATTATGGGAGACAGTGTCAAAAGTCTTGCTGAAGTTGAGGTAGACAACATACACTTCTTCCCTTGTGGACCCATCTTGCCATGTCATCATAGAAGGCTATCAGATTGATCAAGCATAACTGACCCTTGGTGAATCCATGCTGACTATTCCTGATGGCCTTCTTCTCTTCTACATGCTTGGTGATGACCTCCAGAACGACCTGTTCCATCACCTTTCCAGGGATTGAGGTGAGGCTCACTGGCTGGTCGTTTCCCAGGTCCTCCTTCTTGCCCTTTTTGTAGATGGGAGTAACACTGGCCTTCCTCCAGTCATTGGGCACACCTCTCCCATTCTCCATGATTTTTCAAAGATGATGGAGAGCAGCAGAGCAACATCTGCCAGCTCCCTCAATACCTTTGGGTGTATCCCATCAGGGCCCACAGATTTATGGGTGTGAAGTCTGTCTAGCCTATCCCTAAGCCAGCCCTCTATGACCAGGGGAAGTCTTCCTTCTCTGGCGTTCTTCTTGTACCTCTGAGGTCTGGGACTCCTGGGGGACATTCTTAGTGGTAAAGATTGATGCAAAAAAGGCATTCAGCAATTCCGTCTTCTCTGTGTCTCCTGTTAGCAGGACACCCATCTGATTCAGCAGTGGCCCCACATTTTCCCTTATCTTACTTTTGCTAATGATATATTTGTAGAAGCCCTTCTTGCTGTCCTTGATGTCTTTTGCCAAATTCAATTCTAAGTGGGCCTTGGCCTTCCTCACTGCATCCCTGAATACCCTGACATTGTTTCTACAGTCCTGCCACTTGGTCTGTCCCTTTTTCCATATCCCATAAACTTCTTTCTTGCATTTGAGATTTACTAGATGCTCCCTGCTCATCATCATTCTCCATTAAATATATTTATCTTTAATTAAAACAGAAGTTAATTTAATAAGTCAGTTAAAAAATTAACACTAAACTAATACAGCCAGAGCACAATTTAAGGTTTGGAATTTTATTTTCTTTAGCTGAAGGAAAAATTCATTTTTCATCTGCCATTACTGTATACTAATCTAATTTGTCAAAGTCTTCAGCTGGACTTAAAATTTGTGTGCCCACTCTCAAGCATGGACTAAAATTAAAGGTGATAGAAAATCCACATTCTAAATCTCTTTCCATGATGAAATTGTTGTTATTTTTTTTAATCTGATTAAATAGAAATCACAGTAGTAGTTGCACTACTGTGATTATGAAATCACACTGGAAATATTTCTATTTTAACATCAAGGCAAATGCTACTTAGTAAAAGACAAAATATTTTATTTTCCAATTCAAAGTATCTCCTCTAGTTCAAGGTGTCTCTAGTTTTCCAGGTGAAAATAATTTTTGCTTGTGTGAACTTCCTCTATCCTTTATCCAAGGATGTCACAGATTTCTGGAAAATAGTCTGCTCTGGATCTGTGTTTTCTGGCCAAGCTTCATAATCTTCTCCTGGCAGAAGTTCTGCACTATTTAGGGGTATTCAATGTCCTCCAGAGAGTGAGAGCACAAGATACACATTACAAGAAATTAATCCTTTGAAAAACAAGGCTTTAAGGGAAAAAAAAAATCACATGGCAGTTCAAAACTCAATTAGGAGTTGGTTTTTTTTTCCCTCATTTAATAATTATTTTTGGTTAATATTTCAGGGCAAAATCCATAAATCACATCTAGGAAGTAGCCATCAACATAGAAGAAACTCCTTTCATTTGATCCTCCTCTCTCCTGTGTCAGTGTTTCTATACTTGCAATTTAGGAATAACTAAAACTTTTTACTTTTCATGCATTACTACTCAATAGTTGCCTTCAAGCATCATGAATCAACTTTAATGTCGTGTCTTCCTATTTTTTTCCCCCCACTTCTTCCTACCCTTCGGATATACACATACCACTTTTTAACATCACACAAGCAATGCACTGCTCACAAGACATAGATGTAAGACTGTGACTTAAAAAGTCAATGCTTTAGAACCTACTTATCTAAAAAACTGCATCTGGTTGATACATTCAGGTATTAAGAACTTCACAAAATGCATCATGGAAGAGGTTCAAATAACAAGTGTAAGTCCTCCTAACAAAACATAAGACCAACTGCAGAAGCATTAACAGAAGCATCTGTAAATGTGGAAAACCAAAACTCACATGTTTTACCATCTTCAGGAAAGTTTCAGATTGAAAGAGCATTTAAAATAACTACAATCTAGGTAGCAGGCAACAGACTAAAACACTCTGCTACAAGAGAAAGAAAATAAAGTTCTGGAGGAAAACCAAGCATGTTACAAACAAATGTGACTTCTGCAAGACTTGATAAGCAGCATCAAGAGCCAGGTTTAAAGCTCATGTGATGCTAAACTTGCACAGTTATCTTGTCGTTTTAAATAGTTCCTTCCGTATTTTATACTTCCAGAAAAAAAAAAATACCCAAGAGTCTTCTGCCTCATACCTTCCAGAAGGCTGTTACACAGTTTCCTACCTTTCCTCTCCTCCCCCTACCTCCACTTTTTCAGGCTTTAGGACATGCATTTCAATGCCAGAAGCTGTCACCTCCAATCTCAGGGACCACTTACCCTTGGACAACATAGCTGTACAGAGGTCTGTGCCAACTAATAACTTACACAAGAAGGACAAGGTATGTACTTGGGGGAACTGTTTTCCCATCAGGCTTTAGTCACCAGGTTTCCAGAAATACACTTTCAGAATCAGATACAAAAAAGAATATTAACACACAATGACATTGAGTGTAGAAGTGCCTAAATCCTGGATTTCTGCGATCATACAGTACAAGTTGTCCCAAATTACCCTGTAAAGTTCCCTGCACAACTCATGAAAAGGGCATACAGCTTAAAAAAAAAATAATAAAATAAAACCTGCAACATCTAAACTATCCTTGCCATCTTGCCATCAGTACACTGATTAGTACTTGCCATCTTGCCATCAGTACTCAGCCAAATGAAATGCCTGAGTGGGATATGGAAGGACTTTGGGCTGCAAGTGAGGTGCTATTGTTAACATCAAATAGAAAACTGATGAGAACAAAAAGAGATTACAGCTCTGTGGCTGTGATGGAAATACCTACTTAAGTACATAGCGATGTTAGCTCTACCTGTGCTTATCTGATGGGTTTGGCATTAAAACTAACATAATTTGCAGTGTTAAAACACACCATTAAATTCAAAACGCCTCAGACATGAACAACATCTGCTAAGGCTGCCAAAATAAATGCTTCTTGACATGAATAACAATAAAGCCATGGACACCAGATGCTTATGATGTTCTAATAACGTAAGAGGATATGTGAGAACACACATCTCAACCTTCAGCATATAAGGTGATCCCACGTAGAATCTGGAACTTAGTTTTATTTGCTGAAAGTCAGAGTCAATGTTTAGTGTTCAGGTTTCTGAGAAACTAACAGCTGTGAAATATCTGTTGTCAGACAAGCCTTGAGTAGTCATAAAGGCAAAGGACTTTAAAACAAAAACATTGTTTTGTTTGTCCGGGACAGAAATCTCCACAAAATCTTTGCAACATGTGTAAAGATTCTGATTGTTTCTGTAAAAAGCTGTGTTGTAACAAAGAAGATGTAACAGTTTTATACTGCATATACGCAAAACAAGCATAAAATTCACAACTAAAAAATAAAGAAACATGAATATTCTAAAATTAACACTTGAAGAGCAACTGTAGTTTGACAAGATTACCGAGAATTATATGACCAGTTGATTACATATTTTTGTCCTACTCTACCTCATAGATTTGCTTACTGCAGGACTAAATGTTTCAAAATATTGACCTCTTACTACTCAACATCATGATGTCAAAGCTAAATATCACACTTAAAAAATTCAAGCTGGGTTCTGATTACTGCACCCCATGTTCAGTGAACCTACCTGTGACATAGCTTGAACAGGAGGAAACAGCACATGCTAACTGAAACTTTTGGACTTCGAATTTTTCATATAACCTGACTAACCCTGTGCTTTAAGGTGCATATTGTCTGGAAGCTACTGCATAACTTCATAAAAACCCACAGAAAACCAATTTATGATGCTGTTCCCAAAAGGCTGATGGTGAAGCAGTAACTTATAAAGATGATTTTGACAGCTTAAGTGGCCAACTGTCACAGTACATCTGCACTTCTAAGACGACAAGTGCCATATGGATGATTCACACAATTAGCACTGTACTTTGCTCAGTGATTCATGAAGGTTGAAAGATCTTTAGCTGATGTCTTTCCTGAATATACCCAAATTATGGAAGGGATTACATAACTCTACTTCCTGGATCACAACGGATTTACAATTGATTTACAGGCCAGTGAGCATAGATCGTTCCATCTTAGAGCAAGAGAAGTTGTGGTTGATCGGCATTTGTGGGGAAAAGCCCGCAAGCTTTTAAGAGCAGAACGTAAGCTTGATACTTAATAGTACTGGAATCAATCTAAAATTTCAACAGTGTACCTGCTTCCATCCCTGTATAATCCTGAGGTTTTACAAATCCTATGTATGGCAAGTGCTCTTTCTCTTCCTGTTATATCAAAGAATTAATCACCAGAAACCAGAGTTGCTTCATAGAAGTAACAGCAAAAGTAAGTTCAGAAGTACTTTTCTATGTTAACCAAAACATTTACTTCACAGAGTAAAGTTAGTTGCTACTTGGTAGCACAGGCAGACGCTCAGATTTCCTATAATTATGTGGGGGTTTACCTATCACTTCAAGGTTGTCAGAATAGAATTCTAGTGTCACAAACACTTGCAGTATTTTTTAAGTATGTTATGCTAGCCTTTTTTTTTTTTGTTTTATTACTTCCATATTGTATATCTACTCATTAAAGTGAGTAGAGATTAAAGACAACTTACAAAATTTTAGATATATTCACATAAAATTATCTTGATAACAGCATAATTGTTCTAATCTGAATAGCTTATTTTCACGCACGAAAATGGAATCTTTTCCTGACATGTCAATTAGAGTACCCAGATCCGTTGGCATCCAACACTGCTACACTGTCTTGAAAGATGTCATTGTTACTTCTTCTCTAGTCAGTCATCAGTTATGGTTAGTAAACCACAACTTAGTGTTGTACTTTTTACCAGTTAGAGCAGTGTTTTGGAATAAATCCCTACTAATCAAGATCAGTAAGAAACATGCTCATTCCTTTCCTCTCCAGGAAACTTCCTCTTGACTGTTTACCAGTTTCTCTTACCAGTCACTGGTTTACTTAAATTTTTCTACAAATGACAGGGCAGTGACTACACCTTACAGCTCAATAATAAAACAATAAAAGCCTACCCATTTGTTTTCCTTTGGTTTTTCTTTAAAGATTTTAGTCTTATCTTGATCTTCTTCCTAAAACCCAGTCATTGGACACAACCACAAATACTCAACAGATTTGTTGAAATACATTAGTTCAACTAAGTGGCAAGCTGCCCTCCTCAGAATGGGCACAAGCTATTTATTTACAGGGGTTAACTTTCCTCTACAGTCAGTAGCCACAGGTGTATTTCCAGCCACAGATAACACAGAACAGGCATCCGTTTTCTAACTAAAGCCAGTGCTTGCAAATAAAATGCCCATCTTAGTTTCATTTTGTAGTCTAACATAACAAGCAATTAACTGCTCTGAGTGTGGAGTTACTGGGCCTCTGACTAAAACATCAATATCGTGAAGTAAATTCTCTGCATGCTGTACCAGCAATGAGCTTGCTAACTGTTTGGTTTTTTGTTTTTTGCAGTTTTCTAAAGAAAAATTTAATCCCATGAAGACCTAAACCCCACCCTCTCCTACAGGTATACAGTTCAGCAAAATCCCAGATCTTCTATACTTGTCATCTATGACCACTGCATACTCATCACAGTTACATCTGCTTTTCCCAGTGCAAAATGTCATGTTCTACTCAGCCTGATGATGTTAGCACTGTTAAAAATGTAGTGCCTACTGCTTTGTCAGTTTTTGGGTAGGGAACAATTACTTCCATAGACTGTCTTGTGTTACATAGAATCATAGAATAGTAAGGGTTGGAAAGGACCTTAAGATCATCTAGTTCCAACCCCCCTGCCATGGGCAGGGACACCTCGCACTAAACCATGCTGCCCAAGGCTCTGTCCAACCTGGCCTTGGACACTGCCAGGGATGGAGCATCCACAACCTCCCTGGGAAACCCATTCCAGTGCTTCACCACCCTCACTGTAAAGAACTTCTTCCTTATATCTAATCTAAACTTCCCCAGTTTAAGTTTGAAGCCATTACCCTTTGTCCTACCACTACAGTACCTAAGGAAGAGTCCCTCCCCAGCATCCTTATAGGCACCCTTCAGATACTGGAAGGCTGCTATGAGGTCTCCACTCAGCCTTCTCTTCTCCAGGCTGAACAGCCACAATTTTCTCCGCCTGTCTTCATACGGGAGGTGCTCCAGCCCTCTTATCATCCTCGTGGCCCTCCTCTGGACTCGCTCCAACAGCTCCATGTCCTTTTTATGTTAAGGACACCAGAACTGTACGCAGTACTCCAAGTGAGGTCTCACAAGAGCAGAGTAGAGGGGCAGGATCACCTCCTTCGACCTGCTGGTCACGCTTCTTTTGATGCAGCCCAGGATACGGTTGGCTTTCTGGGCTGCAAGCACACACTGCTGGCTCATGTTAAGCTTCTCGTCAACCAACACCCCCAAGTCCTTCTCCGCAGGGCTGCTCTGAATCTCTTCTCCACCCAACCTGTAGCAGTGCCTGGGATTGCCCCGAACCAGGTGCAGGACCTTACACTTGGCTTGGTTAAACTTCATAAGGTTGGCATCAGCCCACCTCACAAGCATGTCAAGGTCCCTCTGGATGGCATCCCTTCCCTCCAGCGTATCAACCGAACCATACAGCTTGGTGTCGTCGGCAAACTTGGTGAGGGCACACTCACTGTCCATGTCGCCGACAAAGATGTTGAACAGGACCAGTCCCAACACTCGTTACAGGTTTCCAACTGGACATCGAGCCATTTACCACAACTCTTTGCGTGCGGCCATCGAGCCAGTTTTTTATCCACCGAGTGGTCCATCTATCAAATTGATGTCTCTCCAATTTAGAGACAAGGATGTCATGCGGGACAGTGTTGAACACTTTGCACAAGTCCAGGTAGATGACGTCAACTGCTCTGCCCCTGTCCATCAGTTCCGTGGCTCCATCATAGAAGGCCACCAAATTGGTCAGGCAGGATTTCCCCTTAGTGAAGCCATGTTGGCTGTCACCAACCACCTCGTCATTTTTCATGTGCCTTAGCATGCTTTCCAGGAGAATCTGCTCCATGATCCTGCCAGACACAGAGGTGAGGCTGACTGGTCTGTAGTTCCCTGGGTCTTCCACCTTCCCCTTCTTGAAAATGGAGGTTATATTACCCTGCTTCCAGTCATCGGGAATTTCACCTGACTGCCACGATTATCCAAATATGATGGACAGTGGTTTAGCAACTTCATTCACCAGCTCCTTCAGGACCCGTGGATGGATTTCATTAGGTCCCATGGACTTGTGCACTTTCAGGTTTTTAAGATGGTCTCGAACCTGATCCTCTCCTACAGTGGGCCTAAGGTCTTCATTTTCACAGTCCCTGCATTTGCTTTCCAAGACTCTCGTGGTGTGGTCAGAGCATTTGCTGCTGAAGACTGAGGCAAAGAAGTCATTAAAAACCTCAGCCTTCTCCAAATCCATGGTAGCCAGTTCTCCTGATAGCTTCCGGAGAGGGCCCATGTTGTCCCTAGTCTGTCTTTTATTTGCTACGTATCTATAGAATCCTTTCCTGTTATCTTTTACATCCCTTGCCAAACTTAATTCTAGCTGGACCTTAGCTTTCCTAACCTGGTCCCTAGTTTCCCGGGCAATGCTCCTATATTCTTCCCAGGCCGCCTCTCCTCGCTTCCACCTTCTATAAGCTTCTTTTTTCCCCTCTAAGTTTCCTCAGCAGCTCCTTGTCCACCCATGGAGGTCTCCTGGCCCTCCTGCTGCACTTTCTTCTAGTCGGGATGCAACACTCCTGAGCACGTAGCAGGTGATCCTTGAATATCAACCAGCAGTCTTGGGCCTCCCTGTCCTCTAGGACTATATCCCATGAAACCTTACTAAGCAGGTTCCTGAAGAGGCCAAAGTCTGCTTTCTTGAAGTCCAGGGCAGTGAGCTTGCTGCATGCTCTTCTCACTGTCCTGAGGATCTGAAACTCAACCATCTCGTGATCACTACAGCCAAGGCTGCCCTGGAGCATCACATTTCCAACCAGTCCCTCCCCATGAGGACAAGGGCCTGCGAGCGTGAGGCTGCTCCTATCTGTCTGTAGAGCGCTTCATCCACAGAGTCCTCTTGATCAGGCGGCCTGTAACAGATCCCCACCGTAATGTCCCCCATTGCTGTTCTCCCTTTGATCCTGACCCACAAACACTCTGGTAACTCATCACCCGTCCCCAGACAGAGTTCCATACTCTCTAGCCTTTCACTGACACAGATAGCAACGCCCCCTCCCCGTCTGCCTGGCCTGTCTTTTCTAAACAGCCTGTAACCTTCCGTCCCGACGCTCCAGTCATAGGAGCCATCCCACCATGTTTCTGTGATACCAATGACATCATATTCCTGTAGCCTTGCACACATCTCTAATTCCTCTTGCTTGTTCCCCATACTACGGGCGTTTGTATAGAGGCACCTTAGCCGAGCTCCAAATGAAGCCAACTCAATGGCTGGGGCAGCTGGAACACCTATACATTGCTCCAAGCACTTATTACAGGTGCTGGCAACTGACCAGGAGTGTTGGGATGGATCAATGCTCCCCTCCCCCAACACATCTAGTTTAAAGCTTTCTTGACCAGCCTGGCAAGCCTCCTACCAAAATAGCTCTTCCCCTTCTTCGTCAGACCACCTCCACCAGCCTCCAGTAGATCTGGCCTCCCAAATGGGGCCCATGTTCTAAATAGCCAAACCCCTGACTACGGCACCACCATTCTAACCATTTATTAACCTGCCAAATGCGCCTAGCTTTTTTAAGGTCCTCTCCTTTGCCCTGGAGAATCGATGAAAAAACTATCTGAGCTCCAGAGACCCTAACCACCCCTCCCAGGGCTCTGTAGTCCTTCTTAATGTTCTCCAGGCTACTGCTATCAGTATCACTAGCACCCACATGGACCACTAGAAGGGGGTAATAGTCAGCAGGACTTACTAGAGCAGGCAGCCTCTCAGCAACATCCCTGATCCGAGCCCCTGGCAGGCAACACACCTCCCTCGAGACTGGGTGAGGCCGGCAGATGGGTGCCTCTGCGCCTTTCAAAGTAGAGTCACCTACTACTACGACCCTCATATTACGTACATATCATCTGGGTTTTGCCCTGATATTGCTGAAAGAAACTACCAGATTAAGGATAAAATATACTCTGCATTTCGCTACAGGAATGTCTGGATTTATTTCAGAAGCCTGAAACATTAATCAACCCCTCAGTCAACAAACACAACCCTGCAACCTTTTTGTAAACAATTGTGTAGGCTACCATGAGTTAGAGCAAACGTTAGGCACATGCTGTAGAAGGTGTACCACCATTCATTCTGTATTTCTGTAGGCTACTTACATTAATACAATCAGATGACAGATTAGCAGTGGTTTTCCCCAGTGGTAACGGAGAAAAGGGAATATGATCGTTATGGTCGACAGGGAGCTTTATACGTCAGTGTAATACAGGACTCCATATACAGCTGAAGCCTGCAAAACACAGACTATAAACATCAGCCATTCAATACTTTACTCCAGGATGTCACTATTCAGTTCATGTACTTATTTGGGAAAGCAAACATATATTCCACTTTGGTTGGCTTTGGGGTTTTTTTTTTACTTGCGTTTTTATTTTTCATCTTTTACTACTTTAAATTAACTTGCTTTATGGAATATGGCTCTACAAAGCTTTTTGTCATTTTGTAGAAGGTTTGACAGGGACACATTTTCATATGCTGCAAACACCAGCAAGTTAACATGACTATCATTAGTATCACATAGCAGATTAAAAGCCTGCATCCGTTTATTAGCACCTAAGCAAAGCACTAAGCATTCACATAGGAGCGTTAAGAAAAAAAATATAGGAAAAAAGGAAAACAAGCATGTGTTCTCACTCAAGGGAGCAGCTTTTCAGAGCTTCAAAGAATATTTGCACTTCTCCTTTCTGAAGTATTTTCATTCAAACTTCTTTTTGTATATCTTACTTAAAATTAACAAGGAAGGAACAAAATCCAGAATTTGCATTTACATTTTTAACACAGTTTTGCACATCCTCACTGAAGCAGGTAATTAGAAGCCTGCTCTGTGTCAGTATATATCATGCAAAAAACCAGGGCTGTAGCTTTGGTATTTGTTCAGGTCTGGAAAGCCCAAGTGCTCCAAGCAACTCAAAAGGCAAGTTCACCATAGGCAGCAACAAAGTGCATGACACATCTCTTCAGTTATGGTCGCTCCAGGCCTTGCAAACACCACATGCAGGTGACTATAAGCAGTGCAATCACTGATGTTTAGAGAGGCAGCTATTTTACTCGCAACTATATTATAAATCAGTGCCTATTTCTGTTGCCTTGGCTTTTCCTAGTAAATTTGAGTTGTTCCAATGCTAATTTTATGATTGAAAGGTCAAACGAAATCTTTATTCACTTCTGTTGAAGCCTGGACAGGCTAACTTCTAAAACTCTGTCAGCATGTTTAAGTAAGTTCACTGTCAAGTGAGAACTGGATTAGAGCACTGGAGTATGACAATACAGTTCCAGGTTTTATGCTAACGGATTCTGTTGGTCTTGAACAGACCAGGAAAAAAAAAAAAAAAAAAAAAAATCATTCTCTGCAACTCTCCTTCTGAGAAAGATAACTAATTGCTTCTGTCATTTACAAAATTACACTGTACAATTCTCTCGTCAATTACACTACAAAGTACATGTGCTTATTTAACAACAGCCACAGTCTGAGTACTCATCCAGACATATACAGTGAAAAAATACAAGATTTTTGGTAGAGAAAATCAACACGTCTTCTATCTACTTAGAAGATCATTTTCTGTTACTGCAATTAAAATTTTTGGAAAGCACATCTCAAGGCCATTATGTATTGATCAGTGGAACATGTGGGATATTGTAGACAAAGCATGAAAATACATGGATATATATACAGAAGTTGGAAAACAAATATATGTGTGTCTGTGTGTACATATGCTTATATTGCATATGCTTGGGCTGAATTGTTCTGTGTTTTGTACAGAAAGAGCAACATCAGAGACTTGTAGCATTAAAGCAATAATTTCATTCCCTCTCTCACACACATAAATCTGAATCTACTTGTACTTAGCTATGCTAAATTTTCAAAGTTACAAGAATCACAAAAACAATATACTTTTAAAGGTCAGTTAGAATTATCACCTAACACATGGAGACATGGACAGTGGGTCTGAGCGTAGCCTCTGCAAGTTTGTTGACAACACCAAGCTGTGTGGTGCAGTAGACATGCTGCACAAAAGGGATGACACCCAGAGGGACCTTGACAAGCTCGTGAGGAGGGCTTCAGCAAAGCGAAGTGCAAGATCCCGCACCTGGGCCGGAGCAATCCCAAGCACAGGTGGACAGAGACTGGATGGAGAGCAACCCTGCAGAGAAGGACTTGGAGGTGTGGTTGACAAGAAGCTGAACATAAGCTGGCAGTGTGCGCTTGCAATCCAGAAAGCCAACCATATACTGGGCTGCACCAAGAGGAGCATGACCAGCAGGTCGAGTGAAGTGATTCTAAGCATCTACTCCGCTCTAGTGAGACCCCACCTGGAGTACTGCATCCAGCTCTGGGGTCTCAACACAAGAGGCTCATGGACCTGGTTGAGTGAATCCAGAGGAGGGTCACGGACATGATCAGAGGACTGGAAGACCTCTCCTATGAAGACAGGCTGAGAGAGTTGGGCTTGGGAGGCCTTATAGCATCCTTCCAATATATAAAGGGGGCCTACAAGAAAGCTGGAGAGGGACTGAAAGAGGGGAGATTTAAATTAGCTATTCAGAAGAAATTCTTCACTATGAGGGTGGTGACACACTGGAACAGGTTGACCAGAGAACTTGTGGCTGCCCCATCCCTACGACTGTTCAACACCAGGATGGACGGAGCTTTGAGCAATCTGGTCTAATGGGAGGTGTCCCTGTCCATGGCAAGGGGGTTGGAACTAGATGATCTTTAAGGTCCCTTCCAACCCAAACTATTCCATGATTCTATGATATACCTATCTCCATACTGAGTACTACTCACTGCTGAGTGGTCAGTGGTAATTTTTTTTTTCCCTCCCAAGTCTTAAAGAAAAAAGTCTTAACAGGAATTTTTTACTTCATAAACTGTTTAAGTCTTTCTTCACTTTCAGCTACCATTTCTTTTGCAAGTTACAGCTGAGAGGCACTTTCCAAACCTGTCAAGTGCACTTTGGCCACAAGTCTGACTATCCTGCAAACAAGCAAGGATAATAGCCTGCCCTCAAGTACCTAATTAAAAAGCCCAAACCATCAGCTTCCAGCTAACCGCAGGACTGACTGCTCCTTTACTCTGCGTGTGCATGATTTCCTTGTATTGCATTATGCTACTACTCCTCTTTTACTCTGTGTGTGTCCTTTACTCTGTGTGTTTCATTTCTCTGTATTGCTTTACACTACTACTCCCCTGTTGCTCTCTAAATTTGCAGTAATGCACCCTACAAAACACACAAGCTCCAAAGCAAGAGCCCAAACACCCTAGCAGTAGCAGGAATCATAAAATGCTTGTGCTTTGGAAGGACACGGCTTCAGTGAACGGAAATACATTTAATCTTTACAAACAAACACTATTATTTGAACTCCCTAATGGAATATTAAGACTGACACTATCACAACTGTAACAGCATCAGAAGTATTACAGTAATCTGATCTTTTGTATAATGTTGGGTAGAAAAACTTTGGAATCTTAATTTCTGTTGCTGTCTATAGCCACGTATGTATATAGGTATTATCTAATATAAAGATATCTAGTTTCCAGTTAAAAAATACATCTGCTGCCTAGGCAACTGGTCAAAATGCTTTCGTTTTCCTCTTTCTAGGCATGATTTAAGATCTTATTTTGAATCTGAGTTCATACAGCTGTTGTTTTTAGATTGTGATTACGATTCAATGATGTGTTTCATTACGTTTTCATCAGCTATACTTCCCATGTAGGTATTCATCAACTGCAAAGAGATAATTTGATTTTTTCCTTTTTTTTTTCTTTCTATTCATGGATCTGAAACAAACTGAAACTACAGAAATCACGTAATTCTGCCCACTGAAACAATTTCTGCAATACCAAAAGCAAAATCAGCCTTATTGCCAAGTATTGGCTTTTCCAACTGAAAACCATATGAATCAGGATTATAATGATTATAATGATTACACAGAAAACATAAATTTAACTTGAAATCCTCTAAAAGACATATGCCTCAGGAAAAAAAAAAAAAAGTCTTGCTCAGGTCCATTTGAAAAAGTATCTGGGTGTTCAGCATTTATCTTGTTTCACAGATTCAATATAAAATTTGCTCAGGTGGTAGACAAAAAGCTTTCCTAACTGGAAGTACTGTAAATTTAGAGTAGGCTCAGAGCCAAGACAGACACTTTCTGTCTCGGGAATTACGACAAATGTTACCCACTCAGCAACACATATGAAATCCACTCAAGTCTGTTGGGTCAGAAACTTATTTCTCCCAGCAAAGAGAAGGCCCTTGAAATCCGTGTCCCATTTCTCCATTCTAACACTGTTTCCAGAGTCCTCCACTAGGTTTTCAGGCCACATGGTATTCTTTGTTCTTTCAGGCAGACGCAGCTCCTGTATTACAGAGAGCACTGTCATTAGTGGATTCAGTTCCCAACTCAACGCATTTGAGCTTCTGTCCTGATTCAAAGCACAAAAATGGCGATCCTGGCAGTGGCACGTGCAACCTAAAAATAACAGCCGGTCATGGAAGTATTCATCAGGAATAACTGAGAGACTGCGTGGAACTCCAAGTTTTGACTGATATTTGCCCTGCCCAATATTAGAATCACTACCAAATACAAGTAACATGTCTGATCATGCACAAAGAGCAAGGATTGTCCATAGGTTAAGATACAAAATGTTTTTTTAAAGAGAATTTTAATTAAGGGTATTCTCATTATTACTTTTCTTTCAAAATACTAATCCCCCTTGGTTTTGTATGCAATAGAAACTATTACATTATTACTAATTATTTACAATATGGGAATGAAGAAGGATCATGAGTTTCTCCATCCACCCCTCATTTCACTTTAAAAGATAAAAGATGGGAGGGAGAGTCCTACCTTGTCCTACTACTTTTTTTGTTCTTTTACTTTTCCCATTTTTCTTCCTAGTACAATAGTAACTTTAACAAGAACATTAGCAAATGTTCTTTCAAGCTTAGAGTAGCATATAATCCATTATTTTGTGAGTTCCCTAACTTTTTTTGTCGGTCACAACTAACTGGGTTTTTACTGCTTTTTAGTAGGCCTCACTGCCACCTCATTTGTCTTCTCAACAGATCTTGTCTGCCTACAATTTAAAGTAATTCATTCTCTCTTTAGTATTGCAGCCAACTTTATATCACATCTCCTCCAGTCTCTCCTCAAAGACATGGAGTGCAACAGCATTAGCTCAATGAGGCCTTAAGCAAATGTATTTTTTGTTAGTGCTTCCAATTAGTAATATGCTATCTTTGCTTTAAATCTTTCACTTATCTCTTCTTATACCGTAACACCTGAAGTTTTCAGCCTTCCAAGAGATCTGTATAGTTGTTGATTCCATCAGTTAGTATTTTCCCACTCAAACTAAAACTGCCTTTAACACATGGTTCCTCTAAATTTCAGCCAAATACGATTTCATTTTTCACTCATTTTATTATTAGGTTGTTGAAAATATATCTTGTTTCCTTTTTAAAGCATGCAGTCATAACCAAATTTAACTACATAACCATGGCAAGTACAAACCAGAAAATTTGTTGCAAATGATGTGGTTAACAAGACACAGCATACTCATTGACACATCTTCATAAAACGTGTAATTATATCCTGAACTGCATGCTTTTACGACACAGTAACTTATTACATTATAACTCACAGTGACAATTTTTAACAGCCTCTCAGCATCATTTACAGCTTGGGTAGGATTTCACATCAAGAGGGATCTCTCTTTTTGTCTGATTTTATTCCTCTTTAACATTATTTGCTGCTTTCCAGCTATCAGAAGCCTCCAACAAAGATTTTAGGATATATGACTTGACAACAGACTAAATTAAAAGGATGCCAAATACAAATTACAATTTTGGGTGTGACCCTTTAAGCCTTCACCATAGCAAAAATATTCTGTTTAATTAAGACCTGTCAGAGAAAAGGTGCTATGTCCAAGGACAAAACCAGCTGTCCAGACAGCTTAGCTTTGAATCAGCCTTTATATTCACCCAATGTTATATCTATAACTAACATCCATTCTAGAAAATCATAAACCAGTTAATAAGATGCAGATAAAGGCTTAAAGGTCTCTACTATAATTCTGTCTTAATGTCAATCAAGATCCTTTTGCTAAGGAACTCCAAACACATTTGGTTTGTCCTAATAAATTGAAGGCTTTTATGTGAGCTGAAGACTATCAACGGTGGAAGAAAGTAAACATTGTAAAATGGCATCAGTTAATAAATTCAAGAAGAAATCTTCCAGGAGAGAGTTTGTATCTAATTCAGTTCTTTATTATCAGCAGCATTCAAGAAATTATGGCTGCTTTTATAATATGAAGACTTGAAAATACATGATTGTGCTTATGCCAACATAAGAAATGACTGCCCACTCTGCAGGCAGCCCTTCGAGCGGCTGCCGCACCCAGTGTGAGCGGATGATAACTACAAGGAGTACGTGCTCAGCTACCCCACCTGCCTGCGCAGGAGGATGGACACGGAGAAAGCAGGCCTGCAGCCGGTCCCTGCAGAGGCACTACAGCATGCGCAGATGGCCGGCCTTCAACCACCCCTCAGCTGGCAGAGGTGGACCTGCGGGGACTAACTGCACACAGCCACAGGTACCAGCTCTGCACAGCAGCAGCATGCAGCTCAGGGCATTCCAACGTCACCTTCCAATGGGCTCACATACACAGCACTTCTCGGGAGCCAACCCCGCTGACTGCAGGCGAGCTGTAAAGATTACATTTAGAGTATTTTGTTTTCTCATTATAAAGTCTTCTTCCAGGTCCATATAATTTTCTAAAAAAAACCAGCCCTTTGTCCCGCAGTACTAGTACATAGTACTGTGTCAACAGTATGTTTTGAAATCGTGCAGCATCAAACTCCATTACAGCAAATGGTTTCACTAAAATGTCCCATGCCACATTTTGCCTCTCCTTCTATTCCTCTATTCCTTTTATTAAAGTTTCAATCAATATAATTAAAGGATTAAAAAAAAAAAAAATCTTACAAGAAAGTTTACGTCACAACATGCAGGGGAGCAGGAAGAAATGTACTCAATCATTTAATTAAAAAACCATGGAACTGTCAAATATGCTGTCAAATCAGGACGGACCTCTGACTTCAGACACATGCTGAAACAGAATAGAAGGCTACGGTACCCCTTATTTGCTCTCTGGTGTAAAAAATGTAAACTACAGTATACAGTTATGCTATTAAAGCCTGTCTTTATAGGCTACAAAACACATTCATAACGATTAGGAATATGCATTAGAAGAATTCATTATTTGTCATACTAACCCATTTACAGGATTGTCGGCATTTGTGGCAAGATGTGTATTAGAGACAAGAGAATTCATGATCTGCTACCTTATCAACGTCACAATATGCTACTGTACAGTAATGAACGCTCCACCTATTTACGATTTTGAGATAACCTTTTAAAGCAAATTTTCACATTTATCCACTGAAAGAACACCTACGTACAAGTCTATAATTAGAATTCTATTTTAACACAAGCAAGACAAATTTAAATTGCATCCTGGTGCTTCAAGCTTTACGTGCTTGACAAAGCCACTTGATTGGATTTAAATAGATGGGTTTTGTTACCTTTATATATATGCTTTTAATTCACTGGCAAATGGAAAATCTTTAGAAAAAAAACTAATACAGCAGCTTATAGAATCAAGTCTCACTGAACAGTTTCAGAAGGATGTCCAATTAAGTATACTCAGTTGTTTCCTCTCACTGTACTGCCAGTAATTTAAAAATGTGCCATGATATCTGAATTTAGTGCAAAGTTTACAAAAACCCACCACAAAACAAAACACAAGCCTTGTCACACAGATATATCCCAAGAGTTGGTAGAGACCTAACATTGCTGTCAGGGAGCAAAACACCATTGTGGAAGTCATCTCTAGACTTTCATTAGCAGGTAATAAAAGAACCTAGCCCTGAGTAGGATTATGGTGGTAAGATTCAACACAAATTTAATTATGAATTCCTATAGTAATATATTACACAGTCTCTTTGTGTCTCTTCAAGTCACATCACTGTATCACACTTCTATACCCATAAAGTGACATAAAAACGGCTTGCTTAATGGCAAATGCCAATGTTTTTTTTAAACAGGATACCTGTGGAGCCATCTCTCCTAAAAACGTTCAGATTTCGTTATGTAATACACAAATGCAAAAAATAAGCTACATCAAGTTTTGAAACACTTTTACATCGGTTCATACAAGTCCCAGACAGCTAACCAGTCACCAAAGGACAACAGAGAATGATGTAAAGGTGTATAAAATACTGCAGAGTTTATGAAAGAAAGTGTATTACTCAAAGCATTCAGTAACTTTGAAATATTTCCTATGGTGAAGAAGTCGGATCACCCATCTGTACTTAAAGCAACAGCTGGAATTTACAATATCAACCAAAACACAGTATCAATTTACAAACATATATTGATGTCTATGACAGATAAGCAGCTTCAAACAACTTAAGAGGGGTTCAGCTCTGAAAAAGACAAACCTGATTCGATGTGCTCCTCGAAAGATCTTCAAGTATAAGTTTTTGCCATAATGCAATTCCAACTAATTAATATTTTCTAGCAATATTCTAAATACACACAACTCATATTTTCAGCAAAATTACTGTTTTCTGTATTTAAAACACTTCTCAGTCTTTGCTTCCTCAGCCTAATTTGTAAAGGCATAAATAACTTTAACACAGAAATTTCCATAAAGAGGCAATCTGACTCATCTACAAAGTCAGCTTTCTTGCTCACTCACCCCTCACAAGGCTTCTAAGTGTCTGAAATTAAGCTGTAATAGATTTCAACTTCTACATTATTGCTACAAATTCTGCCTGAAAATTGGTTTCCTGGTTATTTAGGGTTTTTCTTCCCCTCTTCTTCAGACAGGAATAACTGCCTTTGGAGAACCAGAATAGGCAAAAAATTAGATTTTTTTTCCATGTATAAAACAAAGTATGCACATTAATGTTTGGAGATTTTCCTCCTGTAACAAGAAAAATATTTTTCTATTAAACAGTCTGGCTCATGTATTTTTGTTTGTTTATATTATGCACAAGATACGATTATAAGTATGCAGGCATCTTTCTTAAATCTTTCACTTATATAAGCGACATTATTATTTCTCTCTGAGTATTAAGGCGCAGGCTTCAATAAAGGGACATGGTATAGCCACTTCCCTTGTGACAGAAGCCAAGGAAATATTCACACAGAAATCATGCACTTGGGATCACGTCACAGGATTTAAGAATGTAGCCTAGGGGGGGCATGGTGGGGTGGGACATGGACACAGAGACCACCCAAAAACATGACGAGATCAGCTTTAAAAGTAGATCATAATTGTCTCGTAAGATAATGTAACATTTGCCAGGGTTTTTTTATACTTAATGAAACTGTTAAAGAGTTATCCTTCCTATAAAAGGAAAGGAAAGAAAGAAAGGAAGAATAACTATTTCTATTACAGAATTCTGTGTTTGGTTTTTTCCTTGTTAAAATGCAGCCAACTCTTCTGGCCCACTTCCTTCATCTAACCTAAACTCTGGTGCAATCAGCAGGAAAGAAAAGCTCATATGTCTTTAAGAAAGAGAGAATAGCCATTAGTCTAATTTGTGATCATCAATAGTACAAGACCACAAACCTTAATTCTCAATACATGTTAATACCAACTGTCATTACAGAAAGAATTTCATTCCGATGACAACTGTGCATTTCCATATTTTAAAACATTTGGGTTTGCTGCATGTATTGACAATTGGGTTTGCTAATTGCACATTATTATACAGCAAGTTCTGTCCTAATAATCTCATTAATTAAATAAACTTCTTCTCAACACTGTGAGGAAAAAAAAAGGCTAGAAAAGGGGCAGGAAAGTGACTCCAAGTCTCTATGACTTCAGACCAATCTGACAAAGAAAAACCCTTTTACAGCTTCTAAAAGACAAAATTGCTGCAATTTGGTATTATCGAATGTGCAAGTCAATCACAGTTTATATGCTTAAAACTGCTTTTGCCTCAGTGAAAATTAGCAAAATTTGAGATACCAGTGTGGAACAAGGAGTCTCAATGCTGTATATGTGCATTGGAAAGATGCTATAATCCTCTTTTATGCCTGAACCAAGTTTATGAAAAATAAAATTTAATGGCCAATTAATACAACTAAACAATGTATGCCATTTAAAATTGTAACAGAAAGTTAAACATTTTCATGTGTTTTTTTACAAGGCTCCACTCTGATTAAAACCCATATTTAAGCTACGGACTTACATCATTCTGCCTTTCTCAAACTTAAGTCATATTTATTTTTTCTCTCTACTTTCGGCACATGAATGACCAAAATTCCATTCTTCTAAATACCTTAGGAAATTCTAGTGCCATAAATTTATTGTTAAAAAGTTCAAGATTGTTAAATTATGAAAATAACTAATTTTTTCCTATTTTTCTTTTCAGTAAATTCCTGTCTTGGTCCATAGCTAATTTTTTTGTAAAGGGTAAATATACTTAAGAAACATGCCTACTACACAGGTATTTGTATAGCATGCTGTATTTGTACCACAGAATAATTTAAACTCACAAAAGATAAAATTGGTGTGATGACGCTTCACTCAAACAATTCACGACTTGGACAGATCTCCCTAGCACTGCACAGCATCGTAGATTAATTACTGATATGGGTCAGCATTTTAGTGTCCTTCTGGTACAAATCAAATGAGCTCTTACACACCACCTCTTGTCCAGTCAACATAATCTCACAAATTCTAAAACTGGTTACTGACATAACATCAAATGTCATGTCATTTGTCATATGACAAATCTTGTGCATTTAAGAAAGAAATGGACACATTGTAGAAATGGCAATATTCAGCTGAGATGTACAGACTTAACATTACTACTGCTAGTAATATTTGAAAGAACAGGAATAAAGGTGTTACAGTCTTTTTATTATTAAAGAATTAAAATTACTAAATAGGATTAGTATCAAATTGTTCAAATTACAAATAGAAAATACTTAATTTGCCTTCCCTAAAGGTCTGGTCACAGAAGATAAAACAGAAATATACATTATTAGGCCAATAAGTAATCAAGCAGAGCACATCTTTCCTTTGTCAAGGAATAAACAGAGCTGGTATCCAGAAACTATAAAAACAAGCATCAGTGACCTACCACAGTTAGTTCCTATTTTTCACTCGTTAAATAGTAAATACCAGGCCTGCATTTACAACCCATAGAATAGACCTTTTCCATCTACCTAGTATTTTCAATTGGGGAGGGGGAGGGGTGGAACGGAAAGCATGCATATTTTTGCCCACTTTTTCTGCATATTGCTTAACCTGAAGTACTTCCATTCAAACAGGATTACGATCCAAGCCTCCTCCAGTTTTTTTCTTACTATTTTGTTGTTTTACCCACTCATCTACCTCAGGCACATGGAGCAAGCCTACTTTCACATACAGCCTAAACCACTTTTTACCAGATTCATTTACTCCCTACAGCCATATCATTACTCAGGATACAAGCTGACAACCACAACACATTTTTTTCCACTTTCAACATTTTGCCTTTGTAGACCAAGCAGACCAGCAGAGTCTTCACCAAGCCTCGATCCTTTGACTAACCAGAGCAATATTTTATTGCAATTTTGTGGTCAAAGAAACTAATGGATAGTGCATTGGATTAGTTGCCTTCTGCATACAGACCTACATTAGCATGTTGAAATCCACTGGTGAAATCAATCCATCTTCCTTTAGATATTTGTCAGAGACTGGAAACTGACATTATGCTATCAAAAACTTTTTTTAGCAGAGATTTCAGAAGAAATCTGCTTCCCGGAAATGCAGAGAAACCACATTACATTATCCTCATCAAATACAAACGGCACAATTCTTATTCAAAGCACATAACCTATAAATTGTTATCATGCTTCCATGTGAACTATATAATCTGCTTTAGCTTGAGAGTTTATAAAGTACAAGCCCAGCACATTAATAACACAAAAACATATTCTAAAAATACTTGCAATTAATTAGGCAGTTAAAAACCTCAAGAAGATACCAAGCATGTAAGTTTTGTCAAGCACTGACAAAAAAAGTCATCCTTGACAGAGGCTTGAAAAATAAAAAAAAAATCTTAGAAACTAAGAGTTAAGTATCATGACCTGTTTCCATTCTGTGGTCATATTTCCACACCTGTTTCTAGCCTGAAGTTTACTTTCAAACTGTAACAAATAGTAGAGAGAACTGCAGTATGAAGATAGGGTTTTGTTAAAAAATTAGGTTAGCATTTTCTTAACACTCACAGTTCCAGAGAAAAAGAAACCATCTCATTGTACTGATGCACTGAGACTCTATTAGGTGTTCAGACTAGCTTCTGCTCCAATTTTGCAGATGTATAATGAAGTTGTTATACTTTTACATTAGAAGCAGCAAGTACAAAAGCAAGCCTGCAATTTTCAGTGCATTTCATAGTCACCCTTTTCTTCAGAGGCTGGCTACTTCAGACACTACATAAGCAGAACTGGCTCAAAGACCACTATGTGCCTGAGTAGTGTGCAATGTCTGCTCATCCTAACACCACTGGAAAACTCCCTCCTGCTGTGCACACCTTGGTAAATTCAGTCATCTCCCTCTTTTTGTACTATTTATATTTAGCATACCTAAACCTAGTACACAAGTAAAAAGACTACTTAAAGCCAAAAGAAACTACTTAAGACTAAAAGAAAGGAAGATTAACTACTCCAGGGAAAACACTTCAGGCTCACTTGCAAAAAACCTATTTAATGATTTGCTTATAAGATACAGAGAATAAAAATGAAAGATTCTTACTAGAATGGTGGTGGCATCTTCCTGAGTCTGCGTTCATTAGGCATTTGCATTAGCAAATACCTGCGGTAGCCATTTTGGTGAGGCATGAGGCAATTAAAAAATAAATAGACCAAGAAAACCAAACTATTGATAAAACTAATTTTGCAAAAGGGACAAATCAATAGAATTACAAAACCATTTTTTGTTAAGAATTACTTTTTTTCAGAACTCAAGTTGGAAAAGCAGTTTTTGCAGTCTGTATTAGGATCACCTGAAACTATTTCACCACATAGAATACCTAGATTGTTCTTGCTATTGTTTTTGTCATGTGGTTTTACCATATTTCCTGTAATAAGTAAGAACTATCCCACTTGGTTTTTTCTGACATATCCTGCTCTTGTGCCATACTGATGGACTGAAATAAAACTCACTTTGTATACACAAATGAATGCAACAAAGATATAATGGTTATAGCTGAGAGCTTAGAAGACATTATAAATAACATGGTTTGAAACCAATTTAAACATTAACTGCCTTTTGGGAAGAAAGAGAGCTTCTCTGAAACTTTGATTTTTATTTTTTTTTCCTGATGCAGAGAAAGCAAATTATTTGCACTTGTAATTACTTGATGAAGACAGAGGATATTGATATAAAGGAGACTTTAAGTCTGTATTAGAGATCTTTCCAAAGTTTGTTTGACTTTTGAAATTGTCATATAGTATTGCTATTAAGTAATAGTGTAAACAAACCAAAAATGTATCAAAAGTGCATGTATTTAAGTATTCCTTTACTTAAAAAAAATACTCATTAAAAGGTGTGTTTATTCGCACAGCTGTAACATAACTGATAAAAGGAAGCAGTGCTCATACAACATAAGGGCTTACACACAGAACACAAGCATCTACACAGAACAGCATGTTTTGAAACATGCAAGTATAATGAGAGGTCAAGATGAGAAGCTGAGAGTAAACAGAATGATATACAACAGGTTTCTTAAATAGGTTTTTACTTTTAATCATTCTTATTCAACTGTATTTGATTGTGTAAGTCAAAATAGTAAGAGAATAGAACACAATCATAATGTAAACTCTTTCAGAGAAGGCAAAGGAAAAAAGGCACATCGTACTTACTGATTATGAACTGAGCGCACCAGAAACAAACTAATCTAATTACAACAGCTAAACCACTGCCAGTGAATTAATCTGATCATTTACTGAAGTCTACTAGAAGCCAGGAGATACTATCCCTGAAGATGGATCATCACAGAAAAAGTCTATCCATCTCTGCCAAGTGTCCAACAGTTTACTACTGGTTCATGCCCTACATACTAGCCAAAAGACCAGGTTTATTAACCAACAAGATGAATACTTCAGATTATGTGTTCTCTCTTCAGCAAAGCTAAAAAAGTGAATCAATGCATCCTTCAATTACTGTATTAGTTAAACACTCCTTTTAAATACTGTCCACTGTTTACCTTTTTAAATACTGTCAAACAATATCTGTTTTTATTTTAATCATAGATTTTATCCCTCATTTTTGACAAAGTTAAAAAATCAACATCTAGGAAAATAAAATCTTATAAATCCTCAGAATACTTGCTAAAAAGGGAAACCTGATAAATCTCATTCTCGCTTAAATTGTTATAATAATAGATTCTAAGTCAAAAATTTAAAAACCTTAAAAACGTTAGGAAGTTTTTGGATAACTATCAAGACCATTAAGCATAGTGGGAGAACATTTAGAATTTAAGAATTAAAAGGAACACTTTACACCATCAGAAGGGAAAAGTTTCAACACTTTATCCCAAGGATTGAGAGATGTAACAAAAAAAAAATGTGTGAAGGAAGAGCAATGTTGTCATTCCACTGTAGTCAACTCATGAATGCTGTGGCTATGAGCTAGAACAGTTAACACGTGCTCCTTGTCTTTGAGCAAAGTATACTGGTTTAGTTTTTAATAAATGGTTTAGCAATTCCTCTTTCTAAAAGTAGCAGATAACCACAGAGTAAAGTTTAATCTATCAGCAAAGCTGCTGAAATCAAGGCACTACTCATGTGATAACAAACCCTTCAATAGTGTTTGTCCTTACAGATTTTTATTTTTTTTTTTTAAATCTCATTAGCTAAAGGAAAAAGTGTTGAACTGTGACTTGTCAAGAAGAATAATCCGAAATTTCATGACACTTCATTGCTCAAGACAAAATCTGTGGAAAGGAATTTTGTTCCACAAGTTTGGATGAGAAATGACAGAACAGGTAGTCAGACATGCAGTCACAGAGGTACTTTTCCACAAATAGAAAATACATATATGTGTGTGTGTGTATGTATTCCTCCTCCACCTGCACAAAATAAAACAGTTAGCATTCCTTGGTATCAAAATCCTGCATTTTGTAAA
The DNA here is from genome assembly GCF_004027225.2 of Strigops habroptila. Lineage (NCBI taxonomy): Eukaryota > Metazoa > Chordata > Aves > Psittaciformes > Psittacidae > Strigops > Strigops habroptila. The sequence goes on along the minus strand of NC_044302.2, from coordinate 54,198,582 downwards.
AGGCATGGGCTTGTCGGAGGAACTTTAAACACAATGCTAACATAGTTACAATTAGTATGGACTTTAAAGAAAAGGTGCAAATAAAACCTTAAATGCAACAGTCTTGATACTGTAATCATGAAAAGTGCCCAATTTACAACTGACCAAACAATTGCCTGGTTGAAATAGCAAGAACCAAAGCCTCTGGACAGAGAGATGGACTTGGACTTGCACATTAGGACTTGTAGGACTGATATGTAAAACAGCTATTTGTCTCAACCATTGCCCTCCATGAGCTATGAACTGTAGCCGGTGTGGTAAGATCGTTCACCCCTCAGAAAGAGACTTTATTGCTCTCTGAAACAACTTGTGGATTCGGCTCTGTTGATTCAGCTGCGCGTTCTTGCACAGCAAGGAGGCTAGGATGTTTCAGTTCTGATAAGCAGACTGGAGTGTCCTTGCACAGGGAGGAAGCTAGGATGTTTCAGTTCTGACAAGTGGACAGGAACATCTTTGCAAGAAACAAAAAGCAGACGGGAACGTCCTTGCAGGAACAAACTGTATGGTCAGCAGATAAAAAACCTGCTGAAATATGCAATTCACGGATGCAGCCCATGGCTGGTTGCAGTTGCTGCACAATGCTGGGGCAACGGCTGTCTGATCGGCATCCGGACGCAATATGGTATAAAGGACCGCACGACCACTGGCTAGTTGGAAGACTTCTCCCACCGATCTGGATGACAGGATGCCGTATGACTCCGTGGTGGTAACTTAACTATTTGACTTGCTCTCTCGCTCGCTCGCTCTCTCTGCAAATCTATCAGTATACTGCTTCTATCCTTTTTTTTTCCTACTCTTCCTCTTTTCCTTTTTCTCTTCTATTTTATTGTTTACAATAGTTTTAGGTAATAAATTGCATTATTTGGACATTTGACCTTGTTTATGTCTTAATTTCACCCCTTGAGATCTGAATCTTGTTTGTACGGTCCACTGGGATGTGACAGGACTACCGAAAAAGAGGTCTGCTTCTATCCAGTGCCTGAAAAGCAACAAGTGAAGGAAAACATGGGCCCACCGGGTATTAAAAGGGGGCTACACAGTAGAACTTCTACCTAGAAATGGTTTCCATAAGTTGATTAGGCTGAAATTTTATACTTGTTTTTTCCCTCTGCTGCTCATTTAGACTGGACCTACACCACAAATTTTTACAAAAGAAAAAGTTTGGTTCCTAACCAGAGGCAGACCTAGTAGGATGGACACCCTCAGTCCTGTCTGACCTAACTGGTGAAGCAACCAGGTACTACAATGGCATGTTTCAATCCAGCACTCAACAAGTAAACAAGATATACACGTGCATTCTGAAACTGAAGAAAATGAACAACATCATCAGCCTACCGCACAGACTCTATATGACTTGTTAATAGTGAAGAGATGGGAATTCATAGACCCAAGAAATTAGAGACCAAGACTGCCTGAGTGACAACATTAATCCATTAAACTGGAAAAAAAAGAAAAAGAACGACAAAAAAAGAACACAGCAGTAGTGGCAAACCACTATAAAACATACCTTCATCCATTTAAACTTACTCCCACACTTTACTTTCATTCATGGATCATTGCTTTTTTGTACAGCTTTATTCATCTTGTGTTGATGTGGGTGCCTACCACCTCTGCTGTAAAAAGAAAAAAAAAGAAAAAAAAAAAAAAAGAAACTAAACTAACCTGGAGAGCTGTAAAGAAATTTCCAATCTGTTAAAACTACTCAGGGAGAGGATTTTTGTTACTAAAACCACAGTCGACTAAACCGTTCATTCAAGTTTCATTTGTGTTAGGTATAAACACTTAATAAACTAGCTCTTTTAAAGAATAAGACTACATTAGCTGCTTCTGCCAAACATATATCACATCTTAACTAGTAAAACTTTAATTTAACTCAGAACATCCCATCACCATTACCATTAAGTTTTAAACTGACTGCCTTTTGACTTTATTAGCATTTAGTAGTTCTTTCAATTTATCCTTTCTTCACCTACTTAGAAGAGTCCCAAATGGATCTGCTTTGCTATAAAGCAGTCATTCAGAGTCACAGAAAGCCTCCGTTTCCAACTGTAACAGCGTTTGCTTAGAGTGAGCAGTCCTCAACTTCAAAGCCCTGCCTCAAACCTATACACGCCACCCTAGACTAGACGTACTTGGTTTTAACCCTTCCTAGATCATAGAATCATAGAATGGTTAGGGTTGGAAAGGACCTTAAGATCATCTAGTTCCAACCCCCCTGCCATAGGCAGGGACACCTTGCCCTAAACCATGTGGTCCAAGGCTCTGTCCAACCTGGCCTTGGACACCGCCAGGGACGGAGCATCCACAACCTCTCTGGGAAACCCATTCCAGTGCCTCACCACCCTCACTGTAAAGAGCTTCTTCCTTATATCTAATCTAAACTTCCCCTGTTTAAGTTAGAAACCATTACCCCTTGTCCTATCACTACAGTCCCTAAGGAAGAGTCCTTCCCCAGCATCCTTATAGGCACCCTTCAGATACTGGAAGGCTGCTATGAGGTCTCCACGCAGCCTTCTCTTCTCCAGGCTGAACAGCCCCAACTCTCTCAGCCTGTCTTCATACGGGAGGTGCTCCAGCCCTCTTATCATCCTCGTGGCCCTCCTCTGGACTCGCTCCAACAGCTCCATGTCCTTTTTATGTTGAGGACACCAGAACTGTACGCAGTACTCCAAGTGAGGTCTCACAAGAGCAGAGCAGAGGGGCAGGATCACCTCCTTTGACCTGCTGGTCATGATGACCATATTGTTTTCCTTACTCTCTGCTTTCTTAACCAAGCGCTTTGGTGAAGTTTTCTGGTACCACACAGTTTCGTGTTAGACAAGAGCAAAACATAAAAAAGCCACCATTGCCTATGCCAAACTCAAGGCTGCATCTCTCCTACATGCCACCAGGTTTTCGTTACAGCTATAAGAAAAGCATGCAGAGATAGGGATTTTGACCAAAGCAAAGAGAGAAGGTGTACCACTTCCACCTCAGCTCACACCACCTGTTATGGACAGCAGCTTTTAATGCCTGCTATGGCTCCCAGAGCTTCTCTGAGAGTTTTTTGGCTCTTCTCACCATTCAAATGCCAAACGGGCACTGAAAACAGATTTTTTCATACCTAAGGATATAGCAGCATGTAACACAGGTCACTGAAAAGAGGATCCAGTGGCAGTTTTAGATTTACAACTTGCATTAATTCATTTACTTAGCAAAAGTTGAGTTCTGCAAAAGTTGACATCTCTTCCAAGAAAGGCCACAGCGCTGGCAGGAGCAGACTGCTTGTATGCTGTGAAGAATGAGTTGTTTGTTTCATATTAGTTGCAGGACTGGTGCCAGTTTCCAGACACAGGCATGATCTAAGCTGCCTAAGTAGTACAGGTACACATGAAATTTAACAGACATACATTTACTACTTCTCACTGAAACTGAAAAGCTCTGAAGCAGCATTAACACTGGAAATAATCTTTACATTTATGCAAGCCTTGTTTTCATGCGAACATATTTTCCAACCTATCAAAGAAACTCTTCTAGAAGTCTGTATTTTACTGCAGATATTTCAAAGAAATTGCCTCAAGCTGTCACATTAAAAAGTACTGGCATTCTCTCCTAGCATTTTTATATATATATATACTTATATACATACATATGTATGTCTGTGTACGCATGCACATGTCTTCAAGCTTTAGTTCCTGAAACAATTAATTGGAGTCTCCCACTTCAATTCTTTATGAATTAAAGCATTAATAAACAGTACACACAGGACTCTTCCCACCCCCACCCCCCCCAATTAAGTATGAAGTCATAGCATGAAAAGATCTGCACTACACGGTCAACATACTTCAACCAGAAACATCAACCCTACCAGCACACTCCAGTATTCATTCAGTATTTGTCCTGGCTACAATGGCTGTAGGGCAAAACTGGAAACTACTGCATGTTTATCTTCCACAGATGTTCAGGTTTGGATTCAAGGAACTGACTTTAAAAAGAAAGTCCAGTGTTCAAAGACAGTCTCTTGAGCTCCTTTGAGGATTTCTGATAATCTACGTGTTTATTTGCAGTACTTTCACAATGAACATCAAAAAAACAAACTGGCAAATCACAAACTGCAAAGTTGAAACACCAGAAGGCAACTTTCCTCTAAGATACACTGAATTGCTTCCTTTAGTTGGAATGAAAGCCCTCAACAATTAACATAATCTGTGATTAAGTTCTTTACGAGATGAAATGTTTCTTCTTCACTAATCATTTGCCTGCTAGGAGGTACAAGTAGACTTGGAACAATGGCTACCATTTTCCACATGTGATGTGCTCAAACAATACAGCACATTCCCTCTTCTACTACCTCATCTGCAATTGCTGTGGAAGTCCCTGCACTACACAGGAACAGTCCCTTCACACAGGAAAAGGCAATTTTTATACTGCAACATCATGCTTAGGACAGCACAGTTTTCCAATAGCAACAGGATTATACATGCCAGTCAGAAGCTCAACAGGTGAAAATGGCCAAAGATTACACTGACCTAGTAGTACTAACCAATTGCAAAATGGTGATGAATTCACATTGTGATAAAGCCTTAAAAATGGTAAATGTAATCCTGAGCTGCAGTAGTGAAGCTGAACATTGAGCGGCACTGTAGAAGTTACAGATCAGTTCCCATAGATAGTACCATACCTAATTCATATCACACATTAAAAAAAAAAGAAGAAAATATGAGAGGCTGAGGCAAATGAAAGGAAAGGTGATTAAGAGCACAAGAGGAACAGAAAGCATGGATTCTTGTACCTCGCCAAATATAAGGCACTTATCGATATGGATGAAAGAGATGAAACAAGAGCTTTCTAAAGTAAATAATAACAACTCATAGAAGAACAAATGGCTGCATATTTGCCTCAAACAAGTTAAAATCACAAGTTAGAAGCATAAGTAACTGCAATGGCAGCTGCATTTTTGTAACAGTATTCCAGTGTTACTCACGGGTTAAGTAGAAAACCCCAATACTTTAGATGGAGCTCATTACATTTATAAAAGGAAAGTGTGGAAGGTATCTTAAACATCTCCTTAGAATATGTGAATGAATGGAAACATCAACCTGTTAAATACAATAGTGTTGTTGGTTTATTATCTGTACTGATGAACAGATGCCAAAAACTCTACTGGACGTCTCTCATTACTATGTATTTATTCTCATTGAATAACACATAAAATTTTTCTTGAAACTGTTAAAAAAAATAACAGAGAAACACTGTATGATTCTATCCTTGTACTAGTCATTAAAGCTTCTCTTCCCATATAAGTGAAGTACTTAATCCAGCAACTCTTTTTGTTACCTACCTATATGATCCTAATGGATGTGATATGAATGAAAAGTTACTTCATTAGCACAAGTTAGTATCTAGTGCGCAGAGAAAGACTTTGACCAAGCTGATTAGTATAATTATGGCTAAACAGAAATAACTAAATAAAAATCAAGAAAGAAAAGTACAAATGCCTTCCTCCCCAAACCCAGGGCATCGCAGTTCAAGTTTGAAAGAACACAAAGTGTACCTACGTTGAAGGCAACATGGGTATTAAAACTGGTAAAATCATCAGCTATTTTATTTCCACTGGCCACTCCACAGATTTATGGCAGATACTTCAAATAAATCTTTTCAATGACCATTTCCAAGGAAAACACTAGGTCTCCAAAGGATGTTTAGCAATGGAAAATTTAATATTATTTACCAAAATTATGAGTCTAGTACTAAACTAAACATTTCTACTAGTGACACTAAAGTTCTTTAAACTGAGATTAGCAGGAAGCTCCTGCATTTCTGGACTCACCTGCAGGAATGCTACTACTGAAGCACATTTTCAGATACCAAGATAGGTATCGTCAATGTTGAAAATACAAAAAACAGCTGCTCTCTAATCAAGTCAATAACTAACCTACACTCAGGAACATTTTTTAACACGGTTGTTCCGAGGGGCTCAGTTAGATTTTTACCCTTCCGAATTAATGAACTTTTATCAGTATTTTATCAACAGCATACACAGCTAATGCAAATCCTATTCAGATCTGTGTGGGAGCCCAAGTGCTTTCACATTGCTCAATGTACTAGCACAACACAGTCAGTAGGTGAATACTTTAGAAGTTACCCAGCATGTCTTAATAGAAAGCAAACAACATTGTAACACTGGATACTCACATGCAGGTGAGGGTCCTACAATCCCAGGTAGATCTAGGCACAACAATTGTTATAATGATAATCAGTCTCTAGAAACAGCTGGGAACAAGCTAAATAATGTAAGTTTAATGGTCATTATGATTATCCAGTGCTTAAAGTGAGGCAAAAAGACAAATGGCAATACACTGCATTATTCTTAAAAATATAAATACAGACACATATATACATATCTAAACACACTGATACAGAGAGATAAGCACCACATCCTATTTCAAGGCAAAAAGTCATGAAAGTTTTACTTGTGAGGGTGCAACTCCCAGTCATGAGCAGCTGATTGGTAGTATCTGCCTTCTAACACACCAAACTCAAAGGTATGTTAGTCTGTTACTCCAACCTACCTACTTCCAGTATTTCCCTCTCCTGCTGCTAGCATTATGTGAAGCTAAAACAACAAAGCCACTGCTGTTCAGAACCTTTTTCCAATGAAGAATCAGGAAGCTCAGGCTGGACTGAGCTAGTTAATAAGCATACTGAACAAACAAGAGCAGCCCTTACTCATTCAAAGCTCTCTGCCCCATAAAGACCATATGTCTCTTACATCTCTCTCCCATGACAGAGTTGTCACCTTCAAGCATACATTCCAGCAGCACAGTGTGGATAAAAATTCAAGAACACAGCCTGAAGGCAGGTTTATTCTTGGATTTAGTACAGTAAAAACTGAGGCTAACATTTGGAAGAGGGAAGTGAGCACCAACTTATCATGGCCAGGATGAAAGAATGCTCAATGCATAGTTTTGGTACAGAATTCCTTCTTGAAGGTACAAATAATACTAATTAATTTTTTCGCAAAGATGTAACAGACACGCTCTAGAACTCTAAGCAAACCTGAAGCATCAAATGCCACAAAAGAAATATACATACTTACATGACCATCTTGGATACATTAATACTGCATTTCTCAATATTACTACAGCCAAATATTAAGACAGTTTTCACTGTTTGACAATATTTTCTACTACAGTTAACTACCCTCAGTTAGGTGCAATTATTTCCACACAACACATGAAGAAAACTATATTCAATGACAAAAATTTAGAGTAGAAGGAAAGAAGAATCCAAAATACCAACACCTGCTTTCATTCGTTCCAGATCAAAATTATACCTATCAATTTATTTAAAACAAAAATTAAAAGTATCAATAGCACATAACAAAATTGTTTCATTTGCTGAGTTAAGCACTTTCCTAAAAGCTTTGTTATCAGCCACCTCTGTTCTACTTAAATTCCCTGACTTCTGGAATCGAGACTCTTGCATTGAGACTCAAAAAATTTTGCCCAAAACTGATAAAAAATGACAGAAAAAGTCACTGTGATTTATCACGATCAACAACAGGAACTGTGCAATCCTGGCAAGATAAGAGCTGGTCTGTAAGATAGCCCTCTTTGCTGATGAAAAGTTATTATAGTAATAGCTGCAGCTGCAGTCAGTAGCTGAAAGAAAAAGCCTTCACGGAAACCCAAAAAAGCTATGTTAAATACAAGCTGGAAGCCAAAATACACATACATACAGACGAGAAGGATACAGACATGACTACGAAGAGAAATGAAGAACAATCTGAAAGCTAAAATCTTAAGCTTTACAGTAGACTGTAATAAATACCTAGAAGCAAAGCTTAAATGCTCCAAAATACCTTCACTTATGCCCCTGGGAGTTTGGTTATCAACTAGGCACAACTTTTAAATACATGCATACATACATACAAATGCACATTTCCATGCACAGAGATTTACCACGCATACCTCGTGTAGTCATTAAGGCCACTTTCACTGCACTGCAGCCACGTATACAAGTAAAGAAATGTTGCATTTCTTTACTGCATCTGCTTTCATGCCATGAGGAGCTCATTCACACATACTGCACTCAGAAAAAGTCTCATGAACAAACACCTCCCTGACACCAGCAAATGCAGAGTCAAAAGGTGCATTGTCCCCAATGATTAAATTATCATCCTTCAGATATTAATTTACCCTTGAATGGTTGTAAAAAATAAAAAAAAAAAAAAGGAAAAAACAAGCAAAAAGTTTAGGGACTCAAATGCACTTTAGAGCAATCTTGAGAATACAAAACCATTCAAACTATCAAGTGCACAAAAAAACAAGGCACTAAATGACAATCCTATCCTCAAATTATTAAAAGGAATACTTCTAAGTTTCTGAATCAAATATTTTGTCGCAAACTAAAAATGAAAAAACAAATGAACGAACAAGCTGTCCAGTCAGTATCTCAGGTTTTTATCTTCAGTATTGTAATTGCCTGGTTAAACCAGCACATTCCAGAGAGACTTAATTTTAGGCACTATTTTGTTTTTTTTTAAGAGTTCAGAAATACGGTTTACTAAAGGTAAAACTTCAACCAATGTGGAAAATTACTGTGGAATATGTGTCTTGAAAGCACTAAATAAAAAATAACGACAATCAAACCTGTACACATGAAAGAAAAATTTATTCTAGAATACCTAAGAAAGACAAAATTTTGAAAATAAAGATAATTCTGGGAATATCTATAGAAACTAATGCTTCCCATGTTGTCTGGTTTGCTTGATTTTAAGGTAAAGTACAGAAAACTGTTTCAGGGTAAAAAGTAAAAACATCAGGGTTTCATTGTGCTGCGTTTCAAGGGTTCACTTAAAACACTGAATCCACTGTTGACCCTAAAGCTGGCAAGTTCTTCATCTGTAGATCTTTCTTAAAATCAAGCTCATTCCTTGTCTAATGTGATAGGCACTGTCAAGAGTGATGATGTGATGGTTTTAATGAGATGACTCTTAGAACAGTTGTGCAACAATTGCATTGTCTCATGTTGAATGCTATTTTTAAACACAGTTGAACAGATAGCCTTCTGCACTAGACTTCTATGGAAATATCACCTCCAATATACCAATTGCACAGAAGTCTTAAGAAAACATTTCCAATAAAATGACAGCAAAACATGAGAAAAAAGTTGAACTGAGCTTAGGTTTAAATTTCCATAGATAATGAGACATGGTTCAGGATACCCATATGCAGAACTAAGGATACATTTTTAATCAATTAAGAACTTATCCTAATGCTTTTCTTTTGCTTGTCTGTGGGATGCTTTGGTAATTCAAACAAGCTTATTCTTAAAGAGGAAAACCTTTGAAATATTTGTGTTAAGAACGTACAAACATTCAAAACAGACTAGAAACCTGTTAGCTAGCCCACATAGTCTTGCACATAAATAGCTGCTGGCATCTTAGAAGAAAACACATTAAAAGGAAGGTGTATCCATGCTTTCTTCACATCATGGACATTAAAACACACTCCCAGAGTCCTCAAGCACTTTGGTTATCTCAGCACCAGGAGTCAGAATTGCATAGCTGTTAAACTCCAAAAAGGCGTAAGCAGGATTTCCTCTTGGGTCACAGCAGGAAAGATAGAACACACAACCTGCAAAGCTAACTCTCAACCAGGCTGAAAAACAGCCCTCTTGGCTCCACAGCTAAAATGCCATCATACAATGCACCATAGCTGTGGGCTTGCATGCACTGGCACGCACCTCCATGGTAGCTGTGGAAATACCATCTGAATCCTCCAAAATAAAGACCCCTCAAAAAGGTATCTCCAACTCTTCCACTGATTTCTATTCTATTTATATAACTATCTAATGAAGCTGCACAAAACCAACAGACTAAGTGGAGGTGGGTACCGCTGCTTCAAGACTATCATTCCAGTACCCAAATGAGCAAAATACCATCTTATCGTTATCAAAAACAAAACACATCTCTAATGCTTCTGTTTGTTGTGGTGTTCAACTCAAAGTTGAGTTGTGATCCATGAACATCTTCACCAAAGAGAGAGAGACAAAGCCTTGAATAAAATTAAAATGCATTCATAAGGAAAACTGACATTAAAAAGGAAACGATAAAGTATTTTTAGAGGAAGTCAGAAGATGGCTTACAAAGGTTCCAGCACCTCTGGAGATAGTCACAACACTAGCACACTGCAAAGGGAACCTTTCTGAGCATGCGTTTTTATCCACATAGGCATTTTCCCAAGATATTTTCTGTAATATTTAGTGCAGGAATAATTGAGCAACCTGGTCTATTGGAATGTGCCCCTGCCCATGGCATGGGGTTTGGAACTAAGGTCCCTTCCTTAAGGTCCCTTCCTTAATAGAATATTAACAAAATCCAAGATATTAGACAGCTGTATTATTAAAAAATGTTATAGTAATGAGACTGTATTCTATGGTTGTCATAGAACTTTGTAAAAGAAAAATAAAAACAACAAAAGGAATCAGGATACAATCATTAACGTGGATTTCTTGTATGTACAAAGTAAAATATTTTCTTTCAATATCAACATACACCTTACCAAAAGTTCAAAAGTATATAGTGTGCTTTATATGAACGTAGTTTTTAAGTTTAAAATGAATGTAGCTGGCATTGGACTTGATGATCTTTATGGTTCCCACCTAATGAGATATTCTATAAGCCTATGACATTTTCTCCCACAGAAAGGCAAAAAAGGCTAGAAAAAGAAATGCTTTACAAACTTAACATTAGAATAAATGTCCCAAATACACTGATGACTGCTCTTCAAATCCTTTAATACTGCTGGTTTTCATTTTCTGAAGAAAAACCTTCTCTGATAGCTAGTATTTATACCCTGACAATGTTTGGTTTCTGTTTGAATTGTTATAGCCACTTAATTCATGCACGGCATTTTATTTGGTTCTCCTGTGGAATTACACTATTTGATTTGTTATAAACTTACGCTACAAATTACAATATGGTCTTCAGAAACATCATTAAAAAAAAAAAAAAAAAAAAGGCAGGGATCAGGGCAGGGAATAAAGCAATAGGCCTTTTTTTTTTTTCAAATTGTCCTCTATAGTCAAGTCTCTTGTAAACAGCAAAGTGAGGAACAATACAGCATTTCATTTTTTTAATTATTATTTTTCTTTCCAAGAAATAAACAAGCATGAGTCACTAGCATCAAGCTAATCTCTTCATTCATTTAAAGAAAAATATATCAAGGCTTCAAAATTAATGGAAGAGAGAGTGCTAGATTGAAATATGGATTCTGAAAGCACAAAAGCAAAAGGCCCTTTTTAATCTCCACTGTTACTGATTTGGGGAAGCAGAAGTTGTTAACACCTCACAAAACCAAAAAAGATTTTTACAGAGATATTTTAGACAAATTTGTCAGGTTTATTACACTTAATCATTACAGAATCCTCAAAACTGAAGGATAAATTAACATATAGTTGAAAAATATATCTGAACAAGGATGGATCTTCTGTAGAAAAAGAATGATCAATCAAAACTACAATGCTTCTAGCAAATAATTCCACACAGAATACTAGAACCATCAAAAGGTTTGGATTGGAAGGGACCTTAAAGACCATCTAGTTCCAAACCCCCTGCCATGGGCAGCGAGAACTTCCATTACACCAGGTTGCTCAAAGTCCCATGCTGGCTTGAACACTGCCAGGGATGGGGAAGCCACTAATTCTCTGGGCAGCCTGTGCCAGTGCTTCACCACCCTCACAGTAAAGAACTTCTTCCCAATATCTAATCTTAACCTACCCTCTTTCAGCTTAAAGCCATTCCTTCTTGTCCTGTCACTACACGTGCTTGTAAGAAGTCCCTCTCTGGCTTTCTCATAGGCCCCCTTTAGGTACTGGAAGGCTGATCATTATTCTAAGGTCTTCACAGAGCCTTTCCTCCAGGCTGAACAAGCCCAACTCTCTCAGCCTGTCTTCATAGGAGAGGTGCTCCAGCCCTCTGATCATCTTTGTGGCCTCCTCAGGACTCATCCAAACAGGTCTACATCCCTCTTGTGTTGGGGCCCTAGAGCTGAACACAGTACTGCAGGTGGGTCTCACTACAGGAGAGTAGAGGGGCTCAATCACCTCTCTCAACCTGCTCGTCATGCTCCTTTTGATGCAGCCCAGTATACAATTGGCTTTCTGGGCTGCGAGCGCACACTGCCGGCTCACGTTCACTTTCTTGTCAAGCAACACTCCCAAATCCTTCTCCACAGGGCTGCTCTCAATACAGTCTCTGTCCAGCCTGTATTTGTGCTTGGGATTGCCTTAACCCAGGTGCAAGACCTTGCACTGGGCGTTGTTGAACTTCATGATGTTCACGCTGGCCCACCTCTCAAGCCTGTCAAGGCTCCTCTAGATGGCATCCATGTAGCAAGGAAATGTACTAGATTTAGGCTGCAGTTCAACTGTTGCTTCCAGCTAGTTTGAATGCAAGCTATTGCCAAGAAGAGCAGTTTGACACTGTCCTGCCCCTTCATTCCTGGCTGAACATGACCACCTCTTCTTTCTCCTGATGATCATGCTCAGCAGAGCTTTGCTACGAGTACTCATTCAACTGAAGAAAACAATTTTGGACTGGGTAGGGTTTCAAGTGGATCCCACCCCTGCTTCAGCTCACCACAGGGCTGCACATGTCCTGCAGAAAAGGATAGCAACTGAAAGGAGCAGCCACCCTTCAGTGAAAGCCCACACTTGTGTCAGCTTAGAGGAACTGTCAAATTGCAGACTGAGGGCAGGTTTTTGTCTCCTCCATTCCGCACAAATGCACTAAACCCCCTGTTATAAGATTCACTCTGTTAGCAATTCAATGACTAATTCTTTAAAGCGGAGGAGCTCCATCAGCAGAGAGAGAAGACGACTCATCACCTCAGCTGTAAGTCATTTGGTACGTGAGAGACCTAGCTTTTAGCCCTGGCTTCAAATCTGACAGAAAAAGAATTAACTCTAGAAGGAGGCCCAAAATATAAGAGCAGCTCATGGCAGGCTTGTACCCTTCTTCTTTTTTTATTCATTCTGACAAAAAAAAAAAAGTCAAAGCTGTAACACTCTCCTTGCCAGCAAGTATATTATGCATATAAGCTAGCTTAAGACTGCAGAATAAACCCTGAAAGGCAGCCAGTCTTACCTACACCAGTTAAGCCACCCAGCAAAGATTAAGCATTTCAGGTTTTTTCTTGAATTCTGATTTATCATTCTCATCAAAAAGAGACTTTCCAATGCAGTTCTTAGAAATCAAGTAAAAAACGATGCAACAGTAATTCAACTCCTCTAGTGCTTTTCTACTTTTATGAATTTCAATGGAGTTGTATACAGTTTTTATTAGTCTACAGCAACACATGCTAAACACAAATTATGCATCTTCTCAAAAGCAATTAAGTTCATAAAAAACTTGCAGCTCAACAGGACTCGATTTAATACATACAACAAGAGGACTTCAGGACAAAAGTGCAACTGGCTATGCAAAAAGTCCTGGCCCCACTCTTAGGTTTTGCACACGTGTATTTGAGGGAACAATTCACCTCCTAGCACACAAAGAGTATTGCTTATCTATGGCAGGAATGGAACTGCAACAGTTCCAGTGCTCTAGGGAAAGTCACCCTTGTCACCCACTAATTCACCAACCTCCAACAGGCCATTCTGTTCAGGTGCAGCATCAGACTGCTTGAAACTACCAGCTGCACAACGCAAACTATGCCATAGCATGAATGCATCTTCTCATTCTCTTGGGACACCCTATTTTGCTCTTTCCTGCTCACACAGCTTTAATGCTGGGATAGCATCCTAAGCAGCTTTGTCTTAATCATCTGCATCTTGTGGATCATCTCCTGTAGCAGCAACGGAGTTGAAGATTCTTCTGACAGAGGCAAATACTGGTCGGAAATGTAGCAGTTGCTATTGCAACGCCAACACGTTTTTTTCTTTTTTTTATTCGTTATTATATAGAACTAGGGCCTTCAAGAGCCACCGACAGTCAAGACTGGTGTCACTCTATTCCAGATTCCATAAAAATACACTTTTTTCAAAATGTTCATGTTTTGAGACCCCAATCCTACCACAAAAAGTTGAGCTTCTGGGCAGTCATATAACTCAGCCTCTGAAAGTGAAGTAAACATATTTTTTCACTCTATCTCATGCTCAGTGTCTGGAGCCAAAATTTTACTGATACTCAACATCAATTATAACCATGGTGATAATGTTTTCTATTATCAGTTTTCTTCCCTTCCCCAGGTGTCTTCCCAAGAAGACAAATCCAAAAAACAAACCAAAAACTCCCTCCAAGATACAACTGTCAAGGAATAATCATAATTCTGCTATCTGATACAGATCAGCAGGCGCCATATGCCCATAAGGATTTGAAAACAACCTTGTACAAACATAGCCCAAACACATCAGAGTGTAAGATTAAGCTGCCAATGTAGCACATGGTTTGGAAGTCTGATTAAGAACCACTAGTTCTACATTGCTATCCATCTGCCCAACAAATGCCTTCCTTGCTCTACCAATGCAACGGGTGTATTACTTTACACTGGCATATACAAAATTTATTGAAATAGTCTCTAAAAGCACCTTTGTATTGTGAAGTAATGGATAAGATTTCCTCCTTTAAGATTTCCACCTAGTTAGTATCAACTATTAAATATTTACTTTCTTTCACCTGTTTACATGCACTGTCACCTACCAAACTCATTTTTAAAATGGCCACCTTTACCCAGGCCATTCACAGAAACACTAATCCACCAAATTAATCATTTTTCCTGTCTTTTTGTCATTAATAGCATATAACCTCTGTCAGTGGCCCACTGAAATGATTTTTCCTTCTTAACGAGGTAGTGTCACAAGGGCAAGCATATATTAATATTAAAGAACAGGTCAAAATAACTAAAATCATATTAATCATATTAGCTATCACCCTTTACCCTTTCTGGCAGTTGCATGTTTGGTCTATTTTTACCTATGTGCCAGTAGCCACAATATTTCCAGAGAAAAAGGCCTGAATTTTAGCTATGGCATTGCAAAAAACTTTTCTGGGTACTGCAACATATCCTTACTACTTTAGAAAATTCTATTACTGAATGAAGTAATTTGCTCCTAAAATGACTTCAGCATAGGGAGATGTGGTACACTGCTTGTGTCTATGATACACTTCTAACACTGTTTTTCTTAGTGCAGAACAGTGTTAAAAAGTATTAAGGACTCATACAGTGTAAGAAATTCCATTTCTGTAAAAGAAAAAAAACCAAAACACAACCGCTACTTCTGCTTTTGCCAGTAATGAACGCCAATAAAATATGTCTGGGTAATCAAGAAAATACAATTCATCTTCAAATACCACAAAATAGTTTAATAACCTGCGATAAACAGATATGCTGCATGCTTACCCAAAACCAAGTTTTTCAACAGATCCAACCTGAACAGCATAAGTCAAATGAAGCAGCATCCTGTCAAGGATTGTATGTAGAAACCTTCAAGGTAGTGCTTTAGCAACTTTTAGCATGACAATACTTACAAGATGGCCGCAGCAATTGTCACCAATGAAAATTGAAGGCAACTAGAAATAAATACACTTCCAGCAACATGTCGTGAATGTTTTCCTCTCTTTTTTCGTTACAGTCTGCAGTTTAATGCATTAAAACACAATTACCACGGAAAGAGATTGCAGATACAGCTACTTATGCTGCAAGATATAAAACTCTGTAAACAAACAGCACACTGCAACTTACAAAGTCACTTACCTCATACGACCAAACACACTGAGTTCCTCCAAACCTTCTGACACACCTGCCCACCTCCACGTCCTCATGAGTGGTGTACATTTCTCGAAGGCATTCACCTATATGTGGCACCATCCTCCTGAGAACCTCACGGCTGAAGATCATTCCTGGCCCTCCCATGCAGAAATTCTCTCCAGGCTCTAACCCGAGCTTTCCGAGTTCTTCAATGTTACCCAGACCAGTCTGTCCCAAATACAGAGGTTTACTGCTGTTCAGTGAGCGAAGAAACTCCTCCAGTTTTTCACCTGAAAAAGAGAAAAGATGACCAATATTTCTCTGCTTAGTCTGCCGACTCTTTTCCTCTACCTCAAGCTTTTTTAGAAATGTAACAAGCACCTGGGACTGTCACAGTAAATGGCTTTAAAAGCAGTAACCTATACCTAACGGAAAATACCCTGGACAAGTTTACCTTTCACAGACTTTTTTTTTTTTTTTTTTTAAATTAATCAACATAGCAATGACATTTTCAATCAGCCAAAGGCCAGAATATGATCAAACCTTAATTTTGTCAGTAAACAGTGTTCTGTTCAATCGATACTGATGGAAAGCACTCCCTTGCTATTTTAGAACTCTCTCTCACCCTCTGGGACAATTTGCCAATATAGTTCCAGGCTGGGGAAGAAGGGGATGGAAGGGAAAGTGACAACTATTATTTTAATATGATTTTTTAAAAGACCAGAGCAAATCTAAATTAACTGAGATAAATGTGTTTGATTACAGAGTAATTGTCAGAACAGGCTCTTTCCAATGTACTTCCAGTGCCACAATGACTACACACTTTTCCTGAAAATCCCTTACCTATTTGTTTTAAGACATTGTGATTTCATATTTACTTGAAAGTAAAAGTTTCCATATAGGTTTAACTTGGAACGTTGGAACCAATTAAAAGATAGGTCATTACAACTCCGAAATGAAAGAAAACACTGACAACTTTTATGTCTGCAACCGGGTATTTACACATACCTATATATGTGCGTGTGCAAGTATTTCACAGATGAATGACAGTTGACAAGCGAACAGCCCATTAAATGACTGAAACACAATTAAGTGACAAGTACAGAAGTATACAGCTGCCTCTGGTTAACTTTCAACAGTGCTTTCAACAATGTAAGCACGCTCACAGCCCAGGCATGTGTTTGCAACTTCAGCTTCATTCTTTGCTAGAGCAGGACACTGCACTAATAACAGCAGCAGCAAGCATAGACCAAAAGGAAGCTGGTTACAGAACATGGTACATTCTAACGGTGCTATTAAAACTCGCACGGAAATAGGTCCAGTGCTTTTCCAGAGCCACACGCTGCAAAGTAGAACAGCAACTCTACAAGTAGCCTTCAGAGTTTGCTCAGTGCCAGTAAGCCAGCGGAGAACTTTAGTGCTGAAAACGTAATTTCCGAGCAGCACCGAACCAAACCGCGGAGGGGGCTGCCCTGCTGGAGCGGGACGCGGCGGGACGGCGGTGCGAGGCAGGACTGCCGACCGCAGCGGGGCGCAGGGCCGGCATCGCCCGCCGCTCCCTGCCCATGCCCAGCACCGCCGGGCCGGGCCGGACTCTCGCCTCCGGCCTCGGGAGCACCGCACCCGGAGGGGCCGCGAAGGTAGCGAGCGCGGCGGCCGCAGCCGCGGCACCCCGCGCCCAGACCGGGACCGCTACGCGTGGCCGCTGCGCTACAGCGCGCCGCCTCCGCTCTACAACCCCCCCGGCCTCGCGAGGGCACCTCGGGGTTCCCACTGGGACTTCAGCGGCGGGACGGCACCACAAGCCCCGCGCCCGGGAGCTGGAGGCAAAAGCCGCCGAGGCAGCGGTGGGTCCAAGTATCCCTTGCGTGTCGTCCCTGACCCCCGGGCGGGAACGACTGTCTCCACCCTCCGTCGGACTCTGCCGGGCACCCAGGCCTCCGGTTCCCTCCCTCCCGCCCGCCGGCGGGGCGCGCCAGTCACCTTTAATGTAGACGTCGTCGTCCGCCCGCATGAACCACTCGTACTTGTCCAGGTAGTGGTCGTGCATGTACTTGATCATCATGAAGGACTTCTTCTGCGGCGGATAGGAGTCGTCCACGCCGGGTAGGGCGACGACTGGCAGCTGGGGCAGCTCGGGGGGCGCGGCGGAACCCTGGCTGGAGAAGAACTCCACGCGGCCCGGCACCGAGCGCGCCCACGTCCGCTGCGCGGCCACTGCCCGGCTGCCCAGGTACTTCTGGGCCGTCATGACCCCCACGTAGAGGAAGTTGCGGGGCTTGGCACAGCCAGGGGAGCCTCCCCAGTCCCCGCTCCCGTTGTGGCTGCCACCGGGCCGGCTACCCCGCTTCTCGCCGCCTTCCTCGTCCTCCTCCGGCTCTCCTTCCCCACCAGCGGCGGGGCTGGAAACCGCTCCGTCCGCCGCCGGCGGCAGCTCCCAGGGGCTCTTGAAACTCGTGCCGCCCAGCACGGCCGCTGCCTCCGGCGGCGCCGGCTGCCCGCCCGCCGCGCCCCCGGCCGCCCCCGGCCCCGCCGAGCGGCCGTAGTAGGAGCAGAGGCTGGAGCTGCGTCTCTTCTTTTCGGTCAGCTCGGCCACTTTGGGGGCGATGAGCCAGGAGGCGGCGGTGAAGCCCAGCACCAGCCCCAGCACCACGCTCAGCCAGGGTCTCCGGGACCGCGCTGCCATGGCGCGGGCGGGGCTGCTCCTGGAGAGCCGCTGCCGCTGCCTCCCGCTGGAGGCGACCCCCGTCCCGCGGTGGCCTCGGGCGCGGCGGCTCCCAGCGCGGCTCCTTGCCCCGCCTCGGCGGCCCGGGCGGCTAAGCGGCGCCCGAGTCAAACTTCTGCGGGCAGGAGGGCGGCGGCGAAGACGGCGGAGCTCTAGCGGCGGCCCTCCGCTCTGCTGATACCTTGTCACCGCGGTGGCTGGTCCCTCCCCGCCCCTCCCACCGCTCAGCGTCCACACGGCAGCGCCCGCGCCGCTCTCACTGTTCCACCGGCTTCCTCCGCGGCTTCCGAGCGCCTCACCCCGGAGGGCTACGCCGCCGGCATCCGAGCTGCACCGGGGAACTGACAGCCGCCGCCGCCGCCGCTCCGGAAGGAAACGATTTTTTTAGGTGCTGCTCGAGGTTCCCCCTCGCCGCCGCCTCGCCACCCGGCCCGGCTCCAGCGCCCTCCGGCGCCACCTCCATTGGCCGGGGCCGGGCTCCCGCCGGTCGGTGGGTCGAGGGTATGCCCAGCCGCGCCGCTCAGATCCGGGCGCTCACCGGGCGCAACGGGATCAGTGCGACCTAATCCCGTTGGAAGCTCCCCGAAGCCGGGGACGCGTCTTCGGCCGCAGCTTCACATCGCCCGAGGGCGCCCACAGAACGCCGGGTAGGACAGTCCTGCCCTGGTTTCTCATCCGAAGGGTGGTCATGTACAGGCAGGTCGGGGATGCAGTCACAGGAGGAGGGAAGCCGGCTGCTCGGCCGCTGCTCTACCCTATGCTCTCCGGCCCGAACAGTTGACAACTTTCCAGCCAAGAACTGTAGCTCTTCCTGACCATGTCTTTTCCTGTGCCATGGATTCCTACAGCCTGAGGATGATACTGTTATTGTTACTGTTATCATCCTCATTATTATCATCATTGTTATCATTATTGTTGTTGTTATTGTCATAATCGTCATCATCACAAGCTCCAAGATGCTGGAGGATTGCCTCCTCATCCTCCTTACCTCAGGGTGACTGCACTGTCCACAGTCCAGGATGACTGACAACAGGAATTAAACATCCAGGCCTCTCTGCCTAAACGAATAGCTTTATTTCCAAAGTTTAAGATCTCCCTCCCATGCTCCATATTTATTTGCATCCCTAATTTACTTATGCAAGATGTTCATCTCCCACAAAAGCCCAAAACTGTTCCTCACACCCATTTGTCGTTTCACTGAAATACATCCAAGTTACTGAAGATCCAGTAGTGTATGCTTAGTTATTTGTCAGCAAAACCAAACGTTTTTGTAGCTAAGTCTGTG
The DNA here is from genome assembly GCF_004027225.2 of Strigops habroptila. Classification (NCBI taxonomy): domain Eukaryota; kingdom Metazoa; phylum Chordata; class Aves; order Psittaciformes; family Psittacidae; genus Strigops; species Strigops habroptila. The sequence continues at coordinate 54,178,799 of NC_044302.2, read as the reverse complement.
GGATTGTCTATCACTTCTTGTGACTTTACCAATTGTCAGACACATATGCCAAGGTGAGAGGAGGAGTAGGGAAGCTGGTATTGTATGGTGCTAACAAAGGTAAGGTAATACTGAGAGAAGAATTTCAAGCCTTTTTCCAAAAAGACAGAAATTACTTTGCCCACCTAACAAAGAAAAAAGCCTATTCTGCATAGTCTTTAGCTATGAATAAGTCATTTATTGAAGTAACTTTTGTTTTTCCCTTGTGCCTCTGCCACATGCAGTGGGCAGGATGTGTGCTCTTTGTGGTTTTAAGATGCACAAGCATCAGGCTCAGGAAACATACTCTCTAGCTTCCCCAGGGCTGAGCACCCTTTCCAAAGCAGCCCATCATTAATTTCCTCTCTACGTGCCCTCAGGCTTCAGCATTTGTAATGCCAAGCAGCAAGGCACTAGGTACCAGGCACACATACGTATTCACTCCAGCTGTCACCACTAAAAACAACAGCCTAAACTATATGTCCTGGCAGATAAATGCCACCCAAGATGTTCTGAGAGCAACAATGTGGCAGATCCTGGGTCTGCTTTCACCAAGCTACTAACAGGCAACAAGCTAAGTGGGAGGGACGTCCTTCAGAAAGCATTTACCACAGCATTAGGAATTATCAGTATTATGAGTGTCTCAGCTTTCCACGAGTCTTCCGCTTTAAAATGCTATCAATCTCCCACTCTCCCTGCCCCGCTCCTTGCAAACAGTTGGGGGCTTTTGGGTCCCAGCAAGTCATGCACAGTACAACCTCCAGTAGTAAGGACTCCTTTAGACCTATACAACCTCATCATCACAGTCTCCTAAATCTTCAGACAACTTACTGCTATGGGGTTGCAGAGGTACAGTGTTTGACTCTAAGCTACTCCCATTGCCTATGCTCACACTGAAATGTCTCCAGTCACTGTTGGCTGTGCCGACTGCTCAGGTCTGACAGTGCTTGTTTTTGTCATGAAAAGAGATGGAGGACCTGTGAGAGGCGACTATAAAGCCCTTTACATACTTCCAAGAGGAAGATGGACCTTAAGGTGTTGTGTGTTATCAAGGTAGTTTATTACCTTGATAACACACAGATACCTTGATACAGAATTGAGTATGAGGATATTTAGAGCAGAAGTGTTACAGCTGTGTATTCTTTTTTAGTTCAATGCTATACCAGAATTCCGATACACCGTGGGGAAATCTATTGGAGGTTTGTGGGGTTTTATGGACAGATCAAGACACTGACTAGAGCACTTTTATAGGAGCAACGGTGGCATCTAGTGGTCAATACTACCAGTCCTGTACCTGTGTTCAGTAAAGGATGCTGAATGCTTTTCCAATTAAAATTTTGTTTTGCTTTTCCAATTGAAATAGATACTTGATATAATAACTTGCTAAGCTGGGTATCGTGAGTTCATGTCTACATGGCTTGTTACATGTTATAAAGTATTGGATAAAAATATTACACCAATATCACACTGATTGTGTTTGGAGGGGAGAGGCTAGGGACACGTGATAGCTTTGAAAACTTGAAAGATAATTTTGCAATAAAAAATTTATTGGAAATTAGAAAATCTGCCTTGTGACCACTGTACCATGTGTTTTTAATTATAATGTCAGGGAGTCTCAATATTTTTTTTTTTTTTTTTCCTATAGAAAAGATGGAAAATGCAATCTCACATTTCATCCCTGTAGTTTTACATCCTCTGAACAGATTTTACACACGTCCTTTGATGAAAGAACTGCAGAAACATAGGGGTATACTTGTCCTTAGTAATGCTTTTAAACTAAAATAATAGGGGGGTTTAGCCCTAGAAGAAGAGGCCGATCTTTGTTACACAATGATACCAGCAGAAGCCAGAGCTCAAATGGGTGGGTATAAATTTCCCACTTTCACTACTTTTTTGAAAGTCATTCTGGCCACACAGAACCCAGTCATTTTGTCTTCAGCAAGCACAAAGCCCCAGGCTGTAGGGTTGTCGACACACCTGCACTGTCAGAGAGGAACACAGCTGTTTTTTCCCAAACTTTTTATCCTTTGCCTTAGTAGTAGTCTTACTACTTTTTCTTCTGAGGTGCAAGACCAAACCGCCAGTGATAGATTGGTAGGAGTTACTACTAGACTCCAAATTCAACCTGGATAGAAAATAAAAGAAGATAAATCTCAAGTGCATTCTTGGATGTTTTCTGTCTACTAGCTTGCTTGAGATGTCTGAATATGATGTTGGCATTTGAGTTGCAGTTTACAGATTGTACCTATCATGTAAAGGGCATCTAAAACAAGATAGCACGAACAACTGCACGCAATCTCTTTGCAGCAACCTTAGTTGGAAGGCACTGACTAAAGCTAGATGCACTTTAAGTGAGGCTGAAGGTAAGTTTTGAAACTGTCCTTGGGCACAGTCTTTTATCCTGCTGGTCCCATGTCCTGTGTCAGTCATCTCAAGAAATAACACATTAACAGTGTAGGTTGATTAGCTGAAAGAGGCATAGCGCAGGAGCAGATTAGAGCTGAACAGGGAAGAGAAAGCACCTGATTTAATTCTACCATCAGTAAGGAGCTCACTGAATTGAATTCTGCTCCAGCTTTATTTTGCTCAACCACAGGTGTTCTACATAAATAGGTCTGTTAAAGCAGCAGAATTTCTCTTCTGCATTTGTAATCAGTCACTAAAACATGCAATGTGTTAGCTATAAAAGTGAAGAGCAATTGTGAGGAGAAATTAGTTGCTACAGTTGTATTAGAGCTGTTACTTCAGATAGAACTCCTGACACTTAACTATGCTAAGTTTTTTTCTCCATAAAGAGAGCTTTATGGAATCATAAGATTACATACATACATAAACATAGACATATATACCAAATATCAAGTAGCTGTTACAGTATTTGTTGATAAAACAGCTCATTGCCATTCCAGCTAAGAGACCATTTACTTTGGATTGTCAATATGATGAGTGTCTCAGCTCTCCATAAGTTTTGTTTGTATGGGTGGTGGTATGGAAGTCATATGATGTATGATTCCCCAAAGGCAGACCAGAATCAATTTTAACTTGCAAGTAGGAGTTTTGCTTAAATTTTGAGGTATTAAGGACAGGTTTAAATAATTTCAGACATGGAAAACAATTTCAGATACTTACTTTGCGTTCTTTTTAAGATGCTCCTGGTAACATATTGTATGAATTCAAAAAGCAGGGGTGGCTTCAATTTATGTTGTAGCAGCCATTACAATCAACTTGAGCTCTGTTTAGGAAGTTAAGAAAGAGTAATGATGACAAATGCCATTTTCAAAACAAACCGAAAAAGCCTAAAAAAATGGTGACAAATGGATCTGCTTGATGCATGAAAGAAGAAACTCAAGACTGAAGTATTCATTATTGTACAGACTGGAGCTGCTAGTATCACTAATTAGACAGGTCTGAAAATTTTGCAGTAGGGTCTCAGTCTTTGAAGCCAAAACAAAACTTTTCACTGCTTTTTCATTCTTTAAAATATCACCAGGAAGCAGTGAATAGCTTCCTTTGAGGTATTTAAGGTTCCAGAAAATTTATAGCATTTGTCTCTAAGTAATAGACTGTAATGTGCCCACGCCACAAAATGGCTCTTCGCAGAGCTAGTAGAGCCATCTGCCAAAGACAAAGAAATTTCAATTGTCTTGTAGAACAAACTTTTGAAAACATTCAGCTTGGAATTCCCCTTAGGCATTCAATATTATTGTGGAGGCATACACACATTACTTACAAAACAGTAACTGTAGCTGCCAACTATCCTTCCACATTTTTATAAGCAAATACTAATTCATTGATACATCTGGCAATCATTGAATCATTCCGCATTAATGGGATATTAACTAATAGTTTTATTGTCTTTATTTTGATTCTTATGTTCTAAAACTTCAGGGTGTTTATCCTGAACTTGGTGTTGTTATGTGGTGCCTGCATTATTGCAACATCTGACTCTATAGCCGTTTGTATTTCTACATACAGTTTGATTTCGGAAAGTAACTATAGGTCCAGTCTATTAACCACCACATTCATCCAGCTGAAGTTGATTACAGCCTTTTCTGCTTATTTTACTGGGCACTGGATGCAGCCAGATCTTGGATGAATATAGCCATTTTTTTCAAGACAGATCGGCTCCTTGTTTATATTCAATCACATCCACACACTTACAGTTTTATCACCATTTCCTGGCAGAGCACTGACAGCTACTGGAGCAGGAATTCAACTGCAGCATCTTATTCCTTCACTCCTCTCTGCAGAGCAATTTCTGAAGCTCATGTACCAAGTCCTGCTCCAGACAAGATCAGTGAAGTGCAACAGGCATTACTGAAAGCAAAACCTTTATGTCTTCCAGAATTATATGCAGTTCTGAAAATCCACCAGTAACTTGAATTTTAGATTCAAAATGAGTTTGAAACATCAGCTATTACCAAACCCATCTTATATTTGTGAAACAAACGTACTTGATCTGCAATTTAATGAAAGATATATGTGGAACTCCACACTCCAGTAATTTCAATTTGTATTAAAGCCAAATTGAAATAATATGCATGATAGGCTAGGCTCCACACAGCAGCTTTCCACTTCCAATGGTTTCCTACCACATGACAGGATCCACCAGTAAACAAAGCATACAACTTTCATCTTCTGATAACTCATTATAAATGATGCCTAACTCATTATAAATGATGCCTCTTGGGCCACCTCCTCAGGCAATGCTCCAAAATCTCTGCTTTCTGGCTAGTCCATGGTCTCATCCAGGATTCCTGGGCAGCTGGGTTTCTCCAGTTGAGCTCATTGTGTGATCAATGCTACACACTTACTCCACATAGTGCTGGTTGTGTGATGTGCAGAGGGAATGTTTCCTTTTAATATGCACCATAGCACAGGCTATAACCTGAAATATGCATTCTCCAGACACCACTACTAGGGATTTCCATCTTGTTAGCTGGTGGGTTCACCATCCCACTTCCTCATGTCCTGCCCCTGGTCACGCAGGAAGAACCAGAGTGCACCATGCAGCATGCGTCTGGGTCTCCCTTTCCCTCTGACTGGGGCAGGAGAGAACTGATTTCTCGGAATGCCCCTGGCGGGCAAAGCGCTGGCCTATAGGGATGAGGAGGTACAGAGATTTTCTTCAAAGTTTTGGAGTCAAGAAGACACTCTCTCCGCAATTGGCATATCCATATCCAGGCAATATATCACTGCCAAGCTCTTAGAATATGACACTGGAGCACTTTGAATCACCTTCCTCCACATAGTCCATAAGCACAGGACATCCTCTGGATCTCTGGAGATCTCATCATCATCTAGATCACCTTAGATGACTTCCAGAACTGCTAGTTCTTTCAGGTACTGGATGCCTTCATCTCCAGTAGTCCACTTTCCTGGGGAATTCACAAGATCTTCCTTGAATGGATATCTTGCTCTCATGCTTGAGAAGAGCCTCTTTTCCGATTACTTTCTCAATTCCCTGGTTTCCAGCAAGGAATACCAGCTATTGGGCTTCAATGTTTTCCCACTGTTGACTGTTGGCCCTGTTATCCCAGCATTGGAGCAGACAGGTAGCAATCTGCTCACCTGGCTGGTATCTGTAATCCTTCTGCATGTCTCAAAGTTCTGATGAGGTCAGGGACCAAATAGTTTCCTGTGTGAATTCTCTCACTCTTTCCTCCAATGTCTTTGTTGAAGAACTGGCTTCTCGATCAAACCTTTGCTCTTCTTCCTCTTCCATCAAAGATATGGACCTATTGTTATCCTTGTCTGCTGCTTCCTTTTCAGTCCTGGGGCAGTTACTGTAATTGTTGTTTGGGTCCCTGTCTCAACCATGGTATCTTCAGATGCAGTTTGTGTCCCTGCCTCAACTGAAACCATCTAAGAGTTCTGAACTATGGCTCAATAGGCATAGCCCAGGCCCCAGTACAGCACTAGAAGCTTTTGGTTTTCATTGGGTTAGGCAAGGCACCCTTCTATCAGGTAGCACATCAGTTTGCCAGGGTTGCTTGCCTGTTCAAGTTTAAAGTCCCAGGTTATGGGAGGTGATAACTGTCCTAGAAACCTGCCCGAATCTTTCCACACACCCTGACACCCAGGAACCAGCAGCCTCAGGGCACATTTCAGTGTTGCCTTTCTCAAAAGTTGTCTTCTCTTACACCAGGACGAGACCACATTCCACAAAAACCATAATATGCTAACAATATTAATTAGTAGTATTAAAAAACTCACATAAGGGTGAACAAGGACCTCAGGAGCTTGCACAATAAAACCATCCACATCAGTCTCAGGTAGGGAGATGGAAATGTATTTTCTCATCTTCTCTACAAGAACTCTACCCCAGCAGAATAAGGCCATCAATGCCAGGGCAAGGCACATTGCCATCATTTGTGTTAACATTTCCAAGCTCAGCAAAATAAAGAGATAAGCAATGCAGCAAAAAATCACCATGACCTGCTCAGGAGCTTGCCACTTAATAACTACCGTAACTATAGCATGCTTAATACAGAACTGCCATTGTCTCATGCCTCACACTGGGTACTAAAAAGGGCTGTGGTGGGTTGACCTTGACTGGACACTATGTGCCCACAAGCTGCTCTATCACTCCTCTTCTCAGCAGGATGGGGGGAGAAAATAAGATGGAAAAAAACCCTTGTGGGTCAAGATAAATGCAGTTTAATAAATCAAAAGCAAAGGTCACACATGGGAGCAAAGGAAAACACTTCTGCAGTATTTAAGTGTTTTGAATTTACTTAGAAGCAGTCTCATTGAATTTGGTAGGATTATGGATGTTATGATCAATTCAGCTTCTAGGTCTTATTACTAGCTGAGTTTATTAGTCATCACACTAAGATTTCTAAAAAGCCAGATGAGAGTTAACCATTATGAGCTTATTTTTCCTGAGAAGTTTAATATATTGTCTGCTGCAGCTAATCACACACAGGAATAGAAAGCCTGGCAGAGAGTTTAAATGCACTGTGGATAAACTATTCAACACCTGTCAAAGACACTGGAAAGCTGCTTATTGATTTCAGCAAGCCTTGGACTGGGCGTGAAGACTTGCTTATGCTTAAGACCTTCCTTATGCTTTCTGTGTTTGAATACAGGTAGGCTCCTTTACAGCTACACTGGGAGGCTGATTAGATGTTAACTACTTCATTGGTGGGTGAGGAAAAATATATATGCACAATATGAAGAGTAACTGTGCCACCTTGTGAAACAATGCTGTGGCTGCAGTCTGGTGGTTTCTGGCAGCATTTCATTGTAATTCAAACCATCACACAGTATCTTCAGGACCAAGTTATTATTACATCATTTTCTTTTATTTTCTTAGAAAAGATTTTAGAAGAATTCCCTGCTTCCCTACTTGCTTTCTGAATTATTTGCTGAAAATTCCGTTACAGTTTTGAAAACATTATCTTTTATCTGCTGATTTTCTGCCATATGTAACTGGAATAAATTGTGCAAAGACCAAACAGCTCTTGGTAGCAGAAGTTTGTCCAAAAGAACTGTATCTTTGGCAAAAATATCAACCAATTATATAAAGTGTCTTTAACTAGAGGATTTAGAATTTTGAGGGGAAAAACCGACCAACCAACCATTCTAAGAAGCATAGCGAATTTTTAAGGGAAAAGTTAGATTGTGTGTTTTACCATTTTCTAATTGTATTCAAGGGGGAAAAAAAAAAAAAGGCAATTTGAAGAAAACTTTTTTTATTTAAAAGGTATGATGTGGTAAAATACTGGAACATGTTGCCCAGAGAAGCGGTAGATGCACCATTCCTGAAGACATTCAAGGCCAGGATGGATATGGTGCTGGGGCAGCCTGATCTAGTTCAAGATGTTCCCTGGTCATTGCAGAGGGTTTGGACTAGATGACTTTTGAAAGTCCCTTCCAACCCAAATTATTCTATGATTCTATGTTTGTGCCAGTAAAAAGTATGTGCATGAAATACCAATCATAAAAGCAGTTCAGCAAACTTCTACAAGGAAACAGTTGCTCTATTTTAAACGTACATCATATAAAATAAATACATCATGATTTTTATCATCATTGTTTACTTATACTAGGAATAAGAGGTTGGATTAGTAATGTTTGAGACATGCATTTGGCTGCAGACAACCCAACAGTTAAAGAAAAAATATCCCATATTTCCTTTCCACCCTTTCATTTGATTAAGTAATTTCTGACATATTTTGCCTACTCAGTTACCCAGCACATGGTGGCCAAAATTCAGCATAGGAGCAATCCTTGAGAGTAGCATTCCCCAAACAACATAAGGCTGCACAGTTTATTTGCTAGAGAAGAACATTTTCTAGAGGTTGACCTCCCTATTCTGACATAAGGTACTTACCTCAAGCCTTCTCATACTGGGTTTTTTCCCAAAGTGCAATTTCCTGAGTGGAGGGAAGGCAGAGGATTTTTTATCTTTTGCAATGTCAGACAGGAAATTATAGATTCTATTGAAGATTTATGATTTGCCATTCTCTTTCATTTTTTTAGCTTTATTCTTTTAATCCTGGGGCAGGGTGAAGAGTCATATCATCACTTTCAGTGATTCAGCTCTTCTGTTTTCAGAGTTAAATTTGAAAGCCTCTTCATACTGAAGAGTGCTCGTTGTGCTGCTTTATGCTTAAACACCAGCTGATGGATCCAACGTAAGGAAAACAACTTCTTTTCCAATGAAATGGGGGGAGTGGTTTTTGGTTTGTTTGTTTTTTTTTTTTTGTTGGGGTTTTTTTCATTAAGAGGAAGCCCACTACTGACACCTGTTTTCAGCAGAGTAATATGTTATATGTTACAGAATTGTTAGGCTTGAATAAGCTCAGAGCACCACCAGGCAAAAATCCTTTGGGACGTAAAGGAAGTGAAGAAGCAGTTCCTTGAAGCAACAATGCCAGGCCTAAGAGAAAGAAATTCCTGTTGTTTGCATTTCCAGTGTACCCACTGTTACGTGCAATAGCAGACCAAGCTCACCTAATTTTGCACTCTTTATTTCCCTAAATAAAAGGAAGCATGCAGAAAGTGAAAAATAAGCCATATTACTGAAGACAAGGATGAAAATGTCATCAAGCATTCAGGGACCAAGAGGATGCAAGAGCAGGTATCAGGTAACAAGAACTTATCCTTTAGGCATACAGAAAGTATGTGTCAGCAAAGCGATGATGCTGAGCAGGCCAAAAGGGCATGCATGTGAGCACTCAGTCATATTTTTCTTTCCTTTAAATGCCACCGTATTTATCTTTTTCATTAATTTTCACTGTAGAGGCTATTTGTGAATTGGTTGATAACACAGAATGTAACAGCACCAAAGACATAAGAATTCAGTTTAGAATAGGGAATGAAGATATCAGAGAGAGCCCTTAGAAAACCCAGGTATTGCTAAGGTCACCTGAAACCGTAAAACTTCATCTTGGGATGTTTGAGGAGCTGGAAAGCAGCTGCAAAACTAGAAGTTATCCCAAAATAGCAAGTTTAGTGACATGGTAGGAGAACAGAACAGGACCAATGTAACTTTGGTGTTTATAAATTATCAATTTCCCAGAGTATGGATTCTAGAGAGAATAACCTGAGGCAAACCCACCAATTTCTTTCCATGTAAAAACATGACAAGAGCTGACAGTGGAAAGCTCTCCTGAGCAGGGGGCTCTCCTGAGCACAGAAGGTTGTGCTTGGCCCATCTCTTCTTGGTGCTGACAACAACAAAAACAAGTCCTGAAATAATGAAGTGCTTCATATAATCAGATGAGCATTTCTCAAAGACGACTCAGGTTCAGTCACTCAAAAATCCTATTATACCTAGGGAAATTCAAGATATTATTCTTACTACCAATTCTTTGACTCCATTCAGATTTTTCAGGTTCTCTACCAAGACTTACATTGAAAACAAAGAGTCTGAACTGATGTTTTTATTTTAAACGCCCTCCACCTTAGTTCTGCTGAGGAGGTCCCATCTACTGTCTGTCCAAGCTCAAGGGACCTCAGTTTCTCCTCTTTCCACGGAGTTATATAGTACTTCTACAGGCTCCTGAACTCAGAAAATTTTTTCCAAATATTTCTGTTGAGGTTTCTATATGGAGATCCTAAAGTCATGCCAGAGCAAGTGATTTTCTGCTGTACATACTGCAGTCTGAGCCCATGCAATAAAACACACTTGTGTTCATTTCTGGCAAGCATTTGCTGGTACAGTGACAGCAGTGAATTCCTTCCAAAAAGCTACCTTCCTTGCGGGCCGTTTCCCTATCTAGGTCATGAGCACAATGCCTGCGATTATATACTTTAACAGCAGTCTTCAAAAGGAAAGCCACTAATAAGTTTGGGCAGTTTGAAATTTTTGAGGTGTGCAATGTCATGATACCTTAGGAGAAAATACTGGGGTTTAGAAAAATGGGGTTTATATTTGCAGGTTTTGTTAGCAGTAAGTTTTCTCAGCATGCATTTCATAGGAAGAAAAGGGTTTAAATCACATAACAAAGATAAAATATTTTGTTGATTTTTTATTTTTAAGATAAAAAATGAAAGGATAAAAGCAAATATCAGCACCCTCAAGTTCAGGATTATCATTCTTCTAGTTCTTCTGTTATTTCAAAGTTAAAAAAACACAAACAAACAAACAAACAAACCATCCAATTAAGCTTTGAAGGAAAGCTTAAGGATTTAAGAAACTTAGAGAAACTATACAATGCAACAGTAATCACATATATGTTCCCTGGTTTGCTTTTATCAAGGGAACAGCTGTTTGCTTAAGACTTCAGTTTTATTTTAACATAAATTATCTTCTCAGGATTCTACCTATAGTTGGAGAGGTTGTTTTAAGTAGAAAACAAATTTATGTTATGTCATCAAAAAAGTCCTTTCTAATGTAATAAGGCTTATTGCCTCATTTGGCATGTTCATATTTTTCTGGAAGAAGGTGGATGTAAATTAGAACCCATTCCTTCAATATAATGCATAGCAACTATAGCTGTACATTTATAACTTTACAAAGCCAGTTGTACATTCTTCAGAATTTTTTTTTATTTATTTTGATTTGGAACCCCAAAGCCTGAGCCTTAGAATGCAGAACCAGTCTGTAAGGAGGAAGAGTCTGCTGCTACTCCCTGGGGGAAAAAAAAAAAAAGGAGTATCAAGGTTTTGGGCATATTCTGCCACCATAATTAAAGCAGAACAAAAGCTATGAGCATCATGTTGAATTACTCAGAACTCCTTAATTTTCTTTTCCTGGAATGGATAGAATGACATTTTTTTTGCTTCAGCATTATGCATACGAGAAGTGACATGTGCAAAACCAATCAAAATTATTCACCTCTTTGCAGAGTGTAAGGGGAAAAAAAAAAAAGAAATAAATGCACAAACACCTACTGCTTCCTTTCTAGAAGCAGCACAATAATTAAGGCAGTTTCTCTGTGACAGGCAATGTCTCTGTGACAGGCAGCTCTCAGCTCATGCTGCATTCGTACAATTGCCCAGGAGTGAGATTCACTCACCCAGGAACTGGGTGAGGATTTAGCAACAGCCAGAGACACTGACTCCTGAGGAGTCGCAACTCCTAACTCCTTAATGTGGCTCCGGGCCACTGCTGGACAGCACCTGGTCACCTGTATCCTGCCTCTGAGAGCATCACGTTTCAGAATCTATATATCTATTTTTGTCAGTCTGTACTAATTTATTTTGGGGTCTACTTAAAGGTATAATTACCACTTTTTGAGGTCTTTGGCCTTTAAGCAAAGCTGTAGATAACTTTCAATTGGCTCTCTGTTGTAGCTGCTGGTGTACTTTACCTGCATCTGGCAAGACAATGGCTGAGGTATTTCCAGGTAGCAAGCCAGTCTCTAGAGAATATTGAGTCACTTGTGATGTAAATACAGTGCACTGAAAAGATGTGTCAGAAGGAGCTGCAAAAACATACTGAATTCTTTTGAAGCTTAAGTGTGCTTGCTAAGCTAGTGTACTGCCAGTGTGCAGCATGAACGCAAACTGACTTGCACTAGAAGCAAGCTGGCTTCATAAACTTGAACTTTGGCAAGGCACCAAACACACTGTTGTCATATTCAGATACAACCAGGATGCATCAGTAAGGGTGATGCTAACTTTGTGTCGGAAAAGAAGCTTGAGAAGAATCCTGTAAGTATACTGTAGGAGGAGGATTTATCTAACAACAGTTTTGCTGAAGTTATGAAAACAACTTCCTGGGCACCCTGACATGCTTTTGAATGTCATGTATAAAAGGAAAATTAAAAAGGAAGTAAATAAAAGAAGAAACAGTACTCCTGATTATGTAGATTACTCACATGCCGATTTACTAATATACTTGGTTCAGCTTATTTCTCCTAGATCTAAGGCAGCGTTTATGACATTGCTCATTAAAAAGAGAATTAATGCAAATTTAAAAATTGAAGGCTCTGTGCTTATTTCACCTTAACAGCTACTTTCCTAAGGCACACATTCTTTTTCTTACCACTAACAGTGCTAGCCACACATAGAACATTATTCACTTCTATATCTGTAACTCCAGATTGTCTTACATCCCAAGCACTTTCAAAAGGTTACTGTGCTTGCAGGTCAGAAAACAAAACAAAACAAAACAAAATAAAACAAACGAAAAAAAGCAAGCAGGTGAAGGTGTGAAAAAGAGAAATCAGATTTATAAAAATAGCAAGCATCTTCTATAGCAAAACCATCCTTTGAGATCTTCACTAACGATCATCATTACAACTTCCCTTTCTGAGGAATCACTGAGTAATTTAGGAGAGACCCAAACAGCTGAACATAAAATACTTCTTTAGCACACACCTGTATATGTATGTGTCTTCAGTTGTGCCTAGAAAGAAGAAGTTTTAAGGCTGAACACTCACTTCATATACCACACACCCACAGGTATTAATAAACAGACGTACACCAAATTTGAAGCAAATAAACCTGACATCCAGTATGCTTGCGCTGTGTGTGTACACCTGTGAGCTGTCAGAACTCTTTGCCTTCCACCTTGCCTCCACACTGCTTCCTCCAACAAGGCTAACCTTACCATAAGCGACAAGAATACTCACAGATGAACCCCACTTACAGCTACAAGAGTTTCAATTTACTACAGCAGCTGCAGCAAATTGATTTCTGAGCTGAAAGTGGCCTTTTGGAGAATTTCCAAGAAGAAACAATCAGCACAGAGGAAACCCCAGAGGGAAACAAGCCTTTGGGAAGGCTGGTTGTCTGTGTTGTCTGGTTGAAGTGTACTGGGTTGTTTGTGAAGCTAAATATGTGGGTGGAAAAAATAACGCACATCAACTGAGGATTTGCATGTTCTCCTGAAAATACAGCATGTCATTCTGCTATGAATTAACTATTCCCCTCTCTGAGTGTAACACAAGAACTGCCTGCCAGCTTGTTTCAATAATACATTGAAAATATAACTGTGTACAGGAATTTTCTTGCTGGGTTGCCTAAATAGAATGTCACATATCAGAGGAGAGAGTGTCAAGTGTTCATTTTCCACAATCAGATGACTTACATTAGGTCTGGCGAGGAAAGAAATCCCTTAACAATATGTAATTCATAACTGAATATTCTGACTCTCACATTCAGTGTGTTGGGGTCAGCATTAGAGCAGTATCAGGATCATTGCAATGCATGTCCAGCTGCAGAGATTCACAAAGTCAGCCTCCACAATGAGAAAATCTTGACAAGTCCCTCTGTCTGGAAGAGGGTTGTCTGTCAGGATGTACCACCTAGTGCTGATCAGACTGACTGCTCCCAAGGGAGAAGTCCACTGAAAAGCAGCTACAAAAGGAAGAAGTCATTGTCACAGTGATCTGGAGGACCTGGTCAAAAGCTCTTTACCTAAACAACATGTGCACTTATTCTCCACCTCAGTTCAAACATTAACTACATCTGTACTCCAGCAGACATCTGCCTGGAATGTGTTTGTGTTTGGGAAGTTACGTGGACAGCTGCCACCATCACCCACTGCTGTTTGCAGTTGGACATGCCAGAAATGCAAATCCCAGCCCTAGGGAACTTAAATAAAAAGAGGAGGGGAGGAAAGGGGAGAGGGGAAAGGAAAAAGAGAGGGAGAGGGAAAGGAAGAGGGAAAGAAAGAAGGAGACGAAGACGGAAGAATGCTCCACAAACCTTGAATATTGCAAGTTAAATCTTCTGCAGATTTAGATTCATAGACTTACAGACAAGTATTCCAAAAAGAGATTTATTCTGCTCTAAGCTGGTGTTCTATTGTTCTTCCAGCCAACAGACTGGAAATGGGCACAGGCCCATCAAACTTATCATACAATTCTGGGTTTACAGTGCTGCCAGGCTGCAGAGAAACAAGCTGAACCATGATGCGTGTCATCTAGATACCCTGAGAGCGTATAGCAGTGGCTTGGGTCTTAACCGATGTCATAGGAGATGGAGTTGGAACTGAGAAAGCCTTTCAATATAAACAGGAGCTCACAGGCACAAGAGTCTCTCCTGTATTTATTAATGTATTCCTACACAGTGCAAGTAATCAGGTTACAGCTGTACAGGTAAGGTCACAGCATAACTGTGAATCCATATATGTGCTCTGGATCTGTATCATTTGTCCATGAGATAAAGCTTTCTAGTGTGTATATATATACATACACATACTATATATATATTACATGTGTGTATATATGTGTGCATATATATATAAATGTAGTGGAAAAAGCACTTTTTACAAAGGAAACTATATAGGAGGAAAGTCCTGTTGTTAAATCAAAAGTGTAAACCACCTAAAATATTGGGTGCTAAAATCTTTTAAAATATATCTTGTGCAACAAAAAGACATAGCACATCTGTATGTTTCACCTGTTGCTTGTTACAGCAGGACACTGCTGCTTTACCCTTTTAAATCTAGAAGCATCTTCTAATCACCAAAATCACATGAGAGAACAGTTGACAGGAACATCACATACGCTGTGTTGGAAGGCTGTCTGATGCTTAAATCATCTGACTAGTATGCCTGTAAATTTGTATTTTATTGAATTATTCCATTTATAAGAGCATAACCATGCAGAACTAGGTCCTTAGAGCAGATTCTGTAGCCTGATCTGCTTCAAACATGTCTGAATTAAACAGTGGAACACTTTCCTTGGGTAGGGGAATTTGTGGGGACCTTCCTGATCTTCCAGTGATAGACATCCCAGAGATATAGCATCCACACAGGTTCTGCTGTTATGGTTCTTTATTATTCAAACAAATACTAACTCAGCACTCAAGCACCAGAACATCAGAACTGAAGGAGTAACTTCTGGCCTGCCCAGAGAAATTTATAATGTACATCTCACAACTCATATTGTATCTTCCTTTCTCAAATCCTGATGTGACCAAGGTAACTTTACCCATGGCAAACTCAAAAATATCTCTTTTCTTCTCTTTTTTGTCTTTTAGACCTTGTCTTGTTCAATGAATGCATTGGCAGAAAAAAAAAAAAATGAAGCTGGACTGTGAAAAACATGTACTCTGCTAAAGCAACAAGCCCTGCAAGATCGTTTCCGTGGGCCAGCTGTGTGCTTTACTGAATTAGAGTGGTAGCTGTAATTTTCCCAGACAGTGCCAGGCACCAGCCAGACAGGAGCCTGTGACCAGCAACTTCACAGGCTAAAAGCAAATAACATGAGAAGTCAGTTCCATGTTTATGGACACTTTTGGGAAGGAAAGAACATAGCAAAGGAAAAGGAAGGTTGGGAATCAGAATTTTCCAAGATGCTCTAGTGATTTGAGAGAGCAATTGTACTACAAGCTAATGAAAAATATTCAATCATTGAGGTAGTTTTGAAATCTAATCCTTATTTGATGGTGAGAAGGAAGTTAATTTTTCTAAAACCATTTGTGACACACAGCAACTGCCAGCGCAATTACACATTAGCAGAATCTGCATGAAAAAGTACTCTTATTTGCTTCCAGGTTGCAGCTGTACAGTTCCTAAGAGCTAATTCCTGCTACATCTCACTGCACATGCCAGTTTTCCCAGTCAAAAGTAGTATTCCGCTGCAGTTACATCCTTTTTCTATATCTTCTGAGTAGGTGTTGTTAAGATATTGGTTTGCCAACTTTGTGTTGTGTGTCAGAGGTTTTATTGACTATTAAGTAGGAGACTTTTTGCTGCCCTTTGGACTGATTACTATTGGAATTAAAAATTTAAATCTGTGCCAAGATTTGTTTCTGTTCTGATCCTGATTTGACTATTTTCTTATCTTTAAGCACCTACTTAAATCCTACTAAGGTCAAGTGTATGCATACACATTCTCTCAGGCCAGGAAGAGAACAATAATGTGGATCTCTGAGATTACTTACCTGGGAGGGGAAAAAGGGGTGGGTGGGAAATGCTGTATGTCTCATTTTAATGTCATTACCTAGTAGAGTTGTTTTATTCTTGCAGTTTTAAAGGCACTTTTTGCATACACTAAAGATTCTGTTCTCCAAACTCTCACACTTATCCTAGTTCATAAACATTCTGTGATGACTTTTCTTCTTCAGTCTGTTGTCCCAAATCTACAGTCTTGTTTCTCTAAGTGGTGGTGTTAATCAACCCAGACACTGTTATACAATCATAGAATCATAGAATAGTTTGGGTTGGCAAGGACCTTAAGATGAGGTAGTTCCAACCCCGCTGCCTTGGGCAGGGACACCTCCCACTAGACCAGGTTGCTCAAGGCCCTGTTCAACCTGGTCTTGAACACCACCAAGCGATGAGGCAGCCACAACTTCCTTGGGCATACTATAAAATTATGCCTTCCTTGGGCATCCTCTTTGCCATATGGCAAAGAGTATAGCAAAAATCTTTGCCTCGCCACTCTCACAGCGAAGAATTTCTTTCTTACATCTAACCTAAATCTCCCCTGTTTAAGTCTGAACCCATTGCTCCTTGTCCTGTCACTATACTCCCTGATAAAAGAGTCCTTCTCCAGCATTCTTGTGGATACTGGAAGATACTCTGAGGAAGATACTGGAAGGCTGCTCTGAGGTCTCCATGCAGCTTCTCTTCTCCAGGCTGAACAGCCCCAATTTTTCAGGTGCTCCAGCCCCCTTATCATCCTCTTGGCCGTCCTCTGGACTTGCTTCAACAGTTCCATGTCCTTCCTGTGCTGGGGACACCAGAACTGTACACAGTACTCCAAGTGGGGTCTCACAAGAGAAGAGGGGCAGAATCACCTCCTTTGACCTGCTTGCTGGTCATGCTCCTTTCAATGCAGCCCAGGATACCATCATCACCATGTCAAATTCCATGAAGTCCCTGTCACTAATCAATTCGAAAAACAAACAAACAAAAAATCAAAACACTCCCCCCAAAAAACCCAACCCACAATCAAAAAATAATAATAATAAAAAAAATCCTCAATGTAAAAGGGGCAACACAAAGCGATCTTACCAACCCAAAATTGCAACTGTTGTACAACACATGTGGACTCATGCATCAAGTAGTTAAAGAAAGGGTGTCTCCTTAATTAGAATCATAGAATCAACTAGGTTTGAAAGACCTTTAAGATCATCAAGTCCAACCATTACCCCAGCACTGCCAAGGCCACCATTAAACTGTGTCACTGAGGGCCTCATCTACATGGCTTTTGAACACTTCCAGCAATGGTGATTCCACCACTTCCCTCTGAAGCCTGTTCCAATACCTGATCAATTGTTTTTAGGCTAACCACATGGTACAAAGGATCCCAAGGCTTCACACTCCCCCTGGAAGAGAGGTCTTTGTCTCTCAATCTATCTGACAGTTTTAGTTTTTCATGGTGGTTTTTGTTTGTTTAGTGTGGGGTTTTTTTTGTGTGGGGTGGTTTTTTTTTGTTTGGGTTTTTTTTTTTTTTTTTTTGGGGGGGGTGTTTTTTTTTTGGTTTGGTTTGGTTTTTATCCCCTTCAAAGCATTCAATTGTTATTTATTTTCTCGAACCCTCGTAGGCAGCTCGCGTTTAGACACACAAGGACCACTTTCCCGCGAACCCTCTCTGAAGCCCGCAGCAGCAG
The DNA here is from genome assembly GCF_004027225.2 of Strigops habroptila. NCBI lineage: Eukaryota > Metazoa > Chordata > Aves > Psittaciformes > Psittacidae > Strigops > Strigops habroptila. Next base: position 54,160,817 of record NC_044302.2, on the reverse strand, counting down.
CAGGCCCCGGCCGCTTCCAGGTCCCGTAGCCGCTCCCGCAAAGAACATTCAGTCCACCTTTGTCTCCCGCCCGTTTCCCAGCAGCGCTGCGCGCCCGTGTCTGAAAACATGGGTGTCCGCGGCGCGGCGCGGCGCGGGGCGGCGCGGGGTCTCTGTGCCCGCCCGCCCATCGCCCGCCCATCGCTCTCTGCCACGAGGTGTCAGCAAAGGAACCCGCATCGCAACGGCGCGAGCGAAAATGAAAAACTAAGCCCCATAGCCCAAAAGGAAAAAAAAATAAATAAATAAAAAAAAAATAATCAACGACTTCAAACCGGCACCTCCGTGCCTGAGGCGTTTTTCCTCTTTTCTGACTCTCCGCTAGATGACAGCGGCGAAACCAGACTGAAACGGCCAGTAATGGGCTTGGGGAGAAAACGGTTTTATCCCTACTGCTAGGCCCTCAGAGAGCAATGCAATTAAGTAACTTGCATTACTGGCTGTTTTCCTAGAAATTACAGAGCCCTTTACTTTCAGGCTTCCCATCTGCAGGCCTCAGTAATTTACAGAAATACGTCTCTGCATTGTATGCAATGCACTTAAAGCAAATGTATTTAGGGTGGAAAAACCAGTTAAGTATTGTTGTTTCGATGTGAATAATTGCTTCATAGTGTCAGCTATCAGTCTTGTAAAATGTTCCCAAGTTTTTACTTTCATAAGCTGAATGGACCTGATCTTTCAGAGAAAACACCCCTCTATACTGAAACTGCAGCAGTCCAGGAGACTGAGTTCCCCTGTGCCTTTACAGCAATGTTCAGCTTTGTAACAGGGATATTAATTTTAGTCCAATGCATTAAAATGCTGCTACAGTTTTGCTGGTGGCTGCTTGCCAGATTAAAGCAGTAAACTGTCTTAGCCTAGGTGTTTGAACCAGTACAACCTAGGCTAGCGCCCAAGTAGTTACGGCACAAACAAGATTCAAACATGGACCAGGTAAGGAAGGAAAAAATTAAACACACTTATCTTACTGTCACACTGTACTTGAATCCATCCTGATCTGACTTGCAGCACTGCAAACCTGCTGTAAGTCAGGGACATGGTAGAATTCAGAGGTGACAATGCATACCCTCTACCTTGGTCCTATTCCTGACCTATTCCACAGCATTTTTTTGTGTGAAGACAGGTAGATCTCGTATAACCCTAACTTTCCAGCTTTCGTTCATCTGTGAGATTCTATTGTATCAATGAGGGAGACCCCCATCTCAACAGTATTCATAGCTCCTTACCCTAATATAGGGGTATAAAGGGTTTGCAGCACTCAGAGCATTTTTCAGAAAAGAAATAATTTCTTTCTCTGTTCACTCACTTTTTATTTTGTCATTTTATCCCATGTTTTAATTCTCCTGAATTATATTGAGGTTTATGAACTTAACTGTCCGAGTGCTCTGAACATTTTATTTTGGTCCTTTCGTTTACAAAGACCCTTTTTCATAGCACGGATATGTAATTTTAACCTTTTTAAGGTGTATCCCAATTCCAGTTTATACTCTACTATTCCACCAATTTTGCTCCAGCTTTTGATATGTCAGATTAGAAAATCATTGACAGTCTGTTTTTTGGAGTGACAGAGATTCTATGTGTTCAAAGACCTTGACACAGGAATGAAGAAACCCTGCCTCAGGTCTCAGGCGATTCTTTTGATAGAAGCTCAGTGGTCTACTTTTTGGTTTTCTTTTCTGAAAAAGTTTAAGAAAGAATTCGATTTAGGCTTTTTACTAAGTAAAAGTGCTGCATTATTGCAGCAATGCACTCAGTCATTAAGTAATGTGTAATTTTTTCTTTTATAATTCCTTGGGATATCTTGAATACTGCTTCATCATACTTTTCTATATTCTAATAATAGCTACAATATTAGCTGTCATAAAAAGATGAATAAGATGGTGGGTGTTTATTAGAATGAATACTTAGTGATTGCCTGTACGTACAGTATGTACCATACCACACATACTGATGCAGATCAGTAGTCCAAAGAAGGCACTAAGAAAAGTGCATATTTATAGTTTTCTTTTTTAATTATACCCATAAGAAGACATTCTGCTGTGCTCAGAGTATTTGCCTCTTTCCAGGATCAATTCCTTATACTGCACAGGAGCATTGTAAACTAGTGATGTCAAACAAATTGTATTCGAGATTAAAAAAAAAAAAAAATAAAAAAAATCAAATAAAACAAAGGAGAGGAATAGCTTAATAAAAAATATTTATTGAAAAAATTGCCATCAACATTATTTGGCTGTACTAAGTAAGTAAAATGCTGAGCATGACTGTGGTAATTAGGATGCAAACAGCTAGTACCATGAGGAGGATGATTCGGCAACATTTGGAATGCTTTTTTTCTCTCTCTTTCTTTTTTAACAAGGTATCATACCCAGGAGTATAAATATCGCCCATCCAGAACTGTAGATCGTTAGGATTTTCCTAAAAGAAAAACCAGAAAATTAACTCAGTTCCTGTCTTGCACATAAGGTCATTAGGACATAGCCAGAAGTATTTTGGCTATCATCGGATAATGATTAGTGAATTTAAGGCATCACAACACAAATGCAAAAACTTTCACTTGAACATAGGCTGTGCTACTTGCCAGATGCTGCAAATGTTCCACTGGCGAGAATGAAAACCACACTTTTCAGCCAGGAATCAAATCTAGGACACCAGCCTTTGAAATGTGATTAAAAAACCCAGAAGAAACCATGTAGCCTTTACAAGAAGAGATGTTGATCTATAAACACAGGTCTGAGTCCCTTTCCAGAAAAGGGGAACAGCAGCAAAAATGCTTACAAAAGTAACCCTAAAAGGGATTTGTGCCCACTCACAGGCAGATAGGATCCTGCATAGTGTAGATAAGGCTGAGAAAATGCACATTATTCGAAAACAGAATGATGTTATGAACAGTTGTTGAAGTGGCTATATAGTATTTAAGCGTCTCGTTTATACTCTTCCCTATATTAACAGGGAAGCTGAGTTCTGTGGTGTTGCAGTTTAGGACTTTGGTCACAGAGGCCATGTTCTGCAGAACTGAAATTCCTGGAGTCTAACCAGATACGTAGACATCTTTTCCTGATCAGACTCATGTTAGTGTCATGTTTGTAGCAGAAAATATATCCGTATTTACTTCCGGAATCTCACCAGAAGAACCAAGTGGGTTTCACAATGGGTTCATGCACACCACACATAGCTCATAGCAATTCATTTTGTTCAAACACAGTGCAACAGTGAGTTACCTTTATTTGGCTGGCCAAGTTAGAGTGCAGTGAGTGTCTGTCATAGTCTTGCACAGTCCAGGAAGGGCTCTTTTTCTTCTCCTCCAATTCATCATCCATCTGGATATCGCTATACAAGGGGTTGCTTTTGATGGTGGATTTCAGGGTGACAGGTGTAATGTGTTTCCCCAGGGCTTTGTCTATCATTTCTTGGCTGACCCTGTTGGAGTCTAAGCATGGCAGCTTAGTGACATTTCTTTTTTCTCTCTGTAAGGCACAGTTTTGACCAGAAGTTGGCTTTCATCTTCATTTAATTACGACACAGTCCCCCTTCCAGAATTACCATTTGTAATACAATAGAATCAAAATTACACATGCAACAATTTTTCTCATTCTGGCAAACATCTACAGTGCAGTATGGGAGCCTGACTGTTCACCCCAGGCAGATTTCTTCCTTCTGGGGAAAGCATATGGGTACAGTCTGAACATTAAGCTCTTTTGCAAATGTGAACTGACATTATAATTCCCGCTGAAAGAAAGCCTCTGCTTTAGCAAAACTGTGCTATAGAGCACTGTGGTAGACGATGTAGTTCTGAGGGAAGCCATGGGTGTATGGTGCAGAAAGAGGGCTGTAAGGACAAAGCGGAATGAAGCACAGGGGTCATAGTGTGCAAGTGACTGCCTTGACTGGATCTTCACCTTTGGCAGCAGGTGTGTGATTGCAGTTCTGTTCACACTATTGAATGCTAGACTTGTGTCAGGATGTCAGAGGACATTCATTCAACTGAGGGAGAGTTCTTAATAAGGGCATTGTCAGAACTCAAAGGTAATTAAGTATCTGAGCAGTCTCCCAGCAACAACAATTGTTATATTGGACAATTTAGAACAGAAGGGTGACAAGGGAGGAGGATGAACAACCCTAGTGGAATCACTTTTTTTTGGAGAGCTCACAAGCTGCTGCTTAACACAGCACTAAGAGCAGTTTCAGAAGCCAGTAAGATATTAGTTGCCCTATTTTTTGATCTGTCATTGCACAGAGGAATCCAAGCAGATTCTCCAATTCAAGCTGTTCAACATTTTGGTTCACCACAACCTTCTGTCCCTGTGACTTTAGATTAATCTGCCTGTGGTGTTCTGGTGGTGTGTCACATTCCAGAGAGACGTGCTTCTGGCAGAGCCCTTGCCTTGCACTAACACCTCTCCTGTGTCTCAGGACTGTTTCTACAGAACCACCACAGTGCAAATTCAGTTTTCTTCATTAGCAAATCCTGCTTTCCCATTCTCAAATTTGTCGTTAGGAATTTTATATTGAGAAAAGGGAAGCCTTTGCTTCACTTGATGGCCCTGAACACCCCAGCCCTCTCCCACCCTTAGAAATCACTAATCACACATAAAGTGAGTCCACATCATGAACAGCCAATGAAGAGGCTGGGACCTGAGAAACTTCCTTCCATGAAAGGATGTCTTGCTGAGGATATTTCATTTATGTCAAGATCTCCAGCTGCTAAGGAGCCCTGGGCTAAATGAACTTCAGCAGCCAAAGGACTTGCTGCTGCTACAGGCACATTCTGCTTCTCCTTCCACCCCCTGGGATCCCACCTCCCCCTACACATGGGCTCTGGGAGCAGCTGGTATTCCACATCACCCTGTGCAGGTCCCTAAGCTGATAGCAAACAGTTGTCTTCTTCTGCTTGAGTAGTTTTCTGTCACCTTCATGGGCTTGTGAAGCCACTTTCTGTGAAACCAGCTGCTACATGTCATCACCTACTTTATGCCTCAGTGCCTGTGATCACGCACAGACATGTCTAAGTCGGTCCGGGCCAGGCAGGTGTGGAAGGAAGTGGCAGGACTGGTTTCCTCCAGAAAGGAAAGGTGAAGAAATTGAAACAACAGCCTTTGTCTAAGAAACATTAGGAGTAATCGTCATGCTGGCATTCTTATCGCGAAGTTGTGCACAAGTGACTAAGAATGTTTCCCATCAGTAATTATCATTAGTAGGTGGGTGGATCCACAGTGCCCTCCCAGTCTCTCTATTAGTTCATAATTTCCATATGTCATTCCTTAGCCTTGACATATCCCCTGACAATATTACTCTTTGCATTGCAGTTACAGCTGGCACTGAAGCCCTCTGCGTTGTACTGGCCAGATTTCAGCTGAGCTGGTGTTTTTCTGTCGTTTCTTTCTGACTGCATTTTATTTTATTTATTTTATTTCTTATTTAAAATTTGTCATTGACCTCAATGATGCTTCCCTCAGGCTTGCTAGATAGTTGAATTTGGAGAACATTTTGTTGAAGAACGCGAACTGTCTCACCAGGGGATGATTGGTCTCCCTAGACTAAAATGTTGTGAAAAGAATGCAGCTTGACAATAATTTCTAAAGCTGTTTTAAATAAAATGCTCCAAATCTTGGAATACATGGCATGATGCAAAATTTGTTCATAAAGAGAGTGCTTTGCGGCAAAATATTTTACCCCTTCTGCCTGCAGTACCTTCCTTTTCACAGGCATGAAAATAGTAGAATATGAGGAGTGGGGAGGGGGGTGGTGGGGGAGCAAGAGGGCTTTACTGTGTAAACTGGACTAGAATTTGGGGTAGGAGATAGTTTGCAGAAGTTTTAGAAAACAGACATTGAAGTGCCAAGCTAATTGGGAGAACAGACTTGAATGCAGGCAAATGGTTAGCTATGAAACTTCTGCAGTTTCACAGGACAGATGTCCTAGACACTAGCTAGGGAAAAGGAAGCACAGAAGCCTGAAGCACATACAAAAAAAAGCCAAAACAAAAACCAAACAAAAAACCCCAAAGGCTTAGGTCCAATAAATTATACGGAGAAAGATGAGGAGAATTGCATGAAACGTATGCACTTATAGAAGTAAAGAAACAGACGGTTAGATAATAAAAATATACCTGCAAGTAGTTCTAAAAAAAATTGTATTTTTTTCTTGTAAGATTCAAAACATCTCCCAACAATTGTTACATACTTCTATGTCTTGATTCTGATTCACAAAGAAAATGTTCAAAGAAAAAGGGAAGTATTGTAAACTTAGATATCCATATGCATTACAGAATTTATATGATATACACCGTGCCTAAGAAGGCAGGGTGAATAAGGGTGGAACAGATCAAATCAGAGGCAATTTATGTTACTATTTGCTGAATGGAAGAAGGGAAAAGCAAATACTCATAGCAGCAATAGTTATAAAGAACTCTGAGAAACTGTAGATGAAATGTGTTGATGAAATACTCATTTAACAATATGAAAAATGCTCAACTCTGCAAACATAACTGTGCTTAATGTATATATAGCTCTTGAACATGAAAGCTGTTATGGTTTGGAACTGGATGATCTTTAAGGTCTCTTCCAACCCAAACCATTCTATGATTCTATGAACTCATGTTTCACTGAGAACAGTTTGTCCTTCTTCAACAGACCCAGAGTGCTGGCATGTACAAGAAGAGGATTCTGTAAAAAGCCTGAAGATCTATAGACAGTCAATGTTAGTTCCAGTTCCACCCCTGGGTCAAAATGTGCTTACTCCACAAATTTTCTTGCTGATTATTTCATAATGCATATTATGCATACAAGTACATTACAATATATATATAATTAAAATTATAAAATAATCTATATTGCTAGGAAACATTTTATTTCATTTTTCCTGACTTCATGCTTTTGTCACTGTTGTTCAGCTGTTGTTGTTCTTAACACTGAAACAACCTGAGAGTCTAACTGTTCTTTCCTCAGTCTGTGATAGAGACATCAAGCTAATCACCCACCAAAATCAGGACATCAACAGTTAAGGTTAGGCCTTGGTCTCAAGCCTATCTACCTGCAAGAAGAGATCAAAGAGTCATCTAAACAATTAAGGAAATTTACTCTCTGGAAGTAAAATTTGTCTTTACTCCCTCCCAAGAAGAGTTAGTTTCACTTGTCCCATGGCCAGCCATGGTCTCTAGCTGCTGCAGAGGAAGGTACTCAACGAAAGTTACAAATGCTGGCCATCGGTAGCTATGCCTTGATATTTTAATGAAGGGAGTCTTTAAGAAACTTAGGGCAACCAGATACTGCAGGATTTGTTTTGTAACAACCTCATCAATCCTAATGAAAGTGGGTAGCGGGCTGATTATTATATTTGCATGTAATTTGCTTAAGACTATAGCCCTCTGTTGTGCAAAAGCCTTGTAATGCACTCTGGAGAGCTCTCCCAGCACTCGGAAGGGCATTTTTCTGATAAAGGCCTGTTTCTAAGACAGAAAAAAGGTCTGACAGACAAAAAGCTGCTAAGTAGTAACCCAAGAGTCCCTATGATAATATACCCTGTGTTAGGTATTGCTAGGCATTTGGTCAACAAAAAAGGCTCATTTGTCAGGATATATAATTATTAGCTCTTTAGAATTTCCTCAATAAATCTGATCTCACATATAGCAGTCAGAAAGGCAAGGAAGATACATAAGTGCACTGATAGATACATAAAGGCAATTCAAGATACATAAGTGGACCTGAAAGACAGCAAGGCAGACACTTCATATCAAGGATTCCTGGGAATCCATAGTGATTCCAGAGGAGGCCACAAAGATGGTCAGAGGGCTGGAACACCTCTGCTAGGAAGACAGGCTGAGAGAGTTGGGGTTGTTCAGCCTGGAGAAGAGAGGGCTCAGGCGAGACCTTACAGCAGTCTTCCAGTACCTAAAGGGGGCCTACGAGAAATCTGGAGAGGGACTATTTACAGGGCCATGTAGTGACAGGACAAGGGGGAATGGTTTTAAACTGACAGAGGGGAGATTTAGATTAGACATTCAGATATTCAGAAGAAATTCTTTACTATGAGGGTGGTGAGACACTGGCACAGGTTTCCCAGAGAAGCTGTGGCTGCCCCATCCCTGGCAGTGTTCAAGGCCAGGTTGGATGGGGCTTGGAGCAACGTGGTCTAGTGTGAGGTGTCCCTGCCCATGGCAGGGGGGTTGGAACTAGCTGGTCTTGAAGGTCCTTTCCAATCCAAACCATTCTAGGATTCTATGATTTTATGAATGCATGTTTTCTTATTGAAGGATCTGAAAGGGATCAGAATTGCTTGTCAAAGACATAAGGTAGCATCAAAGCAACCTGGGGAGCCACCTGACATGGATAGGAGGGAGATCAGTACATGGATACAAACATTTAAGCCAAAGTGACAGGAATATTTAAAGTAGGCATTCATATGGACTATTTTAATTGTGCAGCATTAAGAGTACTTCTGTCCTCATAATGAATTGTTTACCCAAAGAAAGCTGTTTTATCTGTCATTGTCTATGATTGTGAGTGCATTATACAAAAACTTCTGTATTTCAGCCGGGTCTGATTGAAGCCAGTTGCAGATGTCTAGGCAAGAATAAGGAAAAGAGTGGAAGTATGTAATGCACGTATGAACCAGGGGATAAACAAATGACCATAACTGAGCACCTACCTAATAGGTAAAAAAACCCACTCTTGTCCTGGTACAATGAGGAACAAGGCAGGACACAGGTATTAGCCCAGATGAGAGACCAAGAGGGGTTAGGAGTAATTGGTGTGATAACTGTAATACCTGCAGGCCACAATTTGTTCACAGTTGTGAATTCCAGAGCAAAAGAAGCATGACAAGGAGCAGCATGTGTTCAAAGACCAAATGCTTTCTGTTGTCTTCCAGAAATAGGGAAAAATAGGGTAAATATAAACAGGATATAGAATTCCGAGAATTGCAGAAAATGACAAGGTAGACTACAGGGGAGTCATGCACCCTGGCTATCAGAAGTGGATGTGGGGGATTAATCATCTGGTGTATGCTGAGCATCAAAACATACTGTAGGACAGGGAGACCAGTGGAACCAGACATTTTCAGGGCAATCAGAAAGCGGTCAGTAGCTAGCCATCTGCAGGAGAAACAGTCTGTGCTTTTTATGCTGCTTTTCATAAGGAAGGGCCAAGATTCCTGGACTGCTTTATTGTTTGTTTTATTCAAAGTGGATGACGAAAATATACATTAAGAAGGGAAGCTGTTCAGTTTGCTCTTCAGTTTGCCTGATACTGAAGAGGAAAGTAAGTGGGAAAAGCAGCGACTTTTTGGTCAGCAATAGGAATTGTCATTATGTCAAGAGGCTTTTCATAATGGAAATAAATTTAAAATCTTATAGGTGAAGAAAACATATAAGCACTTAAGTGCACTTGCATTCAAGTGATCTCACAATAAAGGTCTGGAAGAGACCGCAAACACGCCACTGAGAAGTCACTTTACATGGGGAGCCCCGAGTAGCAATAGTTTCTTAAAAATAAAATGAATTTCTGAAGAGGGAATTTAGGCTGCTCTCAACGTTTAATGACTATGGGAGTCTGTAGGTCACGCACATATGTTCTGAAATGAATTCTCCTCCCTCGCCCTTCCCCCCCCCCATTTCCGTTTCTGAATTAACTAACCCTTAACCCCATTAGCTCTCTCATCTTAAAGCAAAACATGTTATTCCTGTGCCATTAGTTCTCTGCTGTGCATCATGTTTATTCTAATGTCTGGAACTCATCAGTTCTTTTCCTTTTATTTGATTGTCAGCAAAAAGGAAAAAAGGAGGCAAGCTCATGAGGGAGAGAGAAAAGGCACAATGAATTTTATCTGGACAGCTTAAATTCACTAGTGACTACACTTAAAAGTATAGGTTGTGCCCTCGGTTTAACATTTATAAAACATACTGCATTGCAAACTGCATTTCTGGAGACATGGTGAGCACAGACATTTCTTTTGAAATGGCCATCCCAAGGCTGGGAGCAGAATTCCAGGAAAACCCTCTTGCTGGTGGTGAAAGGCAGAGCACAAGTCGAAAAAGCACAGGGCTCTCCACTCATTTATAATCCTGCTGCAGCTCTGCAGCCCTGGCTCAGTGACAGTGAGTCCTGTTTTACAACAATGGGGAGAAGGATCCCTGCTGCGGAGGCTGCTCTGTGTGTGGCTGCCTCTCTCCTGCACAAAAGAGGGGCTTAGGTGGGGTGGCAAGCGAGGCCAGCATTGCACCATACCCCATTGTTTGGATCCCGCAGGCTCCTTCTCTTCGTTAGGGCTCTGTGCATGGGAGACAACGGGTGACCATGTGTCCCCCCCTCCCAGCTCTCCTTGGGGAATTGCCAGAAAAGATTATACAATACCAGCAAAGGCGGCCAAAGGCACTCGAGCAGGCAGAGGGGTGTCTGGGGTGGGGAAGAGGCTAGAGAAGGTAAGCGGGGGTGTGTGTGTGTGTCATGGAATCGGGTGTTACGAGGCAGAGGACTTTTGCATGTGGATGAGGACTGGAATGGACTCTGGGAGGGAGAAAAGGGATTTGGGGATGGGGAGAAATGTCTGAGGGGAGAAGTGCAAATGGAAGTAGCTGTGGGTGGGAGACTTTAAGGGTCTTTCTCTTCCCCCGTCCCCCCCCTCCCCAGGTCTGTGTTTCTTCTGCTCCACTTCCTCTCCTGGAGAAGTGGACCCCAACCATAAGGATACTGAGGATGCAGACCCTTCTCCATCCTCCACCCCCCTTCCCCAACCACTTATGTACGTCTCCATCTGTTGACAAGAACCAGACCTAGGAGCTTTTGCTCATGCTAGGGGTGGGGAAAGGCGGGGGGCTCCCTGGGCAGCAGGAAAGGAGTGCTGTGGAGCAGTGAGTGGGGCCCAGAGGGGTGTGAGCTGATGCAGCTGTACTGCTGCTGATCCAGACATGAACTTCTCCACTGGCTGCAGGGCCTCCACTAGGCAGCGCACATTTACATTTTTACCATGAAACCACTCCTACCTCTGCATAATAACCTGCATTAATATAGTCAGTGTGTTTCACACTTTCAACAGCTGTCTGTGAGGACAGGAAGGTCAAAGTAGAATGGGAAAAACAAGGCAAAATAAAGAGGAAGCTACAGTGAACTCTGTAGACATAGATATGCTTGCAAGACACTAGCAAGACTCTCTAATGCTCTCTCTAATGTACCTTTCTGTTGAGTTTGGGGGATATGACCTGAATTTCAGATTTAAGTTGTTTTCTTTTTTCTTCAGAGAAAGTGTTCCATTTGCTCCTTTAGGACAATTAATTGATATTTTACATTGGTAGACTTTCTGGGAAATGCTGTGAAAATGTTACAAAGAGCGGTAGAAAGCCTAACATACTGAAATAAAGTCAGCACACTGCCCTGAAGAGAATAACTCTTCTCTGGAGCCTGATCCTCACTGAAGTCAATGGGAAAACTTGCTAATATATTAGTGATGCATATTCAGAGATGCAAGAACCTGAATCCACAGCTGAAGTTTCAAACTCATGCCATTTGTCTCCTGATCCCAAAAAAGAGGTAGAAAAATCAGGAAAAATGCTAGCTTTTTTTAGACCTTACCTGTAAATAGACCCTGTTGTGCCACTGCTGCTCTCCAGGTAAAACTGCTTCCGGGAATTTTGCCAGGCTGTCTTGTAGAAAGGCAGAGTTTTTCTCTAAAGACTTCACCTCCAGTTGCAGGAATTTATCTGGATGGTTGTTGTTTGGCAAGACAGAGAAGTCCATGTTTCTGTCCTGTAGAGTAATAACGAAAACAGCCCCAGCTTCTGCTTCCTGGCTGTGCACACTCCTTCTATTATTAATGATGTGAAGAAGGATACGACAGTTTCCTGAAACTGTATCTGACCCCTGTTTGGTGTCAGGCTCACTTATATCATCTACCAATGATAAAAGATTGTTTAGAAGTGGCAGAGCAGACAGGACATGTTTCTGTAAGTGCCTAGTGTAAGTTTTCAAGTTCAAGGTCTATTTTTGATAGATACATATGTGTTCATTAAAGCTAACAGAGCACCAGTGAGTAGATGCATGAGACACTTAAATGCATACCAGCACTTCCTCAAGTGACCTGCCAAAAATGTCAAGCTTACAATACTTCAAAGAAAGCTTTTTCCTCAGAAAATTAGGAGCAGCTCCCAGTCCAAAGCAAGTCCTCCTGTTCTGTGGCAGTACTAAGAGGCTCCATTGTGCTGTCTGGGTTGGTACCGTTAACCACGACAGCTACGACATGCACTACTTTAGATTCAGGGATTTCTTTCACAGGAAATTCTTCTTGACCCTGAGAAATGTTAGATTGTTTCAAGTAATTGATTACAGAAGTTTTCAGGGAATTGATTTTGCTCCTGTTCAACTGAACAGAAAAAAAACCTTACTGAGTTGAACGGTGTAGTCTGAGTCCCTGTACTTTTATTATCTTATGTTGAGATTTGATATTTTCATCATAATTTTGTAAGTCTTAAGGTCTTTTGACTTTCAGCTAATGAAATTCTCCTTCTCATCATGGCCATTACTTAAACCAGCAAAACCAGCGTCCCCATATTTATTTTAACCTTTTTTTCCAAACTTTGTTTTTTTAAGATACAATTCATTTTTGATGACACTACCACAGAGAACAGGTTTTTGAAAGTTCATTGTTTAAAGCCCAGGAAAATCTATTTTGGATCCAATTAGTGCTGACAATTAGGACATCACAAAAATTTTAGCTTTGTACTTAGAGAATCAGACCAACCTACATTCCTTACAGAAGATTGCTGAAATTTAAAAAGAAAATAAAACCTGTAAACTATTTTTTCAAATGTTGCTCATGTGAGATCCTAATGTAATAAATGAATACTTTCATATACATATAGGTTAAAACCCTATCTTCTTAGAAAGTTCATGATTTTTTCTTGCATGTATTGGTTGGCAAATATTTTACAGCATATTTGTTAAGAATTATTAATCTGTTCCCTTTCAAACATATACTTAGAGTATTTGTGAATAGCCTCGAAAGAGGCAGTAGTGAAGATGTTTCTTAGGTAGACTTGCATGCTTCTGGGGAACCTGCTGCCTCATTTATTGTACCTCCACAGAGTAATGAAGCTCTGAAACAGTAAGGAACTACCATGAAGCTGCTGGTTTAGGCTTACCATAACATGTAGTCTTTTATTTTCCATGTGCAGAACTTGGACAGTAATAATTTGTGTTGTAAAATAGCGGAGTATATACAAGAAGTATATATACTTCTTTGTCATATGTACCCTTTCCAGCATCCTTCTGAATACAGGATTCTTCTGTGCTACTGTAACATATGATGTGGTGTGCATCTATGTCAATTTATTTACAATACCGCTTGGTTCATTAGCCATGACATAGGAACATAAAAAACCACCTCACCAGGTTAGACCCCCCCCTCCCCCAAGCACAGTATCTGTAACTGTTTTTTGAGAAAGCCACTAAGAGATGCTGTTCAGGAAGACTGTGTACACCTGGCTACTTTCTGCCGTTCATTCTCCTTTTATTCCCCCAGAAGCCACACAGTTTTTTGTGCTAGAGTGTCTCTTCATAGGCCTTTTAATTATCTATTTATGGTCTTGTTGTCCATGAATTTGCCTAATTGCTTTTCAGATCTTCTGATACTACCTGTCTGGATGCAAGCTTCAGAATCGCATGGCCATCTGTCTAAAGGGCTCAGTCTTATGTGTTTTAAACTAATTTCCATACTAGTTTTGTTGAAGATGCCCTCTGTTGTACTGCAGGATTTTAAGAATGAAAGCTCCACGTGTGGCTTAGCCATCACCTTCAGGGGTTTTTAAAACTTTACCATGCTCATCTCAGCCTCTTTGTCTTCAATACGAAGTATCGACTTTTTCAGTCTCATCTCCTAAGCCACCTGGTCTGTCCCCTTGCTCATTTATTTGCCCTTTTTAACGTGTTACAGTATAATTCCATTTCATTATTCATGAGAACATAGCAATCATAAATAAATGCAATGCTCAAACTGCGGGTACACCACAGCTCCAAAAATGGGAAAAATTATGCCCTGTCTTCTGACAACACCCATCAGTTTTTGGCTTTTTTTCCTGCTATTCTCACAGAGCTAATAACTTCAGACTACAGTAACCAATGACACTGATTTTTCTCCACCTCTGTGACTGCCAGCTACAAGTTTAGTAACTTGTAGTAGTAGTTTAGGCTATTTTCCATAGCTATACAACCTTACATTTACCCACAGAGAAGTTTATTGGCTAACATCTAGCCTAATCAGTCAGTTTTGTGAGTTTCTTCCCAAGTGAGTCAACAGTTGGTTAACCAGAAGAGCTTAATGGCATGTGCAGAGGTGGAGATCTCAGTTTTTACTCTCTCCCTTGTGCCATTGATGAAAATGTTGAAAACTAAACCCAGCATCATTCTTTGGGGAACCATACTGCTGACTCCTCACCGTCCTGGAAGATGACCGTTTTGCTTCCAATCCTGTAATCAGCTTTCAAGCCACAAAGATTGTTCCTACAGTCCTGTGTGAATGTAGTTTCTTGAATATCCTGTAATGTTGAACCTTGTTGAAGACTTCTGTGTCCACTAGATCCAGTTTGCTTGGGACACAACTGAAGCCATGCTGACTCTCTCCCACAGTCCATGCTTATCCAGGTGCTCAGGGACCTTTTTATCAGCTATTATGGCACCAGAAAAGGAACTCAAGACTCCCCAGTCTGTAATTTAAAGGATGCCAGTCCCCTGACATAGTAGCTCTTTGAAAACAACAGCTTATGCACCATGTGAAGCAGTTCTGCCATTTCCCAATTGCATTCTTCCAGGAATCTCACGACTGCCACCCTAGATAGCTGTTAGCATCTAACATTCCTATATTGTCTCATATTATTCTAAATTTCCTTCAACTTCATTCAGCTTCTCTGACATCTCTGCTACAAGAAACGCACAAGATGCAAGAAACCCTTCCATGTTTCAGCTGGAAAGGCCAACACGAGTAATTCACTGAACTTCTCTAACATACTCTATAATCCCAGAGAGTATCTTTCATGCGTGTGTTATGAGATGGCCCCACTGACTCCCTGCGTCCAATTCTACTACTTTTTTACTAATGGTTTGAGCATCTTTTCTACAGAGCTTTTCAAATTATTTCTGAGCGCTTTTAATTTTCTGTTTACAATTGACCTTCTAGGCTTTAGGGCTTCCATTGGTCTCTTCATGCATGCAGGCAAGCTTTCTTTAATATATTTTTAGATGAAGCAAATAGCTGTTTTTCTGTCAGTGAAGATGACAATGAAAACTGAATTAAAAACCCCACCAACAACCCAAACCTAAACCACATCCTCCAGAACAAAGCAGCAAATTCCCTGTAGAATAAATGACAATGCAATTAAAAGGTATTACTTTTCTTTAAGAAAGTTATGAGAAGTGGTAACTATTGTAACTTTTAGTCACTGCTGTAGGTTGCCAGCATGAATGTGGGAAATAGTAATCCCATTGCGCATGAGCCTAGCACAAACCCTGTGCAACCATTTAATAATAATAAAAAAAAGAAGTCTAAGTGGGATTTAATTAACAGAGAGGTCTATTTTAGCCCTTCTGAGCTGGAGTGAATTTCACCTTTACTTGTCAGCTGAACTTGACTGATTTGACATTTATGAGTCGAAATTTTTACATATTCATCAGGCTGGAAGGAAAATGTATTAATGCAAAGGGATTGTTGCCGAAAAGAAAGACCAAATCCAGAAAGTGAGTAAACTCTGGTGGGAATGTCTATAAGTGCAGAAGTCTACTGCTGAAGACAGCTGGAAAGAGCTGCCTGCTGTCTCCTAGGGCTGTGGCAGAGTAGGCATGTGCATGCACACCCCACAGCATGCCACAGGCTGAGCATGTCCTCAAAATAACAGTCACAGAATGGTTTGTGTTGGAAGGGACCTTAAAGCTCATCTAGTTCTAATCCCCTGCCATGGGCAGGGACACCTTCCACTAGACCAGGTTGCTCAAAGCCCCGTCAAGCCTGACCTTGAACACTGCCAGCGACGAAGCAGCCACAACTTCTCCGGGCAACCTGTGCCAGTGCCTCACCCCCCCTCATAGTAAAGAATTTTGCCCTAATGTCTAGCCTAAAATCTCCCCTCTGTCAGTTTGAAGCCATTCCCCCTTGTCCTATCATTACATGCCCCTGTAACAAGTCCCTCCCCAGATTTCTTGTATGTTCTTATAATTTTCTGACAAAGCTGGTATTTCAGTCTGTGCTGCTTCTCTGAACGATGATAGAGTTTATCAAAGCAATAAGATAACTTGCTTTCAAATTCACGCAGAGAAGGTAGAGGCATTTTTGCTATGTAGACACAAAACTGCTACAAAATGATTCATGCACATTTAATTGATAGTTTTGTGCTACAAATGCTGAAGGAATCAAGAGCCAGAGCTATCAGCATTATAACATCCTGATTTCACCCATTACATTTAAAAAGAAGGTAGTTTTACTGTGCAAATTTCCACCTCTGGTTCCCATCCAAAAGTCTTTTTCTTTATGATATTGTATAAGGGTGATGGGAGGATGATTTCAGCACAAGTCACTGTTTTCTGTTTTCAACAGATACAGGAAGAGTTAAAATGTACTTATCCATTTTGAGATAAATCACTTGTTCTTGTTAGTAGAATATTCAGAAACAACAGAGCATAAGCATTCATAATTGTGCAGATGATATCACTGGCTGATAAAAGACTGTCCTCTGGCCCCCAGTTTGGAGACATCTTTTCGCTTGAGTTTTACTTGCTGTGATTCAAGTGAAAGAAGTATTAGGAGGACTGGGTACTAAATAAGTATGAAGAAAATTTAAAGTAATTATTGTTTCTTTGCCTGCCAACTAGAATAATTCTATTACACTTTCAAACCTGTGTCTGTGACATTGAAGGAGTTATGCCCCAGAGCAACTGAATTTTCTGTGCACTGAAACTTTTTAATTATACAATATATCACATTCCATGATCTCAGTGTTATTTTAATTTCCTTCTTTACTTTTTAAAACCAGAAGATACTTAATTTAAAATCATATATTAGCACATCATTAAAGTTGCAGTTTTTGGATACACAGCAGTAAGATGCCAAACCAAACATTTTCACAGTACAGCTATTTGAAAGCACATACGTAGATTTCAATGGGATTTAAGCTGCAGCTAGGTGTTGTTCCTGGACAGGACTGCAGCCCTGATTGGGGGCCTCAGTTTATTAAATTGTGTAGGTATCTACATCACATCTATACAGTAAGCTCTTTGTGAAGAATTAAAAGGAACAATCACTCAAATAAAGATGCATTCCCTTTTTGCTTTATGTAGAAAATATGATGCCTTTCAGACTCATTCTCTGGCTGTCTTGCCTTCAGGATTTGACCTCCTACATATTTTCAGAGTGTGCCTAAAGGCTCACATGACAAAATGGGGGCAGAGGACCTACCCCTCTCCTCTTGCCAAGTACAGTGGTTGTAGAACTCACCTGAGAGAAGTAACTTCTCCCCCACTGACTATTGCCCTGTTATACCCAACTTTTCATCTATCGAAACTCACACTGGCGTGTCTGCCTGCACCTGCAGAGGGGTGCCTAAATCAGGAGGCAGAAGGCACTTGCTGTAGGGCCTATGGTAGCTATACCTGCTGCAATGCAGAGCTTGAAGGCTTGGGCTCCCAGGCACAGATACTCAAAAGAAGAAAAATTCAGACAACAAAAGACGCTTTACTTTTTATTGAAAATGTAAAAATCATGTGAATCATGTACAATATTTTCTCATAAGGAAAATTTAGCTGTTTCATAACGTTTCACAAAACTGTAAAACATTTCATTTTTATAAAGACTTTTTCATAAAACAAAGATGAAACTAAAGTAGTATTACAAAGCTATTTTCTAAATCGCCAACAGAGAACTGAAAATGTTTAACAGATTAATTCCTAGAAGTGGCAGGAGGAGGGACTCTTCCATTTGTAAATCTGCAGAAGGACACATAAAGGTATGGAGGGGCATGGGTTGGTTTTTTTTTCTCAAAATGTTTAAATCAAGTGACATGTTAAGAACAGTACAGATGTGGATTCATAGGATGGTACAAGTTCTAGGACTGCATTCCTCTACACTACTTCAAACAGTGCAACAGTGATTCAGTGTAAATCTCTACAGTGTTTCATTGATTCAATACTTGTGTTCAAGTATGTGTCCATGAGAATGATCAAAATCTCCATTTAGCAATTTTAATTTTCTTGTTTATAATATGCTATAAATTACAGTAGATTATCCCCTTCAATGTTTCTAAATCAAATGAAATGATTTCACAATACATTCTGTAATAACCTGTTCAATAATGTTAGCTTACTCACCTCAACATCTGTTGCAAAATACACAAGATCATTCTGACTCTGAATGCCAAAAATATAGAATAAAATTAAAAAGGGCTTTATTTCCATATACAACAAAACTATTCACCTAAATTAAAATAAATTCAAGATAACATGACTTTGTTTTGGCAACAGAGTGACGACCCTACTGAAAATAAACATTTAAAATACTAGTTACTATTTTTTAAAAATTCTGATAAATGTATCCAAAATTGTTCATATAAAAATTAAGTACAAAAATGTCAGAGGTTAAAACAAGTTTGCTGTCTAACCAAAACAGTTAAGGATGTCTGGCAGGCAAAAATAAATTAATTTGATTAAATTATATGTAATCTGATAATATTTGGTCTGAAGAAGCGTGTGTGTGTACGTGTGTGTGTGTTTATAAATAATAAGATGATTGCAAAGAGCTGAAATCCAGCCAGCCTGACAGAGGTCAACTCTTCTGTTGCATTTTTTGCGCATAGAAGTCCCTGCATGTCTCACAGCACCGCTGATACCACCTCATGTCTTGACAGAGGTTCTTCTCTCGTATCACCCTGCAGTACACAGGCCACTGGTCTCCCAGGCACTTGAACGTTAAAGCAGCTGTGAAACAACAATAACAGCAAAATAAAATACACATTACTGGTACATTTATCAGTGAAGAATCAGGTAACGAAGGTGACAAGGACACCAGAATTGAACCTGGCAAAGGGAAAGGAGGACAGATGTAGATATTCAACAAAAGAAAGACGAAAAAATTGCTCCGGCTGTCAATATTTTCAACATTACATTTTTTTAAAGCCAGTTTAATTTCTAAATTGGATTTAGTTACATTGAAGCTAATTGGTTTAATGTCATGCAGCTGTCTCCTCTTGAAAGGATGAAGTCCATCTTTCTGCCTTACACAGAGGCAGGCAGGGGTTGAGGCCAGGGCTACATGGGAGCTGCAGAGCCAGGTCCAACAAAGCTGCATGAAGCAGCAGCTCCAACTGAAACTGCCCTCAGCCTGAGACAGAAGTTGTCACTGGAAAACCAGGAAGCCTCAGCTTGAATAATACCAGAATGGAGTTCTCAATGACTCCTACAAGAGGGGTTATTTTCTTTTTAATCAGAGGCAGGTAGGGAAATGTAGGAATTAAGGCATGGAGATTGCTGTTGGTTTTATGATCAGCTTTTGCTTAAGAAATCAAGACCTTGTGTCATGTTGTCATAAATGGAAAATGAACAAAACTACACGACATCTTACATCATCTTTCTTTGTAAGTGAAATAATCTACCAGACCTTTAATTTTGTCTGGCTTCTTTGATCAAAGAACCAGAAACATATTGTCTGGCTAGCTTGAACACTACAGATGCCACAGTACGAGGCACTTTTACAACATCTGAAGACAGCAAGTCCCATGGTACATTTCTAACACAAATCCATTTTATCTAGAATAACAGAACTTAGTGTGGAGTCAATGACAGTTGATACATTGGCAAATATACTTGTCCAGACCTAAATGCACACTGTGCATTGCTTACCTTTTTCTCTTCTCTCAAAGTACATTCAGAATGTTGTTGTTGGTTTTCTACTGTCTTCTGCTACATCAGTCTGATTGTATCATCCTCTTTTTAATCACTCTAACGGATCTTTCCACCTCCATGTCAAAGCCAGGCTATTAATCCTTACCTTCAACTTTTCATGTCTTCACCCAGTTATTCAGGTTGCTCTATGAGTAGTCTGTTTCTGCTTTCCAACTGGGAATCCTGGCTACCAAACTGTTCTTCAGAAACCTTCTAAAATGACAAGGATATCACCCTAGCCTGAAAAGCCATCGTTTGGTTTAGTCTACATAGCTACATAGGCTATGTTTAGGCTAGCTCCTCCCATGGTTGTTATAACTATTCGGCTCTCTCCTGCAGTGATAAACATTCAGATCCAGAAGCCTGACTTTTCTTGTATGCCTGTTGTAGAAAACAGGCATATTTTCATTGTGTCGTCTTCTTGTGAAGCCATCTGTTCATTATCCACCAGTTTTGTTTACAAAAGCCTCTTACAGTGGTTATTATAGAAGGACCCTGGTACCAAATTTGGATATTTTGTACATTCTGTTATTTAAACTGTAGTGCATACATGGAATTAACATGGGAAAACAGTGAAAAATAGGGCACAAGAAACAGACATCATCCAAAAATCATCATAAACACTGAACTGGAAAAAGGTTAATCTCACAGAAGATTTGAGTTACTTTCCTTTTTTAACACAAGGGAAAGAGAAAAAACTGAAAGCACACTTATGAAAGAGTAGAGATGGAGTAATCCACATCAACTTCCACTAGCTCTACGCCCCAATCCGGAGGATCTATTCTGCATAGTAGTAATGTAACTGGAAGCCAAAATAATCATATGCAAGCGAAGCATTGCACTATGTATTTTGGAGATGTTAATGTTTCTCCCGGATTGCATTCTGATTCCTGCTGAATGAGGTTGACCTGTAGATTACTGACATCAATGCTATATAATCCATTCTACAAAGGCAGCATAACCAAATCTTCTTTTGTGCATAATATGTCAAATTTTAATGAATCTGAAGCTGTATTTTTTTTCTGTGAAACCCTGTGATTCTCTTTAGTCTGTAACACAAAGCTGCTTAAAGCTCACCAGAGAGAAAGCATCAGTGATAGAGAGATGGCGTCTTGATTCTAAGAGATCGGTTGAACAAAGAAAGATAAATTACGAAGGGTGACCTTAAACCAAAAGTGAAATAGCAAAGGAGAGGGCCATAAGCAACAGCCGCAATCTCATCCAGCAAACTGAAACAATGACTACTACACAGAAATGTTTAAAGGTAAAAAATTTCAAAGAAAATACCCTTCGCTGACTTAAAAGAAGTATTACACACAGCCTGAAATGTCAGACTTGCTTTCCATGCAGGAGTAATCTATTTGACAGGAGGGTTTATCTTAATGAGGGCTCTGGAAAATCCGCTGGAAAGGGCATGCAGTCTTACAGCAAGCTTTTGAATATTCCCTAAGTCATGCCTAAGGAGCAGATGAACAGCATGGGAGCTAATGGTAATACCATCATCAACAGCCCACTAGGAAATAACAATTAACAGAATTAACAGTTCTGTAGTCATGCAGTAACGTAATTTCTTTAAAACCAACAGAGACCTGAGTTCCTCCAGGAACAGCAAGTGTCTTCATGTTACTAATTTTCCTTCACACATTCTAATCCATCAGGCATAGATTGTAGGCATTTGAACTAAAGACAAGTAGAAAGAGATATCTGCATTTAAGGAACAAATAATGGCCTCCTTGATCTCACAAATATTATGAGAACGTAGTTTGCCCAGCTTACAAGAGAAAACAAAGTATTTTCTTACTTTAGATGGGTTTGATAAAATTGAGTGCACAAATATATATATAAACATATATAATATGTTTATCATCTCTCTAATATAAACACATATTCATTTAGGATGTTTTTATCTGTAACATGGTTCTTCCTTGGATAACAAAACCCTTCACCATTCTGAGCTACAGTCTCTGATGTACACACTGGAAAACTGAGGCAGAGAGACAAGTTTCTGCATAGAATTTACATCACCTGAGTCCTAGCCCTCTGGGATAACCTCTACTCTGTGGACAGAAAGAACTAAAAAGAGATTTCCAGCAGGAATGAGTCATTTTGACTGCTTACCTAACCTGGGTGATGTTATTGTGTTAACATTAATTTTCTCATTGCAGGGGTGGAGATGACAGGGTCTGTAGGCCGCAGGCTTTTCTGAGGAAAAACATTCATTGCCATGCCTTCCTGTGATCTTGTGCATGCACTGGATGACTCGGGACTGCATCCCTTTGCCACAGGTGATGGAGCACTGGAACACACAGAAGACATATATTCATTGGAAAGTTATTGCCTGTAAACATGAAGGTGAAATGCCAGACAAGGTGAAGTCAATGACTGCTCCTTCCGTTGTCAGCTTTCCAAGATTTATGCCTTCATTCTGTTAGCTAAATGCAAATCAACTGAAAAAGCACAAATAATTTCGAAGTACTAACTGAAGGACTGATTCCAGCACCCTGTGCTGTAAAAGTCCATTCTGTAGAGCCTATGATGAAACCAAAACAAAGCAATGTGCCTGAAAGGAGTAGGGCCTGTTCTCCT
Organism: Strigops habroptila; assembly: GCF_004027225.2. Taxonomy (NCBI): domain Eukaryota; kingdom Metazoa; phylum Chordata; class Aves; order Psittaciformes; family Psittacidae; genus Strigops; species Strigops habroptila. The sequence goes on along the minus strand of NC_044302.2, from coordinate 54,138,291 downwards.
ATATCCGCATCCTAATTTATTCTTATTAGAGTTGAAAGAGACAGAAAAAATATAATGCTCAGAGACACTGATGGAGAGAAGTGTCCAACAAAATACATACTTCCCTCTTCACTGTCCTTTTGTGAACAAAATTTCACAGGACCTAAATTACTTTTGTAATATGTCCATTGACATATCTTCTATTACTTTAACTACAAATTCCCACCTCTTAATGATTTCGACTTAAGTACTCACAAATTTCATGAAGTTTTGGAGAAATTTACTATAGGGGACATCTTCAAATAGTAATATATTGCTTGCAATGAACAATATAAGCACTGTCTGAACATTTATGCTGCTACCATCCACATAATCCTGAAAATATTTTTATCTGAAAAATCTTAATTACATAAATATTCAGAATACATTTCCTTGGGAGGCTTCAAGTAACACCTGAAAAGATACTGAAATGAGAAAAATAAGGAGGGGGTGCTATAACTAAAGAGGTTTCCTAACCATTCTGTCCCAAGGTGGAGATGGGAAAGTATAGTTTTCCGCAAAGACAGAATAGTAGGAAACACTAAAGGGGTTTTTACCCTTTAGCTTTGTTTATTTATGTGCTTTTGAGTGATATTTTAAACACTGTTACTTGGACACATGCCAAATGGGAAATAGATGGCTTGTACCCAAATATATACATCAAAAGAAGTGAGACTTGTGTTCTGGGCTCATGGCACTCAAAGGAAGGTATAAGACACTAGGATATACACTTGAAGGGTGTTTTCACAAGGGACTGAATAAGGTCCAAAGCATAGTTCAGCTTGTAACCACATGAAATCAAACACTGGCATTCTATAGAGACAGCAAGTAGAATTGATTTTGCTTCTGTTCTCAGCGATGTGTATCAGTAATAACTCCATAAAGTCAAGAAAGAGCTATAATTTCTTGCAAAGTTAATCAAATACAGCCTGCATGAGCCAAGGCATATGAAGATATTCAATTATGAATACATAATTCTGTATTCAATAGCAACCACAGCTTAAAATATGAATAAACATGCTGTTTACAGGAGGGAATCCAGCTGAAGACTTTTCAAAGTAGAAGTCTGTCATCAACTTCGAATTTAGTATACTGCTTTTAAATTGCATGAGAAAAAGCCTCTGAATGGAATTTCTTTTTCTGAAATGTCTGCCTTTTCCCAGTACAGTTAAAAATAATCTGACTTCCTATAATGACCAAGATTATGCACATGGTAAATATGTATAATCACACATATGTATACTCAAATTTAATGACCAGTAGCAGCCAGAACATCAATCATAATCTTCCCAAAATTCCAGCCACTTCTTTGCTTCCTCTCTCCATAATTTCAGAGAGGTTTCTCTTTGGATTATTTTAATGTAATAGCAAGTGAGACAATGGACTAGAAAAAAAAAACCCAACAAACAAAACCTCAAAAAAAGAACAAAAAACCCCCCAACAAACCAACCCAAAAATCCTAACACCTGAGAATGAAGGAAATATGAAGGTAATATGCCAAAGATAATACGTTTAAAGTAGTAAGACAAAGATAATATTTAAAGATTATTATAATGATCTTAACTTAGAATGATTTTGTACAAAGTATTGGGTTTTTTTTTCCATTCTGTAAAAATCTTGCATGTTTATTAACCAAAGTCAGAGAATGTGTGAGCTTGGAGTATGTATGTATCTTTTATCAGCTACAGAGAAAGAGAATAGGATAGGCAAGTGGATCTGGTACGTAAGATTTCCTGAAAACAATTTATTTGTCCTTAACCTTTGGTTATCCTAAAATGAGTAGGCATAACCTCACCATCTGGAGTACTGAGGGGAAAATGGGATTTGAAAACTCTAGACCTCTGCTGACAAAACAGGCTCCAATGGTTTACCTGCTAATTCATGATGCATAACAATTCATGCTTGCAGGTGCCTTTGTGGAGAGCACCGTAGTAACAAGCACAACTTCTATCAAATAAACTCTGCCCTGAAAGCTTCTCATGACTGCAACTGAGACAATATGCAACAAACAGACTGTCTTTCAGCTAATCAGTGATTAGGCCCTGAGTTTCTATGCAGAATTTGGCAAGATTTTGGTATTAATTGGTGACTTAACAATTGTAATTAGTGAATTAACAATTTCTTGAATGACTGAGCTGCTACTGACCTTTCTGAGATATTTCAAAGAGCACTATGAAGCATTCAATATAGTTTTCTATTCCAAGATGTATTCATCTTCAAACAACTAATATTAGTCTTACATGACCTACTTATTAACATCCCAACTTTAGAGGAAGAAACTGACACCAAAGGATGACAAAATAAAATGTCTTAGTTAATATAGCAAATATGTGGCGAAGCAGAAAATAAAAAATTCACCTCGTTTCATATTCTTTTCACAGAAATGCACTAATTTTTAACTTTGTATTTATTCTAATTTTATAAAACTGAGAACATTTATTAAGTCTTGTAAGATGTTTGGGGAAAACTGTGAAGAGGCAGGGCTACCACACTGATTTGCAATCAAAAACTTTCAAAGCCAGACTGATCAGTTTACAAATAAAGAGGTTTTTGCAAACCACTAGTGTTTTCAAATCAGCTGGGAATCTGACAGTCAAGCTGTGCTCTTCCCTGTTCACACATCAGCAGCAGCAGCAGTGTCTGACTTCAGAATGAAGAATTCTACTGATTGGAAGCTGGGAAAAAAAAAAAATCTTTTTTATCACATCTATATTATCTCACATTCAAGGTAGTATGAAATAGGGAAAACACACTTCAGGTACGGCATTTAGTAGTGCATTTGCTAGCTACAGAGACAAACAGTGAGAAATATCTTTGTCTTCATGAAGTGGTCTTAAACCTGAATTTGTGCTGCACGCATATCAGCCAACTGCTGGTATAACTAGAGCAGTCACTGAATATTGGAGGGTAAAAGGCATCATAATATTTTTCTTTTTCACTCTGCAGAGCTATGGACTTTGTCCAGTTTCACTAGGAAACACCTCAACTCCGCAAACCAGCTAGATGCAACTCAGAGCAACCCTCATTTTGATGCTCATTTTACTGCATATGCATGGGTACATTCTAGCTGAAGAAGATTCTTCCAAAACTGTCTCCTAAGGCTGCCTCACTTTTGGATTTCTCTCACTGAAAATATTCAACCTGAGGCAAATACCTCTCACTGGATGTACAGCTGTCACATTTTAGGTAGCACTTGCGGTATGTAGCTAAAGCTGCATAGCTTCTCTATACTTCTGGAGTTTGCATGTTTAGAATTTTAACAAAGCTTTCAACTTTGAGGAAACAAAAAATACTTTCATTTTTACATATTAAGCAGTGAATTTAATCAGAAAGCAATCTATCTGTCAAAACTGCTTGTATTTTCCATGATTTTATATATAAAAATAAAGTTTACATACATAAAATTTACAGAAAATGCCAATCTGTAGCAACTTGCATCAGTTCAGCAGGTCAGAGAAGCTGTGGCTGCCCTACCCCTGGCAGCGCTCAAGGCCAGGCTGGACGGGGCTTTGAGGAACCTGGTCTAGGGGAAGGAGTCCCTGCCCATGGCTGCCATGGAACTAGGTGATCTTTAAGATCCCTTCCAATCCAAACCATTCTATGATTCTATGATTATTCCCACCCCCTTCACCTCCCAAATGTCGCTCTTGCACATGCTATACTTTCTTTTTGGTTAATTACATTTTACTCCTGACTGTTCAGATGACCTACACTTTCAGGCCATGTAGTGATTAGTAAAAATTCCCGTAGGACAACTGTGTTTGTAGGTTTAGACTAAATGTTCTAATATGCAGCCAGAGGTTTTTTTATGAGGCTGTTAATCTGTGCATTTTGGATACAGTCCTAAAGGTACTGTAAAACCGTTCAAGCAGCAAGACATGTAAAACATTCCTGTTAAAGATTACAAAAAAATCCTGGATAAATACAGTTAACAGCTATGTTTTTTGAAAGTTTTTCTTTCTTTCAAATAAAATCTACCCACTCTGTTTGAATTTTGTCCTACTTTTGAACTTCTTCTAGACATAATTTCAAGGACAGAAACCTAGGCGTTAAATATAACAATCCCTATACTTGGCATGCACACCCGTTACCCAAGATTCCTTCTTTCTATTCCCTGCCAAAGATATATATTCTGGAGAGAATACATATTCCCAGGGCCAACAGCTGAGGAAGTTGCTGTAATGTGTTAGCTGCTTCCAGCTGGCCTTCGTAAGAAGTAGGAATTCCTAAATTAAGGGAAAAATTGTCACTGGCAGACAGTAATGGTCAAAATGCATCTTTCTGCCAAGACAACAGGCAATCACTGCAGAGGCTGATACAATCCACAGTGAAAAACCTAATCTGTGACAATATTAACAGAATTGACTTGGACAATTTATTTTCAAGAATAAATGGATTGTTCAATAAAAAGTTTTTATAAGTCTAAGTAGCATTCAAAATGGAGAGCGATCTGCTTATAAGGAAACTCAGTGATGAGTCCTACTGGAAATTATTAGCAAAGCATTCCTAATCATTTATGTATAGGTTCATCAGTTCCAGCATTTAAGTGGTTTCAACCTTTTCATAAAGTGAATGTGAAACAAGGATAGCAAGCAATCAGAATTGAGCAACAGGATGCATATTTGCTGACATGCTTGCCATCTTTTTTGTGTAACTTTTATTTTTATGAGTTTTACTTCTGAAGGCAGGCAGTAGATAAAGAGGTGCATCTGTTTTCAACAAAGAGTTTATACTGAGTTTAGTAATATTCTTAAATGTTATCTAAATAAAGCAAATAATCTGCAATTTATTTCAGCACTTTTTTTTTTTTTTAATAAAAGCATTTATGAATTGCATAAGTAATAAAAAAAAGAGGGTCTAATGGATCCAACCTAAGATGGAGTCCGAGTTCTCCCATGCATCATTTCCAGGAAGGTCTTTCTGTCTCTCTCATTTCTGACACACCCAACACCTCAGTATGCCAAATTTAAAATTCAGAACTTGTGCTAAGCTTAGCTGAAAAAATTTTGCTGTTGGTCTCCTAAGTTTAGCAAGTTTGAGTTGTCCTTATTTCTTTCCCCCTCCCCCCTTTTTCTTTCTAGCTCTTCTTTCTACAGTAACAATTGCTACTGAATAACTGTTCAAAAACATAAGACTTTAAAGTGAGACAGGCAGAGCCACAGCTCACCTTAGACAAATGAGGCTAGAGATAAGGTTCCTGCTCTTTTCTCTTCTTTTTTTTTTTTTAAAAAAAAAGAGAAGAAATCCTGGTTAGCTTCCCATGCAGAACAATTCAGTTGTTTGGTGGATGATGTGAAACTGCCTTTGATAACAAGACAAGAAGCAATTGAAAGTTTACAAGCAAAATTTGGTTGAGGAAAGACATGTAGAATTTTGTGAAATATGATTATGAATGAAACAACAAAAAATAATTTTTTTCTAGGATAGTATATAAAAATCTATACTTGGGAGTATCATTACTTGAGAGTATCATTACTCATTTACTCTGAGTCGATACTGGGGTTTGACAGGCTTCAATCTTAGCAGGCTCGTTGGACTCAGCTCAGAAATAGCAAATTCTTTGTCTATATTTGAAACCCAGGTTCAGTTCCTCAATTTCCTTCTTGGATGAACTGATGAAACACAGTCTCCCACATAATGATTTAAAAATCTTGATGTCCTAGTGAAACTGGTTTATTTTGTTAGGACAGGTGGACTTACAAGTGCATTCAGGAAGCCTGCTTGGAGAACTACTGGTAGGACAAGAGTGTCCTTAAGCTCAGGGAAGGCTGACACAATACCTACTTCCTACTGGACTATACAAGGAAGAGGTAGAATACCCGTGAATTTTGAAGGGAAAATTTCTTGCAAGACTAAAGAGTTTTCTAATGTGGCCCACAGAACAGATTTGGATCCCCCTGGAACCAGAAAAAGAGCAAAAAGTAAAGGTATTTTTTTCTGGTGGATTCTGCCACCAGCTTTATACTGACTTAAAAGCCTTTATCATGAATATTTTCTTTTCTTCTACAAACAGAAATCTGATTATCACTGTATTATTTTCCAAAAAAATTACTAAGATAAAAGTTCCTGAAAACTTCAGCATTAAGCTGCAAAGATTTCATGTATGACAACCTGGAATACTGATCCATAAAAATTATGGACTGTATTACAGCCTCTCATTGCCCCCCTGCCCAGATCAAGGCAGGTATCAGCATTTTTCTTCCATCATTAATGAACTATGTCAAAGCATGGACAAAAACTGTAATACTGTAATAGACGTAGGAAACCATGTTTCTCTATATGCTCCAGATGTACTTTAATTTCATATAATTTTTAATTTTGTATTTATAATTTCTAAGGATCTATATTTAATACAAAAATACATTCAAACACCATTGTAAGCATGCCTCCATCTGAAAAAAATCAGTTCTTTATTCTTATTTAGGACCTTAGCACATTGTTATGTAGTATTTGACATCAGAACACTAGCAGATTTTACAAAAATAAGTTGTTGAATGATCACACGATCAATTACCCATCAGCATTCTACATGGCTGTAGTATTCTACAGTAAAAAGCGGAGATTTTCAGGCTTATCGATTATATACAAATATATCCTTAAAGAACACTTCTTAAATGGCAGGGCAAGCTTGGCTTTTCTATTTAAAAAAAAACCCAAAACAAAACAAAAAAGAAGAGTTAGGCAATTGGTCCAAAACTCAAGTCAAAGTTTCACCACTAAGGGGCTACCTCTTTTTTTCAGGTAAAGATGCCCAGCAAAATGTGTATCCTTGCTTAAGATTAAATGTGATATACTCTAAATTAGCTGAAGACCATTACAATTAATAGATCTACAGGGCAACCATAAAATTCTTCCCATGCTTCTCAGTGATGTGAAGCCTTAGCTTTTATTTTCCCAGTTCTGTGAACTGTATTTCTCCTTCATGGTTTCTAAAGGAAATAAAGATAAAGCTGAAACCAAATATTCAACTCTCTTTTTCTTTTTTTTTTTTTTTTTTTGTTAAGTAATACAGATCTGTGACAGTTGTGATACTCTGAGAAGCGAAAGCAAACCAAGCACCATTTCTTTAGGATCTTTACCCTCCAGCCAAGGAAACAAACAACTTCAGCCAACAGCACTTTTACAGAACTATGGCTTGTTTTCAATGCCTTTATGGATATTTTATCAATTCTGAAGATACTAAAGATTTCACTAAGGCTGTATGTTACTTTCAAAGTATGTCAGCAAAGAAAAGTGAAGGAAAAAATTACTTGTTAGAGCCATGTGATACAACTGGTTGTATAGATGCAACTTGTAACTCTGTAAGAGGATTCACACTTAGATGTCGTTCTGGACTGATGAAAATGAACTCTTAGTTCATTTATAATTTAATGTTAGCATGTATCACAATGCTGACCTGCTGTTCTGTAGAAAACTTTTCAGGGGAAAGCATAGTTCATGAGCACAAAAATGTAATTAAGGGATTATGGCATTTCTAATGGAAAGACAATTCAAAAAACCCATTAAGGACATAAAGCAAATGTTATAGAAGGGGAGGGGGGAAAGCCCTCCAAGAACCCCCTTGCCTTTCTTTTGAAAATTTCTATTAGTTTATCTAGTTGCTTTTCAGAAATCAAAGAAACATGTCAAAAAGCTTTTTTTCTACCACATAAAATTAAGTATTTGCCTTCAAAGAACACCATGCACTCTCAAGTTTTTCCAGTAGTCTTACAAGTGATTTAAGATGAGCTCTTACATAATACATGGCTCTAAGTGTCACATCTACACATCTTTTAAATACCTCCAGGGATGGTGACTCCATCACTCCCCTGTGTAGCCTGTTCCAATGCCTGGCAGCCCTTTTGGCAAAGAAATTTTTCTTAATATCCAATCTAAATCTCCCTTGGTGCAACTTGAGGACAAGAAGATGATCAGAGGGCTGGAGCACCTCTTCTATGAAGACAGGCTCAGAGTGTTGGGCTTGTTCACCCTGGAGAAGGCTCAGGGGAGACTTCAAGTACCTAAGCCTTCAGCCTTCAAGTACCTAAGGGGGGCCCACAAGAAATCTGGAGAGGGACTTTTTACAAGAAGATGTAGTGACAGGACAAGGAGAAATGGCTTTAAACTGAAAGAGTGGAGATGTATATTAGGAAAAAAATCTTCACTGTGAGGGTGGTGAGACACTGGCACAGGCTGCCCAGAGAAGCTGTGGCTGCCCCATCCCTGGAGGTGTTCAAGGCCAGGTTGGACAGGTTTTTGAGCAGCCTCGTCTAGTGGAGGTGTCCCTGCTTGGAACTAGATGATACTTTCAACCCAAACCATTCTATGATGATTTTATAATGAAGAAAGACATTGAGGTGCTGGAGCATGTCCACAGAACAGTAACAAATCTGGTGAAGGGCTAGGGGAAATAGGGTTTTTTAACACAGAACAAAGGTGGCTTATGGGAGAACTTATTGGCTTCTACAACTCCCTGCAAGGAGGCTGTAGTAAGGCGGGTGTTGGTCTCTTTTCCCAAGTAACAAGATACAGGACAAGGGGAAATCATAGAATCATAGAATGGTATGGGTTGGAAGGGACCTTATAGACCATCTAGTTCCAACCCCGGTGCGATGGGCATGGTCACCTTCCACTAGACCAGGTTGCTCAAACCCTACTAATTAAAATTTACCTTCTTTCAGCTTAATCTAACCTCTTTCACCTTCTTGTAGTGAGGGGCCCAGAACTGAACACAGGATTCGAGGTGCGGCCTCACCAGTGGGGGATGCTATATTATCTATAGTATCTATATATAATATCTATAAATATTATGCAGGAGGATAATCACTGCCCTGGCCCTGCTGGCCACACTACTGCTGAAAGAGGCCAGGATGCTGTAGGCCTTCTTGGCTGCCTGGGCACAAGCTGGCTCATGTTCAGCCACCACTCAGCACCCCCAGGTCCTCTTCCACTGAGCGGCTTTCCAGCCACTCTTCCCCAAGCCTATAGCTCTGCACAGGGTTGTTGTGGCGCCAGTGCAGGACCCAGCACTGAGCCTTGCTGAACTTCATACCACCAGCCTCATCCCATTGATCCAGCCTGTCCAGATCCCTCTGCAGAGCCTTCCTATCCTCCAGCAGATCAACACTCCCACCCAACTTGGTGTCATCTGCAAACTTACTGAGGGTGCCCTTGATTGCCTCGTCCAGATAATTGATGAATATTAAACAGAACTGGCCCCAGTACTGAGCCCTTGTGAAAACCACTTGTGACTGGCTACCAGCTGGATTTTATTCCATTCACCACCAGTCTTTGGGCTTGGCCATCCAGTCAGTATTTTACACCTGTCTAAGCCACGAACAGCCAGTTTCTCCAGGAGAATGCTGTGGGAAACAGTGTCAAAAGCTTTACTAAAGTGTACGTAGACAACATCCACAGTCTTTACATCATCTACTAAGTGGGTTACCTTGTCATAGAAGATCAGGTTAGTCAAGCAGGACCTCCCTTTCATAAGCCTGTGCCCTGTGCTGACTTGGCTTGATCACCTGGTTGTCCTGTACATGTGTGCGATGGCACTCAAGATAATCTGCTCCATAACCCTCCCCAGCACTGCAGTCAGACTGACAGGCCTGTAGTTTCCTGGATCTTCCTTCTAGCCCTTATACATGGGCATCACATTTGCTAACTTCCAGTCAGCTGGGAGCTCCCTGGTTAGCCAGGACTGCTGATAAGTGAGTGATAGTGATCCAGTGTCCACTTCCACCAGCTCCCTCAGTACCTCGGGTGGATCCCATTTGGCCTCATAGACTTGTGTTTGCCTAAGTCGTGTATAGCAGGTTTGCTGACCATTTCCCCTTGGATTACAGGGGTTTAATTCTGCTTCCTGTCCCTGTCTTCCAGCCCAGGGGGCTGGCTACCCTGAGAACATCTGGTCTTACTACTAAAGGCTGAGGCAAAGAAGGCATCAAATACCTAAGCCTTTTCCTCATCCTTTCTCACTGTTTCCCCCCACATCCAATAAAAGATGGAGATTCTCCTTAGCCCTCCTTTTGTTGTTAATGTATTTAAAGAAACATTTTTATTGTCTTTCATGACAGTAGACAGATTAAGTTCTAGTTGGGCTTTGGCTCTTCTAATTTTCTCCCTGAATAACCTTACGTCCCTGTAGTCCTCCTGAGCTGCCTGCCCCTTCTTCCAAAGGTCATAAACTCTCATTTTTTCCCCTGAGTTCCAGCCAAATCTCTCTGTTCAGCCAGGCCGGTTGGCTCGTCTTTCAGCACATGGGGACAGCCTGCTCCTGTGCCTTTAAGATTTCATTCTTGAAGAACGTCCAGATTTCCTGGACTCTTTTGCCCTTTAGGACTGCCTCCTGTCAACCAGGCTCCTAAAGAGGCCAAAGTCTGCCCTCGGGAAGTCCAAGGTTGTAGTTCTGCTGACCCCCCCTCCTTTCTTCTCTGAGAAGTGAAAACTATGATTTTGTGATTGCTATGCCCAAGTCAGCCTCCAACAGTCACATCACCCACAAATCTTTCTCTGTTCACAAACAACAGGTCCAGCAGGATGCCTTCCCTAGTTGGCTCACTCACCAATTGTGTCAGGAAGTTATCTTCCACACACACTAGTAACCTCCTGGACACAATGCCTTCCAGCTTCTCTTGTTTGTTGCCCATGTGGCATGCATTGGTATAGATGAACTTTAACTGGGCTAAATTGATCCTTCCATTTTTTGGGGGAAGAAGCCCTAATTCCTACATTACCATTCTTGGGTGCTTTCATGGTTTCTAACACATCAATAACCCTTGTGTCTTTGCTGCCGCATAGATCTCCATCCCCTACCTCCACTGAGACGGCAGGCCGAAGGACCTCGTCCTTCACCATCCCTCAAACATTGCAATGCTGCCTTCAGGCTTCTCTCTAGTGAGCCTGTTTTTATCCCTTTTCCCTTTCAAATCTAGTTTAAAGCTCTATCAATGAGCCCTGCTATCATCTCCTGCGCAAAGATCCTTTCCCCCACTTTGAGATCAGTGTATCCTATGTGATCCCACATAACAAGTCACTGCTTTTGAAACAAAACCTTTAAAAGCGAAACAGAGAAAATTGAGTAAAAAACCCCAACCTTACAACTATCCATAAAACTTTCACCAGTTAATTATTTCCTCAAAATGGCTAAATACATTGTTCATTGGAAGAAAACGGATTTCCAGATAATGATTCTAACTGCTTTATTAGTAGGAAAACTGAAGTGCAACACTTTCATTGTGAATGATGAGATCACCCAAAAGCATGACTGTCCTGAAGGAGCTATCAAAGGGCCAGGAGATGATACACAATGTTGACCTGAGTTGATGTGATCCTGTGATAACGGTACCAAAGAATAATCACTGCTTTTGTGTGAACTCTGTTTTATGTCAACATTATTGAAAGTATTTGTGGCAAGGTTAGATAAGGGAACTCGGGAGATTAAATGAAGATCTATGAGCAACAGCCTGAAACACCACAGATAAAGCAGAAAAGAAACTCTTTGATTATTTAAAAATATGTGATACTGCCAATAAGTCTTTAAAACTGGTAAATTAATAATTTTAAGTAGTTATTCTGATTCTGTCTTGCAAGTCAGAAATCAGACTTTAATTTGAAACAATTATTTTAAAAAGGTTGTCAAGAATTAGCTATTAATTGTATTTTTAAAGTTTTTTTCAGCTTGTAACTAGCTACAAGCTATTAAAAACAGTAAAAAGTGAGAATCACATAAATTAAAACAAAGTAACAAAAAAACCCCAATACTTTTGTGACAAAACGAGGACCTCATAGAAGATCAAGTTTATCACTAGAATGAACACCTGAAGCAGTATTATCTATATTAACTGCATGAAAGATAAAAAAATGCATGAAAGAAAAAAAGTTTTCCAACACACAAAAATCAGATCCCACAAGAGCAAAAATACATAAATTCTAACAGAACCCAAGTGAACCAGCTAAATGAGTTACATGTTGGCACATGATACAATCAGAGATGCTGAGGAAAATATTTTGGAAAGAGAGATGATCTTAGAGATGGAGATACACCAGGCAAAAGAAGGTCTATTGGATTAGGTCTCAGCACTGGACATTTTACTGCACACACTAACAGCTTTGGAATGACTTTTCAGTAATTAGAGAAGAAATCTAGGCATTTCATGAACAGACCAATGGAATTATTTGCCTGGTGTGTATCACTAAGCTAAGGCAAGACACTAAGACAGAAATTAGAGTAATGAACATGAAGCAAAAGCCTACACTGAAAAGATAAAAAAAGTATTATTTGGTTCAAAGTATCAAGGGACTTGTGTTATGTGATTGTAATTTTTACACATAAATTTAGCATAGCTCTTTGGGACACTGGAATTCTGATGATGAGTACATCCCTATCTTATAAAATTTTGTTGAGAATAATCTTTTTAGACCAATCCTGACTGAGCAAGGATTACTGTCAGCATGAGGACACTGAAGGGATGCTCCGTGTTACTACTCTTGCTCATTCAGAAGAGTACTCTAGGATACAAATCCTGCTAGTTGGGCTATAAAGTTCTGCATTGTAATGGTTGCGTGGTACAGTGTTAGAATAAAGATTTCACTGGTAAAGCACCATTTATCTACCTGTGAATTATGCATTATTTCACTTTTCATGAAAACATGTCAGCTTAATATTTGGGAGCTGAAGCCATGCTTGAAAAATATTGTTACCATCGTAGACATCCAAATTTTTTATGTCACTGTGTATAGTCAAAGACTATTTTTAAAATGACAAAAGAAAAATAGTTGTAATTAGCATTTTGGATATCCACTTTATGCGGTTTTTGGACTCTAGATTATGACTCTGTTCATCACAGTTGATAAGGGCCATTAATACTAACAGACAGTACCAGCACTTTTCAGGCCAAACACCCACTCTGCCACTTTTCATAAGGCTGTAGGAAGGGTAATTTGTTTGGAAAGAAAGGTGTCATATCAAAAAGCTCAGTGGATGCCCTGGATCTCTGAATCCAGTATACCACTAAAGTATCTATCACAGCTATCTATCTTTTTGGGCAATGCCAGATTGCCAAATCTGCCAATTCAATAAACAGCTGGACAACTGCCAGTATGGAAGGTAATTACTGAAGGTAAAGGTACAGTTAGATGTCAACAACAGAAAACAGCAAAATAGAGATCATGTGTACAGCATGGATACCTATAGCCTGTTCAACTTCAGATAAAATGGACTACAGGGCATAGTGAAAAGTTTTTAAAATTCGTGCCAACTCACACAGCAATTTCTGCTTCACTAGAAAGAGAAGTCTGCTTTCTCACACCAGTAAGCCAGAATACAGTCAGTCATATCTGTCAATTTTAAGCAGTGGCAAACACTGTTAAGGCAAACAGTAGCCAGACTGCTTTACTTATAGCTATGGTTTCAGGCTGTAGGTAGAACCACAGATGCTATGGCTGGAATGAGCACCCGTAAAATTTGTAAAGCTGCCCAAAAGTTCCAAGTCTATGACTGCATACTAACAATATTTAGTTCTGAGATATTGTTGGAAAACACAATTTATTTATAAAGTTCTCAATTATCTATTTTAGCAGCATTTTTATCATTTTACTTCTACTTCCAGGGAGTAAGAAAACCCTAGCTTGTTCAGGTATATATCAGCTCTCTTTTTCTTTTAGAATTTCCCAGAATTCCTTTAACTGTTACTCAGTCAGCCTTTTCACTACTGATCTGTGACACTAGCATGCATCTCAGCATTCCTCCCTGGAAATAAGCACAATTCAAAGCAATTTCATACAATTGCTGAATTCATCGATATTACCCACTTTTTTCTCAGACAGGCTGTGTAAGTGAATCTCCTCTTTTCCCATATCACTCTTTCAGATGGCACCCTGCAGCATGCTGTACATCATGCAACAAGACTGTGGCTGTACAGACCTGCTTAAGTACGGGTTTCCAGTTTGACATTAATAAAACCCTTGCTTATCCTAAAGAGGCTTGTAGCAGAAAACCAGCAAAGATCTCCCAGTATATCTAAGTGTGATACAGATACCAGAATTTCCCATTTATGTGCAAGTTCGTGGGTGTGAAAAATGGATATTTTTAAAATCCTTTCCAGTCTTATTAGTGCTTTTACCTAGTATTAAGGGTGGTCTTGTTCTGTTTTTCTAGAAACTAGCATGAAATTACATTTATTCCAGGCAAAATACTACAGTACTTTGCTCTAAAATAACCCACCTTTACCTGAAACAAATTATGTTAGTATTACAGGATTGGTTAGAAATGTACAAAATCCTCCCCACTCGCATTTCATTATGTTGACATCTTCCATATGATTTGCTCATACTTCAATTCTGAAACAAAGACATACCTCATTTGCTGGAAACTAACTGTATAATTAAGTCAATATAAAAGTTATTAACGTGATGCCAGTATTATTTTGACTTGTATTATTTCACAAAAGCAACACAATTTCTTTGTCCATAAAAATAAATCGTGCCATATTTTGACTTATGGCCAGCCCTGTTCTGTTCCTGGAATCTGAAAGAGCTAACAATTTTGGATGGGAATCCAAAGAATAAAATCAAGGCTAATTACCTTGTCAGTAACACTAATATTACCCAAATTCTATTTTTTTTTAATTGAGGAGCAGAAAGCAGTTGAGTCGATTTTCTATGGAAATTTAGGGGTTGTTTAAATATTGAAGAACACAGTTTAAAGGTTGAATGTTCCATGCTGTTGAATAGCTGGCAAAAAAGAATTATTTTTTTCTTTTAATCTGTCAATTTCGACATGTTCTTTGTTTGGGACAGAAGAGAATCAATCCTCATCACTGATAGCTGCTTTCTGTACCACTCAATTGGGACATCTCTCTGTGACCTGTTGGGTTCATTCTGTCTCCCCCCAACAGCTGGAGGCTTGACTTCCCCAGCCATACACACATATACTTTCTAGAGGGCACTTGTATGTACTGTCTTAAACAAGTAAGTTGGAAAGTTGCCTCAGATGTCCTTTCAGACACACTGGAAAGAAATAAGATTAACCTTTGTTCTCCATTTTCACTTCTTCAAGGCTATATACAAAGTAAACTCCTTCCCACTCATTGGGACCATTATCCTAGATGTTATATTTGACTGCTCTGTATCCTTGGTCTAGCACATAGATACTATTTAGAAAGTCTGCTGCTGCTACTTCTTAAGTTTCTACTGAATGCATCCCCTTTACAGCTTCCATAGCCAAACCTTTTCTGGGCTCCTATACATGCACTTTATACTTCTTCATCTTACAAATGGCTGTTCCTAAATTCTACTCTGCTGTGCAGTGTTTTGATCCTATTATCCCCTGACAAATTTTTCCAAAAGTTTCTGGTACAATATCACATCAAACTTCAGCTTTTAATTAATACTTTCAAAACCCACTCTCCAAATTATTCTCCATTCCCAAAATTCATCCTGCCTCTCATGTTTCATTTATTCCACTGATGTTCTGAAGATTCTACACAATAGCAATAAAAACAACAATGAAAAAAATTCCTACATAAAGCATAGGACCCTAGTTCTGTTTTTCAAGCACCCTATGCTGTTGACATTTAAAGTCTTTTTTGGAGACTGACTACTACAATGATGTGAATTTTTCTAGTAAGCCAGGCAGATGTGTAAACATGAAGTTCATATGTATTTCATTTCATTTCTCCCCTGCCTACTTGTTTACCTTTAGATAATTAATTCCTTTGAGTGTGACTCTCTCCTGGCATAGCCTTGAAATGAATGGCAACAGGCAGCTTAGTAAAGGACACTGCTGCTAGTAAGACTGAGCTACACCTCACCCTAAGCGGCGCTATAGTAGCTATGAGCTTTCCTCATCTGAAGGTAAAGTTTACATTGTTACATTTGGTATTCCAAGGATAGCATTCACTGGGAAAAGACAATGTAGTTGGTAATGTTGCTAGGTGCTGGCTTCAAAAGCTCAGTTTGAGCCTTTATTCTTTATTTTCTAATCATACTAATTTTCCTCATGAAGGCAGGCACAGAGGCCAACTGATGTTAAGAACAGCAATGTTCAGCATATTGACCCACCTTGCTGACTTAAGAGCTATTATGGAGTTTAATGCTGCATACAGGCCAGCTTATATAGCATACTTTTAAATTAATCAGGGTTTTAGAAAGATTGATGTATTTATTGACTATTGGAGCTTGCAATTTTGGTAAAATTCTATTTGATCTTGGTATTATTGTTAAAACATAAATTAATCAGGGTTTTAGAAAGATTGATGTATTTATTGACTATTGGAGCTTGCAATTTTGGTAAAATTTTATTTGATCTTGGTATTATTGTTAAAACATTGAGCATAAGAATTATTTGATCTCTATATGACTGTACCTCTAAAACAAATTAACTCTATTAAAGCACTACTATGATTATTAATAATGTTATTTTTCAGTAATAGTGCTATTTAAGCTTCATTTAAAATTATGCCTTAGGAGTTCAAGGGGAGCAGCAAAGCCAATAAAGGATCACATTAAGGCTCTTGTTTCAATGTGTGAGAAGTGTCATTTAAATTTTTCAAGCCAAGTCTTGGCATTAGCTTGGGGGAACTTGGCTCTGCTCAAAGGAACAGCCATCTGTCAATGTCAAGAACAATCCTAAAGAGTAAAAACAGTGAACACAGAAGGCTGCACTGAACTTCTGAGTTAGAAACAAACAGTGAGCAAAGATTAATATTTATCTGAGTTTTCCATTTGTTTCCCCCATTGCAGACATATTAACATGTATGCCATGACTTCATGTTGCTATGTACTTTAGCAATGGAACAGAATAGTAACAGGGAAAAAAAAAAAAAAAAAAGGAAATCCAACTACATTTTAAATTGAACTCATGTCTCTGTAGAGAAATTAAAGTATATATTTTTTGGTATAAATCTTGGAAAATCTCAGCTGCACAACTCACAGTCAGGCTGTATGTTAACTGTTCAGCAGATTTTGTCAGTTCCATATGAAATATTTCCTCATTTTCTAATTTTGAAGTTTAAAGTACAATTTTGGTGACAGCATTACAGCTTTGACTGTGGGAGGAAAGCAGGACTAAGAAGATGTCAGTAAATTTTAGACAAGAAGAAGTAAGTTCTTGTACATTCATCTATGATACGGATGTTTTTGAAAAGTATATGATCTAGAGGACAAAGATCTTTTTTCCAGAGGGCACTGGGAACAGAGTGTAACTGTCTGAGCATCCCCACATAGCCCCAGCAACCCCAATTTGAATGACTGCTTCAAATAAGAAAGCAGATAGTCATTTCTCCACAGTCCACTCCCTGTTGCTACTAGTGTCAAATGATGGAAGTTTTTTACTGCAGTTCCGTGGTATATAAAAACTTTATTGCCAAACACATCTTCTTGTAAAATTAACCCTGTTACTGAAGGTTAGTTGCTTCTGTTGCTTAAAAAAATAACGATTATACTACTTTGTGCTTTTGAAGCAACTAAGTTATGGGAGTTATCTTCTAGTTTTTGTGAGGCTGTTCCAAAATATTTTCAAATATTTTAAACGATCACCACTATAAAAAAAAATCCAAATCATGTTACATTATCCTTTATCCTTTAAAAGTGAAAAAAAGGAGTGGAATAAATAGTAATGTGATAGTGACAATTTGTACCCCATCTTCATAAAATGGGAGCTCCCAAGCAGAATTCTATGAAACGCTACTTGCCCACAGAGTACTTGCAGCTAGTTCTTGGAAGGCTGGCTAGCCATACACTGCTGGCTTTAGACCTTGTTTCCAGCTGTTACATCACATGAAAGACAACTAAAAATACATTAAATACTTCTCCATACAAGCAACTTAAAAACTGCTGCAATAATGTTATGCCCTGAAAGTAGTTGTGTGCAAAGTCATGAAGAGAAGCAAGAAAAAAAAAAAAGATTACAATCTCTCTGTTAAAGTGTGGTCTGTGATACGGCAAGAGAAAACCTTGACAAGGTTCAATGTCAGTATTTCAGCCTGTTTTGGATATTCAAACCTGCATCAGATCTTCAACCTACAACACAGTCACAGATCTAACCACTATTTGCTGTTACAGTTTGGCCCATGCTTATATACCTCACTGAAATCAAAATCCAATGCCAAGGAAATAATGTACTGACAGCTACATCAAGTGTTCAGAACGGACAATAATAGAAGCTTCCCAGATATTAAATGGTCTATGTGGAAATTTAACAGGCTAAAGGTGCTTCCTTATAAGGCTGGAGGGTGTAACTTATTAGAAAGACAAAATTTGCAAACACAAATTAATGAAATGTGCAAACCGTGACGTTGGAGTGAGCTTCAGTTTCTGGAGCTGCTTGCCTGCCTACTGACAACAGTAAAGTCATACCAAACTTTCATGATACTGAAGATTCATCTCATGCTTTCTTCATTCCTGGTTTTCATTTATACTGTGGTCTCAGTGTGGCTACCTGTTTTGGGAAGTTTGGGTTATTTGTTTGGGGGTTTTTTCGTAGCCTTATTGTTCCCTCAGCTGGAGACTCCTACACTTCTGACAAAAGCAATTCTTACAAAGAATTTGACTTGAAAAACATATTACGCCTTGGGCCACTAGTATCAAGAATGCCTCACCTTAGACCAGTCACCCATTCTCCAGACATAGCATTTGGAATAGTCTTCACAGTCCTCTGCTTCTTTAGGTCTTGTGGACAAAACACATTTCTTGCGGGGATTGGTGCACCTCACAGTCCGATGCCGTACTCCCTTACCACACTTTACAGAACACTGTTGGAAAAAGATGTTTTTCAGATTTCTACAAAAGTCATAGTTACCACATTTTATTCCCTTCTAATGACCTCTGCCAGGCTAACATTAATATTTCAAGACTTCAGTGATTTCCTGACTTCCAATCTTCAATTGCATAGACACTGGATTTGCTAGAAACTAACAAATGAACAAAAATTCATTATGGGGCAGAAAGATAATAGTTGCATTTTCAGCTAAAAACATGTCATTAGATGAAAAATTATTTGCTTGAGGAAAACCTAGGCTTTTGGATAAGAAAACATCTGAAAAGTTATAATGAACTGAATGCAAAATATTATACTGAAAACATTAGGCAATCTTTGTTCTACAAATGAAAGGAAGTGTAATGAAAGAAAATCTACATAATATTCACAAGAATAAGATATGAAGCAACTTCAGAAAAATTCTGCTAGTGTCTAAGAGACCTTTTTTGGGAGGGAAAAAAGTTAAACTGGAAAAGTAAATATTCTAAAACTATGCAAGAATCCAGACTGAACTTGAAAATTCAAAGTCACTGCATACATAGCATGTGAAAACTCTCTTCGAGTTGCACAGAAGATCATAATCTATGCTTTTTCCACCATTCCCACTTACTCTGCCAAAAATTATGCCATTTCCTTCTCAAAACATTATCACTGCTTTTGATCATCCCATTGCTTGCAGATCAAAACTCTCCTTTGCCAAGCTGATTATAACTGCAGAAAGCAGTAATGGCCAGCTTCCAATATAATGGTGATAGTAGGAATGGCCATGGGAAACACCTCACTGTTCAAAATATATTTATTGCTTCCAACAGAAACATGCTCACTTACTTCTCCTCTCTTAAATAAAACAAACCAACTAAACAATCTGGGTTTCTTTCTCACACCTCTGAAAGTGAATACCATTCTTCTCGCAAACAGCCCTTGCATTATAGACATCTGTGTACCAAACCAGGAGCTGTTGCTGTGTACTTCTCTTATCTCTACCTTAGCATCTGCTTTTTGTCTTTGGAAACACTCCCTGTGCCTTTTTTCTTTCTTGTTTGGGGATTAAGGGATGCTGGTGAGTAGGGGACCTCAAAGAAGGGACTGCATCCACATTCAGAAGCTGCTGTTTGTAGTTTGAACCTGAAGGGATGCATAGCTCAGCTTCTGGTATGGGAGGCAATCAGAATTGCCTTTGCTCTTCCAATGGAAAGAGAAGCTCCAAATAACCCATTCAGCTTGCCCAGATGGAAGTGATAGCACCACCCTTGTTTCTCCACAGTCAATTACTTTTAGAAGTCATACAGCTTTTTAGAAGAGGAAGAAAGCCAAATGAAGATGCACATTAAAAGATCTTAAATTAAGCTTTTTGAATAACAATTACATCCTAAAGCAATGCTTCAGGATGCAATGTATGCAAAATTGTGTCATTTTGCAGGCCCTTTTGCCCACTGTTGTGCTGTTCGAACAAAAAAAGGAGGAAGAGGACAATTAACGACAAGGGGCTTCCTCCTAAATCTGATGTCCCCACCCAGAACCGCTTCGCGGTTCTGCAGGAGGCTAATGAGAAAGCACCCACCACACCTAATGAGCACCCTGCTGATGCACCAGTAAACAGGATCGCTACTGGTGCCTCCAGGAAGAAGCGGAGGGTCATAGTAGTAGGGGACTCTACTTTGAAAGGCACAGAGGCACCCATCTGCCGGCCTGATCCAGTCTCGAGGGAGGTGTGTTGCCTGCCGGGGGCTCGGATCAGGGATGTTGCTGAGAGGCTGCCTGCTCTAGTAAGTCCTGCTGACTATTACCCCCTTCTAGTGGTCCATGTGGGTGCTAGAGATATAGACAGCAGTTGCCTGGAGGACATTAAGAAGGACTACAGAGCCCTGGGAGAGGTGGTTAGGGGCTCTGGAGCTCAGATAGTTTTTTCATCGATTCTCCAGGGCAAAGGGGAGGACCTTAAAAAAGCTAGGCGTGTCTGGCAGGTTAATAAATGGTTAGAAAGCTGGTGCCATAGTCAGGGGTTTGGCTATTTAGAACATGGGGCTCCATTCGGGAGGCCAGATCTACTGGAGGCTGGTGGAGCTGGTCTGACAAAGAAGGGGAAGAGCTGTTTTGGTAGGAGGCTTGCCAGGCTGGTCAGGAAAGCTTTAAACTAGATGTGTTGGGGGAGGGGAGCATTGATCCATCCCAACATTCCTGGTCAGTTGCCAGCACCTGTAATAAGTGCTTGGAGCAATGTAGAGATGTTCCAGCTGCCCCAGCCATTGAGTCGGCTTCATTTGGAGCTCAGCTAAGGTGCCTCTATACAAACGCCCGTAGTATGGGGAACAAGCAAGAGGAATTAGAGATGTGTGCAAGGCTACGGGAATATGATGTCATTGGTATCACAGAAACATGGTGGGATGGCTCCTATGACTGGAATGTTGGAATGGAAGGTTACAGGCTGTTTAGAAAAGACAGGCCAGGCAGACGGGGAGGGGGCGTTGCTATCTATGTCAGTGATAGGCTAGAGAGTATGGAACTCTGTCTGGGGACGGGTGATGAGGTAACAGAGTGTTTGTGGGTCAGGATCAAAGGGAAAACAGCAACAGGGGACATTACGGTGGGGATCTGTTACAGGCCGCCTGATCAAGAGGACTCTGTGGATGAAGCGCTCTACAGACAGATAGGAGCAGCCTCACGCTCGCACGCCCTGGTCCTCATGGGGGACTTCAACCATCCTGACATCTGTTGGAGGGACGGTACGGCCCGGCACAAGCAATCCAGGAGGTTCCTCGATTGTGTGGAAGACAACTTCCTCTTTCAAGCAGTAGAGGAGCCGACGAGGAGAGGTGCCATGCTGGACCTTGTGCTCACCAACAGGGAGGGACTGGTTGGAAATGTAACGCTCCAGGGCAGCCTTGGCTCTAGTGATCACGAGATGGTTGAGTTTGAGATCCTCAGGACGGTGAGAAGAGCGTGCAGCAAGCTCACTGCCCTGGACTTCAAGAAAGCAGACTTTGGCCTCTTCAGGAACCTCCTTAGTAAGGTTTCATGGGATACAGTCCTAGAGGGCAGGGGGGCCCAAGACTGCTGGTTGGTATTCAAGGATCACCTGCTACGTGCTCAAGAGTGTTGCATCCCGACTAGAAGAAAGTGCAGCAGGAGGGCCAGGAGACCTCCATGGATGGACAAGGAGCTGCTGAGGAAACTTAGAGGGAAAAAAGAAGCTTATAGAAGGTGGAAGCGAGGACAGGCGGCCTGGGAAGAATACAGGAACATTGCCCGAGAAGCTAGGGACCAGGTTAGGAAAGCTAAGGCCCAGCTAGAATTAAGTTTGGCAAGGGATGTAAAAGATAACAGGAAAGGATTCTATAGATATGTAGCAAATAAAAGACAGGCTAGGGACAATGTAGGCCCTCTCCAGAAGCTATCAGGAGAACTGGCTACCATGGATTTGGAGAAGGCTGAGGTTCTTAATGACTTCTTTGCCTCAGTCTTCACCAGCAAATGCTCTGACCACACAACCCAAGTCTTGGAAAGCAAATGCAGGGACTGTGAGAACGAAGACCTTAGGCCCACTGTAGGAGAGGATCAGGTTCGAGACCATCTTAAGAACCTGAACGTGCACAAGTCCATGGGACCTGAAGAAATCCATCCACGGGTCCTGAAGGAGCTGGCGAATGAAGTTGCTAAGCCACTGTCCATCATATTCGAAAAATCCTGGCAGTCAGGTGAAGTTCCCGATGACTGGAAGAAGGGTAATATAACCCCCATTTTCAAGAAGGGGAAGGTGGAAGACCCGGGGAACTACAGACCAGTCAGCCTCACCTCTGTGTCTGGCAAAATCTTGGAACAGTTTCTCCTGGAAGACATGCTAAGGCACATGAAAAACAACGAGGTGGTTGGTGACAGCCAACATGGCTTCACTAAGGGGAAATCCTGCCTGACCAATTTGGTGGCCTTCTATGATGGAGCCACGGAACTGATGGACAGCGGCAGAGCAGTTGATGTCATCTACCTGGACTTGTGCAAAGCATTCGACACTGTCCCACATGACATCCTTGTCTCTAAATTGGAGAGACATCAATTTGATAGATGGACCACTCGGTGGATAAAAAACTGGCTCGATGGCCGCACGCAAAGAGTTGTGGTAAATGGCTCGATGTCCAGTTGGAAACCTGTAACGAGTGGTGTCCCTCAGGGATCAGTGTTGGGACCGGTCCTGTTCAACATCTTTGTCGGTGACATGGACAGTGGGATTGAGTGCGCCCTCAGCAAGCTTGCCGACGACACCAAGCTGTGTGGTTCGGTTGATACGCTGGAGGGAAGGGATGCCATCCAGAGGGACTTTGACACGCTTGTGAGGTGGGCCGATGCCAACCTTATGAAGTTTAACCAAGGCAAGTGCAAGGTCCTACATCTGGGTCAGGGCAACCCCAGGCACTGCTACAGGCTGGGCAGAGAAGAGATTCAGAGCAGCCCTGCAGAAAAGGACTTGGGGGTGTTGGTTGACGAGAAGCTTAACATGAGCCGGCAGTGTGCGCTTGCAGCCCAGAAAGCCAACCGTATCCTGGGCTGCATCAAAAGAAGCGTGGCCAGCAGGTCGAAGGAGGTGATCCTGCCCCTCTACTCCGCTCTTGTGAGACCCCACTTGGAGTACTGCGTACAGTTCTGGTGTCCTCAACATAAAAAGGACATGGAGCTGTTGGAGCGAGTCCAGAGGAGGGCCACGAGGATGATAAGAGGGCTGGAGCACCTCCCATATGAAGACAGGCTGAGAAAGTTGGGGCTGTTCAGCCTGGAGAAGAGAAGGCTGCGTGGTGACCTCATAGCAGCCTTCCAGTATCTGAAGGGGGTCTACAAGGATGCTGGGGAGGGACTCTTCCTTAGGGACTGTAGTGGTAGGACAAGGGGTAATGGGTTCAAACTTAAACAGAGGAAGTTTAGATTAGATATAAGGAAGAAGTTCTTTACAGTGAGGGTGGTGAAGCACTGGAATGGGTTGCCCAGGGAGGTTGTGGATGCTCCATCCCTGGCGGTGTTCAAGGCCAGGTTGGACAGAGCCTTGAGCCACATGGTTTAGGGCAAGGTGTCCCTGCCCATGGCAGGGGGGTTGGAACTAGATGATCTTAAGGTCCTTTCCAACCCTTACGATTCTATGATTCTATGATTCTATTCTTGGAAAAAGAGGCACAAACAGAGAGGAAGGCTCCCCCCATAGCCTCTCTGAAGCGAAATGGCAGCAATCATCTGCTGATCAACATCCCTTGGTACAAAAGTATGTCAAGAGACGTTTGCACTCTGAACCTAAGGTCTGGTAGCTGATAAGTGATGGCCTTAATTCCTTTTACCCCTAGTTACCCACTAATACAATCAGGACATTATTATATGTGCTTGAAAACTGGCCAAAAGAAACTATTCCAGGACATTAACTAGGTAAAATGTAGTAGTTCTACACGGCTGGGTTTCCTAGTCCCTAATCCCTTTGCCAAATCACTGCATGAGGACCATGAAAATCATCAGGCTGACCTGTGTCACTTGTCACTGAAAAAATCATATTCCCAAAATATAGTAAGCCATAAATAATCCCTGTAGACTATTTGTATAAACAAATGCAGCACCTCAGACCAGACTCCTGCCTCCCACACAGTCATGCAGTCCTGGCCTTCACAGCGCTGTGCAGAAGCGGGCTTCGGTCCAAGGCAATCCCTCTCCCTAGCTCTGATCAGCGTCCCATTTCTGAGCTGCTGTGTGCAGGCTACTTGTCTGTTCTGGGTCCCTTTCCCACAGGTCCTTGAACACAGAGTCCATTCTGTCATCATCCATCTGCAAAGAAATACAGACAATGCAGTAACAAGATATCAGGAAAGTACCATAACATACATTTTAAAGATGACAGATCACTGATCAGCCTGACTGTTATATGCCATGCATGTAAAGTCCAGCATTCTTTGAAAATACTCAGTCGCAAGACAGAATCAATCCTGTGTGAAAGGCTCATTGCTCTGAAGGAAGTATAAAAGCTCAGATTTCTTCATGTTCTTCAAGGTCAGGCCCAACTCAGATTGTGTGATTTAAATCACAGCAGCAAAGAAGGCTGATGCCACTTGGCAGAGCCCACATACCTGGAGAACAATCGTTCCAGAATATAATTTTTCCCAAATGTTCTGAATCTGCAGACTATGGCCATGTGCCCTTGAAAATCAAACAGCTCTGCCACTGATGAAGTACACAAGTGTATCCCACAAGACTTCGATTGCAAGAGAGAGTTTTTTAGGAAACTGAGATTTCACTAATCTGATCTAACCTTCTGTCACACATTCGTTGTAAGAAAATAAAACATTTAACTAAGGTTTTTTTATTATCAGTCCAGAGACATAATTTACAAATCACAGCCTGTCAAGATAATGCAACGGAGTTTAAGATACTTCTTCAAGTGCAAATAACAAACAACTAGTTATGCAAACATAGGCTTTAGGTACATTTCTGCTCAAAGCTAACAATATTTTGTTTTGTACTAATCACTAACACTGTATCAAAACTGGATATATTTTAAGGATCATGGTATCTTTTTACATTTCTCAGCAAAGCAATTAGCAACATTTAAATGTTTCATTTAATAAGCTGGAAAGAGTACAGAACACTGAAAATTTATAGCTGACAATGCCTCAGAAAAAAATCTAGACTATTGCATTTCTATCCATTAAGTGCACAGTGATGTTAACAAAATAAAATAAAATAAAATAAAATAAAATAAAATAAAATAAAATAAAATAAAATAAAATAAAATATCTGCTCAAGTATGTATATAATGAAATACAAATAATCCCTCCAAAGTGTAATGCCCAAGTCTGAGGAAGTCCAAACCTCAGTGGTTTGGTCTTACTTAAAATGTATCATACCTTGCATTTTAGCAATTTCAGTATTTCATCTTTTCCAAGAAAGGTGTCTTATGGTTCATTTTCCATAACTTCTTCAACAATATTTGCATTTTATTTAGTTTGCACTGTTTTCTTTAAAAATGCCATGTACAACTCCTCCAGATGACTGCAGCAGACCTATCCCAGTGCTTATTCCTGGGGATGCTAGCCAACTATTGCTAGCTGACCTCCCCCACCTTGAAAGGTGGCAGATACTTTAACAAAGACCACACAATTCTTGGAGACTTCCTTAGTCATAATTCTTATCTGCCATATGGAAACAGGAAGGCAAACAGGATGGGTCACTGTTACAGCCTGGCCCGTCAGTGCATGAAGCAGGCTGTCAGCTTTGCTGGCAGGGAGATCAAATGGGGTGGGCTTTGCAGGGCAACGGCTACATGCTGCAGCTGCCTCCTGGGGGTAAAGTCAGAGAAACAAAGCTCCTTCTGCTTCTTCCACTAATCCACCATCAGAGTCTAGTTCTACCTATTGATTCACATACAGAAAGGTGCAGGGGGAGGGAGGAGAAAAGCGAGGGGAAGGTGCTCTAGACTTCAAGTCGCATCAGTGATGAAAACCTGATTAACAGTTACGTATTTATTTATTTACTACTTGTGCACCAAAAGCTTACTGAGAGCTTTTAAAGGACAGAAGCCTTGCTTGAACAAAACCCTAAAACATATTATTAATTAAAAGCATGGGATTAAATCCATCTTTATATAAACAGCATTTAAATTTCAACTTCATAGTACATATCAGTGTGTGAGAACATTTCCTCAGGAAAGTAATGAGTTGCTTTATTGAATAAGAATTTATGTAGGCATGGTGCTTAAGGGATCTCTTCCATTAAAACTCAGGGGAAACAGCAGCCAGTGTTTCTGTTTTCCCTGCAGTTTGCATTATAGCCTTTTGGATGTATGTATATACATATTCATTGCCAGAGGCAGTCATGTCTCTTAGCTCCTAAGATTTTTACATCTAGATATTACAGTTTAATTTAACCAAAACAATATTACCTGGTCTGGCATGGCTGTTCATTACACTTGTGGATTTGTGGTTCAGGTTTTGTTAAATATTTGCACTTCTTGTTGTCCACAAGGCTGATATTCTTGTTCATAATCTTTGTGCAAGAGACTGTTGTCTTTCTTTCACCTAGTTTAAAATAAAGCACGCATGTGGGGAAACCAGGAATATGCAACTTCATTAAAAAAGGAAGGACAAAGGTATCTTTATCAGTTACAGCTATTTTACGTGCAGTTTGGCTAAAAGAATTGTAAAACCTGTACAAGAAAATGAAAGCTAGTAGGGAGCCTAAGAGATGTATTAAAGTTTGTAGGGAACAATGTGATTCTCTAATCCAGTCTTTGCACACTACAGTAAACAGAGTTTTGCTACTTTATTCATGTAACTAGTCATAGGCCGAACCCTTAGTCTTACTGGAATAATTGTTTCTTTCTTAATCACTGAGACCCCAGCATTGAGAAAATCTTGCAGAAAAAATACATAGAAAAGTATGGCATCTAATTAAGATATAAAATGGGGAAATGAATGGCAGGTCCTGCTGCTCCGTCTTGCTGAGCTTAGTAGTTCTGCCTGGTTTAGCAGCACACTGGTAGGCTGGCTGGCATCCAGCTGAAGGGAATCAGCACATGCAGCCTTCAGTAAAGAGTCTGCACTATTCCCCATGAACCAAAGAGGCCACACAACTGACCTGATGTGTAGGGTAATCATTTAGGAAGTTGGGTGCTGCCTGCAGGGACCTAGAGCATGTTCTGTACAGAAACCTTGCCCTGATGCATGGGTTGGAGCCCAGTGTCACTTGAAGCTGGAAGTGTCATAAAGCAGAATTTAATGTAAGCAGTACTACTACCACAAGCAATAACTTGCAATCAGACTGGAGCCTAATTTTTAGAAAATTAGCAATCCTTGTATTAAAGACTTCAATTAGTAGAAAATACATTCATAACCATTTGTTCCTTTGGTTTCGTTTTAACACTCTGTTTCTATCTGGAAGTTTACCAACAAACAGGGTGCGTGCAGGAGCAGGGCAGACTCCAGCACGCAATGTTCACCAGCGGTCAGAAATGTGCCTGCGGATGGAGCAGTTAAGTTATAAATGTGCATTATGTGCGTGACCACAGCTGACATTTTACACCGCGCTTGTGTATGTGACAGCACATGCAACTAATCTATCATATACAGCATTTGAAATGTTTGACAATTCTTTCTGCATTTACATCTACATCTGTGTATTCCTATTCTCTCCCACACAAAAAGCTTTTCTGCAACACAGGAGGTTGCAGGCTAGTCACATACATAAACATGTATGAAACCACATGGCTTCATCAGTAGTTTCATCCTGACATACACTTTAAGCACTTAAGCAAAACTAATATTACTTAATAGTATTATTTAATTAGATTCATCAAAATATTGATGTTAAAAATTGAATCACAAATATTTGCATAGGGTACAAGCTGAAGCATTTAGATTTTATTATTGCTTCATATTTAAGCTAAAAACTAAAAGAACAGTTAAAATGCTTTTGTTTAAAGTAAGAAAAATCTCTTGTGTGTTTCAGAATATTTGCAGTAAAAATTCCTCTTATGGAACTTTGCATTAACTCAGCTATTTTAGACATTAACATAAAATGAAGGCCAATTACAACAAAAAAATATGATAAACATTGCAGTAAAACACTTAAATATTTATTTAAGCATTAATGTAGAATAAATTACTGACATACTGCATTTTAAGACTTCTTCAGATGATGGGTAACTTCAGAAATATTTAGGGCAATAATGAGAGATTGTGGTAGCATTAAAATTACTCTAAAAATACTTCAGGAAACTGTAAAAAGCATGAATATTCCAAGTGAATAGGAACGCACTACTAAGAAACAGAGGATGCTACCAGCACCACGTACAAAATACCTTCAGGGAAGAAGCTTTCTTACCAAACCACAAAAAGCATGTTTATGGAAACTACAGTAATCTGTCATGACACCAGGATTGTTCACAGAGTCAAGGGAGCTAGAACACTGTGTTCCTTATGCTGCTGTTATAAGAAAGTAAAGTGTTTCCAGGCCTTCTTATTCAATCACAAGGTGCACAGCAGTGTTCAGAACAGCTGATCACAGCAACCATGACTGTCAAGGTCGTAAGCAGGAACGACAGGAATCAAAAATCAATACAGTATTCACAATGTAAGTGTGACTGGTTGCACAAGGTATGAAGACATCTCTATAGGTTGCACTCTGAAGTGTTTTTTCAGTGCAATTATCTATTTGAATAACCATTTTCTAAACAGCACTTTTAAAGGATTTTGTTACAGCAGTACTATTCATGTTCCAATATTTGTTTTTATAACTGTATTCTGTTCTTCCAAATTCACATTTTTTATGGTTATAAACATAAACATAGGAAAAATATCACATCAGCATACTAATATCTGCTGTTGTAATATTTGTTCCATATGTTTCTGGATCATCTTCAACTCATGTTACTAACTGTACATATTTGATCTGAGACGGGGTTGAGCTTTTCTGTAGTTTGAAATGTCTTTTACAGATCATTTATCTTCAAAAGTTCCAAATATAGAGTGGAATGCATATGAACTTTCTATTCTTGTTCTAGCTCTTGCACTTGTATTTCTTCTTGGAAACTGTGTCCTGAATTTGCTTTGCTGATCTAGATTTTGTTCCTTCACTAGCATCTTTTTCTACTTACTTTATTTAGTTTGAATCTTTTCCTAGGGTTATCATTATTCTTTTAAAATAATCAGGAAGCATGAGACTGAAGTATGTTCACCATTGTATGGAATCCTACAAGCCACAATAAAGATATTACTATGAAGCATACAACACTGGCCATCAGAGCCTTAAGTATTAATATGCAATGTGTTTTAATTGAGAGATGCATGTATACACACGCAGTATACATACATTTACATATGCATATTGTATACACACATGTATACATATTGTGTATATACATGCACATTGTTTCTACATATAAATTTTACATTTTTAATTTCTTATATATACGTGTGTGTTTGTACATATTTTCTTTTATTTTACCTCCTCCACATACAGCATCACAGTCCTCCCAACCAGAATGAGTCCACATGAAAAGAGGCTCTGGTACTTTAGAGCTCTGATTCTCAGGAAGAGGATCCAGTGGGATTGTGTACTCATAGTGTAGACCATAGCTCTGGTCATGGAAGAGCAGCACCTGCAAGATACAGAAAAGGAAAACCTACCTATGTACACAGACACTGTGGAAGACAAACTCTGAATTGTGAGGAGATAATCTTGAAAAATGTGATATAATAACTTAATGCCTTTCAATCTCCTAATGGATTTCATAGAAGAAATTAATAAGAGTATCCAAAGCAAGACAATGGGAAAAATTATTTAACTCAACATAAAGGTCAAAAAACAAACAAGGAAACAAAATTCACTAGATATCTGGAGGACAATTATGTCCTGTGATTTCAGTGCTCTTAAACAGAGGAGACCTTTCTTAGAGGCATCAGATTTAAAACTCTTTTAGATATACCAGTCAACTTCCTGCATTTGAAGGATTCTGAATTGCGAAACACTTCCTCATCATGTCTCCCTCTTTCTGATGGCTATCAACTCTTCATCCTCTACACTGAAATGCATCAAACCCCTACTTTTTCATGGAGAACTTGGTGACTGCAATCCAGAAATGGCAATGCTGTGCCAATAGTGAGCCAGGATGAAAACCATTCGATATTAATTTGAATCTCTCTCCTTAAGCACATCACCTTTTTATGACATTTGTATGAAGGCTGAGACCTTCCATGCTGCCTCAACAATGCAAGGATTATTCTTGTACTTACACACATTTTTTAGGAAGTAGGTTAACAGATCTATATATATAAGCAGGTGTACACATGTATATAAGCATACATAGATCTCATTATCTTCAGGAGACTGAAAAAAAGATTAGTTACCATGCTATATAATAGGAATTGGATAAAAAAACCCAATCCATATTGTCATACCAGTAAATGTAAAGGTGATGTTGTGGGACCTTTGGCTGATATTTTCTCCCAGAGACCTCTCCGAACATAATGGACAGTGGTCCCAGCAATATTGAATGTTCCTGAATGCTCTATCTTCCAGTCACTATTGATTGACTGTTTTCCAGCATCTCGAAGAGCTGCAAAATATTCAAAAAAAAGCCCAACATAAAATGTGTCTCTTTAGTACTGATTTGGACCTCCTTTCACTTACTGTTTGGATAATCTGAAAAGTAGGTGAAATCACCTAACTGTTTGCAAAGATATTTATGGATCCTGCTATACATGAACTACAACTGGAACATGCTTTAGAAACACTTTCTGGAAGGAACGCTTGGCAAAACTGTGTGTGTTCAACATTACTTGAAGTTAACATCAGTGCTTTAATGCCTAAAGAGACTGACAGGCTCCAGCATATTTCATAATTTGATCATGGAATTTATTTAAGGCAAAGGTAACCATTCTCTATTCCCAGGGTGGTCATTTCTATAATGATAAAGTCATGGGAAACAAAATTTTCACAAAACACCATTTAAGATCTGTGGAATTAGGCTAAATCTTCAAAAAAATGATTGTCGTGAATTCTTTCCCCTCTAATAACTACATTAGTTATTTTACATTAGTTACATTACATTAGTGCCTTTTTCTCCACCTTCGAATGTGACAATACTACTGTCATCTACACTTATTTTAAACACTTTCACAACATAATTTGATGCTTTTAACAAACAGAAAGAGCTTGTTCTTTTTGGCTGATCATTCCTCTTGTTGGCTTAATTTATATTCAAAAGCATCATCAAGTCAGGTAAAATCTAATTCATACTTTGAGAACATAGGCTTTTACATTAGTTTTCTATAGTAAAAAAATAGATTCTTCTGTGAAGAACTTGTAATTTTATTTAATTTTACTTTATTTTTTTATGTTCAGATCAGGTCTGAATAGTCATGAGAAGTAGCACATACTTGAAGTCACCTTCTGGACAAGACATTTTATACATTCCTCTTTATTGAAATTGCATGTTTGGCATCAGACCTTTGTAAGAGAACCTCAACAGTTTAAGCCTTGCCCAAAATTTCTTTTTTAAAATTGTAAGTTAATGTGAGTCACTCATATAATCA
Organism: Strigops habroptila; assembly: GCF_004027225.2. Classification (NCBI taxonomy): domain Eukaryota; kingdom Metazoa; phylum Chordata; class Aves; order Psittaciformes; family Psittacidae; genus Strigops; species Strigops habroptila. The sequence goes on along the minus strand of NC_044302.2, from coordinate 54,106,485 downwards.
TCTTCTCTCCTATTCATATTTATACTGTTATGTTTCGTTTCTATGGGAAACAATGGCAACAGGTCTATGGACTGGCAGAAATCCAACTGCATAAGACACCACTTATGTGTACCACTGCAGCACTGTGCTAGAAATGTTAAGACTATAAAATCCATTAATGCTGTAGAACAGCTCTGTACTAAAAATAACTAGTGATTTTACAAGATTTAAAAATTGGTATTTTAGATTTAGCCATTCTGTTATTAATGGCAATTAAGTTCTATTTAGTGTTTAAACTGTAGGGCCAATCCTCTTCCCAAAACAAACGTACTTGAAAGCACCAAGGTCCAGTTGGGTCATGCTGCTCACATGGAGCAGCATTCTCTCTCTGGAGAGCAGCAGACCTTGCAGCATTTTGTCTTGTCTTTAAAAAGAATATGCGTGCCACAGCACAGTAACTTGTGCAGGACACTGGAATTCCAGCCCCAGAATACAAGGAGTGGTGAGTGCAATTTATTTTTAATTACTGCACAAGGGATATACACTCCTATTTTCACAAGGTGCAATAGGCTATACAGCCATAGACATGCAACATTTCACAGTTCAGCTATTGCACCTCCCAGTGCTCAGTGAGGAGCAACAGTGATCCTGGTGATCCACTTGCTAAATCTGTTTCTACTAATTCTTTTATTTTTTTATATGGAAAAATGTGAAATACTACACCACTCTACTAATTTAGAAATTTTTGCGTAAGTTGAAATTGCCACACTTTACAGAGGGGTTAAGAAAAAAGGTATCTGCAGCAAAATAAGAGGGAAGTTGACATCTTTCTGAATTGTGAATTTTACCTTTCGTTCTGTGCAAAATTTAGTCATCCTTTCCATAAAAGTACCAAGAGAATGTAATTTTGACTGACCTTTATTTTTCTCAAGAAAATACAAAAAATATCTGAAATTCAATCATAAATGAGAGTACTTTCACTGGTATCTTTTGTCAATGACCTCATTGTTTCACTTCCATTCACGCTATCATGTGTTCCCTTCAAAGCCATCTTAAAAACCTGAAGTCTTGAGATTTGAGTAACTTTTTGAAAATTTCAATTGAGTTAATGTTGACAGGTCAGTAGTTCCCAGGATCCTCCTTATTACACTTTTTAAAAGGGTGCAACACTCCCTTTTTTCCAGTCACTGGGGCTTTCACCTGACTTTTTAAATATGCTTGAGGGTGGCTTGGCAACTATATCAACCAGTTCCCTCAGAGCCTTGGGATGCATTCATTGAGTCCCATATACTTCTGTATGTTCAGGTTCCTCAGGTGTTCTTGAACCTGACCTATGATAGAAGGAACTTCATTCCATTGGTCCCTGCCTTGAAGTTGAGGGAGCTGAAAAATGTAGGAAGAGTGTTCACCATTAAAACTGAGGCAAAAAACTATTAAGTACCTTGGTCTTCTCCATGTTTGTTGTTATTAGTTCTCCTCATATTTATCAGCGTGTGTGTTTGTGTGTGTGTGTGTGTGTGTACACTTTCTTCAATCTTCCTTTTCTATCATACCTGCAGAAGCCCTAATTATTTGCATTCCTTGCCAAACTCAGCTCCAACTGTGCTCTAGCTTTCCTGGTCCTATCCATACATATCTGAGCAGCATCCCTATATATTTCCCAAGATATATGTCCCTGGTTCCACTGCCTATGCATTTCCTTGCACTTTAGTTTGACCAGAAGGTCCTTACCTTAATCTTCCTTTTCTTATCCTACATTAAGAACTTTTTTGAAAAAACTTTTACACTTGCCAAATATAAATGAAAATTTAGCAACAGAAAAGGCACTATCTTAGCCCACAGGAATCTAGATAATGCTTGAAACAACTTTTTTTATAGCTGTTTTTGCAATAATTTTTTTAAAGTAACTGAATATGAACCAAGTCTTATGTCAACACTACTTTAAACAGACAGCATTATTACTGCTAGTTTAGTCTTAAAAATAAATCTCAAAATTAATATGCATAATCTTTAGGAAATATTCTGAACTTAAATAAACACTCTTGCTACACGTAATTTCTATGGCTGAATACTCTACTGATGAAAGAAGTATCACAGTCTCTCGTGCATTTTCTCATATAACTTCAATAGGGAACAAATACCTAATGTTTGGCTATATCACCGCTCATACCTCCCCACAGGGGAGAACAGACGGGACAGACTGCAACAGATCAATTGATTCACAAAATGCAGTTGCAAGTTACACCTTATCTTTTCTCCCAGGATGTCAGAGATTGTGCTACTGTGGCATATATTGATATACCTCAGATGAAGAAGGTATCTGAGGTGGTCAGGGACAACTCCTCTGAAGATTTGCTTCAATAGCACAATCAGACAATGATGCTGCTGATGTGGGCTGTAGGTTGACTAATCACTTTAGCAACATCATCGCAGCTTCCAGATCATAGTGACTCTGGTTTCTGATCATCAAGTAAATCCAGCGAAGGGTATTTCATTCTGACTCCCCCTGTATTTGACCTGTGCTGTACAACAGGGATCAAATCTTTCCTCAACTTAAATTAGCTACTATTTTGTAAGCCACAGCTCTCAGCGTACACTGGATTAAATTGTGTTTACAGCTATATCTCTAATTATACAATTACTAATTGTATAATGAGCTATATTATTTGAAAAACTATAATGCTAAAATGTGTTTAGAGAAATGAGGTACAGAGAAACGTACAGAGAAAGAGGTACAGAAATGCAGAGAGCAAAGTACTATGCAACACAAAATTAGCATAGAGAACCGTAAGAGAAAACAAATCAGAAACATGAATTAATCTGTATCACATTTTCACAATTTTAATCACAGTATTTCGAAGAATATTGTTCTTAAGAGGAAACATATATGCTTTCTCCCCAAAACTTTCCTCCTATAGAAAAATACTCCCATTTAAAATGTTACTCATTTTCAGTTCAGAGTGTTCTGCTTTCAGAATACACCTCCTAAAAGTGAAGAAAGTTTAAATACCTTCTGCTAGTAAAAAAAGAAAAGAAAGTGCAACAACACAGGTTTTAATTCAAAATACTGTAACACACCTGTTTCTGGTTCCCTATAAAGGCTTAACAAAAAAATATTGCAGTGAAATACTGTCTGATCCTCATTCAGACTGACAGTGAAATTAAGAAAAGTAAAATTGAAGTGACAAGCAATTAAAAGCTAATTAGCAGCTTTCAAAAATAAGCAGCAGGACTGACATTATTTCATAAGTGCAAAAAGCATTATACCATTTTTCCCTTTTTTATGGTAAGGGATGAATCAGTTCGTTACTCATAAAAAAGGAACTGATTTCCCTAAATACAATTCCAACAGTTACTGACTTTTGCATTATTATAAAAAAAAAAATCGAACCAACTAAAAACAATAATACAATAGTATTTCTTTTGTCCACATATGTTAACATGGTAGACACAGAGGGGAAAAAAAAATCCAAAACCAACCAACAAAAAAACCCCAACTTGGAAAATGTAGAAAATAGGCCTATGAAACTTCAGTTATTGATTGGACACTCTTATATATCCATATCTGTGGTCCACTGGGGAGCAATGAAATAATTGAGATCTCTAAATCTCCTGTTATATCTTAACACAACAGATGCAGACCCCATGATAAACCAAGAGTCACCCATTGATAACTTAGGCTGTCATAATTCAGATTGAACATCTTCTGCATTCTCTCCATTGAATGTTCTCAATTGAGAACACTCAGAGAAAAAGTTTCTTTAAATGTAGATCTTACTTATGAGCAGAACTAAGAATAGTGACTAAACTAGGGAGTTCTTCACTTCATTGGTCTGTTTCTCATACTAAGTCTCTCCCAATTTAAACTTAAGGATTGCAGTAACAGCATCAGTTATGATACTTCAGATACTGACTTGCACACTGTTAACAATAATAGTAACAAAGTATAGTCTCCTTCACAACAGGTTCAGAACTCATTAAAGGAGAAAAAAAACTTTTTTCAATGAAAAACAATTTCATGTAAGTGTAAAACTAAAAAAAAACCCAACCCAAAGCCCCAAAAATAAACAAATAAAAAAAACCCCAAAACCAAAACAACCATGACAAAAAACCCCAAACATTCATTCCCCCCAAATTAAAAATTCATTGTGATTAAATTTGTCTATTAAAACAGTCAGACAATTCAGAATAATGCAAAGAAATACTTTTCTGCTTTTTTAATCTGATTTTACAACTTTTGTTTGACTTTGGTGGTTAGCTATATGTTGGTCAGTGCAGGTTTTTTTTGTTGTCTGAGCACAAATCATTCCATGTTTCAGCATAAAACTCTTTTCACTAGTTTTAATATGAAATATTTTCTCTAGTGCTTTCAATATGGAAAATTGAAAATGTTCATGTATGCAGAATTTTTCTTAAATTATCTGATACATTCTTTGAAACATTTCTCTAAACAAAATGACAAGAGACAAAAGTTCAAAATAAAATCTATATGAAGAATGGTGCTATAACCATTACCACTCTTTTACTTCATTATTTCTACAAAATATCTTTGGGCATATATTTCACAGATTTTTTTTCCACTCTTTTTTTTTTTTTTTTTAAATCATAAAAGCATCTTTACCTAACACTCTGCAGTGTTGTCCAAAACAGGAGATGAATACTGAAACAGATGACATATTTACCTAAATAGCTGCGAGCTGGTTTTTCTTCCACAACTTTGATTCTCCTTGCTCCTGCGGGTATCACCAAAGCTTCCACGTAACCTAAGCATGAGACGAGATGTCCCAAGTTAAATAAAGGAGTGTAGAAAAATTAATATTGTATATTTTTTCATTTCTTCTCCCCTAATTATTTTTTTAAATGTAACAAGTTATAATATATATATAGCGCAATAGTTTGAGGGTTCTTCTAAAATACTGAAGCAAGCTATGAAACTGTGCATTATGTGTAGTATATACACCATAATACAAAATTACACGACTATACCAGAGTAAAATGTAACAAGAATTTGTGAGGCTGGTAGGCTGGGGCTGGAGCAGCTGAAGTTGTCTCTGGACATGTAGTTTAGTGCCACCATCACCTCCAGATGACTATAAAGGGATTCCAACTTCACTCAGTGTGTAGAGGCAAATGATATGGCACTAAAACCCAAACACCCTTCCACCGTTTTGGTTTTCTTTTCTTTTCTTTTTTTTTTTTTTTTTTTTTTTGGTTGGTTTTTGTTTGTTTGTTTTATATTTTTGCTCCATCTCCCTCTTCTGGTTTCAACACATTCAAATCCTGGTATGAATGGCTTTAATGTTTAAGTCTCCTTATTATTTATTTGCTTTACATTACAATGGCTTTCTGAAAGTGTTGGACTAAAACATGGTGTTGAGCAGTTTGCTTTAAGAAAAAGGGGTGAAAAGGCAACGCAGATGAAAAACACTGTGAAAGCAGGAACGTTATAAATAAATAAAAACCTATTTTAGCTTGTCCCTTAAGAACTTAAGAAATTGGACACTAAACCAAGTATTTATTCTGTGTAGCTATGTAATGTTCTATATCAAAGTACTGAGCATTTACAACACCTTTCTGAAACATGAAAATTAAATTGCTGCAAAGAAGCATTTTTATCTTCAATTTCTTCAAGTACTAATGCAGCTTTCTAAGTATTGCTGACAGTCCAGCTTCCTAAGAAGGAAAATACACGGAACTCTGAATAAACTTGAAAGTGTGTGGATATTCACATTAGCTACAAAAGAGAGCTGATATATTTTAATTTCTATTAGCAGCCACCTTCTTTATAGTTTTTGATCTTGCAGTTCTCCATGATTTGAGATCCCTGCTCTGCATTACCTTTTGCATAAGAGAGGGGCAGAGATGAATGTCTGAAGACTATGCCTAACACCTATTTCTAAAAAAAGTACTATATTTCAGTCTATAATGCAGTGACGTCCTTGATTTTTAAAGCTATACTGTCTGCTCTAATCTCAGTATTTTTTGATGTGATTTATTTACTGTCTTGAAATTCTGCACATTTTCTACTCAAGAAACTGAAAGTGCAATGGTAAACAAATGCTGAAAACAGTTGGCCAACTGTTTCAAAGAAAAGACTTTTTTTGGAGAGAAAGTATACATGGTGCATGGCCCACATTATTAGGATTTCAATCCTCTACTCTGTCAATAGTACTGTGCCAGTCGATTATGCTCATTCAAAGAACAGATCACAGCAGTATTTGAAAATCCCATGTTTGTTATGCATCAGAAAATCTATTTGATTTTTATGATATGATAAGTATAAAACAATAAATAACGAAAATATGTAAGAACTCTTCACACATTTGGCTTTATGTTCTCCCACTGCCTGACTTGGTTTAATGACTTTACTCGAGGTAACAGATCATAGTTTAGATATTTATTTTGTAGAAAACTAAATGAATCTAAACTATAAGAATTTATGGTATATTTATTTCACAGATTTTTTAAAAATCAGACACTTCTATGAACTAATGTATTGCAATGGAAGACAAATTAGATTATTCCTTAATTTTATAATTGAAACAATTTGCAGTTAATTAAAAATATGCATTCTTACCTTAAATGTCTTGTTATCTTAAAAAAAGTGGATCTGAAGTTCTTGTGAGGATGGCACAATTTTTAAAAGTACAGCTTTTTAAAGTTCCCAATGCTCAAAGTAATCAAACAGCTACTGGTTTCCTGAGTATTTGAGCAGACTTACCTGTTCCTCTGGTATGGTTAAAATCACCTTTAATAACTTTGCACGACTTTCCATTACCATTGCATACACCGCAATGATCTTCACGAGCCAGGGATCCTAATATGCCATCACAGCCAAATTTCTGTGGGAGAAGAAAATAAAGCTATTGAGACACAGGCCATGTTTTCCATAAAGTGGCCTTTAGTAGCAGGCATCTCACCCTTTTGCACGACAGCCTAACCAACATGATCTAGCTATGCGCGGAATGAGGGTTGCACTAGTTCATGTAGAGAGATCCCTTCCATAGTAATTTTTTCTGTGATTTTATGTAGATTGTTGCATTCACTCTTCCTATATGGTTGCCTAGCTCTACAGCTGTTCTCCAAGAGGAAGACAACCATGTTCCCACCGCACCCTGGGCAGCACACACCTCACAGGCCCTCCTGCTCAGCGACTACAACATATGCAACTCTACTGCTTTCTACTCAAAATAGGGGAGGTTCATAGAATCATAAAATAGTTTGGGTTGGAAGGGACCTTCAAAGGCCATCTAGTCCAATCCCCCTGCAATGAGCAGATCAGCTTGCTCAGATCACTAGTTCCACCTGATCAGATTGCCCAGAAACATATGCAGCCTGGCCGTGAATGTGTCCAGGGGTGGTGCATGCCGTATTTTACCACCCTTGTAAAAAATTTCTTCCTCACATCCAGCCTGAATCTCCCCTCCTTTAGTTTAAAACCATTACTCCTCGTTCTATCGCAACAGACCCTGCTGAAAAGTCTCTCCCCATCTTTCTTATAGGCCCCTTTTAAACACTGAAAAGCCACAATAAGGTCTCCCTGGAGGCTTCTCTTCTCCAGGCTGAACAACCCCAACTCTCTCAGCCTGTCTCCATAGCAGAGGCACTCCATGCTTCTGATCATTTTTGTGGCCCTTCTCTGGACCCTCTCCAGCAGGTCCATATATGTCCTATGCTAAGGACTCCAGAGCTGGACCCAGTATCCCAGGTGGGGTCTCACAAGAGCAGAGTAGAGGGGCAGAATCACCTCCCTTGACCTGCTGGCCACACTCCTTTGCATGCAAACCAAGATGTGACTGGCCTTCTAGGCTGCAAGTGCACATTGCTGGGTCACAGTGGTAAAGTGTTGTCTAATGTCAACCTAATGTCTTATTTCGAATAGAATGTAAACATGACTGGAATATGTAATGTAAATTGTATTTATGTTTTGTTAAAAAGCATTCAGTTTAAAACAAATTGAGTTTAATCAAGCACCTCCACATCATTATATTAGACACAGTTCTATCAATAAATGTCAATGGTAGGTTGACAGTAGGAATACAGTTAGTATATGCTGGCCTGATATGAAGTAAAAGCCTTTTAAGTCTAGAGAAGTCATCACAGGGTAATCTTGTGCATTGTAGAAATGCATCTGATGAAACCAATTAAACTTCAAGACTGTTTGATAAAAATAAAAAGCAATAAAGCTTTCAAAATACTGATTACAGCACAAACATTCAAATAGCTGTGTATCCAAAATGGCACATCTATAAGATATACATATCTAACTCTATAGCTTTAGTCCCCAAAATTCTTCTTGAGAGGTTGTCTAAGAGGATGTGATAAAAGGTGGAAGGCCTTACAAATTAGACTTTCAGATCTGATTAGGACCTATCTCTCTTACCTCTGGTATGCTCAGAAGCCAATTCAGAATAAGTCAGGCAGGTTTGGTTTAAGAGGGGTTTTTTTTGGCTTTTATTAGTTAGTTGTGAAAGTGAATGATAAAAATAGAAAACTTCCCCACCCTGGTAAAAAGGGGCTATACATTATCTTTTTGATGACACCTGTAATTGTTACATGGTGAACTAAAGCCCCAAATCAACATGTATTTTCTTGTTGCATGCACTTAAGCCGCTCAAGAAAGGATAACTATACCTACGTGTATTTGTATGTGTAAATGCATGCATGCATCTATAAAGTGATTTATTGAAATGATTACTGTATCTAGCAATGCTGTTTCTGTGTTAGAAGTTGTTTCTTCTACTGAATTCAATGTGTGCAGTGAGAAGCAGACAAAGAAAAAGCTCTGTGAATTTTTATATAGAAGAATTTCCATATGATACACTACAAACGCAATAAAAGAACTGTGAACCAAATGAATTCTGAGTGTGAGAAACAGTCTAAGTGCTCAGCTTTAATTATCTGCTACTCTGTTATTACTATTATCTGTTACTCTGCCTCTTTGGTATTTACTTAGATGTAAAATTTTGAACTGTTGAAAAGGGCAGAATTAGATATACATATGTACAGCCCATGGCAAAATTTCTGAACCTGTTGAAAGCTGAGGCTTACCTTACAAGATGAAATCAGTTATACTCTGCCGCTCTGCAGCAGTTTAAGTATCCTTATCATCACAGATACACATTTCCCAAGCTAACCCGTCAGCTGTTTCACATACTGTGTTGCATTGAATGAAATTAACTTAAAATATTTCAATATGTCACAAAAAGAGACATTCAGATTTGGTCACACACATTGCAACACGCTATCAGAGAAATCACACATACGTGTAACAAACGCACGCACTAGCATAGATGAGACCGTGTATCTAGGTTTTAAACAAGTAATACATACCTGGCATCTACCATCTGCACAGACACCTAACCCATGCTGGCCACAAGAAGTCCCATCCATCACCTTTTCTGTTAGAAGAATGGGTTGATCCTTTCCAGCTGGTGAACAGAATAAGGCACATGGCTTTTCTGTGGTAGCAATTAATGGAAAAAAACACCAAATAGGTAAAAGGTCACTTAAAAAAATACAGAATTATTCTTATCAACATTATTATTAACATTATTTTTAACACTGATATTTGCCTATCTGTGTGGCATAAATCTAGGCTAGTATAACAAGTTATCTTAGATACAGTGAAAACAAAAAGATTTTGATCCTTTTCTCAGCTATTTGAAAAACACAAGTTCTTTTTCCTGCTAGAGCATACTGGTGCTATAAACTTGCCTACACAATACTCCTGTCATGTTCACTGTTGCAATTAAGAATATGCACATTACAGCTGTTGGAATATTTTGGTTGTAATCTATACTTTCATTCTACTATATTTTTGGAAGATCATGAATATTGGTTAAAAAAAAACTTAACACTTTCCAGATTTTCTAAACATGCAGGTCAAAGACAAAAAAAAATTTAAGTAACTGAGACACCTTGGGAAGAAAAATACATGGATTTAAAAAGCCCACATTAAAAAAAAAAGATAAAAAACTGAATGCATTCTTTCTAACATCTTTACCAAGGTCAGGTAATTTTCTGCTACATTTCTAAAACATTCTGCTAATAATTTTTAATTTTGAAAGGGAGTAAAAAAGTAACAATATCCTATGTACCCATGTATTCCTAATGGTCATCACTTATAAATAACGAAGTTTGCTTCACCACTGCGAAAGTAATACCAAATAAAATTAACTAGGTCTCCTATCAATGGTTAACTGAGTACATGATTTCTTCATATCTTTATTCACAAGTGTACAGACTCAGAAGTTATTCCTAAATTTGTTGCAGATTTTTGAAAGGATAGAGTCAATCCTGAACTTGAAACTGATTTCACTTGGACACAATCTATGCCACTCTGACTTCATACTGACTTCTAGATTCCTGGAGTACATTTTTATTAGTAAATTAAACAGTTCCAGGAAATATTCACGGGCACTGGAATTCTACTGTCTATACAGCTGAACTGTAAAACAGTCTATGCCACATTTTTTTGCATGTGCTAACTAGCACTAGCTTGGTCTAGACTGGAAATTGCCATCTGCAAAGGACCATTTCCAAAAAGCAGTTTGGATGTCACCATCCTTTTCAGAGCAAAAAAAAAGTTGAAAAGTATGGACACTGGACTTGTGAGCCAGCTGACTTGCACATCAGAGTGTTCTAAGCATATTTAATTTACTAAAATTGACACAGCCGCTGGGTATCTCTAGGGGACTGGTGCAAACAGATGTGATTTCTTTTGCCAATATGTGAAGCCAGTCAGACACAAACCATCTCCAGCTGAGAGGCCTAAGTCTCTGCCTGATTTTGTGCCCTCTTAATTCCTGTTATACTCCTCAAATAGTAATCCCAAAGTTCCCTGGAACCTTTAAGGATGTTTCAGCATTTTTGGAAGCATTTTTGGAATTTTTGTATTTTTAATACAAAATTAAAAACCTAAGCATTATTTTAAGGACACTAAACTCAAAGAAACAGTAATTCAACAACACAGGACAACTTCAACAGACTACAGGAAACCTCATTCAAGTACAGCAACTATTCTGGACACACTGCACAAGTACTGTCTGCTAAAGACTAAGTGCAAATAATTAAGGATTTGGGAACAGTGTATTTTTGTAATACTAGAACTTTTTAGCTGATGTCCACTTTTATGACTCCTGAGGGACAAACTCAGGACAACAGCATCTCTCAGAGCAAAGTTAGATGAAAGCAATCATTCATAGTCCTTAACATGGGTCAGGACAGTGTCAAGATTTTCCATCAGACGACTGAAGTTCTCAAAGTTGGGCTGAAAATTTTTGATGCCTTAGGATATAAACCATGTGTTCCTGTGCTAAAATGAAATTTAGTAAAACAAACCAAAACTATTTCACTAGATAAGCACCTATAAAAAACTGGAGTTCTCCTTACTATGAAATGAGCTAATATAGAAGCCTAATGAAAATAGTCTCAAAAGTTTTCACTTAGCACCTTGAGAAAACGCTTAAAAGAAAAAAAAACAGTTCTTGTATAGCTAGACATACAGTAAGTTCTTGATAACAGATTCACATTTTTCAGGATTCTGAAAATAGTTCTCTTAAAAGCTATGCTTTCTAATGGTTTCTGATAATTTGTTTAAAGAGTTAAATATAAATGGCAATGTGTGGTAACACACACCTACAGCACTCCTGTGTCATTCCAGGCTCTTCTTTAACACCAGTTGCTGTGCTTTTGTTAATTTCTCAAATCAACTGTTTTTATAACTGAAGTCTTTCTGATGTTTTCTTGTTTGTTTGTTTTTTGGTTTTTTGTTTTCTTTTTTTGTTGTTGTTATTGTTGGTTTTATTTTTAGAGTAAATAAATCACATAAAAATTTAGAGAAAATTCAGCGGAATGGCACTGAATTGTTCACATTCCTAGCAACAATTTGGGTATAATGTTTTGTTTTGTAGTTGCTGATATTCTACACCAACATTATTTTTGCAGATACTGTAAGTTCAACATCACCGTACTCCTACTTGAGCACATTCCTAATGATATGGTATCTAAACAAGTTTGATACACTGAAGCATGCATGCAGTATGTCAGGATTTTGCATGCAGTAGCTGTTAGGATTTATAGAAAACTTATCTAAGTTTGCAGTATGCATTACATACGGACTTATGCCAAAATCAAACACTGGTATACGAAATACTCAAATGTTACGCTATATGTGTTCTCTCCTTCCTCAAAAATAGAAGCTTACGATATCTGTATTGTCTTCTTAGCTTTGTAGGTAGAAGTATAACTGATTTATGCAAGCTTAATGATTTAGCATTCATCTAGAAAGCTATATTTCTGAGTCACTTCATACTACATTTCTGATTAAACAGGACCAAACTGATACTGAGTTTCAGTTCAAATGTAGTCATTACATATCAAGGACAGATTCAATAGCAGTATAAGACAAAATATTCAGGACATGTAAAAATTCCACCAGATCTTGTCTATGAAATGAAAATTGCCAAAAATCTTGGACTTAGGTTAATTTATTTGCTTGCTTTAATTTTTATCTTTTCTTGATCAACAATAGCAACAAGATCCAAGCCCTATAAGCAGATGATAAGAACGTGGGTGATGGTTTATACTTACCATCATCAATGACAGCATGCCACTGGTGCACATGCTTCTGATAGGAAGATCTGGCACTGAAAGCCTGACACTGCCAGTCCCTGAAGGCAGGCATGCCAGCAGGACAAGAAGGATTTTCACATACTCTATACTGCATCGTTGGACCATGACACTCTCCTTCAAGGCCTGAACTAGAAAAGATGGCATAAATATAATGCTTTATTGTTTGTAATGTTTTGTCAAACTTACAGCACAGTTTATCTATGCTATACATGAATTTAAATAGCAAATTTTTTTTGTTGACATACAACATTGAGAAATCACCCACAAAAAAATCAAAGTCACAGAACAAAGCATGTTTGCCTTCTGTTTGTACTGGTTTCATTACGTACAAAGAGTCATGGGTGCTAAACCATAATTTATACTTGGCTCCAAAGAAGCACTAGGACTAGTAGGAGCATTCAGTAAAGAGAACCTTAACTGCAGTTTTGATATAGCTCAGGTGATTTTTCTCTAGGTGGACAGAGTCAAGTGCTACTGCAAGGAAATAAGACCTGCTGGTTTGCTACCTCTCCGTTTTGACAAGTGTGGTGTTGCAAAGTTCAGACAACATGCCTTGTTTCTTTTTGGTCTCTCCAGTTGTGCTTGCAGGTCCTAATGAACAAATGCAAAAGAACAGAGAACTGCAGAAACTGGAGCTAATTATTTGCAACCTTGCCTGGAAAAATGAATGAATGAAAGCAAAATTGAGACATCCCTAAATTCTAGAAGTAGCTTTTAGGCATACAGCTGGAAGTGGTGTTTAGATGGCAGGAAGTATGAAAGCATTCTGCACATCTAAGGCTTCTGTTAGACTACTATGCTTTTGTATAGCCATATCCAAGTTTTCCTCACATTTCATTATGCAAACTTCTCTTTTTTAATCCGTCTGTCTTTCCTTGTCATCATTTTTTCCCCAAATCTGTTAGTCTTTCCTCTTCCTTCATTTTTCCCTTTGTTCTATTATTTTCTTAAGTCATCTACTCTGCCCTGACTTGCCCTGCTCTGTTCTGCTCTTCCCCTCCCCTTCCTTTCCCTTTTTTTTTCTCCCCTGCCCTTCCCTCCCCTTCTCTCTCCTTTCTTCTCCACTTGTCTTCATTACTCGGCTCTGCAAATCAAAAAATTATGAATTTAATTTTCTGTTGTTTTTTTGGGTGAAGTTTAAAAAGAAAGCTTCATTTTCCCATTAATATTATCTAAGCTTTTGACAGACGCAGAAAAGAGGAAAAATAGTGTTACCATGCAATAAAAAAACTCCCAAACAAATACCTATTCTCCTAAGTGTTTTTCATTATTCATAAAAAATAAATTGCTTATGTATAGGACAACTGTATCTTGATGGGTTTCTTTACTCATAAGATTTAAATTCTGTTTGGAAATTCTGATGAACGGCAATAGAAACCTGAACTTGTTTTTACCCAGGGCATTTGCGTTGTCGACTGCTGATTCCACTGTCGCAAGTACGGCTACAAGGGCTCCAGGTGCTCCACTCCCCCTCCACATGCTCCTCAAAAGAGGTCCGATTGATACACTCTCCAGCCTTACACCACTAGGTGAAAATTCAGTTCTTAGGTAAATAAAATCAAGTCGTATGCAAAACAATTCACTGCTCCACAAGCACACAGGAAGCATAACATAAACATTTTGTTCAATAAATGGTTTTCATATGAGGCAGGTATGTTTTTTCCTATTGTTGCCCAAAACTTTTTTTCTGTCCTAGTAAATAGGACAGCCAGAGACCTTTCTCTGGACCCCAGACCATGCTGTCCCCTTTATTTGAGATTGGACATTGCTTAGGAAAGCGCTTTTGGATCTAGCCCAAATCCACTGCAGGGATCATCCTCGAGTTGTAAAAATGATCACAGCACAGTGTTCAGGGCTGTTCTCAGGATATGTTTGGTTCACTATGACAGTGAACTACTATTACAGTTCCCACATAACTATCAGAAACTGCATTGTCACTGATCATCCAGTGACAATTTCAATTGAAGGAGATATTACAAGTAATAGAGAAAATTATATTTTATTCACAACTTGTATTCGAAGAGAGAATGGAAGCCTTAATAAGCTAGTTGAGAAAGACAAGAGAATTTCTGGCATTTATTTAAATTATAATTATCACCTCAATAATCTTGTTAGCATGTATCATTTTCCAGGACAAAGGCAATTTCTCAAAAATGATCTAATCAATATCATTATGCTCTGTAACTTATGTCTATATCTGGTACAAGTAATCAAAACTCTGAAGAAACTAGTACTTTAACAACTTATACCAGCTGAATACCCATCCCACATATTTCAAAATTTCAGCAATTGCAAAACAGTAAGGCTATAAGTAGACAATGAACACTTAATGGCATTAACACCAGTAATTTAACCCATTTCTGTTTGCATTCTGAATTATTTGTGAATTACTGTTACCAATGGATAAAATTCATGAAGAAGTCTCATATTTCAAGCAAACAAAAACATGCCACCAATACAGTCAGTAAAGGCTTTTGCAATTTTTATAATTGCTGTCACTTACATTGTCTGTGCTAAATCCTTATCTGGATATTTTAAACTTCACCTGAAGTTTCAAACTGGTCTTCACTGATCAATTGATCTAAATTTTTTCTCTTAAATTGTGGCATTACAATGATGGCATAATTATATCACAGATTTTGTTATGCTCCTGTATGTTTGAGACCAAAAATGTTCATATTTATTTAAAGATATTCCTTCCAATGTAATAGGCAACATGTTTTTTCTCTAGAGATGGCATCTGCCTTATGTAGACTCTGAGGGATACTTATAAATCCTTGACTTAAAATCAACCATGCTGGACAGGCTGTGCGAATAAAATTTCCCTCAATTCAGAAGATCCTAAGAAGAGCACAAGGCAACAATACTCCATCTCTACAATATCACTAAACCAAAACAAATCCAGTGATCTGTGTAATCTGCAGCTCATCTTGGACAGATAATGCAGTAAACAAGAAGAATAATCCCTGCTAATCCTCTGAGATGTTTCAGTGGTGTCTGCTTAGCTTTTTACTGCTAGACATAGATAAGAGATCTCTGAGCCTGGCACAAGGCTCAATGAGCCTTTCGAATAAGAATTGGTACTTTATCTTAGCCTTAATTATTTACTCCCTGCTCGCTAAGCTCTACAATAAAGAGAACAGTGTCACCTTCATCATCTGACTTTCCTAGGACCCATGTCACTACCCACAATGCTCCCAAAAGTATAAAGTTAGAATGAGTCCTCTGCAATGAGTTGCTATTATCACTGTTTGCAAGTCAGACATTAATATGCAAAATGCATACTAATCTAGGGTGCCCAGTTCACGATGGCAATGGTTTCACAGGGAAAATTTTGAGTAGTCTTAATAAGAGGTACCGCTTTCTCATTCCATACCATGGATGTTAGTCTCAATGTAAAGACTGCGACATCAAACAAAAGGCTTGTCCCCGACTTTCCAGATATTGGGTCAAGACAGAATATTAACTACACACATTTATCAAAATCAAAAGTTTGCAGCAAATGTCATTATTTTAAAGGTATGAAAAATAATAAGTCCTGTTTTTCCTTTAGTATGGAAAATGGTATTATCTGAACATTTTCTCTTAGTCAGCCGACAGATTTGTTTACTCTTTTAGGGGGATGATGACGGTTCTGGTGAATGTAATATGATTCAAAGAGCAAATCACTCCTGTGGGAAACAGCTGTCAGCATAATATCATGAAAATCCCAACATATATCCATGCTCCTCTCTATTATCTATCTGTGGTTATTTATCTTTATTTGTAGTTAAACAGATGACAGATTATTCAAACAGGAAAGCTCCTGAAGGACATTTCACGTAAGTCTGACTTTAGGTGACCATTTACTTTGTCTTTGATGGCATACTTTTAATGAAATTTATCATTCTTTTACATGCACTGACACTACAAATAGTGATTTACAAAGTTTTATCACTTGTGATAAACACACTCTGTATCAATTCCTTTGATGAGATGATTTCTAAATTTTAAATCATAGCTAAGAACTTTGTATCTTTGAAAGCCTATGTTTCTGTTTATGGTAAGAAGTGCAACAATGGCATTCCATTCATAAATAGGGTACAAAACCAGAACCAATTTGAAATAAAACCATGTAAGCATTAAAACACCTGTGGCTTTGGCTTTTTTTTTAATTCACTGTTTTTAGAGAAATGTATTTCTAAAACATACCTATATTATACAAGATGTAATATGTAATATGTACTATGTAATATGTAATACATAATGTATAATATATAGCACATACATCATATATATAATATATTCAACTATATAGGTATGATTTTTATTATAATTGAGGTAAGCAGCAAGAACTTTAAACAAGTATAAAGACTTCTTCAGCTTGTTTCCTTAACTGCGAGGTGTTCAATATCATTTATATTGTTTTTCCACCAGAAACATACCTTTCCAGTGTCACAGTCTGTTCCATCCATTGGTGGATCCAGTTTAGTTTTGCATTCCTTCTCACTTTCCACCTTACACCACAACCCAGTGCAAATGACATGCTGAAAACCAAACACACAGATAATCACAAAATCTATGTTATGCAAGACTACTTTCTGCATGCAATCTACTAAAGTTGCCACGAAGTTAACAGTTTGATGGTACTGAAGTATGCTTAAAGACAGGTTCGACATGCACAAAACCCAAAGTGTGCAAATTCTGCGTAAGACTTTTACTAATCATACTGCCCTAGGACTTCCAAGTCCCCATTGTTCATACCATTCCAATGATTCCTGCTATCTTACACTCTTCCAACGATTCCTCTAGAAGTCATTAATTCCTCTGGAAATACCTCAAGAAAGCAATAAAGTCCAATATCCACAATGAAGACACAAAGTAAACTGACAAATTAGGGTGAAATATTTTTGCTGGGAAAAAGAGAAGGGAGATGACCGCAGTAGTCAGTGGTGAATTTCAGAGGTGGAAAGGAAAGTTGCTTATTCTGCCCCTCTTCATCAGCATCAGAACATCATAGTTTTATGTTCCTCAAAAGAAAGTTCAGCCTTGAAGAATGCTGGCTTACATTACCCCAAATTTCCTTGGCAGATTTCCCTATTTTCCTCTAAAAAGTCCTCCTTCTCTCATGGTTTTCAGTCATGACTTCATTCTCCTTGCTGTCTTTACAGTAAACTGGGTGGAAGAGTACAGAGGGAATGTGAGGCTCAATTGTAGCCTGAATGTTATTGCATGTGCAGACTGATTCCCTACAAATATGCACAGTATTCCCAAAGAGGGGCAAGAAGGATCAGGAGACAGGTTGCAGGGAGGATAACATAAAGATCAACTGTTTTTTCTGAAATCACGGTTGCCAGAACTTTTTCTAGCTGAAATGACTTGTTACATTGGTAAACCCAGTAACAGTCTCTGTGCCTTTTACACCATGCATAAAAAATGTGTGATAAATCTTATGCTACCTTGGAAAAAGCCTTACAGCACATGAAACATAATTCAACAAAAGATTGTGTCTAAACCAGGGAACAGGACAGTTCCAGTGGGAGTCTTGCATGTAAAAATGTCTGTAGCATCAGCTTTCAAAAAAAGTCAAAGATTGTAGAGGTCTGAACTAATAAAACAACAGATAGCCTATGCATATCCTACAAAACAGCTACAGAAGTCTTATTCTGTTCCTGGATTATTTTAACAAGCATTTTTCAAATATCAAACTCTAATTTCTGTTCTTGTTCACGGGAGAACTGTTTCATTTTTTTGTTGTTTTATTTTTAACATGCACTGTAAGATAGACCTTCAGAGCTGAAAACTAAACTTAGCAGAATTTTTGGGCCAGTTTTAGAAGACAATGTCAATGAGACAAAGTATCAGATGTTCAAGACAAAGTGCTTCCATACCAGCTATGAAATGACAAACTATACTGTTGGAACAACTCCACAAAAATATATGCTAATTTAATATTTCTAATTAAAATATTTTTTTAATATCCCTAAATCTTCATTCGTCAATGACTCCATTTGAGGGAAAGCCATCCAGGTTATTGAAAGATAAAATCAAATTTTCCTGTACATCATCACATTTTAAGATATGTTATCCCTTTTTTTTTTTCCTAAAAACACTGGTCCTGTGTTCGGTTTCACTTGCATATCATTACAAAACAGCTGACAACAAACTTACAGTTCCTTACAAATCTGGAAACAATTCTTCTAAACTTAGGAAAACATAAAGTCAGATTCACAAGGATTTGGGTACCTGACCACACAAATGCATTTGAGCTGTGTAAACTAAATCAAGTAAAGACACTTGACTTGCTCATGTGTTTTGTATACATCTGCATGTTTCTGCAAATACTTGTGTACCACCTCCTTATGAACCATGAACCTAACTTGCCCAACTAGAAACATCTTTGAGCCTTAAGTGAACTGTATTCTAAAACCACTTGCTTCTCTTTGGCAATTTTTAAAATAAGCATTCAATATTACTATAACATTTCATCCTAGACTTTGTGATTCCCCAATCCAAAGAAAATGGAGGATGACTTGTAAGTTTTTTTCTGGGCTTTCCATTTCAGTCAAATCACAAATAGGCTCTTCAGTTACTCTTCAAATTGTATTTCTGCTGCACTAGTAAGAGAAATGAGAATTACTGTTAGCATTTAACTTTTGACATTTGGGGATTTCTGCATGTATCTGGGGAAAAACCATGATGCACATATGAAAACTAACAGAAAATCTGGAGGCCAATGCCAATATTACAATCACTTCAAAATCAGAGCACAAACTTCGAAAGAAATTTACTCCTCTGGGAAGAAAGTTTCATTCAGTCAAAATCAAAATTGCTATTGATGGTCACAGAGGCTTACCAGTTATCTATCGCAAACATAGTTCAACAGCCATTAAAGTCGTTTAGACTAGCCAGAGAGGTAAGAGTTATTGGAGATGATAAATTTATGTATGTAATATTAGACTATTCACAATCTGTAAAATATTTCATTGTGTGTACCCTGGAAAACACAATATTGCCAAGCATACACAAAGGATTTTTTTTTTTTTCCTGAGAGAATGAATTTTTAACAGCAAAATCTTGTAAAATACAACATGAAAGTCACAATGTACTACAGAAATAGCAGAAGTCATTCCAGCTTTTGGGGTAGGTCTTTTGGATTTTTTTTTTAATTAATGTAAAAAGTAAGGCAGGTCTGTGCGCACCAGAAGGATGCATTTCCAATCATGTAAGTATTTAGAAAGACAGTCCAGTTGAAAGGAAAGACCACAGACAAAAAGAGCATTTCAGAACTGTATTTGTGCAAAGTCAAGATTGTTTAAAGTGTGGTGGTGGAGATGAGCACAGATATTTCACCAGGGCTGTAATATTTCCATGACTTTTGTTCTTTTCATTGTGATCTTTCCCTGAAATGCCTTAAAAATCACTGTGAAATTTAACCAGTCTTCTACTTCTTTGCAAAGATCACAGCTGTGTTATGACAAGAATTATTTTAGTGGAACTGACTAGATAGTGTTCGCATCCTGGACTTTAATCTCACAAGCCAACATCTAATAGTTCAACAATTATATTAAATTGTTAAGTTCTACAATCACATTTAATCATAGAGAATGACTTTGGGGCCATGATCTCACTATCTGTTATGTAAAACAATGTTAGGGTCTAATTGATTCTTGTGTAAGACATCATGGGCATAAAAGCAAACTTGGCTCCCCTACAAGATAAGCATGGCAACATGGTGTAAATCTTACATTCTGAGATCCACTCACACTTTCTCAGGCTCTATAGATTTTGCTTAGAGTATGAAAAAAAAGTCTTTGAAAAAAAGATGAAAAGGAAAAAAAAAAGTCTGGACATTATTCATGACAGAGAAGTGGGAGGGGCTCACTCAGGAAAATACAGGAGTGGGCCCTCAATGATCCCTTCAGTCCTCTGCTTTAGCTATTAAATTATCAAGAGGAATAATTTTCCCCTAGGAAAATCATTGGCATCTGCACTCTTTCTGAGAGGTTGCCATGTAATTTGACTGTAAATGATACTAAAGTGCTGCTCAGTAACAACATTATTTGTAGATTATTTTTAGATCATTACGAAAATGATTTTCCATTATTACTCAATTGTTTTCTTTCTTGAAAAGCTGTTACATACTTGTTTAATGTAAAAGACTGCATGGAAGTCTGCTCATCAAATATCTTCCAGTCACAAAAAATCTAAAAGTCTGACATATTTCATAATCTTCACACAGTTACACTGAAATGCATGAACTGTTCAGTAAGTAAAATGTACCCAAGTAATCCTGGGCTATAAATTGTTGGATTTACTGAAGTTTAAATGAACCTTCAAGGAGTATGTTTCTTTCTCATTTCCTGGCTTGTGGACAACAAGATGCATTACAATAACTTTGTGGTTCAGTATTTGTTTACATCATTTCCGGTTCAGGGTTACCAGTTTTGCAGAGGATTTTTGTGAAACTGCAGAAGGCTCTTCCCTTTGCTCTTTCCTCAGAAACTGTTTCAAAGTTTTCTTTTTCTTACAGTTAAGACCATAAGGTTATCAAGCAACAGACTTGTTTTATGAAGAAAACTGAAAATTAAACTGCAGGGTTTTAGTTGAAAAGACCGCTGGCCTTTTATATTGTCTTGCATCATTACCAGGTTTTTCCTTCAAAGTAAGCCCACATACCTTTCTTTGCATTTAAGTTACAATGGTATCTTAATACTAATATTTAATACTTCTCCTAAACTAACCATTTTAGTTTAAAGTTATGATCCAGGAAGTGGGGAAACAAGGAAGGATAAGTGATTTAGCCAAAATGTGTCTTCTTACATAAAAAATGCCAAAAAAAGGAGAAAATGATTGAAGATTATTATTAGGAATGGACAATTAATCTCAGTGCAAATAGTTGAACACTATCAGGGTAGCATTAACTGAATTTAACTTTCTAACATTTCTAAAATAACAATGAAAACCAAAGAAACCTTGGAGTCAGGACCCCAAGAGAAGAATCTGTGAATGAAACATAACAGGTACGGGACCTCTTGGCTATCTGAATTTAAATGACTGAATAAGGGTATTAGAGGAGGAGAAGTGTCCAGAGAAATGAAAAGCATGTAAAGATATTATACAACAGCAAGTCTCCAGGTTTGAGTATCTCTTCAATTACTTTTCAAACTCTTCTACCTGGTGAAGAAGACCTATAAGAAATAATGGGCTAACGCTGTACTATTTTCTTGTTCAAAATAGGTTTCTAGAGAATAAGAAACCAAAATAACATGTTTTAATTGAAAACAAAGTACTGAAAAACAAGAAACAGATTGCAATTCATGAAAAAAGCACTTGGAAGTAATTAGGAACATTTGTAGAACTGCTACACTGAGTCCTATTGCTCATCTTTCAGAGTGAAAATGTTTTCAGTAAGACATTATTTTGAATAATAACTACCTAGTAAACTACAGCTCCTGTTCTCTTTTTGTTTTGGGTTTTTCACTATGCATGCACTAGTTATATGCATATTGCAATGTTCCCTTTGAGAATCTTTAGGATAATCATAACTTTCATTGAAACTTGCTAAAAAGAGTACTATGTCCAAGTGGGAAAATGAAGAGAACTGAAGAACTAAAGGAGTAAGGAATTATGCTTTCATATTAAATACTCCTGACATTTCCAGGCTATCTGACTGCTCTGTCTCTGATGAAATTTTATTTCATAGTTCCTCCTAGTCGCTGTATTATCATACATGTACATACTCCATGTTCTTTATACATTTGTAGTATCATCTCCTTATCTTGAGGAATCCAATATATTTAGTACTTGTCCTGTTGACATTAAAGAAGGATGATTTTTCTCTGTTAAAACCATTCTCAAAATGCTTCTTCAACCAGAAGTCTACTAGCATTAGGCCTTAAATTTATCAAGACCTCTTCAATTTTAGTAATCTGTCTTTTCAACATTAACATATAGTGACACTGTTTCATGCAATGACATGAAGCTATGTAAGCAAACTCATGTAAGTACTGGAACTCCTACTGCCATGGCACTGCACAGCTCTGCTTGTGCTCACAAGGGACTGCTGGGAGGCAGCATATGTTCAGGGGTATACTCTACTGCTGTATGGAGGTATACGTATAGAGCAGATATGGAAATTCAATACCCAAAATATAATGAAACTGAACCTGCAAGTGAAACCTGGTCCCAAGTGGAATAAACTGCAAATACTCCCTTCACTGCCACAAGGTGTCTTCACACTATGACATTTTCTTCTAAAGTACAGAGGAGATATCAGTGGCATTGTATGATACAACACGATTCAGGATGTTTGACGATCCAAAGCAAGACTTACAAGATAAAAAAATGAAAATACTCATTCTGAAATACTCAAATGAAAATACTTAACTTGGGAAAGCAAAGTATAAACTTCTCATTTGAAAGATCCTATATTCTCTCTCAAACACGTGCACAAAAATATCCCTCAGAAAAAATGAGTTGGTAGGTGTATTTTCTGAAGTATACACTTATCCTTACCTGCATTTCTTGGCAGAAGGAAGCGGCTGGTCCAAAAAGAATCTGACACTGTTCATCTGCAGTGTAGGTCATTCCTGGGAGCTTGGAGGGAATAATCACAGAATTGAGGCTCTGAGGATTCGTCTGTAGCAGACAACTACTGGCCTTTGACCTGGCAATATGCAAAGATTCATATGCTGAGCAATCCTAAAAAGTCTGATTGTCATGCCGACTTAAACATGCATTTGACATAACAAAAATGTGGACTCTTGAGATTTTTCATTTGCAGCACTTTGCCGTCTTTCAGAGAAATGACCTTATATAAATTAATGTCTTACTTGATAAAAGTTAACTAACTGTTCTGATGTTGCACATTTGCAGAAAGACAATATAATTTATCAGCTATAATAGGAATTTCAGGAAAGTGCTGGACAACATTTTAGTGTAAAATTTACTGAACTGGTTAAGGTTTGGATAGCGATTTAAACAGTTATGAAAAATAGACAATTTATGATCGATAGGCAGTTGTGTAGCTTAGTTTTCACATCTCAAAGTATCTGAAATATGAATTGTGGACCTCAAATTAATCACTTCAAATTACATATGTATATGTTTTCAAATACATACATTTCTGAGTTGGTAGCCAAAAATTTAACTTTTCTCAAAAACTGAAGAAAAAAAAAAAGGAAAATACTTAAACCTCTTAAAGCAGAAAATCATAGTTTTGATTTCTGTCTAGGTCCACTACAGACGTGTCAGACTGACACATCTAACTTACACTACCTATTTCAGTGTCATGAAGCAGACCTTTGAGGACTGCTTAACTGTTTCAAGAAAATTCTCAACATATGTATTTATAAACTTAATAAAGGAACAGAGCTTTAGGGAGCAGATCCATACAGATGAAACTAAATGTTTTAATTCGATTTCTGGGTATACTATTCTCTAGTAAATATTTCATAGCAAATTTCTATCAAAAATTGAAATAATGTAATTATACTGCATGATTTGATATTAAACAGCACAACATAGATCAGATAATCTATATAATGTTCATAGGCCATTCACTGTCCAACATTCTTCAATATATAGGCTATTTATATAGTTTAAATATATTTACACATCTATAAATGTATATAATACATATAAGTACAATATTAACACATACAAATATAAAAATACAATTAATTTTTGAAATCAGATTTTAATCAATCTGTCAAATATTATACATGTTCATGACAGTATTATCATGACATACAGTTCATGACAATTTAAATTATTTTAATGGTTTATACAAACAGATATCTCCCACAGAAGTGGTAAAAATATTGAAAACTTGTTATTTCATTATATTTCTTGCTATCTGTAAATGACATACAGTAAGAGTTCTTTTTCTTGAATGATATACCTGAGAAATCTCTCCAGATCTTCCCTGCTGCACCGAGACCATGAAACATCTCCAAGATTCTGTCCTTTAATCCATTCCCCAGACATGATATGAAGACCATCTGCACAGGATGGGTGGTCATTGTCGTGGTTTATCCCCATGCTGAATTTTGGAGTTATTAAAAATAAACCAAAGCACAATAAAATAACAAGTTGTTTTCAAAATGTTTGTAAGTTAAAACTCTTGCAAGCGGTTATGAAAAATTCACTCTATATTACATGTAACAAATCTCTTCTGATGTTTTTCCAGGATACCTTTCACAGAAGTTCATGGAACTGTGTGTGGAGGACACTTCTATACTGTAAGGTGAAACTGAAGCCTCATTCCTTTGACGGGAAAACTATTTTCTAATGAGCTGTTCAACATACACTTTGGACAACTTTTTGAATGTTCAGACTGCACAACTACTTCAGGTTTAATAAACTATATTTCACTTGTTAAAGGGCAACAAAAATATGGGAAATTTACTTTTTTACATCAGTGAATCGTTCGATACTTTGGCAGTGATTCTATCTTAATTCCAAAAATTCTTTTTGTTAACATTTTATAGAATAGTAAAATGCTTACTACTTTAATGCAGAATCATTTTATCTAAAGAAAAATCACCTAAATGTGTTTTCAATGACTACTGTTAGAAATAACACTGTTGAAGCGATTCAATGGATTTTGATTTTTAAGACAACATCCATATGCATCCCAGTGAGTTCTCACAGCAATTAAAATTTCTACTAAAAATTAGCTTGAAGCTGCTACTTTTAACTGAAATGAAGACTCGTGATTCTCATTCACAACCAGTAAACACAGAAGATGACAGACTTCAATCAAAATGAAGTTTTCAAAATTAGCGAAGTGGATACACACTTGACTGGCATTAAGATAAATAAATGAAATACTCTTGGCTGATTTTGAAGATTTTTAAATGAGCATGGGACTACTGTCCAGAGCACTGGATTCAAAGTGGTGCTGGAATTTTGCAGCCCTCGTCTGCACTGCAGAAAAGCAAAACTTTAGGGTGATTAAAGCTTTATACCTCTTACTGATTCCTTCAGCCAAAGAGCAGTCAAATTGCTTAGAGACTGCAAAGACAGGAGAAGTTTGCTGCTTTTATAGAAAAATCAGAGTACAACATTCCTTCTCTATATTTCATCAGACTGCAGTGCCAAAGGGCAAAAAGGGCCTGCCACCCATCACTGAAAACACCAGTTCACTTTTTTCCCCAATATACTCTAAACCCTCCTCATCATTAGATCAAATTTTATATCATCTTGCAAGACTGCATGACCTTGTGTTTACTAATGAAATGAATTTAAATGCCATGTAGGGCTTTATCTTGCTTATCAGAGTGCGCAGCCTCTTACAGTGATGTGTACACTCCACAATCTGCAGCACTGGAACAACTGTGTCTGCATGAAGTGGGTAATTTTATTGGCCGTATACAGTCTAACCGAGGTAAACAAATCCGTCTGACTCTCATCCCAGCTTCTGTCTTTTCCTGAATGACCTGAATGGGACAAAACAACTACACAAAAGTGCCTTTGCACTCTCCTTACATTCTTTTTACATGCTTCACATACAGAATTTGAGATATCCTTATCTGAAGAGCTATATCCATAAGAACTAAGGAAGAAGACACAAAAAGTCTGATGAGGTTTTACTTTGCTGACTGCACAAGAAATAGATTTTGCTTACACTGCTTCAAGTTAAATACTTCCTTACTGCAAACGTGCTCAGTTATCAGTATCATATATAAACTATGATTTGAAACTTATAACATAGAAGTACATATAATTTTGTTGATACAGTTTATTACAGAACTACAGAATTGATGTCTCCATTTACGCTAAGTGGAAATTAACACATGCATATATTATTTAAAATATTTTTTAAAATTAAAAAAAAAAAAAACATAATTTCAAATTACTATTCTTTCCCATCCACACTGAAGAGCAATTCTTGAAGTCAGACTTTGTTATAAACTAGTCCTTAAAATCACCCAGAAAAATGTATGCTGAGCTTAACCAAGACCTTTCCTGTTTCAAAAAACAGTTTCACCAGCCAATATCACATACAAACATCAGCATAACCCTTTTTTCCAATATACCATGAAAGAAGCGTTCTGTATAGTCAATGAGTGCATGAATTCTGAGGACAAAACTATCTTTGAAGCGGTAATAACTGCTGTACTTATAACAACTGTGTATATTAGCAACATTAAACGCTAACAAAAAAATCTAATTCCAACCATCTTCCAATACTTCAGATGTTATTCTTTCATAGCATTTCTAATCTGCTTTGGCATTCAAATGTAGTTCAAAGTATCCGCACTAATCCAATAAAGTTCATTCTTCAATATGCTTCCACCTCCAAATTAAGTATACATAACAAAATACGCAGCAAATAGTGAAGATCAGTATCAAAGCCTTTGACTATCAGAATGAACAGCTACTTCAAAAAGGAAGTACAGGTCATTATGCTAACATGAAGTAATTAAATTGCAAGGCAATATACAAGAAGCATGCTAAAGTAGTAACAGAACCTGCTCTTAAAAATTCTTAGAAATCTCTTCCTCAATGCGTACTGTTGATCTCTGCTATAGCATGGTAATGACTGCGTACTTTTATCTGACCTAGAATCAACTCCAAGACCATGTAAAAGTAGATATGGAGTAGTATTGACTCCTGATTTCTTTTACCGCATCACATAATGTGTGTGGTGAAAGAGAGAAGGTGAACAGTCATTGCTACCTTCTCCAGCAAGAGAGCATGTTAAGTAAGCATGTTTATCAGCTTCGCCATTAACAATCAATGGTATAACAATATTCAATGCTCACACTTGCGGTCATGGTATTTTCTAGCCTTCCTTGGTGCACTGTCTACAGGAAAGAGACAACTACGTGCTTTCACTAAAACAAAGGCACCGTTTTTGTCTGTGCAAGGTGCTGTTCTGTGCTTCTGTGCTCTAGCATAACAAATTCTATTCCATTCTAGTATGGGGCACATTGCCGTTTCTGTCCATAAGCTCCTCTCAGCTACAGCTGTGACCATTCAACCTCATGCAAGAGTAAAACACCACCATATGCATGTGGGAGGAAGATAGTGAGTTTGGAGTAAGAGGAAAACTTTGTAACTGCCTGAAAAAACATAATTAACAAAGACAACAGTGCTGTACTTCAAAGTAGTAATGATACCTGTATAGAGGTATTCTTTTTTAAGAACAGAAGTGTTATTTTTTTCAATGATACATAAAAATACTCCACCCATTCTGGTTAAAGACTATATACGGCAGATAAAATATGAAAGTAGGAAATATCCTACGGAATGCAGACCCAAACTCAAATATTAGCAATATTTCAACTCACACTATGAAATTAAACTGTATTTTAATAATCTCAGTTTAAAAGTATTTTGACAAAGAGCTTTGGTCAAATAAACCCCACTAACATTATACATGGTTGTCAAGTCAACTGAAAAAATATTTTTATCTAATAAAACTTCTAAAACTTGTTTAAAAAAACACTGCCAGATTTTTTTTTTGTGATATCATGCAGAAAGTCGGAACAATCTCTACTAAATTTTGAAGATGATCGCTATTGATGTTTAATGTGCAGTAGGAACAGCACAAAGGAAACCCTTAATTTCTCTGTGCTTAAAAGTCAGAACTAATAATTCAGGCCACTGAAAGTAGGAGACAAATATTAGTTCAATTTTTTCAGTTAAAAAATAATTCTTTTACAATTCACTACTGCTGCAATTATATGCATACAGCTGGATTCAAGATAGATGACAGCATCTCTCCTGCCATCAAGGGAATAGGTTATAGGCTTGCAGGCACAAAATGCTTTCCAGTGTCAACCCACACACCAGAAAAATACCAAGTACCACACTTTGATTTGATTTGATTTAATTATAGTTTAGTATTAAGAAATAAAAGCTCTTTTAAGGCTCAACAAAGGATCCTCAGTCATTATACTATATTTAAATTAGTTGAACAAGGCTATGCATACATCTTTTGGAAAGAATTAGGTCTGCATTTTGTATTTTTTCTCACTATAGGATGCCAAAAGTCTCCTACATGTGCTACATTCATGCCACCATTTGCTCAGTGACCCAACCCTCCTTCAGGTGAAAAGCTTTTTATTATTTAGTCATTATTTTCATTGTGCTTTGCAAATGGCAAGTGATGACCTGGTTATCACCATCTTATTCCACTCAAAAGCATGTTAGTGGAGCTGTACAAGAATGATGCTATTAAACTAGAAACAGGCAATGCAGCCACAAAGACTAAGTAGTATCAAAAACTTTACATAGGAGCAAGTAATCAGGTGAATTCAGATGGATGTGGAGAATTACTTTAGGTCTATCTGTGAATAAAAGAAAGTAGCTAAAATTAAAAAGATTAAAGATAATTACTACCATTCAGACAGTCACTAACAATGAAACAGGTTAGGAAGTAAGAGATGGATTAGGAAAAGCACAAGATCAAGTACCCAAGGAACCAGAGGTAGGTTATTGAATATTCAGTATAGTAGATTCACAAATCCTAACAGGTAAGAGTTCAGCCCATGAGATAAGCAGCAGAGGAGTGATGAGTGTAAACTGCAGATTCAGGGTAATGGTACTAGTTTAAACTCAAGCCAGAATGAAAATTATTGAAAAAGTGTTCCCTTTGTGAAGGAGACAGTAAACCTCTGAATGCTGCTGCCAGTTCATGCCTATGATGTGTGATGGGATCAGGCTATCTGATCCCATCTGCCATCTGATTTCTTCCAGAATTTGTTTTTTCATAAATGATTGCTATATAGCATTTGTAAATTTGCTGCAATTATTATCCTATAGATTTTCTTCAGTTCTAGCAAATCAATCACAAACCTATAATGGATTGTATTAATTTAAAAAATAAAAAAAAAGAGGTAATTAAAAATCATTATTAATTACAAAGTGTTATCCTCCCTATTATTTCCGCTGTTTTCTTTTTGTCATAATTACACATAATATTATGTTAGAATGATCAAAACTTCTTAAAGTATGGATTTGGAAATGTCAAGGTTTAGATCTGTATATGGCATTTAATAGTACAAAGATTGTCCCAAGAATTTGTGTAATATAAAATCTTGCATATCACAGTATCACAAAGATGTATTTGATAAGTGAAAATAACACCACTCATTGACTATTACTGACGGGAAAATGGAACCTGCACTACTTTGTTAGTGCTTATATTGCAGTTCTTAAACAAAAAAACTTTTATCATACTGCTGTCTTTACATGGAATATTATGTAAGCAAATGGACCAGTAGCAGGTTTCTATCAGCCATTTTACAGAATTAATGCAAAAATATGTATTAAGATATGTTGTTTTGTTTTGTTATGTTTAGCCTGGTTAGCGAAATAAACCTGTATGTTTTTTTATAAGTAAGTGTTTTAAAATACATGAGGGCTTCACAGATCATTGCATAAATGTGATAAGACACATTGTTACTGCTTGTAAATGAATTATTTAGTCTCAAGTGAATTGCAAGACAAGTAACTCAGCTGCAGAAAAACTACAATAGTCAAAGGTAGAAGATTATTTCTTTTGGAAAAACACTGTCTTCTAAGGAAAAGTCTACTGGAAGGAAACCTCAATCTTGTTAATAGTTTGATGAGAAGAAAAAAATTGATGTTTATGCAATGAATATTTCTGTTTTGTGAATCATTGATCATGCTCTAGGATGTTGTCTATCTTAAAACAATTAGGTAAAAAATACAAAATGTTTATTAATATACAGACATTAACATATACTGCATACTGCTGTCCAGCAGAGTTTGTACCTTTTGCTAAACAGCTGTTTCTCTATTCTTCTCTACTACTCCAACACTTCTACTATCATGCTTCAAGAAATTGGATCTAGACACAGCACCTTGCTATGGTTTTTTCATTTAAGTATATAAATAATTTAAAGTTTTGATGTGACAGATGTATTTAGCATCATAACATGAAGACAGATACTACTTCTCACTGAATTTTTTTTTTTTTTACAGACAGTATGTAATACAGGAAAAGTATTCACTTCTGGTAAATACGATACCCATGCCACATCCCGCAAACGGCAGTACTTCAAGATAAACAGTTATGTCTGCAGTTTATATCTTTAATCTTATGCCAAGGAAAAACATTGACGTATGACATTTCTCCAAATTGAAGAAAATACGTAATCAGGAAAAAAGACTTTAGGCTATCATGTACTCAATGAATAGACAAAAAAAAAAAAAAAAGGTTTCCTTGTTAACAAAAACCATAAAACATTGACATTATGATGAACTCTTGCCAACTTTTTCACAGCTATTTTAAATGTATCAGACTATCAATTAAGCCTATGCATCCTGTACGCTGTTCAGTCACTAGCGGTTCAGTTTACAAATGCTATTCTAAGGAGAGTTAACTATAAATCCATGCTGGCATATTATAGTCTGGGAGAAACGGGAGCCTGATATCTTGCTAGAGAGAAAGTTGATTAATCTAAATTTAACTTACTAAGAATGCTGATGTAGGCTTACTTCACCTTTTCAGTGATTCATTTCTTCCTATGCTGTTTCTTTTGCTGTCTAGCCAAAAGGCTAGTGCAGCTCGATTTCTGTTAGGTATTGTTGTCATGTGCTTGCAAAAAGTAAGAAGATCTTTACTGAGCCTCTGTTCTTAGAATTGGACTAAGCAAAACTATTTTTTTCATGGTTTTGAATCACCTATAGATTTTGAGAGTTTGAGTAAATGGAAATGCAAGGAATGTGATAAACTGCATCATTTTCTGTCATTTCTAATTGCAAGGGTATTTTGTTGGACGATTTCCAAGCCACTGGCAAGTTTGATAAGATATATTCATCTGCCAAATAAGATCCTATCCTGATTTAAATCAGCATAACATAAGAATGTTACCACAGATATTAAAATACCAAAAATAATATAAAAATATGTCCATTTTTCTGCAGCTATACACTAACTGCAGAGAAGCATAGCCATTTCTCTCTAAACCTGTCAATAACACAAATACATGTATGGGAAAGACAATTTCTTGTAATTTGTTTTGCATGTTTGCATTTTGCCTTAAAAATAATTCTAAAGCTTAATTTTGCAAACTGCAGCTGTGCTTTTCAAAGTTAGATTCCCATGTCTCCACTTCAGTTGACAGTCAACAATAATTTTATTTGGAACAAAAAACTCAATAATGATGAAAATCAGTCAAAAGTTAAAGCTCAACATCTTTGACAGTCAGGCTGATTCTGAATGCAGCAAGGGTTGTAGAGCCTGGCCTTAGCAGCAGTCTTGGAAGAACTGCTGGGGAGCAACAGTGACCTTCCCTGTCCAACTTGTTACGGATACCGTTTCGCATACAGCAGCCCTGTATGCGAAATGTCAAAGATAGATCTGATTTGTCTGCTGCAAGACAAAAACTTCTTTATAAGGTCAGTATCCCACGTTCTCAAATTTGCTAGTGCAGAACCACCACATCATCCATAACTTTGCAAGAATTTTATACCTGTTTTCCATTTTCTGCATCTAGGATTTTGTACGTCACCATTTCTCAGGAAGCATAAGGTATTATACTTCTTCTTGATCAAGATGCCTCCTTTTTTCAAATCCAGTAATTGCACCTTCAAGCTTTATTCTCTAAACACATTTTTATTGTGCAGCATAAAGCAGTACTTATATTTCTCTAAAATATCTGATATTGTCATACCTGACCCAATCAGTTTTCAAATTTACTCCACCAGTGAACTTATCTGCAGATCATATACAATTACTGTTTCTTTCCCCTTATCCTTGGTTTACTGTAATAGGAACAAGTGCACAGAAATGTGTCTTCCTCTAGCCATTCCCCTCTTTCAATATTAGCAAACACTACTACAGTTAAAAAAAAAAAAAAAAAAAGCAGAGCATATGGCTACAAAACACAAACAAATAACAAACAGATTTTTCTTTTGAAGTATCTCCTTTATCATAACTATCACTCAAACATGCTGGGTCATATTAACCTGGAGTTGCTTTCTGCAGTTAGAAAAACTCAAAAAGAGAAAAACCAGAAAACATCAATTTCATGCAGCATCTAACAAGTTACATAATTGCTCTGAATTTGCTTATTTTGCATCCAGAACAAATTTTAAATACAAATATTTGAAGTTCCAATTTTTTCCTGTAATCCACTCATGTTTCAACATTAGATGGTATAACATCCATTCTCAGACAGCTCTGACCAAATTTAAACCAAATCACTTTTAATTCAAAGTGTTTGTTCTAAGATACCTAACTTCAATGTACAGAGGTTCAAAAGATTTAACAAAACATCCCTCTCTGTCACCACTTTGAAGCTGCCATTCTAAAAATTTATACACAGATATCTGGAACAGACACTACAGGTAAAAATGACAGATTAATACACACCTCTCTTTTCTTTTATTTTATTTTAAAATAAGACCTCTCCTATTTATATTTCTTTAACAAGTACTGCAGATAAGAATCAAATAAACTTTTACTAATAAATTTGATTACTGCAACTTGAGAAATTTTCCATTTTGCTTCAAAGTATTCCTCTTGGCATGAGTGAAAACACTCAATCCAATTGAAAAGGAAAGTTACCTTCACCTGCACTTTGTCATTCTTTTCTATGAAGGGGAGGAAGAAACAATATTAATGTTACGATGACCAGTGACCATTATACAGTTTACAGGCATCTATCCTGAGAAAGCCAAATTAAATGAAGGCTCTTCCAACTCGTGATCTCATTAAAATGTTTGTTGGCAACAATAGTCAGAGCTGGATCTGATACACAACACCACAGTCCCAAAAGAAAAAACATCTCGGGGCACCTGCTTTTCCTCTAGATGATGTCAGTCCTCCCAGCTAACCTGGTTATTGTGTAGCTATAAAGACATCTGTATTACTCCAAGTTGTAAACATTTTCTTAATTTACATACTATGTATCAACAGATGTAACTATTAACAAAAACACTGTTTTCCAAATTTTTCATCAAATTTAAAAAGCATTTCTGAAAGAAGAAGGGAAAACTAAAATACACAATCAAATTAATCAAATCATAGTAATATTACATGCAAACAAATACTAGGGTTTATTATCCATGTACTTACTTGTGACCCATTTCATGGGCAATAGTAAAAGCAAGATTCAAGCCATTGTCCTCAGCAATTATACATTTTCGTTTTTCACTGCACATTCCACTCAGATATGCTATACCTAGGAAACACAACCATGACAATAAATCATTTTTTGTTATTACTATCTGTATGAATTATGGTATTATTGACCCCAAACTGATATGAAACCTTATTCTCATAAAAGCCATCCAAATATATAAGCAGACATCTGACAAAGGTTTACTTACTTGTAAGGCAGAACAACTGATTTTAGCACAGAATTAGATAAAAGATAGCAAACAAATCACAACCAGCAAACAAATCACAACAATCTGATTATATAGACTTAATGTGCAGAAATTGTATTCTTTAAAAGCATTGCTAAGTACCTTAATGAGATGTGATAGAACATACATATGAATATCGATACTACTGTAAATGAAAATAGATGTCTACAGCAGTAGGACACAAATCTGAATAGGTATTTCCTCTGATAGACTTGGAAGAACAAAATACAAAGCAGAGAGCCATACCCCACATTATCATTGTTAAGTATTGATATAATGTTCAGCGTGTTAATGATTTAAAAAATGTGTAAGAGAGTCAGAGAAGAGTTCACAGGAGACTGCAGCCTGACAAACACATTCATTGTAGAGGTTATAATGCCTCTACTATATGATACCTAAGTTTTCCAAAACATAGCTGTGAATGGTAGGCTTCTGAGTTCAAGTTCAGCTTCTAAAAAGTAAAATGTCTGTAATTGTAAAAGCTTGAGGAAGACGCAGCTTAATTTGGGTAATAGTGACTTTTTTCAGACCACAAATTCATTTAGGGGGGACCTATTGTCACTTTGAAATTTCAGAGTAAGCAATCAAAACACTGTTTCAAGTGTTTGGCCTTCTTCCCAGGAACATCCTTTCAATGGAATGGTGCCCTCTGGATCAAAATGTTTGCTGGATGTTTGCATGTAAAGGTCAAGTTTGAAATGTTTGACAGTGTTTGAAATTTAGTCATTATAAGATAACATAACAAGATAAAAGTCATTCTTCTTAGAATCCAAGTATTTGTCAGCCTGTGAGCACAATGCCTCATCCACAATACAAAATTCAAGTAGTAAGCCCATTGCTAGTCTGGCAATGTTGCTCTCAACAGAGCTGGCTGAAAGTTCTTTGACTTAGAACTCGTGACAAAAAGTGTTGCTTAGGACTGAACAAAAAAATCACAGATTATATGTGAATAAGGCAGAATATTCCAACTTTTACTATTTCTTTCCAAAGAAGGGAGAAAAAATGAAGCAGGAGCAAAAATAATTTGTGTTACAAAAAAAGGCAAAACACATTGAAAGCAAAAAATGTGAAGCCCTTCAAATGACACCTCATGCTAAATATAGGTATCATTTATATTAACTCCACTGAAAATAAGAGAAATAAGAAATGCTCTGAAATGCAATGTTTTGTTTTTAATGCTACACTCCAGTGGCTGAAATAAAAAGCAAAATATTTCAAAAACTATTTTGTGCCATGTAGTTCCAGACTTTCAGACATTTTCTCTCCAGTTTTGATGGCCAAACTGGAAGAGAGAGAGCTGCTGTTAACGCTGTAGCTCTAAGTTGTAGAGCTGGTACAGATACCAGAAGAAGACATCAGGGCCCTGGCTTCAGCTGACACAATTAATTTACAAACTGCTAAAACAAAATTGAAAACTTACTCTCAGTATAGACAAAATCCAGTGCTGCATTTTGAAGTCTTGTCGGCATTCCTATTACTATAATGCAAAATGTTCAGAAATACCTTCCTTATTGTGCTGGGTTTTGCTGGGACAGAGTTAATTTTCTTCACAGTAGTTAGTATGGAGCTATGTTTTGGATTTGTGCTGGAAGGCGTGTTGATGACAGAGAGATGTGTTAGTAGCTGCTGAGCAGTGCTTACAGAGAGTCAAGGCTTTTTCTGCTTCTCACATCACATCACCAGTGAGTTGGCTGGGGCTGAACAAGGAGTTGGGAGAGGATGCGGCCAGGATAGCTGACACCAGCTGACCAGAGGGATATTCCATACAATATGGCATCATGCTCGGCATTAAAACTAAGGGGGAGGCCACGGCTCAGGGAGTGGTTGGGCATCGATCAGTTGGTGGTGAGCAACTGTTTTTACTTGCATCACTTGTCTTTCTTAGTTTGTTTTTTTTGGTTTCTTTTTTCCCTCTTTGTTATTTTCCTTTTCATTAGAGTTTTTTTTTAATGATCATAATAATATTTCAATTAGTTTTTATCTCCACGCATGAATTTTCTCACTTTTACCCCTCCAATTCTCTCTCTCATTCTGCTGAGTGAAGAAGGAGTGAGCAGCTGTGTGGTGCTTAAGTCACCAGCTGGGGTTAAACCAGGCCACCTACTGATGATGGGTACCCTCAGTTGCCTAAAACATACTTGCTGGGATCTACAGAAAGAGAAATCCCCAACCTCCCTTTGACTGTTAATGAGTACTAACAGAAAACTGTCTGATGTTCTCTAGTTTTCTGTAGGGAAAAGAAGTCCCCTAACCTTCTTTTGGCCTTTAAAATGGCAGGTTCAAGTACATTAGCAATGTCTTTCTATACAACAACATGTGTATTATTAGTTGCTATCCACTATCTGCCTGCCCCTAGTTTGATCCCAAAGAACTATGCACATAGCAAGTTTCATACCTACTCTGTAGAAGCAGCAGCCAGCAGTAGTAGGCATTTTAAACAATACTCAGTATCTGTATCACCACTAATGCTTTCACATTTTGCATTCCCTGAAGGGAATTGATTATGTTTGACCTACTTAAGTGTTACATATGAAACAGAAGACCTGCATTTCATTTAATCAGATTTCTGATTCTAAAAATGTCCAAAAGTATCCAATGCAACTAATGTTTTATGACTTTTACCCTATTACACAAAGTAAACCTCATATGTGAAAGCCACATCCAACAGCAGCTACTGGATGTAAATCAGCCAACTACTAGCCATGAACCAGTTTCATATCTTGTCATTGGTTATTAATTTCACGTGTAGAGAAAAAGAAAGTGACTTCAGTAAGCAGCTGCTCTTGCTTAGTTGTCTCTGCATTACGTAAGAGGAGGAATTTCTTTTTTAAATACATGCATATTCACTGCAGCTTCCTGTAGCTTATTAACACAGATGGAACAGCTCGAAGGTTAAATTCACAAGGGAAACAAAAACCAACCCAGAACAACAAAAACCAAAGCAATGAACAATTGCTTCCTTGTTATGATTAAGGTATTCCTAGTGAACCCCATGGTCTCAACACAGAACTTCAAATTAAAACACTTAGTGTGTGAAAAGTGTTGTCTAGAAAGCAGTAACAGCATTTCACTGACAATTCAAGAAAGGACCCTGCTATTTATCTATAAAGAAAGCTGTGTTTTATTACAAAAAAACCACTGGATGAATACATGTCAAATATAAAATATACAAATTATTTCGTTCTGTAGATGCCAATTTCTCAAGTTAATTCAGAAGAAAATCCACGCAATATCAATTAAGAGAGTAAAGCTTTACCACTGAGCCCTAGAAGAACAAGATAAGGAACTACATCTTCTTATCAAAGATGTATATATTCAAAAGAAATACATGTTACTTCAGAAAAGAAGAACTTTTGCAAAGTCACAGTAATAGTTCATTACTATTACCATTATTGCTATTCACAGAGATAAGTATTTCATTCTATTTAATGTGATTAATTTTCTTTAAACCTTTCTGGTACCTTAACAAACATCCTCAACAAATCATCAAACTATTCATTGTTTCAAATTAGGCACACGTTTTTTCTGTTGAAAAGCTGTGCTTCAGCTCACAGAGATATACAAAACCAAGTTACCATCTAAGGTATCCAAACAAATTTGTTAGCTTTGTTACTCATTCATGGCCTGCTGCCCATAACATAAATCCAGTACCCATATTAAAAGGCTACTGTCAGCATTGCCTGCAGGAATGAAAAAAACACAGTAAGAAAAAAAAAAAAAACCAAACCAACAAAATCACATTAAGAAATATGCAGTCAGATATACAATCATTGCTCTTTCTTACAATGACCATAAAACATGTAAGTATGATTCAAATACAGAATCATAGAATGGCTTGCGTTGGAAGGGACCTTAGAGATCATCTAGTTCTAAACCCCCTGCCATGGACTGGGCCATCTTCCACTAGACCAGGTTGCTCAAACTCCTGTCCAACCTGGTCTTGAACACTGCCAGGGATGAGGCAGCCACAATGTCTCTGGGCAACCTGCTCCAGTGTCTCCCCACCCTCACAGTGGAGAATTTTTTCCCAATATCTAGTCTAAATCTCCCCTCTCTCAGTTTAAAGGCATTCCCCCTTATTTTTTCATTACATGTCCTTGCAAAAAGTCCATCTCCATACTTCTTGTAGGCCCCCTTTAGGAACTGGAAGACTGCTGAAAGATCTCCCCGGAGCCTTCTCTTCTCCAGGCTGAACAGCCCCAGTTCTTTCTCTCGATCTACCTTCATAGGAGAGGTGCTCCTGCCCTCTGATCATCTTTGTATATGATCATCTGATCATCATAGTATGTCTGTATTTGTAAAATTGTATTCTAAAAGGCCAGAGAATGGTTATTATTTCTCCCTTTATAGTGATCCAATAAAATAGAGCTAACATTCTAAAATCACATAAATTACTTACTTAGCACATTTTAATTTCTTTTTCTCTGACTTTCCTTGGTTTCACAACACCTTCAAACTTGGTTTGTCACACCATTAGCTATGTGCTTATTCTGAATCTCCTCCCTCACTTACTTCAAAATCTACTTGCTAATTTTAGATGATTTTAAAAGAGAAAGAGACCCTTCTACACACCACCAGTTTAGTCCACTGATATTACCTGGACATCACTTCTACACATTCCTGAGCTATGTCACAGCTCTCTGTTTTGGGAACAGTAATGTTCTGCCCAACAGATTTTTTATTTTTTTTTCCCTAGATTATAAGATGATAATGACCATAAAAAATACAGAACAAAATTCCTGTAACATATTCTTTGATGAAGAGGGATAGGGGATCACCCAGATATTCCTTCTACTATTGATGAAGAGCACAGTCTACCTGAATTTCCAGTCCAGATGAAATCAAAATTTCCATGAAATCCAAATACATATGTTCTGTTCCCAACACTTGAAAAAAGAAACTGAAAGAACTGAAGACAGCATATGTTCGTATAGCACAGTTCAGCAACAAAGAAAAAAAAAAAGTATTTCCATTTTAAAGCATTTTTTAATGAAGAAGTATGTTCTATTCTCATGACTCTAGGGATAGTATGTTCTTTGTTATGGTATCTATCCAGCAATAAAACTTCTCAAATTTGACCAAGATCAAAAACGGTAGAACAGAACAGATTTCCAGTGCCTACTGCATTCCCTGTCATCTAGGTAAAATAATGAAGCACACTATTACTATTGAATGCACATTAGATATAACGTAAATCCATATATTAGATACAACTTCAGGAACATTGCAACTGTTCATGAACTTCATGAATGATGGATCTATTTGTACTAAATTAGTACACATACAATTGATATTGCTTAAGCATAGACTATGAATAAAACTATGTGTAGAAGTTTCCAGACCAAGTTTCACAAACAATAGTTTAAGACACTGATGAAATATAGATAAGCCATAAATGGATAGAAAACATGCAGAAAAACTCAAGATGATTTCAATCACAACCACCTTCAAAGGTGCCATGCAGCAATACACGTCTGATAGCATGACCTTAGTTTGAATTATTGATGAGGCACAAACTGAGCAAGCCACTTCAATAGAAACACACAATGCCCAAGTATGTCTCACTTTGGATTCAAACATAAGTATTTTAAATTTGAACTGGCAAATAAATGGGCCTGTGAGCATAAATGGTAGTACTTAACTGAACTTGATTACTAATCTAAGAAATTATTTTTTTTAGCAGCCCAGGTGCTTTTCTTAAGAAACAAGAGAAAAAAGCTTTCCACAGAGCTGACACTTGAGTGCGTAATTAACACAAGCTCCTCTGAATTGCATCCCAGATGATTTCCACAAAAACCAAATCTTGTCAGTCACCAGTGAATCAGCAGTCCTTAAACATGGCAGCAATCAAAACAACACAGCTAACAAACAGGAATCTCAAATGCAAAGAGAAAAGCCTAGAAATATTTATTTTTTTCTTTTTAGGTTTAGATGTTAAATATACCTGTATGCCTGTGTGTATATACACAAATGCACACACACAACTGCAAGACTTTAGAAAAAAATAATGGGATAAAAAGAAATCAACTTTTGCTGCATTTTACAAAAATGTAACTCAAATTTTACTCACCAGTTTTGTTAGTTTATGATTTATGTACATCTCAGAAAAACTAATGCTTCCAGAAAAATGTTATCAGTACCTAAGTATGTGATCTTTATGTTTCAGAATAGACTACTAAGCAAACTGCTGCACTTTAATCCTTAGAGTGAAAGAGAAAATCTAAAAACGCGGGGGCCATATAATGTATGCCATATACCCATGAACAACTTCTGAATATGTGATTGTACAGTTTTAGATCCTTAGTTCTTGCACCTAATGAACAGTCCACAGATGTTTTATATCTTATTATAGGGATGGGATGGGATGGCAGAACTGCTGGAAGATAATAATCTTCTTTTAAAATGCAGCCCACATGGAAAAAAATTCTCTCAAGATGAATACACAGATATATTTCCATATCTTTTTTTTTTTTTTTTAACTTCAAAGCAATATATGAAAAAGAAATCTGTAAAATGTAAAGGAAAAACTTTAAAGCAACGATACACTGTAAAATGGCCACTGTGTACAGCTCACATAGTTTTAAAATCTTCTAACTGCCTTTTTTTTTTTTTAATAAAGGCAACATCACATAGTGGAAAATTTGTCCATAAAAATATGCATAAACAGACAAAGACAAAGATGCAAAAGAAAACTGCATACTGGAAAATGAAAAGAAAAAAAAAGCCATAAATTGCAAAAGAAAAGTCAACAACTTCTTTTCCTCCCCATTTGACTTTTGCACCTGGAATCTAGAAATAGAAAAAAAACTTGGTTAGATTGTGTATATTGATGTTGAAGAGGTCCTAAGTCATTCCTTTTAGAAGAAAATGTGAAAAATCACAGCATATGGAGTAGTATGTTCTAAAGGTTTTCTTTGCTTCTTATCTTCTCATGCTGTTAATATGAAATAAAAATCAAACTTAGTCTTTCTAAGCAAGAAGTCAGTCTTACAAGAAATTGAACTAGCTTGATCCATTACTCTAACTTCCTATTGGCATGATTTGCAAAAAAAATTTTCTAGATGTTTGTTTTACATGTCATAGAAAATTAATAATCTTGATCTACATTTATAAGTTTAACTTTTGAACAGAAGTAGAAAAGTCTATTTTTAGGGCTTACACAATAAAGGCTTTCAGTCCTTTAAATTATGTAGATAAATTATCAGAGTGCTTTATAAAAGCTTCATGGAACTCTGCTGTATACAATCAAATAAGACGTGACTTTGAAAAGGAGACACCTCACTTCTTTGGCAACAAAACTGAATGAGGCTTTCCAAAGCAAAGTTAAAACCCAGAAACAGGTTTCAAGCTGAGCGCCAGCCATGTCAGAACAGCTCTCACCAAATACAAGCATAAATAAATTCATCTTGAGGATATGCTTTTCACTGATGCATTTGACAGTCATAACAGATATGCAGTTTACTTCAAATTAGTATCACATGCTTCAGATTAAGAATTGGTGCCCGTTTCCTACCATAAGACTCTGTTTCCTTATGTTGACAAAACCCTTGTTACTCTACAGACAAGATGCGGAGATGATGACAATGGAAACTGCAGTACACCACTGGAAGTACTTTTAACAACTCAAACTTGCTTTCTGCGTTTTTAAACTTGTTCTACATTTGCATTTGCTTTATAGGTGGGCAATATGACAACGTTGTTTTGCAGTCTTTCAGGCTGTTTTTGTACCTTTCTCTATCAACACCTTCTGGGGACCAAGGCTGTTCTTTGGGCAAAAAGGAAGAGGGAAAGCTATTTGTAGGAACTAGCCATTTCCAGTTCTCATGATAATCTAAGCATATGGCACTTCTCACCTTGGGACTAGCTGTAGCAAAACAGAAATGAGAATTTACTCTCTACAAATAAGAGTTTTTATTATTGTCCATTACTTTCTTATATACATATAGAGTACAGGAAAGACTATTCAGAAGAAACATCTTTTAAAACATTATGCTAGATGGAAAAAAGCAGAGCTTGAATTATGCTTTTCTTTGATACAATGAACCCTAACCTAGAAGCCAAGGAGAGACTGCTATTAATGGATCATAACAATGACTAGAAAATATGGTAAACCAAATCGTACATTTTCCTTTAACTTATTTACCTTTGCAACCAGAGACACCACTACTCCAGATTTGCACCTACAGTTGTATAAAGTGTTATAAGGTGGTGCACATTGTATGAAGGCTGTATCTATCCCTTTGACTAATTATCTTTCTGTTTCTATATACATATATTATACTTTTTTCCTGCTCTTTTGATCCTTATTTAGCCCACATTTCATGTTTCTTTTCCACATCTGCCTTACTTCCACAAACCTACTAAAAAAAAAAAAATATTACTTTTTTGTGTTTGGCCAATAAATCCCTAAAACAGAAGAAGGGTCAGATAAGATGGGCAAGGACTATGTGCTTATGAAGCTGAGGGAAGAATGTAGGGAGTGACTGACCACAGCTGTTGCAAAGAAAGCTGAACTGAGCTCAACAGAAAAGGGACTGGAGCGTTTGTTTCATATAAGTGCCTGTATCAGTTCAGTGAATTGAATGCTTGTGTAAATGTTTTTCCCTGAGTTAATCAAAAGAGTGTGAATGGCTTCTTGAGTT
Source organism: Strigops habroptila (assembly GCF_004027225.2). Taxonomy (NCBI): domain Eukaryota; kingdom Metazoa; phylum Chordata; class Aves; order Psittaciformes; family Psittacidae; genus Strigops; species Strigops habroptila. The sequence continues at coordinate 54,063,892 of NC_044302.2, read as the reverse complement.
AGCCTGCCCAGCAAGGGGTACGTGCATATGTGGCTCAGCCCAACAGTGTATGAAAACTGAAAAATTGACAGAATGAACTTTGAACAGAGTGATGGACTTGAGCTGACTTTAACTCATATATTCCTTCCTGCCTCTTGGGGTCACCAAGCATTGTGACAGTGAGCATGTAAATGCCAGTAATGGGAATCAGTACTGCTACGGCTATACTGTGTTTGCTCTGTGATTTCAGTACTCTACCATAATGATAAATTTGATAAATTAAAATCCCATGTAACATCAAATATCTTCAGATAAGTAATTTTTGTTTTAAACATTAAACTCTCCTCAGAATATCTAATAGACCCTGGTCAGAGAGTATTGGATTCTGATACTCTTGCATTTCATTGCTCCCCACAGATAATATTCTTTGAAACAAGCAAAAGTAATATAGAATTAACCCTTTCTAAAATACATTTTTCTTTCTTGTTGTTTTCAGTTTGAGTCAAGTTCTGTTCAGGTGCTGGAAACTAACCCTGTGTCAGAGCATACAGTAGCTCTTGAACCAGTCAGGAAGCATGCAGGACCACTACAAACATCTGTGATATGAAGTGTTGAACAGTGTCACAGAAAAATCTGAGAAATGGAGGCATTCATGAAAGTGGAAAATTCTCTGTGAAGTTCTTCAAAGAGAACAATCATTCTTCAGATGCATTTAAAAATAAATGTTCCATTGTCAAAACGGCTAACATGGGAAAATTATTATCAGGTCTAGGTATTTAATTCTCGAATATTTTTTGAGAAATAAAACTCCTGGCGAACAAATATCTTAGATGATTAAGTAGCCTGATTAATATTGGATGACTCACATCTGGTATTTGTTCATTCAAAAATCTGTAAGAAATAAGTGGCATAGATTTACTGCATGAAGTATTTAAAAACAGTTATCTTTCACAGAAAGAAAGGACCAAGTTAATTTTCTAGCCCTGTATAAACACTTTGTGCAAAATCTTTTAGAGGCTTGCAAACTGAGGATTCTGCTACAGTATGACTTTAGAAGGAAAAGCAGGAATCACAGACTCTAAACTTAATTCAAAGGGAGGTACCCTTGCCAAAAGGCAAGTGAAATTCTAGTTTGCCAAGAATATCAGAGTAGTACAAGAAATTGCAATTTGAATACTTGCTAGCATTAAGAAACACAAACTGACCTCATTTTATAAGACAACCTTTTCTAATAATTTCTTACAGCTTTGCTATTGTATACTTTCTTGCCACTGCCAATAGCTTAAATTGCTTTTTTTTTTTTATGTAATGTAAGCACTCTTTCAAACATACTTTTATAAAAATAATGTACAGAAAAGCCTGGTTGATTTTAAAACATTTTAAATGTCTGGAACACATTAAAAAAATCCAACTTTTTGTTTTAAAGTATATTTAAAAAAAGCCTCATCATTTAATGTCAAGGGCCCTGGCCCAAGGAAATAGGAAGCATAGTGTACATAACAGCATGTTATGAAAATACTGATGTAAGGGTAAGTTTTAGACTTCCAGTGGAGCTACATACACTATAGGTACTTAAAAAGTTCCTTTAGTTTTAGAGATCAGTTTTAAGATAGTTTCTATTTTCAAAATGGAAATTTTATATAACTTTTATAACCTTAAAAGAATCATCCTGAACTTAAAACTTGAGCGCATATGTCATTTCAAGATGACTAAATGTTTTCTGTAATTTGTAAAAAAAACCCACAACCAGAAAATATTTACTGCACTCCTAATTATAATGCAAATACTGTATTTTTAAAATTGTCTCATCTCTGGTTCTGCTTCTGAGAAAATCAGACTTTCCCTGTAAGAAATGCGATGAATAGATGTTACCCTGCAACATAAGATGCTCCAGTTGGTTGTCAAAACTGCTTTCATTGCTGTGAAGTGTGAGTTCACTTTAGGATGTTCTAGAATATTATAAGCCTTCCATTCTGTACACTTACACTTGGGTCAAAATATATTAGCATCACAGAGTAAAATATAAACTAGAGGTAATAAAGAATTATGTTACTCCATCCAAATAGTGCAAATATCCATTCAGATGCTTATCCCTCTTCTTGCCTTCCTGACATCTGGGTTTCAATTCTCACATTCATAAAACGTGCAAGCTGCTGAAGTTGCCCCCCATGTTCTGTACATCTATGCATATTGCAATGCCTTTGAATTCACCTCGTCTCATTTCATCAAATTATTATTTTTTTTAATATGCTTCCAAGCCTTGTGTAACATCAACTACTCTTACCAATTTGATCTACTCATGATGTATCACCAGTGCTTTTCCTGGTCTTACAAAGATTCCAGGATGATACCCTACTAAGCTGCTTTCCCTATAACTTAATTTCTAGTCCCTTCTTCCCCTTGTCTTGGTACTATCTGCCGTGCAACAAACTGATGTGAAATCACTCATGAAACCATGTAATTTTCACTCTTAGACACGTTCTTGAGAACTGTTTTTATTTCTACAACAAAATATGAAGAAAACAAGGCTGCCATGCCTTCTTTTGAATTGACTTTATTATACCCATGCTATGGAAATGACACTGTTTGGTAGAAACACAAACTCTGTTCCTTGACAAACAGTGCTTCAGCACAGATACATATTGCCTTGCTTTCTGCAATTGGGGTGATTCCTGTAAAACATTTCTCAATGCTTTTATGAGATAATCAAGATAAAACTGATATGAAAATGATTATTTTGCTGTTGTTGAGACCTCTCTTAAAAAACATATTTGGTATACTTTTTTCTTCTTTTAAAGTATGACATAATCCGTGTTCTCTTTTGTGTGAGACAAGGGCCCGCTAAGGGGATTGAAAAATGCGTTTGCTTTTTGGGTTTTTGATTCCTTAGAATAATCTATTACTCTATGGCCAAAGTTTTGAAGTTTGTGACCTTAAATTTTTTTATGTGAAGAAATTACAATTTTGTTTCACTACAAGAGAGATGCACTATAAAAAAATGACTGATCGTCAGAGATCTTAGTAGACACCCGTAGCACAGCTTCTAGGAAAAGTGAATTAAATAGCTAACTGTTCATTTATACAGAAAATGTTTCTAGATGTGGATGGCAAGCTTAACTATTATCTCTCTGATAAATGATAACAAAGGAAAAACTATCTTGAGAAGAGTATTCTATCACACCTCTTTTCAGCTAAAATTATTTAAAATTACGACTGTTATCTCCAGATATCCATCCCATATTCCATCTTCATTAGTGTAACTAAGCATATACTGCTTTGTGCTGAATGATGAAAGTCCTTATCTGCCTAAGTAAGAGTCAGTGCTAACTGCTCAGTGGTCCAATTTGTACCTGCACCTGATGAGTTTATTCAAGACCATATCCCTTCTTGCAAACTCTTTGCAACTCAGAAATTCTTAGAGTTTCTTGAGATGCTCCTGAAGAAGTTTGAACCCCATGAAAGCAAGCTGGAACAGCTGAGAGTATCAGGTCTTTCTTCTTCAACCATTATCAAAACTACCTTTGCAAAGTCTGCAAGATGTAAGATAATTGAGAACTAGAGGAGGTTCCTGTATGTCACATGCCACCTGACAAGTCCCTGCTTCAGCAAGCCCAGTAAAGGATGGCTTACTTGATAAGAAACTCATGTGTTATTCAAGCTAGAATACAATCACCCTGAGAACATAAAACCTTCGGTACAGACTCAGAAGAGAAATACAGAAGAACTTGTTGCCATTTAAGTATCACAAAAGGGAGCTATGATACAGATTCAAACAGAAAATCTGCCCAAATGTATTTAAATGAAGAGTGAGGCTTGGCCATGTTCCTCTGCTCCTTCCTGCTTTTACACCTGAGGCACTTTTCCTTATATTTTGACAACAGTTAGATTCAGTTGTATGGATCTCCATAGTTCTCTCCACATATACAGAGCTTGTTTTGTTTCCTCCTCGGTTAAAGGACCCACGTATCAATGGCTACCCATCCCATTCTTCAAAATCCAGAGAAAAGTATGCATTCATTACATGGTCTATCTAACTCCATCATTCTGATGTTTTTTCCCATGATTTGGCTATGGGACACAGAAACTGATGCATTAGTCACAAAGAGCTACCTGGTCTCTCTTATTTTGAAAACAACTTCCAATAAAAAACCAGTGTAATTTTTCAGTGCAAAATACTATACGAGGTTGACTATTCAAATATAACATTGCAAATATTTCTTTTGAAGGGATGCAAATACTAGACACAAGGATATCTACCACAAGCTAAACACAAGACTAATAGAAAAATGCCGGGTATACCTTACTTTACAGCCATGTATTTTGGATTTTTTTAAATTTGTAATGCTTGACACCAAATTTTATTTTTCATTTTTAAAACGTAACTGTCTGCATGTATGACACATGACATGAAGAGCAATTCTTTATATAAACTAATACAGGGTATATATCAGTATTGCAACATATAGAAAAACTGATTATCGATGCGCAATTATTTACAGTTGGCAACCCACACTATTTTATTATGAATGTATGCAAGATTTCATCTAAATGCTCTTCACATAAAAACAAGCTACAAAAGATGAGTATTGCAGTTGTAAAATCCAGGAGACAACGGGCCTGATTCAGTTTTTCAACATGCTGGATTAATAAAATTACTAAGCATATAATTAACTGTTCAATGCAGTGAGAGGATCACTAAATCATTCATTTATCTCTTGCAGTCTGTTTAGCTAAAACTGCAAATTTTCTCCTGGTGAAAAAATATTTGTCAGCAGAGACCTAAGCTTACTTAAGCCATGCCCAGTTCTATCCTATGCTTTGTATCTCACCACTCTTCCCTAGCCTTAATATGAGCTTCTCTTGCGTACCATAGCAGTATTACTCTGACGTTTCACGGATACTCCACTTTTGAACCTGGCATGCACAGCTGAAAGATTCATACGTTACGTTGGAAAGTACACACTACTCACAAGACAAACACAAATTATTGTGATAATTAGCTTCCAATTTCTTGCTCTTTGCTTTAACACAAAGCAAATATGTGCTGTATAATATTACAGATTCTTTTGTCCTTACTTGGGAATGCCTTTTTCTAATGGACACAGGAGTTTTGCCTGTGAAAGAAATTGAAGTTACAGCTCCAAGTACCAATCTTCCAAATGCTATTCAGTGTAATGTTAAAATTCCTTACATATAGTAAGACTCTCTATATTTTAAATCCTTTTAAGACAGAATTTTAAATACCTAAGATAAGTTGAGACTAAACACAGAAAACAATACAAAATAAATACAAAAATTTACCTAGAGGTGAATAGTAAAATCTGTAGAAAATTACAATTCTGTATTACATTTTCACAGAAGAGATATGGTTATACCTGAAATTAAGAAGAACTATGGATGATACTGCATATATATATTACAGGACCACTTACTGCTGTCAAGACCAAATTCAGCAACTGAGCATTTAGTTGACTTTGCTGGGATTTAAACATGTTAAGAACAACCACAGCATGTCACCCAGATGAGAAAAAGCATAACTGAGTGTATCTATCTGAACTGGAATGTGAAACAAGAATTAGACATGGGTCTGAAGGGATGTAATAGTTATTATCGTAATGTAAAAAGAAATAATCACTAACCTCAGCGACATTTTAAGATAACCAAAATATCTGAAAATGTTGATTTCTTTAGTAACTAAGGAATAATTGCACCTTTAATACTATCTTAACTATCCTGCATTTATTTTTCATTTATAAGCATTATACCAATAAATACTGCTAAAGATAATCCTAAATACCAACACCGTCAACAAATCCACAAAATCATCCTGCACATCAAATGAGTAATGTATTACACTTTAATTCTCAAAAAATTATTATTCCTTGAACCAGAACATTCAGAGCCTAACAGAAGTTCAGATTTTCTAAGCTCTATATAAAATTCACTTACAGATTTCTTTGTAAATTTTTGAAACTGGATGTGAGCATGACAATTAACCTTCAGTCTTCTTAAACACATTAAAAGGCCCTGGTGTTTCCTAAGACAGATTGTTAGCACATACTTAGTAAAGAAGCAGTAAGTGACTTCTGTAGTATAATCTGAAAAACAAAACAGAAATGGTTTTCGGTTTTCCTTCACTTTCAACTCTCTAAATGCATTTGCTAAGCACTTCACAGTAAAATAAAATAAAATAGAGGAAGAAATTGCCTGAAGGAGTAAGTCCTTGATCAACTGTTTAAGGAAGAAAAGACTTGGGTTTTAAATATGATAAGTGGTTAGTAATTAAAAGTAAGCTCAGTGATTATGAAATTGCCATGAAGAGTCCATTCAGGGAGATTTATTCTGTGTTACCCTACTACTGTTGAGATTAATTAAGCTTTAAACACATTAAATAAAATAATTAAATAATTAAATAAAACAATCTCATGTGTTGTACATAGTTATTTTGTGTCTGACAACACAGCTTGAAAACAAAGGTTTCGCTGTCTTGGTGTGAAAACCTAGCTCCCTGTTCTCGAGGCAAACATGAGACTCTTAAAAGGAATCATAATAATTCTTAAAACTTAAGATATCTAGAAGAGGAATAAAGTGGAGGCTTGCAATAGCAAACGTCTGGATTTGATGACTGAGCAAGCATATTGCAGTCCTAAATTCTGCTTTCCTGAGGAACTGCACCAAGCATGCATAATTCATTTGACATTTTATGACATGAGGTAGACTAAAATTCTATTCATTTATTTTGGGGGTTGGGGTTTTTGTTTGTTTGCGTGTTTTCTTTTTTTATTTATTTGTTTGTTTTCTTTTTTTATTTATTGCAATTCACATCTAATCAGGTTCTGCTTTGCTGTACTTGTGGACATGTAACTCACTGACAAAAGCAAATTTTATTCTGTAGACTGTAGAAGTCAAAATTTCCCTGATGATTTAAAGAAATCTTGTGTATTAAAGGTATTTGTGTACCAGACATACTGTACTATCATATGGATGTCACTTCTAAGGAAATTCTGCTTTTCCACACTTCTACATAGTTCAGATTATACTAAATAAAAAAATCCTAGCAATGTCACAAGAAAAATCAATGTTCAGAAGCCACATGTGAACACTGTAGTTATTGAGGCATTTACAGCTATGGAATACACGTCTGAGCCACAGTACTTCTAACAAAACCAAAGTTTATGAAGCGAAATTGAGTGAGATTTCTATGGCTAGCTTTTCCACAAAAGCACTTTAAAGATTGTTCTGCCCTCAGTGTATGAGGTGTTCCTTTACACGCAGGTCATTATTATTATGATCTTGCCGTGAAAGAGCATGTCATATGAATGCAAAATTGTATGTGTTGCAAAGCTACATGAATGGCGTAGATTAGGTTACACTGGAAATCTCCATAGGAAGTCTTTTGCAGATTAAGTAGTGAACCCAGCTTTCTGAATGTTGGCAATCTTACTGAGAAAAATTATCTTTCCTTTACACAGAATATGTTCAGAGCATTTTCTGACATTTTTCCAGGACATTTTTTGTATTTTGGGGTAAATCAACTCACAGGGCAAAAAATCAAAGCTTACAATGCTCTTGCCATTTTTGCAAATTTTGTGTGGCAGCAAGCTTGGAGACTTGTCAGAGAACATTTCTGACCCGGAAAGTTTAACAGATTAATCTATTCCTTCACGGAAGAAACTTGCTGTGGTTGCTTCTCCTCATCCAGTCTGTCTGTCCCACTGCTTGTGCTCCCACTCTGAATTCCTCATGGCATCCAGGATAACAATATTTACAACAAAATAAACAAATTTAATTACACTAGTAATGACTATCAGAAAAAAATGCTGGCCACAATGTTCAGTGGAGGGCTAGGTGTACATCTCAAGGTATGGGTGACTTTAATCAACAGAATTTTAAAATGGTAATTTCAAACAGTATTTCTCTACTTAAAATATAACACTTTTCACCAATATCCAACCTGAGTGTGTACTATGCCAAAAAACAGATGTATGCACACACATTACAAAAATCATCTTTCTAGTCTCTGCTTGTTTCATTCTCTAGGCATGCCTCCTACATTTCTCTCTGCAAGGCAGGACTACCAAATCCCCACCCCCTCTGCTATAACATAGAATCATAGACTGGTTTGGGTAGGAAGGGACCTTAAAGCTCATCTAGTTCCAAACCCCCTGCTATAGGCACGGACACCTTCTACTAGACCAGGTTGCTCAAAGCCCCATCCAGTATGGCCTTGAACACTGCCAGGGATAAGGCAGTCACAGCTTCTCTGGGCAACCTGTTACAGTGCTTCACCACCATCATAGTGAAGAATTTTTTCCTAATAAATATCTAATCTAAATCTCCCCTCTTTCAGTTTAAAGGCATTCCCCCTTATCTTTTCATTACATGCCCTCGTAAAACGTTCATCTCCACATTTCTTGTAGGCCCCCTTAAGGTCCTGGAAGGTTGCTATAATGCCTCCCCGGAGCTTTCTCTTTTCCATGCTGAAAACCACAGGTCTCCCAGCTTGTCCACGTCCTTCATATGTTGGAGGCCCCAGAGCTGGATGCAGTACTGCAGGTGGGGTCTCACAAGAACAGAGCAGAGGGGGAGAATCACCTCCCTCGACCTGCTGGTCATGGTCCTCTTGATGCAGCCTAGGATATGGTTGGCTTTCTGGGCTGCAAGCACACATTGCCAACTCAGGTTCAGTTTCTCATCGACCAACACCCCCAAGTCTTTCTCCTTGGGGCTGCTCTCAATCCCTTCTCTGCCCAGCCTGTATTTGTGTTTTGAGTTTCCCCAACCCAGGTGCAGGACCTTGCACTTGGCCTTATTGAACTTCAGGAAGTTCTCACAAGCCCAAATCTCGCGCCTGTCAAGGGCAGGACCTATACATAAGTTCTACTCTCCATCCTTTGTAGAGGTAGTTCTCGCTTAACACCTACTTTCCGCCTACTTCTCTTTCGGAGAAACCTGTTACCAAAAAAGTGTGTCAAAGTTAGTCCATACTGTAAATGACAGGCCTCAGCGCTTATGGATTCCTGTTTTCCTTGACCAATCAGAAATCTCCCTTGCCCCCTCGAAGTATCAGCAACTGAACAGCCTACAGTATTGACTTGTAACTGTCTTAAGTTCTTCCACAACTATGCCTCAACAGAAGAGAAGAAACAAACAAACAAAACCCACTTTCTAATGAGTATAAACAACATAAGCCGCTGTCAGAATCTTCCAGAAAAAGACACATGCTGCAGGGTCCAGTTCTGACAGTGTGGAGTGCTTGAAAGAGAGGGAACAGACTTGCCTTCTTTATCCTTGTTAAACCAAATACGCTCACTGAAAACACAGCAGCAGCATCTCTTCCCTCCCTTCCCTTCCTCTACAGAAGCAGTGCAGAGTTCAGTAAACCTATCCTATCTAGCCACAAGAAGCCTCAGAGAGGCAGAAAGACTAACCCTGCCTATACAGCTTACATTGCAAGGGCTCCTGTTCTGCAGCACATATCTACCTGAACTAGCTTTAAATTAACAGTATCAAGTGTCTGCAGGAGTTCAGCCACAGAAGCATACAGTTTGGCATAAGAGAGTTCACCCTGCTTCTCTGCAAACTGTTACCTATCCCCTAGCTAGTTAGGCAAAGGGCAGCTACACAAGACTACAACAGACCGATCTGCTATATAAGAGGAGGGACACCAGATGGATACAGATGTGAAAGCACAGGGAAACAGATTTCTGAAGTTTACTTCTGCACTTGTGCTGCCCATGTTCTGTGCAACTTCTTCGGCTTCTTGTTCATTGGTAACAGGCCCTAAGCATTCAGGTCCAGTATTTCTAGCATTAACCTCCACTGACAGTGGTAGCCTGCCTATTTCCTATTTCTGTTGTATATCTTAATGGATAGGGCTGGACTAAGCCTTTGCCCCTGGGGGCAAGTTTTGGAGGAAAAGGCCAAGTCCTTTGTATTAAGGATCTACAACTTTCACATTAGGAAAGTAAATAAATCTATCTATCTTTGGCATTTTGCTAAGTTGGACGGAAGACATGTTCTTTCACTTCATTTTGTTTTGTGGTCTTTATTGTGTAGAAGTTTGTCTGATTCCTTACTGGTCATTATTTGTATCCACGCTATTTAGATCCTCTGCAACACAACGAAGACCTCATGGCGCCTCAATTTTCTGCTATTGTTTTTATATCTGCAACACTATTACCAAACTTAGAAATTTATAATATCCCATATTTGTACCATCCCCCTAAAACAATCTGAAAAAAGGTTTTAAGGGAGTTCTGTTTAGAGGTTGTAATGTCAGCATTTTATTGGAAACTGCCTTCTAGTAAACAGTTTAGATGGAAGTACATTTATGGTAACAAATGTTCTTACAGCTGATATTTTAACTGAAAATGGCATGTGGAAATACATGATCAAATGATGCAGTATCAGGTTTTAAAAATAATTTATTTCTTTTTTTTTAAGCAAAGCCTGCTCATTTGTGATATCATAAGCTAAAAAGTATTGTTTGAAAACCACAATTAACTACCTTCTCTCCAGAAGACCATAATGAGAACATCATGCTTACAATCGTCCAAGATCAATGAAATGCTGGAAACCATGTCTTTCATAAATCATCAGAAAAGCTCCATTTACTGTTTCTGAAATGTCGTATTACTTGCGAATTTCAACCAGGACTAGGAGCATAAGCAAATGGTATCAGCTTTAAAGAAAACGTGTTTGTGCAGAACAACATAGGTCTGTCAGCCGGAGATGTATTTAAAAAAAAAAAAAGAAGCATCTCCCTGCTGCAGTAAGAAGACAATATAGAAACAATCAGCTGAGGTCACTCTATTTAAGGCAAAAGCTATTTTCAAAATTACTCATAATTTTGACATACTAGGTCAAATGAAACTCAATTTATACATGCACAGAAAAATCCTGACCTTCATTTGACAGAGGCATGATTTTTTAACTGAGTGCAGTAAAAGGCTCACAGTAACTGAATCTCGAAATATTACTTTTTTTGTTTTCCATTTAGTTGGTATCAGAGTAACTAGGACATTTTTCTAGCTATTATGAATCTTTTGAAACATGAACTATGGTCACAACATATTATAGAGTACGAGTTGTACACCTGTGAACTTTTGACAAGGGATGAGAGAAGATATAAAGAATCAGAAAGCATATGACAAGGGATAAGACAAGGATTTAGGTGCTTAGTGTCTGATATCTGGTCTGCATTCAAGAAAGACTTACAGAATCACAGAAGCACAGAACAGTTTGGGTTGGGAGGGACCGTCAGAGTCCAACCCCCCCAGAATGAGCAGGGACATCTTCAACTAGATCAGGTTGCCCAGAATCACATCCAGCCTGGCCTTGAATGTCTCCAGGTATGGTACATCTACCACCTCTCTGGGCAACCTGTGCCAGTATTTTACCACCCTTGTTGTAGGTAGTAACAATTTCTTCCTCACATCCAGCCTGAATCTCCTCTCTTCTAGTTTAAAACCATCACCCCTCACCCTATTGCAACAGCCCTGCGGAAAATTCTCTCCCCATCTTTCTCATAGGCCCCTTTTAAGTACTTAAAGGCCGCAATATGACCTCCCTGGAGTCTTCTCCTCTCCAGGCTGAACAATCCCCACTCTTTCAACCTGTCCTCAAAAAAGTGTTCCATTCCTCTGACCATTTAGATCACTTTGGAAAACAACAGCTACCAATAGGAGCTCCATTTAATATTCACTATAGGACAGTACTACTAAAGCAACAGCTTAAACATAGTAAAATAGAATTTTTTTTTCAGATTGCAAATTATTTTTAATTATTGCAAATTATTTTCAAATTCCACATGTTCTTTAAGGACAAATCTACTTAGAGCTTTACAGCTTACAGTGATATGACAGCATACCAACATTTTAGATCTTAGAAGGCTCGTCAGAAGCACTAGAAATGCAGACAGTGTAATAGGCTGAACAAAGAGAAAGAATATGTTGGGTTCCCTTCCTCATTCTCTCACTTGCCAATTCACTTATCTTGTGTGGGTCATTCTGCCTGCCAATATTTCCACCTATAGCAATTATGGTCATGCCTGTGCCTTTTGAAAACCATTTTAAGATGATAGTGCTGCAAGAACAACTTCATGCGTCCCTGAACAAAGGGATCGAGAGCATAAGAAGCTCTCAAGCATCCTGCTAGAACCTGTCTGTCAACCTAAGCTACAGCTTTAGTGCAAACAGTGACCTGCGTGGAAGCTACAAAAAAAATTTTATGGCAAGTTAAGTAAACAATCAGAGTTTGCACTAAACACAACAGCATGTTTGTGTTGACTAGCTGGGTCATTTTGCTGACACAAGGAAACACTGGAAAAGGAGGCAGAGGGATGCTAAACCAAGGCTATGAGCAGCCCCCAAGTGGGGCAGTCCCAGAAAGGATACAGACTTCCTTAGAAAAATTCATTTTCTCTGCTCCTGCAGATTAATGAGGCTCCAAACTGATGCCAATGGAAGATGAGCATCATTTTGCAATCTGCCTGTAACATTGCACAGTAAAAACTCTCTCTTACAGATTTTTCACAGAAGACAGTACCTAGCAGCAAACAACAAATGTAATCCCAAAGAAGTATGTCTCAGAGATTCAAAATCTTAATTGCTGCAGAGAGGTAGACAAATGAAGGGAAATTCAAATATGCATACATGTGCTTCAAGAAATAGTCTTCTTGCGTTCATTTGTTAGCCTCATTTTTGAAGGAAGTGAGAAAATATCTTGTTGATTTCCATCTGCTAGTACTGAGGTTTGTGCAATAACCCACTAACAAGTCGCCCTGTGAACCACTGCTACTTTCAGTTACTCCAGTATAACACCAGAAGATGCATGCATGAGAACAATGGAGCATGTACTAGACACCAGTTTACATTTCATGCTGATTCTTTTCGTAAAGACTTAATTTTCTGAAAATCAACAACTGAATTATTTCTAGACTTTTCAGAAATTTGTTAAGACATTTAGACTCATAATTTTAGCTGTCTACAGCACAAGAAAAAGAACAACACTCCAATTCACCACACATTTAAAAGATAGTTCCGTCTGACTACACCAGTAAAACCTGTTTGGAGGACAGAAATGCCATGTTCCCAAAAAGCAGTGGTCTTCTGGGGGAAGAGAATCTTGGACAATTACAGGTATAAACCAATTTTTAAATTAGCTAAAATAAATTTAATTTGAAGAACATCTACATATTCTTCCACTCCCAGACAAGCTCTCTGCTTTAATCATAGTACGTTTGCAGTTATCATACAGTAAAGCAAGGTCCAAAACCTGTCTTTAAGCTGTAGAAGAGCTGTGAGAATCAGTGGCAGAGCAACAGGATCTCACTTCTGTGCAGGAGCAGGAGGCAGGGATCATACACATAAGCAAAATAGCAAGGGAAAAAAATAAAAATCAAAGAGTGCTGCAGCCAACCAACCAGAGGAAACTCAAGAACAGTTGAGTGTGATTGGCTTTTAGCCTAAAATAATTCCCTTGTGGTTCTCCACCCAGAAAGAATTTGACTGAGGCTGTGACAGTTGACAATGCTGAAATGAATAGCTTAGCTGACATCAGTTGACCTGGGCTGACTGTTGCCACGTGAGAGTCTAGCTTATTGTTTTACAGAAATGTAAGATTAGTCAAGGAAGGCATAAATTTGAGTTACTCTGGATTTACACTGTGAAGTGAGAAAGTAGCCCCTCAACTTCTCTGGCTACAGTACAGCTTTCGAAACACTTCTAGCATTACTGTAATACTTAAAAGCATAAAATAAAAACATTCTACTTTCTAAACTTCAACACACTTTGAGAAATAGAATTGAATTCCAGAACTAATTCTTCTATTTATGCCTACTTTTCAAAACTATCAAATACGAAGTATTCATACATTCTGTGTTTAATCATCAAGAGATCCAGAAGTTTTTTTCATTATTAAGAATGTAAAAATTTGACAAACATTCCAAAACATGTTTCCTATCATTACGGAAAAAATTTCTAATATCTGTCTACCTTAAATGCTTTTGTGAAAGAGTATTTGGAAGATTGGCACAATGTATTTTGTTTCAAAATCAAGAATGAAAATATGTATTTCTAAGGAGTTTTGACATGGTTTTGATTTTGAGTAAACAGTTTTTTCTGGTTAACAGAGATCTTGGTTAATGTTATCTTTAAAGCATTAAATCTCCATGTAACTCACTCTCATTTTAAGAGAAAAAGTACTAACTGAAGACTGCATAAGCTCTGAACTTTGAGTAGAACAAGACAGGAAGCATAGTAAAATGTATTATTTGTCACCTAAATACATGAAAACTTTGTCTATACAAAAGAATACCGACACTTCTTCCATCCAGCTTAAGTGGATACTCATAACCATTCTGAAAACTGTGAGTCTTGGCATTTAATGAATAAAGAATAAATCCAGTATTTGTCTGTTTAGTATCCATCACTGCAAAGAACTATTATCCAACATGACAACCCTTTCCAATAACGAGGTCAGTCCTGTAAATATTCCTTTCTCACGACTTTCATTTCTGGATTGTGTTATGTGCTACAAATATCACCTTGACTGGCTCACGTAAATGTACAATTATGTTAACATTTCATAGCGAATTGCCTTATTCCGCTGCTTACAGCAGACAAAAGTCTGTATTGTGGTGCATTCTTTTGGGTTTTTTTGGGGGGGAAAGGAGGGCTAGTTCTTGAGAGCTGGGAATTGTACAATTTATACTACACTAGAATTTCTCATTTACTTTCTTTGGTAAATTCTATAATCTACAGTATGTTAAACATCCCTAGAATATGCTATCTCCTTTTGCCTATAAACATGTTGCATGAAGATCTGTAGTAAGATCAAACTGCTCTTTCTTACCTTTCAGTGTACTTTTACTCATGATCTAATCGAAGAGTAAAAATCACCATTTGGGTTTTCCTAGGTAAATGAAAAGTAAAAGAAAAGATGCCAAATTGAAACCATCTACCTACATGTACTTTCTAATAATTTTGCATATAAATTTGCAATCCTTAAAATATTGATGTAATACATGCATGCCAGTAAGACAATTTAAAAATTCTCTTCAAGAGAAATGCACAAAGTTTTCCCCGGTTTTTGAACATTCTTTCTTAGATCAGCTCATAGATGATGGTGGACAAGAGCTTCAGAAAGACATTATCTTCTTAAACATGAGCATGGACTCACAGTACTGTCAATGTGCATGGAAGAAATGCTACACAGTTTATGGAAAGGTTCTA
Source organism: Strigops habroptila (assembly GCF_004027225.2). NCBI lineage: Eukaryota > Metazoa > Chordata > Aves > Psittaciformes > Psittacidae > Strigops > Strigops habroptila. Next base: position 54,048,677 of record NC_044302.2, on the reverse strand, counting down.
CATTCATCTGGAAAACTAATTATTAAATTCATATAAAAAATGATGGAGCAATAGGAAATTAATTACCTTAGGTTTTCCTGCACAATTGTAGCTATACGGAAAGAACTGCACATATGAACTATGTTTCAATTCCTGAAGAAACTCTAAACAATAGGCAGAGTGGGAAAGTCCACAACAGCCATTCCACAAAATGCCAAACTGGACAGCCAAGGTCTCTACTTCATTTTGCTTATCACTATGTTGAGACTGCAAACTCTTTATTTCCTGTGCACTTACAATTAAGGCGCTGCCTTATTTTCAAATTTCATCTGAGCTTCTTCATCATAGAAATGTGAATGACATACTTGAATCAGTTCAAACTTATCTCATTTAAAATTCCATTGATAAATTCAGAGACAAATAGCCATTCTATTACCTTCAAGGATCAACCAAAGAGGAAACATTAAGCAAAATCCTTGAATACATTCACTTCATCTGTGAAATCTAGACATCAGCCTATCCTGACTTAGATATACTGAAAGTACTCCAGATTTGATCTTCAACTTAGGTCAGCATAAGATGCTGAAGATTCCTTGTCACATCGCTTCCTCTGTCAGCTGGAAGGAAACATTTTCTATTTACAAGACAAAAATAAATGCCTCTGAGCACCAATCAGTCATATGCATTCACCTAAGACCAAGATACCAAATAGTGGAAGAATACTATGAATTCTTAACCCCTAACTGCTGTGAGAAACATTCCCTTCTTCATTTAGAAGGATTCTTTACAGATATCCACGACACAGACATGCTCACATTGACTGGGGATGATACAGCAGTAAAAGAAAAAAGACCAGTAAGTACTGACATAATACAAGTTTACATAGGAATTCTTCTCAAACCTTTGCCACTGAAATTAAACGGGCAGAAAAAGTTCTCCTCTACCTAAAAGGGAGCACAAACATGATAATAGTCAATAGTCCATTACTGCTATAATCTTACTGAAACAATTTAGGTTCTGAATACTTGTATTTACATATACAGAACTGTTAAAGACTTCTATTAGCCAAATGAAATCCTAGGGTAAAAATATGCTATGACATTATTCCTTTAGTGTCATGGCATGTTTTCATCCAGAATTATAACTGAACAGAACAATTGCTATCTTTTGCTACCTTTTCCACCAGACTTTTACACTGAAAAACTGTATTCCTTAAAGGGTATGAACTAAATTAATGACAGTTGATAGAAAAACTCAGTGCAGCTAACACTCAACTTAGTTGAAGATGTCAGAAGATGCCTTGCATGATAGTTCACATCCTGTATTCTTCTGAAGTTACATAGTTCATAAACACTGTATCACTCTACCATATTACTATGGAAACTTCTTTTAAACTTCATAGACATGGTTGCACCAAACATAAATCCAATGCATAAAAAGTGAATCATAAACAAACCTATTTAGCTTCATATTCTGAATTAATAATGTTTAAACAATTTTGTATTAAACTAACAGTGAAATTAAAAAGAAAAAAAATTAAAAGTTTGCTTTATGAGTGAGATGTAAATACCGTACTTAAACACATCGTTTTGCTAGAAGCATACACAAACTTAACAAAGTACTATTGGCATTTGAGATTTACCTTGTATTTTAGTTACTTGCAGCTATCCATCACCGATGCTGCACCATCTTTTAGTTTCACATCTTTATTTATGTAATACCTACTTTAGGAAGTGGTTTATACACACAGTGTCTTACATTTATCTACTTACCAACAGTATCACATGGTTCATCTTTATGTACACAGAAATCCTTCCTAGAATTGGGGGGGAAAAGAAAAATGTTAAGCAAGCCAAGCTATCAGCCTGGTAACGACTGTGTAACCTATTTACAAATATTTTGTATGGCTCAAAGAATAAAGACAAAATGCCATTATCTCAACAAAGAGCATGGGGAAGCAAAGGCCAGGATTACTCAGAACACTTAAACTTCAGTTTATTCTCAGAAGTGATTTAGGAGTACTCAGGTGACAAAACATGTACCATACATTTATATTGCACTGTACCTAATTTCTGGGGTTTTGTTTTTTTTTGTTTTGGTTTGGTTTTTTTTGGGGGGAGAGGTGGTTTGTTGCTTGTTTGTTTTGGGTTTTTTTCCCATATAGGTATCGTGAAATGTAACAAGTCTAAAGTTAGTCTTTCTTGCATTTGAACAGAAAATAATTTAGTATTTAATATCAGATCTAAATGCAGTGTTGTAATCCAGCATTTAAATCAGAAATAAGAGTCAAAGTTTTTGTTCTAAAATGTCAATGGTTAAAATGACTAATAGGAGTACAATCTGGAGAAACATTAATGCTAGGGCATCCCATTCTAGTAGTGGAAACTTAAAAATTAATTCACTTGGAGAAGACTATCCTATCTCCAATACAGATTTTAGTCCAGCAATAGCTCTATAAATAAAACTGCTCAATTGCATGAAATGGAATTAATATTTAATCTCTGTGTTAAACAACATCTGCTTGGGATTCATTTTAATTTAACAGCTATTTTACCTGTTCTGAGACATGTAACAAAGTTACCAAAAGAGCAAAGGAAAAGCTGCTCTTTATTGGAGTGTTTATAACTCGCTTTTTTGGGGTATTTTATTATTTTAAGTAAAAATAGGGCTGCTGAGGTATGCAAGAACTTGGGAGGGGAAGAGGGAACCAACACAGAACAAACAGCAACCCTCCATACCACAAATAGCATCTAAGCAAAATACAAACTAGTTACTTGAATTTCATTCCAACACGTACTCAAGAATTTTCTGGTTTTTAACTGTACCAAAGAGCAATGATCTCTATTTTTACAGAGGGACCATATGGGCCAGAGATATTTCATTTTTATATTCTGTCTACAAAGCTACATATATATATATATACACATGGATCGATAATGATAAACATACACACATATAGAACCACTCATTTTCCAGGAACCAAAACGCAGGAATTGTTTGGTGCTTGAGATGAGAGAGTGGGCTAGTGATACTTACCATTTTTGTAAATGTAACTACTCGAACAGCTTTTTGTGATTTTGTTTGTTTGTTTCCCACAGACTATTCCCACAGAGTGATTTAGACCCAAAAGCAATCTTAAGAGGCTGGCAAATTTCTGACACTTGTTAAAGGCCACATAGCCAGAGACATAGGGATATATAGCTTTTGATCTTGAGTAACTATTGCCAGATAATTAGAGAGTAAAAAAGCGAACCAATAGAGCTAGAAACAAATTTTGTGAATAAACTGATAAACTCTGGGAATCCTCTTAGAAGAGCCCTGGAAATAGAACCAAAGGTGGTGAACAAGAAACTATAATCAGATACAGAAGGAAGTTTTTCTATTTTTTCAAACCTCCAAAAATTGCATTAATGTACTGGGTTGTAACACAATTCTTTGTTTTGTGCTATGTGACACAAGGGACTTATTGTCTTGTTATGCAACATGACAGAACGATTAGAAATATGGGACTTGTGGTGAAGGAAGAGAACATGTGTAAAGACAATCTAAGGACATAGACTCTTCCACGCACACTCATACAACTACCATAAATATTAACTGATGTAACAACACGGGGGGGGGGGGGAAAAAAGGCAAATGTAAAAGAATACCATCTGACATTTAAAAATTGCCTGTATCTATGAGGTTTCTGCTTATGTAACAGCTTTGTTCTCATACACGTACTGAGCTGATTTTCTTTTGTTTTTCTTTCTTGGCTGACTGTGACTACAGCTATGCTATGCATCCAGAGTTTCATTATGGGGCTTGGAGGAAACAGTACTGCTATGATTTGGCAAGAGGGATGTACAATAAAACATTCTTAGTTCCTGATTTACATTGAAAGAATGTAATACCTCCTCTAATTTCCAAGAATATGAATGCATGACATACATTTGAGACTGGGCTCCTCAGTAAAGATTTACAGCTCTAGCTAGATCTACCAATGACCAATTAGAAATCATTCTCTAATTCCCACACAGTAACCTGAATATTCCATCATATTATAACTATGTTCTTGTGTGTATATATAATATACACATATGTATACATATTTATACTTTATATAATATATATGTATAAATACGGAATTGGCATACTGAAACTACACAAAACAAAAGACAGGATATGGAGTCTTCCAAGTAAGAGGAGGTATAAACTAGAGCAATAAGGAACACCACAAAGCCCTCAGGAAAGCCACTGAGATTCTTTGTTCTTTTCTTCCCACTCTTAGCAAAATAAGGCAAAGATATTAGCATTACCATTAAAGAAAATAGAAGAATTCATGGTGCAAGTTAGTAACTGAGTCTAACACTGAAAGCAAGAAACTGGTTAAAGCACACTAAAGTCCCCTTTTCTAACCAATATCCAGCAAACAATGTCCATTACTCTAAACGCATATGGAAGGGAAAACTGGTCCTTATTCAAGTGAGAGAAAAGAGGAGCTTTTATGAGATATCGGGACTGATATGCAAGCTTGAATGAGCTGAGTAACCCTAGAAAAGAATTCAAAGCAAGAATGGGTAACCACTAATTCATTGTTTCAGAAAATTGTATTTAGTTAGTTCATTTTAATCAAATAATATAGCATTATGAATGGCCTTCACAGTAAACAAAGATTAACTATTCAATTCCTAAATATAAAGTAACTCATTACATTCTCTTTGAAGTGTAGATGAGATATACAACAGAAGACATCAAAAGCAGCAGAGGAAGACTAAAGAAGAATCCAGACTTATTTTGCACTAATTTGTTATTTTAGATGAATTTAACACTTGTTTTTGGCATACTAGTCAAAAGACCTAGTTATTGTTTTTATTGTCCAATTAATTTTGTTTCGCACACTAGATTGGAGAAAAGAAGAAATAGAAGATAATCCTGATAATGGATTATACCAGTCTACCAAATCTTCATTCTGGCTTTCACCCTACTTTCAATTTCTTAACTTCTCTAATCTTCACAAGTTTGATAAAAGTAGTAGTGTGGGCTTGAAGCTACAATCTAACTCCTGCTGTTGTCATTGATTCTAGGACTCACAACATTTTAAGATATATCTGAGGCTTATTTACCAAGGAACAAGTTTTCTCAAACCATAAGGGGTTTTTTTTTAAAGAATAGTTGCAACTAATGGTCCTCGTGCAAATAACTTCATCATCACATTGCAAATGCCTTTGCTTGCACCATGCTAAGTGAATAATGACAACACAGCAGATGTTCTTGTCTCTTCATGTAACAGGACATTCTGAAATGATTTCCACATATAAACTAAGCACATTATACTCACTACTAAATGCACTTAAAAATAAATAAACATCAATTTTGGAGTTAATGAACTACAAAATAAATTACACATTTACTGTTCAGTTGAGAATTTAAACAAATGGACAATATTATTATCATAAATGCTATTTCAGAAACTGTTTAGTATTTTGAGTGTAAACTCAAATGCATCAGTATGCACTGGGCAGTGTATTTTAGCAAATCAGGAAATACTATATTCAAATATTTTAAATAGTTAACATATCACTTAGGCGCTTTAAAATGGAACTGAGATTAAAAAGGATAATATAAATACTAGCCAAACTAAAAAATAACAGGTCAAAAGTGTGATAAATAAACAAATAACTGAATTGAATGTATAGGTAACATCTCAAAACAGATATAGAAATGTTAGAAAGCCAAGGAAGGTGTTTTTGACTGGAGTCCAACAAAATCTAGACAGCGTTAGCATTAATCAATGACCTGGAAGAAAGTAAGAGAGCACTACTAGTAAAGTTTGAAAATTAAATGAGTTCTGGTAAACTACGAATAGGAATGAAGACAAATCAAATTTAAAGATGAGTCATCTGAGTAATTTTTATTTTAATGTAGCCAAAACTGGACCCCCAAACTTCTCCAGATACAGCAACAGCATAAGGACAACAATAAAAAGAAAAGAGCATATGAAAACAGGCAGTAGGAGTGAACAGTATCCTTGGATAAAGATGCAGGAAAATATCAGACATGGCACCAGTACAACTGTTCACACAATACTGTGTCCAATATTTACACTTATGCTTCAAAAAAAACCAATCTGGATAATAGGAAAAGGTTTGGAAAGAGCTAAGAGAATGATTACACATCTGAGAAACAGGCTTAGAAACCTCTCTAAACTAATCTAAGAGAAAGACAAGTTGTGATTTGAGCAGAACCTACAAGTATTTACACAGTGAGGAGCTTTCTAACAGCTCTTTGTATCCTCTAACAGAGGGTACAAAGAGATCCATGGTTGAAAGCTGAAGTAACAAAAATTAGAAATAGGACACAACTGTCCATTCTGAAAGTAAGTAATGGTGGCCACAGTCTACTTCAGGACACAGTAATCTTCCTTTCTTTGAAATCTTTGTCTCGAGACTGTCTAGCTTTGTTATTCACCAGAAAAATAAAATGTAAAAATCACCAACTGAATTTAATGTTAGGGACTTGCACTAAATCAGAGATTTAAAATTCAGTTTAGGTCCATGTAATCATAGAATCATAGAATATTTCAAGTTGGAAGGGATCCATAAGGTTCATGGAGTCCAATTCCCTGGTCCTCGCAGGACCACCTAAAACTAAATTATGCTGTGTTTTAAATGAAAAGCAAAGACTATATGCAGCAAAAAAAATAATCAAAAAGTACCCAAACAAAACTGACAGCAAAAGACACAGTGATAGTGATTTGTAGTTTTTCCAAGTTGTACCCTTCAGCAATACCTCGGATAAGAACTGGTGGAATTATCTTATTAAAAGTCATTAGGATTAAACTATTTCCTAACTAATAGGAATTCACATTTTAAACAGAATTTGGCAACCGTACTGTTGTCCATAAATTTATTCATGGGATGCTAACTAGAATAAAAAACCCCCTTGTTCATAGAATAAAAAACAAAATCTGTTCTGTAATGCTGCGGAACAGATCCATACAAATGAACAGAACATACGTAGCCTGAATACTACAGTTCAAAACATAAAGCTGACAGAAGCAGGTAAATTCTTGCAGATGTTTCTCGCATGTATTATTAGAAGAACTACCACTTCAGACACCCTGAACTTCGAGAAGTAACAAAAAAAAAAAAAAGAAGAAATCAAACAGCATGTGATGATTTAAAATTAGTGTGATTTTTAAAATACATAAGATAAAAATACATATGTTAAGATTAAAGTGATAAATACAGGAGATTGGGTGTTTTTAAAAAAGACACTGTTGATTCTAAAGTATACTCTTTTCACATTTCCATGCTTTCTGATACATCTACAATCCTATTAGTAAATAATTAATATTAAGGACATGTAAGATTCTCATGAACTCCCTTAATGTCTGCTGTTGATGTAAAAATATCCCCATGCAGTAAACATCGTAAAGCTTTGCAAAAATATACAGTGGGCAGTACTGAAATTATGGTAATGAGAAAAATACAACTATGAAAACAAAATTAAGAAAAATTTAATCTCTCACCATGAACTTGCAATAATTCATTTTTCCAGAGCTGAATTTCACTAAAAGTTCAAAGACAGCAGTGGCAGCTTAATAACTCAAACTCTTTCCCATTACATTTCAACAATTTTGGACTGTCAAACACTGCACCTTTTGGGGCCCTGTAATGTTAGTTTCTGTGCAGGGGTCATTCACAGTCTTCTACCTCTGATTTTTCTGAGGACATGTCTTTGGTTTGCTTTGGTTCGGTTCAAAACTTTATCATCAGAAAGGTAGTAAAAAGAAAAGCCAGAAAAAGAACTGTACTTCTTCTGTGCATTGGAAGGCATGCATAACAGCAAAGCTTAAGAAATTCTTGTCCAAACTTTGGGAAGAGTTCTGGAGGGTTTGAATGATTGGAAAAGAAACAATATTTGCAAATCTAAGTGTTGTTTATGCCTTTGTCTATTTTTATAGAATTAAGCAGTTTCTTACAGTGAAAATGCCTTGCAGCACTATTTCAATTAAATATCAGCCAGAGCAAAGAGATTTCAGATACTGCAGATCAATATGAATGAACAGCTGATGTACACTGTGAACATGGAATATCATTGTATATCTGATGCTAGGAAAATCAGAGGTCTGCTTTCTAACACAGGCACGTGTGAAAATGGCAATTCTGAGAAGAATACAGAACTGGATTTTTTAAAAATTATTTTCTTTTTTAAAAATTATTTTACATGTTTTTCTAAAAACTACTGTTACACACATTGACCTACACACTGGAAAACCAGCATGATACATAATTTTTAAGTGAAGGTAGATTCTGTCTCATTCTTGTATCTGTTTTTTTTTTTTTTGGGGGAGTGGCAAGGGGGTTACACTTTGAAGGTTTTATTACCTTGTTTGCAATAGGAGCAATACAAGAACTTAAACACCATCATAGAGCAATTGTGGATGCCATGGGCCTTTTCCTGCCTTACTTTCAGTAGTCTCATTCAGGTTAGACACCCTATGCAGATAGCAACTACTAATATCATCTCAGTGGCCACCAAACACAGGGGTTATCTCTGTGCCCTCACACTCTGTAACTTAAAAGACAAGGAGGATGTTGATACACCATGGTATATTTTTTCCTCAGAGAAAAGTACTTCCTGGTATATGTATCTCTAAAGTAATAGTGCTAATTTATGATAGTTTTATCAAGAGTCCTTAAGACATTTCTGTCTTAATTCTCACATTATCCTTATACCTAACCTTCCCAGGGATCTTTCCTAAATACACTATTCAAACGTTTTTTGTCTTCCTTCTACTTTCCGGCACCATATTTTAAAAAGGACATAACTTCATCAGAACATGCCAATTTAAAGGGAAACCAAACAAAACCCCACAGGCTGAAATAAGAACTCAATAAAGTGAAATAAACAAACTGGTAGCAGATTCATATGTATCGTTACAGCCTATCTGGGCAGCAAAAAGAGTTGTGGGGAGGTGGTGGTTTTGCTTTCTGCTTTACATAACAAATGCAAGAGTAAGTCTGGAAAAGTACCTTTTCGTCAACAGGTTATGACAGCTCTTTGACTGTTGAGTAACAGTCTCTATTACAAATATGTTTTGCTCTTTGTAGTTAAACATTACAAATTATCTCTGCAGAAAACTCACTACTTCATTTCTAACTCTTCTGGTTACTACACACAACCAGCACATGAAAGCACAGGAAAGCTTTTTCAAAGCACTCTTGCTGTTCTATTATTGTGTGAGACAAAAAAGGAGGTTTGGGTAAGTTTTAGGAGGTTTGCGACAGAATGTGTTAGATAACCAAACCTTTACGGTTTTACTTGAGAAATAACAAGCAGTTGGTGTTCATCTGTCTAAACAAAATTATTTCTCTCAGTAAAGCAGGTCTGCTGTCCAAAGCTGTTTGGAAGTTCTGACAAAGAAGCTTGTTCTGTGTTTGCGAAACAGAATGAGACTCTGAATTAAAAATACACATAAGTAGAGCCACACATGGGGTCAGCTATACAATAAACCTGACGATGTGCAGAGGGAGACTGGATTAGCAAAACATTCCCACAGTCAGCAAACTGCACTGGTATGATTTATTAACAGCTAAAGCAGCTCTGAGGTGGGAGGCAGTACAGTTCGGAGAATAATACCACTGAAAAAATAAAAATGTCAGAAGAACAGACCTTTAGTTTCTGGCTCCAGCACTGACTTGCTATCTGACATCCAACCAATCACTTCCCTGCTCTCTACTTCAATTTCCTTAACACTGATCAGAGATTACTCAAAAAAAATGTATTGAAACTGGCAGGTAAAAAGTTGCAGGCAACTCTGGAGAAAGTCCACAGGAGGGCCATGAAGATGATCAGAGTGTTGGAGCACCTCTCCTATGAAGACAGGCTGAGAGAGCTGGCCTTTTTCAGCCTGGAGAAGAGAAGGCTTAGGGGAGACCTTGTAACAATCTTCCAATACCTAAAGGGGCCCTACAAGAAATCTGAAGACATTATAGCAGCCTTGCAGTACTTAAAGGGGGCGTACAAGAAAGCTGGAGAGGGACTTTCTGCAAAGGCATATAGCGAAAGAATAAGGGAATGTCTTTAAATTGAAAGAGGGTAGATTTAGATCAGATATTAGAAAAAAATTATTTACTGTGAGAGTGGTGAAGCACTGCCACAGGTTGCCCAGAGAAGCTGTGGCTGACCCATCCCTGGAAGTGTTCAAGGCCAGGCTGGATGAGGCTTTGAGCAACCTGGTCTAGCCAAGGTGTTCCTGCTCATAGCAGGGGGGTTGGAACCAGATGATGTTTAAGGTTCCTTCCAACTCTAACCATTCTATGATTCTGTGAAATCAGAACATCATTATTACAAAACATACCAGAAAAGCATGTCTTAACATATGCTTTCTAAAGCTTTTTTACCATTTAGAAATGCTTCATGAAATTCAAAAATGTCTATGTTCAAACGGCCTGGCTACTAAAGACATCTCCAGACCACTGCCTCTCAACTGCTTAACTAACACCTCACTTGCATCAGTTCAGAATTTTTCTTCATCTTTCCATAAAGGCTGGTGAAGATGAAAAAATGAGAGAAAAAACGTGTTACATACTTTACTTCCTAGTGTCTTACTATTTTTAAGATACACCTCCCACCTAAAGAATGCAGCCCAAGACTTACTCTCCCGGCAGATGCAGGCTTGAAGCATCCGATACTCCCTCAAGCTGCTGCTATTGCTGACTGCCTCCAGTGTCTCAAATAGGAGAGCCAGATACAGGCAAGAGGTCACTCAACAACCCCACATTTCTAGCATCCAAGCAGCATGCAATTGCTCAATTATCCTTGAACAGTCATAAAGTACAATTAGATGTAAGAAGGTCTATTTTCTTTTAGCTATGCTCATTAACTCAATGCCATTCACCCTTTATGCCTTGGCCCTTGCTCACTACAAGTAGCAGATGTACTACTTACATCTTTCCTTCTCCATCTAGAGTCTTCATCCACCAACACACTCACTGCTATTAAAATCAGTTTGGAGTCTTAATCTGAAAAATTTCTTTCCAGTCTGTCATCCCAAATATGCTTTCTGATGACCTAATGGAAATTTGTTACAGAGAACATTACTTCTTATGTCTTCCATGGCAGTTCAGAGGAGTCCGCGTGAAGGGCTACTGCTTAGCTAACGTATAGATGCATAACAAAAACTAATTGGTCCCTCAAAGTCCCAGCAATCCATAAAACAAACACAACAAATAGAAGAGGATGGCACAGAGTAAGAAGAGATGGGTGTGGGCTTTTCTAAGAAAAGGCATGGGATTAAACAGAATAAGTAGCAACAAAACTGTCACCAGACAATTTGGACTTCTTTGTTTCCTTCCAGTATGTGACAGGCTCTCCAAAATGGAAATCTAGGGAAGCGTGGGACAGCACAATTGTATTCCAATATATCCAATCAAGGAATTTTCTTTGAAAGGGGACTCTGAAAGTCATCCAGTCCAAGGTTGACCTCAAAAAATAGCACTAAGCCCAACCCTAGGCCAGCTGAACTATTATTCTGTCCTTTTCTTTGGATAATGGGTGATATGCTGCCTAAACATCAAGATGCATCCCCCGGTGCACCACTTACAGCCTAAACCATGACAGCATCTGCTAGGGAGGAAAGAGGTGAGCTGAAAATATATTTCCTTCTAAATCTGTTAAATGCCTGATACTTCAGAGTTATAAGAAACAGCAGATCTGGGATAGCATCCCCATGGCTGCAGAGTACATACTGTGTACCTAATGTACCTTTAGTACATAATGAAACATACTAGTTCTAGATCCATTAGAGGGAAGCAAAACTCAATAATGTGTCCAATGTCATGCCAGTCTAGCTCTGAATGATGTGAACATGCATTTGTGTTCTGAATGAAAGTATCTACAGGTCTGTGTGTGCTGCCTCTTTTAAATGAAGGCACATGGAAAGAGGCATCTAACCTATGGCCTTAGCTATACAGCCAAAGAAGAAACAAGAGTGACCCGTTTGCCATTTCAGGTATTTACCAGCTTGGAACTATTGCTTTCTGAACCATCTTTACCACCACTTTACCACTATCTTTGAGTTCTGCAAAGAAGACTGAAGCGGTACTCTTCCCCATTGCAAAACTAAATCTTAACTCTATTGATAATCTATCAGTTTCTTTTATCGATGTATGTATTAGGCCACTGCTTATTTTTCAGTGCTCATCTTTCAGTATTTTACCTTGTGATCAGTATGGCTGCATCAACTGAAGACATGTCTTCTCCCCAACTTGTTGACATTTCCAAATGTATATCATTCTTCTTGCCAAATTCTTCATGTTGCCATTTGCAAAAGCTTTCCAGCATTTTTTCCCCATGATGTCCAATATACACATCTGCCTGAAAATAAAAAACAATTAACTTTATTAACATTATGATTCTGTAAATAGAACTAAGAACACTTTTTGACTATCAAAAACATTCCCCTTTTTGTGGCACAATATCTTCAGCAGAATGACTTGAATTTCTGCAGCAGAGATCACCTTTTTCTCATGTTAAAGATACAAGTGAAGACAGTGAACCGAGTGGCATACAGTGGATCTGTTCACTGAACTCGTCTCAGTATTTGCCGATTTTTACTACCCATAGTGAAGAAATATTAATGGTGTGAAGATCCAGAATTTGAACAGGAAATGAGACTTCTCCACCTGCTGAGAGGACACTGAATAAAGAAATACTTTCTTATGCACTGGAAAAATAAAATATTTTAAAATCAGAAAAATGGATAAGGGAATCTCTTTTTCTTATTAACTATCTAAAGTACTAAAGGAATTCAATAATATTTTGTAGAAAAAAGCCAAGACATGAAGTTGCCATTGTCCTGAAATATGATGTACAAACCATAGGTTAATAGAAAGTCTCAATCAGATATCAGCTGACTTGTCTTTCTTCAGGATGAAGAACAGGATTTGATATGATGCCTGAAAGGTGCAATAGTGTTTGTCTAGGGGTTGGCTGACCAGTTCTCCTTCTACTGTCCACTAGGTTTAAGAGAGATGCACAAAAAAGCAGAGCATAACCAGATTTTACTAAGAACTAGCTGATTTCCACAAGGAAAATTTGCTTGATTGACTTCCCAAATGCAAGTACAGAAAAACCTCAATATGTGCAGCACATAAATGAGGAGAAGCTTAATCTTTATTGAGGCTCCCAGCAGTGTAAATAACTAGTAAGTGTCATGGTTTAACCACATCTGGCAACTAACTACCACGCAGCTGCTTGCTCATTCCCCCCCTGCCCCTAGTGGGATGGAGAGGATAATCAGAAAAAAAAAAGGTAAACTCCATGGGTTAAGATAAGAACAGTTCAATAAACAAAATAAGTAATAATAATAATAATAATAATGGAAATAATGAAAATACAGAGTTAAAACAACAACAACAAAAAAAAAAAACCAAGAAACAAACACAAGTGCTGCACAATACAACTGCTCACCACCCACTGATCAATACCCATCCCATCCCTGTGCAGCGATTGGTCCCTTCTGGGTAACTGCCCCCAGTTTATATACTGGGCATGATGTGCTGTGGTATGGAATACCCCTTTGGCTAGTTTGGGTCAGGTGTCCTGTCTCCGCTCTCTCCCAGCTTCTTGTCCCTCCTCACTGGCAGAGCATGAGAGACCGAAAAGTCCTTGGTCAGAGTAAGCGCTAGTTAGCAACAACTAAAACATTGGTGTGTTTTCAGCATTATTCTCATAAAAAAGCCAAAACACAGCACTGTACCAGCTACTAGGGAGAAAATCCTCTCTTCCGGCTGAAACCAGGACAATAATGCTCAAAAGCTGAGAAAATTTGTCAACTATTAAAGTCACTCACTATTGCAAGTCTTTGTGAAGCAACAAGGTAAGTAGCTTTACTCTCTACAGGCTAAGACAAAGGTAATGTATACTTACCGGAGTCTCATGAAGGAGGACAAGCTTAGTCACCCGAAGATTTACTTGTAGTCCGAGACTCTTGTGCTGGAAAAGGTTAAAAACCTAAGACAAAAAACAATAAATAAAAATATGTTGTGCTTGTATCGCACACAACGCACTGTAGACTAAAAATAACAGAACCTGGTATTTTACTGTGACTGCTTTAATTTTCCATAATTTGAACAGAACATTAACCTAACGTATTGTGTTAGTCTTCTGAAGGGAAAATGGAGTTTAGGCAGTATTCATTCTGGGAGCACAAAATAGACCTTTTCCCCTCAACGGCCGTGACCACTTTATGAACTGTAGCCTGTTTCTCAAAATATTTACACATGCATATAACACTATTCACATGAAAATTTCTATTCAGTTAAATCCAGGATTGTGGCCCAAATGGTCTGAGCCATGACATGGCAATAACTACCTTTCAGAATAGTTACAGTTTGTATTTATTGTTCAGTTTATGCTCTGTCCTTAGAAGAATCGTGCCTTGTACATTGCAGATGCTAATTTTCACTGCTCTATGCACCAAATGAGCACACTAAAGTTCCAGACACAAATGGGAGGGGATGTAATTGTGCGAGTGCATTACTCCTTGGTTTTTTTCCAGCCACAAATGATCACACAATCTTTCTCAACAACAACCTCAACAATTTCTCAATAACATATCTTCGTAACAAGCACAGATCATCAGAAATCATCCAATACCCCAGCCTTCCCAACAACATCATGAGCATCTAACAAAAAATCATGTTGTTCAGCTCTCGCTTTCTGGCTACCTTGAAGTTATAAAACCAGACACCAAAAATAGAAGTCTGCAGCACCATGGTTCTATGCTGCAAAACATATGGAGTAAGTCTTGACAGCCTGCTGATGGTCATGCACTGAATGTCCCTTATAGGTGCTGAGTCAGAATAGTTAAAAGGAGCAATGAAATCAACCTGCGATGCATGTGTGGTTGGCAAAGCGCCAAAATTGATTTTAAATTTCCTACCATGTTTAAGATGGTTAGAATAAATCTTCTGGCAGCATCTGTTCCATGATACAAAACCATAGCTGGGTCTGCCACCACAACGGTTTCTATATTGTACTCCTGAGGTAACTTGTAAGAGTATCGTTTTCCTCTTCCACTTTCTGATACTTTTTGATTCTTGGATTTTCTTTTATCTGTAACATAAAACACTGCTTGAAAAACTCATCCTTCAAACCACCCATACAGTACACCTAGGATTTGCTACCTGTGATTATGGTATAACTCTGATTATGTGCAACGTAATAGCTATTATTTATTACTCTATATTATTTGTATATTAATTATATATTACTGTAATAGCTATCATATTACTCTAATACACACTTATTTAGCACTGCCAATTCTGAGGCTCAGCCTGAAGGCATGCACTACATATAAATGATAGTTCACATCAAGAAATCAGGAATCTTATCCAGCTGCTCAAATAAACTCAGTCAGATTCTTTGCATCCTTTCACCTAACACTTTTATAACATGCTGCCTAGTTTGGTTTGTAAAACCATGCTAGGTTTGACAGAAAAATAGTCTCACTGAAGTTGCAGAACTGATATTTGCTCATCTTCATAGATTACAGAGAAAACATCTTGATGTAACTGTATCTTAGCATAAAAGACAAACAGATTTGCCACAAATTCAATATGAAGAAAACACATGGAACATTTCAGTGATTTGGAAAGAGGAAAGAATATTTCAGATGAATGACAGAGAAATGTATGTAGGGTATAGGTTTGTTGGAAACAAAAATGTAACTTCAAAGTCAGCGCTGTTTCATTATAAGCAGCTAAACTAAAACAACAAAACAAAACCCTGAAAACAGGCTTCTCAAAGAAAGCTCCAAATTGGAAATATGCTACATTTATGGTAACCTAGAGGTTACTGCGCATGTTAATTTTAACTTTCCCCTCAAAAAACACAACAAAATCCCCATTACCGCTACAGTACACATGGAAAAAGAAAAAAAACCTAAATATACAGAAGCAGTACAAGCCAGAAAGTGGTCAGATATGCATACAGCAGTTAGCAATGATATTTAAAATAGTTTAATTTAAAATAAAGTATAAAATGAAACTCCCTGTTGTAATAGCTAAATTCTATTAGATGCCCTTGAGAGGATATAAAACTTCTGGGACTGATCTCATTGAAGTTACCGAAATCAAGTGAAATTTTTTCCAGCTTCCACAATGGAATATTGGGCTCTCTGCTTACAACAAAATGTGATGCTTAAGATGACAATCATAAACATATGTTCTGGAAACAATCAAATATTCAGAAATTTTGAGGAAATGTTTTGTAATTAATCAGTCTCATCTCTAATAGGAAAGTTCCTGCAGCTCATTTTATAACACACGACTACTCTCCAAAAAATAAGTTACTCTTCAGGAAAGTGCTAAAAATATGCCTTAACGACACTGAACTCACGAATTACCTTTAAAATATAAGATACCAGTGGAAGAAATATCTGTAATTTAATATAAATGTATGCATAATACAGATTTAATCTAAATAAAATGTAGATATATACTTTTCAATATAAAAAGTATCCACAATTAAAAAAAAAAAAGTCTATCTTCCTCTGCAGTCATTTCTTGAAGATTATACATGTGAGTGCTTTAGTCCAGCCTGTTATATTTCAGAAGGGCTTACTGATTCCTGTACAACTGGTGATAAAGTAAGACTTACTAACACTGCTAAGCAAACAAATTTTCTAAAAGACAAAAAAGGATATATTCTCCAGAAATAAACAATTGCTGCTTGATTGCCTAGAATTAGAATCAACTTACAAATTCATAAGCTATCTAAAATTAATTTTAACCTTTCTCATTTTGATCCTTCAGATACTCGCTTAGCCTTAAATGTACAGCAGCTAGCCTCTAGCTTTATTTGTGTTTGCTAGCTGTGGATCTACAACCTAGTTTATAAAACATGATGTGTATTTTTGTCACACTTTTGAGAATAATTTTTAACAAAACTTCAGTGTCAGGATTTGTGCCAACAACCCACACCCTATAAGCTACACAACTGTGACTTACCATAGAAGCATCTAATGCTGCAAGAGTAGGCTACAGATCTAAGTTTAAACTGTAAACTCATTTGGGTTGAAAAAGATCTCTCATGAGCCATCTGGTCAATTTGCCTTCCTCCTAAGAGCAGTGATTGATTCCAGTTCAGTTTCCAGCAACACGGTTTGTTCATTGTTCACTTCTTTGTAAAAAACGGCAGGTAGTGGGTAAAAACTTTAGTATTAGCATGGCTGTTCAGAGAAGTCTGCTAACACACCCCTCTAAAAGTTTTAGCTAGTGGTGCATTTTTATTCAGAATTGAGAATAAGCAGCCCACAATAAAATACAGCACTGTGCTAAACACTAAGGTCACACAAGTCCCGTAAACTGTTGAAACCTCTGTCTTTCGGGACTGTAGTGGATAAGAAGACTGCACAGCTCTGCAGACAAGCT
This sequence comes from Strigops habroptila, assembly GCF_004027225.2. Lineage (NCBI taxonomy): Eukaryota > Metazoa > Chordata > Aves > Psittaciformes > Psittacidae > Strigops > Strigops habroptila. The sequence continues at coordinate 54,031,272 of NC_044302.2, read as the reverse complement.
GGCTACAAGGGGCAGTGCCCATCATTTGCATCAGATATCTGCCGGGTTAACAAACCAAAGGACAATCTGTTCTTGGCCAGCCAACCCTTTCCAAATTGCTGGCAGAAATCCCCATCACATGAGATCTCATTTATCTGAAAATTTTAGCTCATCGCTATAGCTTTAATAAATGGAATTAGTAATTTTGGTTCAGTGCTAATCAAAAAACTGTCATGATTACTGCCAGATAACATGCAAAACAGGCTTTAACAAAAACACTTGTTTCTTCACATACTCATAAGTAAGTAAAAATTACAACGAATTGCTCATTGCTGAAGGTACAGTATGTAAGAGATAATACCTCCTGCAAAAAATCATACCAACATCAATAATGCATGTTCTAACAAGACAGATTAACTGAAAAAAACACCCAACCCTGCTTCTTGAGAATAAAGAAACATAAATTCGTCTAAAAAATGTAATTACATTGGCAAAATAAGAGCAATAAATGCTACAGGAGGGTTCTATGCAATAAGACTTCCATGTTTCGCACAACTATAGAAAATATGGAGATTCCACATTAATTTCTTACTGAAATGCAGTTGATTGAAAAGAAAGCTAGAAATACCCCAGTACTCCAGCAAGAAGGCTAGAAAGACTGCAGCAAGTATATTTGACATTCAGTAGACAATTGGTAATTAAGAGAAAATAACAAGAAGTGTTAACAACACAATAAAAATTCCCCTCCCTTCCCCCCCCCCCCCCCCGCGCGCTCAAAACTAAAACAGCTGAAGATCCAGCTACTATAACCACAGGTTGCATAAAATATCTGAGACAACACAGAATGGGCTATGACTACAGGACTCCTGGACACTCAACAAGCCCTTAGGCACAAGAGCATTCCCTGAATACATCCACAAGAGTCTCACACTACAGAGTGATCACCATTACTGTCCAGGCTTTCTTCTCTGAGAAAAATTAAAATGGGTACCCTAGCCAAAAGAAGTTGCAGGATTCTGGCTAGGTAACGAATATTCAGGAGCTCAGGAAGCCACCAGCTATACCTTCACTATAGTTTGGATAGATATTTAAATGTCTTAGAGGGATAACTTCTTTCTGACCCAAGGAATGGAAACCAATACCTCAAATAGCATCAGCCTCCGTCTAGTGCAATCTCATAGATCTAGACCTATGACCAACATTGTTTATGCATTTTATTTCACTATTATCACATGGAAACATGTAGAGCAAGAACCAACACAGCTCTCCCAGCTGACTGCCCAGTTTACATTTCATAAAGTCAAACTTCTGCTTTTGATCAGATGAAACTACCAGGCTTTTTCCTGCAAAGCAGCATCACTCTAAGAGAAGAAGCACAATGTGCTCATGATTCAAAACAGTATATTGTTTATCGCCAGAACTGAGAAGTAAAAGAGGCGGCTTCCAGTGTCCCAAATTCAGAAGGGATTCAAAATTCAGACCTACTGTGTCCTAGATAAGAGCTCTTGCTCACTAGTCTTTGTGAAAAGGAATGACCACATAAGAAGATTTCCCCCTGCCCCCAAAGTGCCCCATGCCTTTATTATGAGTTAGGTTTACTGTACAAACAACTGCACCCTGGAACAGGTGCTTCAAATTAGGTAGAAGGAAAAAAGCTTGGCTTTCCAATGTGGCCCTTTGCTCTAATTAAAATTGCTTCTCACATTTTCTCTCTAACACACTTGTGAATTGGTCGCTTTTAAAGGTTTCATAGGCCATGTGCTAAAGAAAGGTGTGGAGCATAAGATCTGTGTATGTGCAACTGGCTCACATATGTAAATAAATCACACACACATTCAACAAAAGGATATACATGCACACTCTTACAAATCCAAAAGCATCTGCTTCTGTTCGTATGATTCTCTCCTACCCCTAATCAATAAGAAAACTCCACCCCATTCACAAAAACAAGTTCTTTGTTCTCTGGAAAAGCATTTGGCTGTGTAACATCTTTCAATACAGCCCACAACAGTAATAAACAACAAACAATACCTTCTTTGATTGCCTTTTCTAGCTTTGCATGAAAAGCTATTATTTCCAGAAGTGATCCTTCAACACCTCCAGCACTGACATTCATCCCCTTCTAATAACTACAGTTCATCACTGGCAATACACAATTGCTTGATAGGTAGCCAGTCTTTGAGATCAATCTGGCTCTAAACCAGCAGCCTAAACGCCTGTCTCAGAGCACCTATTCTGACATGAGTACTGTAGAAGCAAGAGATCCTGTTGTAAGATAGGTCCATACTGATAAGAAGTTGCCCTACTGCCAAGATAAATAGTTCCTCTGTGTCACACAGCTACAACTCTATCAAAGTGCATTACCTGAGAGTATCAGAGAGCCCCATATGCTTGTATGTTCTGTCTTTGCTTCACTGACCTACTTAATTTAGGATTTGACTTGAAATATTGCTGAAAGGCTTATTTTTGTTGCTTCAACCCACCTTTAAGGCCATGACTGTACCGTGAATATTCTGGTGATATTTAGCTAACTGCATGTCATACCAACAAATTGTTCCTACACGGAGTTTTCATACATGTAACTTACTGCAGCCCCTCTTAGTAAAATAACCTATAGCAGCAGGGTGAGGAACTGGTCTTGCTACAGCAACAGCATCAGTTAGAAATCGCAGATGTTTATACTCCCATGGCAACATGGTTATTCCAGCAGATGCTAATCAGTTATGCACAGCTTGAGTTATTTCAAAATTTCAGGCTTGTAGTAGAGATAATGAAACCTATTTCAAGCAAATATTTGAATCTCTGTTGACAGACTATTTGCACCAAATCAGAGCCTTGGGCATAAGATTATTAGAACAGAATAAGGTAACTTTCCCATTTTAGCACATAAGAGAAAGTGAAAGGATGACTGGTAATGAACATGACAGAAAAACAACGTCCTTGCAGAAGAGTTTGCATCTTTACTCATTTTCGTATTTCATATTGTTGCTATTTATCAGATTCCCCTCTCCCCTTTCCCAGTGCAAACACCGTGCATTCTTCTCACTTCCTCTCTTTTTCTCACTCCCAAACACATGGGCATGCATGCTCTACTTACTTATTACTAATGGGGAAGAATAACCAGCTTTATTTATGTGAACAACTTTTGCTAATAAAGAAAACTTCTCTTTTAGATAAGCAGCGGTAATGTAACACAATACCTAGAAGAGAAATATAAAGCCTGCTGGAGGAAGTCACATGTAATTTACTTAGTCCCTCTTTATAACTAAACAAAGAGCCTTGCTTTGCTACTTCATCTTTGATTTTAACCTGTGGATGGATGGCTAATTATAAAAGCAATAATGGAGAAAAATAACTGACACATTTTTCTGTAACCACATAAAATGGACAGAGCAGTAGAAATATTCAGGAAGAATCACACAGCCACAGAAAATTTTATCTTAGATTGGATCTCTGGTGGTCAGCTAGGTCAACCTCTTGCTCTAGCCAGGGAAAGCATCAAAGTAAGATCAGCTCTCTTAGATCTATTTCCATCTATGTTTTCTAAATGTCTGAGGATGGTGACTTCACATCTTCTCTAGGCAACCTCTTCCAGTGCTAAACATGCTTGCTGAGATTATTTTTTTGTTATGCCCAACTGAAATTTCCTTGAATGCAAGTTAAAACTTTCTTTCATCCTCTCATAGCATACCTCTAAGATGAAGCCTGGGTTCATCTCTCTGAAGCCCCTTAGGTACCAGAAGACTGTAGCTGCATCCTTCATTTACCTTTCTTTATCTGTTTGAATAACCCAGTTCCTTCTGTCTCACCCCAAATGTCACATACTCCAGCTTCCTAGCCCTGTCAGGGCAGCTTTGCTATTTCTCTCCACTTCATCACGATCTCACTTTTACTGTGTTAAGGAGACATGGTAAAAATGCCTATAAGTATACACTCATTCTGCTTTATTTCCTGGGAGGAAAAATAACTTCTCACAACATTAAAACATCCTCAGTTCAAACTGAGGTCAAAACATTTAGATGTCTTCTATCCTTTGAAGAAGAGCAGCTGACAATGAAGCAGGAATAACAGAATGTCATCTTTCACAAGCCGTTTTTCCTCTCTCCATTGAAAACTATGAAGCCGTCCCTATGTACAAAATTTTTGTTGAAATCCTTCTACTTCAACAATTTTTTCTACCTGCCATTGAGGAAGATACATTAGGATTGTTTCATACAGATCTAAGTGTCAATCAGAACAAGAACACTGTTACAAAAATCATTTCAAATCAGTGTCAGACCCATTTGGAAGTTCAAGACTTATTACTAACCAAAATTGTGATGGACTGTGCAACTGTTTCAAATGGAAAATTAAATACAATCACTGCACATAGTAAGTAATTAAGCAACTAGAAAGACACAGAAGGACAAGAAACAGGTTGTAATTATTGAGTTGAAGCAAAAAAATGACCTGAAGATTTCTACTTTCATATGTATATATATATGAATATATATTCACCCTCTACTTTCAAATATATGATATGAATTCACCCTCTTCCAATGAGTGAAACAGCAGCCACCTCAAAGCCCACCGCAAGTTACCGGTATAAGAATAATCAGACATGCTTTTGCTGAGGCTGTTTTTAACTACTCTCTACATATCTTAAAAATACCTCTGTTACATTAGATTTTTTCAGTAGGATTTGTATATTACCTGTAACAACACCACAGTACTGATTCTGAGAAGCTGGCTTTTCAGTAAGTTTCTCCTCTACGGACCTTTTTCGTCTATACACCCTGTGTGCATGACCTGTCACAGCCAGAGTGCGATTGAGTGGCTCAACAAATATGAAGTCCTCATTAATCTGTATAAACCCCATCTGCAAAGGAAAACAAAAGGAATACATAAGATAAGAATTCAAGAAGGTATGAAATTGTGCACACTCCTGCAGCAGAAAGAAATCAGCAAAACTTCATTTAAGAAAACCCTTTGTTTTAGTAACCTTACCAGCAAGGTGACTACCTTTATATTTTACAAGCCATTCTACTGAAGTGAAGAGAATAAATTTCATTCATTTCAACTAACCTGTGTGGGTGGGTGGCTACATGCCCATAGCAGATGCACAGCAAAAGATATGGAATGTTAAAAGTTTGTTTTGGGAGACCCACGGGGTCATTTGAATATGTACAGCATGTACAGAAAAATGTATACATTAGGTTTATTACTCAGTCTATTGTCATATTTTTAGATAACTATATTTAATGAAATAACAGGAATAATCTAGGGCATAAGAATACATCCTGAGCAAATACAAAGCTGGAAAAGACATACTGCGACACTCCTTTTACACTTTTTCAAATTAAAAAAAAAAAGAGGGGGGGGGGGGTTTAAAAAAGGCAGCAATCCCTCCTTGGCTTGCCAGCAGCTAAAACAGAAAAACATTCTAATATAGCCATCTAGCTGGTTAGCCCCCCCCCCCCCCCAACATATTTATACATAAAAAAATGCATAAAAAGCTAACACATCAGCTGTATATCCAATATTACAGAAGTGTGGCCCAAGTTAAAAAAAAAAACTCTGAACCATATTTATATAAATACCATACAAATCTAATTCAGCTCAAATTGTTAAGCTATCAACAGACAGTAGCTCCTATCAAGAGTAAAGCTAGGGACAGCAAGGTCTTGTAGGGTTTTTTTTCTCCTTCTAGAAAATGTCATCAGCAAGACTGACAGTTAATTTTCTCATTCCCTAAACTTAAAAATCTATTAAACGCTTTTGCTATGGAAAAAAAACAATGAGGTACATCTGGCTAAGAGAAGCAAAGAGCTCTTCTGCATGTTATAACATAGTAAGAATGGAGAGAAATAGAAAAGAATTTTATTTCTTCCAGCATTATGTAGATGCCATTATCACGTCGGCTATCCCACCTGATATATCAATAAATCACCAATACGAAATTCTGATTAAAAAAAGGCAAAAGAATTAAATTCTATAGCTGGTACAAAATACACTTTCTTTCACACATAAAAGAGCATTACTTTAAAAAGAAAAAAACCCAAAACAATCTCTCTGCACAATCATATTAAATAAATGTGACTAGATGGATAGATGAATTTATTTTTTCAGTAAGCTACACTAGCTACAGAATGCTGAACAGGTTCAACAGCCACTCTTAATATTGTACAGAAACATAAGTGTAGCTGGGTTTTTTTGGCTATTCCATTTCCTTTTTGCACTTACTTTTTAGGCTAGTTTATCTTCACCATAAGCTTTAAATATTATACATTTAGAATATTAGCTACTTTGATTTGCTAAGTACTCTCCATAAACCTACCAGATACCACTTCTATATATCTTGAATAATGGTACTTTTACATAACAATTAACTTTTCTAGTATAAACTATAAGTGACAATATATGAAATTTTATTGTAAAACATAGTTCTCAAACACCAGTAAAATTCATAAACTACTTTTCACTCAATTTTTATGTCTAGTGCTGAATTTCGCTCAGGCATAGATTTTTAATTTTAATCATTTAGCCTATGAAAGATGCTGATAAACTCTGGGTATAGAACAGGAATAGCTGTGCATCATCGGCTGCAGGTGCTGCAGATTCCCCCTGTCCACCTATAAAAACCAAGCTCTTAGTCCACCTTGAAAATCATAGCACATTTGTCATCTTTCTTTTGTTTTCATTTTCTTTGCTGCAAAACAAAACCAGGGCTTTAAGATGTTGTTTTTCAGATTGCCAACTAGACATACAGAGAAGCTGTGCTAGGACCACTGACATTCTGTTTTCTTTCATCTCCTGGTATAAACTGAAGGTTAATCCAGTGGTAGGGAGCTCTGAAAATTTTTGCCAGTCTCCTGAGTCAGAAGAATTGAACACTGATATAAAATGTATTGAATAAAACTGAACATAGTTATATATATTCAAGCAGTTAACTTTCAAGCAAATCTGGATGATCAAATAATCTCTGTGATCATTTGGACTGCTTTTGAAAAAAAGAAAAAAAATGATTACTTCTCAATCTCTCGGAAGTTTCACAGGTAGAAAAGGGAAGATGAAGCTGTATCCTTGTCAACCATGCCCTTATTTTTTCGTAATAATTAGAAGTGGAGTTAAGATCTTCTACAATAAAACTAAACACAGAAAGCAGAGGAAATCAAAGTAATGCATTAAACCACCACAGATTCAACATGGTTTTGGATATTAGATGCCAGGGCCACATACAAGCTTCAGAGAGTTCAAATTGCAAAATCTCCATGTTATGAAAATGCACACCAAAAAAAACCCAAAAAAACAAAAAACATGCATCTGGGGTAGAACTGTGTGTTCTGAGGAACTGATCTATCTCCCACTAGTTTCATCTGAAAAAACTAACACTGCTCACATCTGCGATTGCAAAAGCTACCCGGATGATGGACTTATCTCATGCAAAGGTAACATAATAAATCATTTTTCCCCCTGCATTCATGTATCCCTGCATTTTCAGTTACTTACCCGAAATAAAACAAAACTTAAATGTCGCATGCATATAGCTCAACAGAGTTCAAAGCCCAGGACAACCTCATTTGACAAAAAATTCCTCAGACCTCTTAAGTCAGGATGAACTGGGTACTTGCTTCGGATTTTATTTATTTTATGCAGTAGGCTGAGACCCTAAGTACAAGGCAGACTTCATCAAATGATCATGGTAAAGCATTATATAGGACTAAGAACAGACACTTTCCCTCACAAAGGAATACTTTCCTTAAAGTACATTCACATCATATTAAGATTTTTCACTTTCTTAAAAGAAACAAAAGCCATGTGGGAACACCAGCCCTGAATGAAAATTAACCTTTGTCTTGTCTAAAATAAAAACAGTTCGCACCCGAAATATGCCAATAATCACAAAAAACAAGCATATCAGAATTCTTCTGAAATACGAAAGCTGGACTTTTTTCTGACATCCCATTGGAAATGCCATAGATGAAAGATGAAGAATGCAAAATATCTGAATATTCTGGGCAATTGCATCTGACAAAAGACATCATAGCATAAACTGTTATGCCACCTCATTTCTAACATCTACGTTAGAACACTCGTATTAATCTTTTCTGCCCAGCATTTCGTACCTAAAAGGACAGCAATTTCTTTTTTCCTGTTTGGAGCATACACAAGTATTTGACATTCTGTAAAGTATCCTACAACAACCTGAAGTCTGCTGTTTCTAATAAAGTTATATTACCATGAGAAGCTATACAAACATAAAAGTGAACTCAAGTTGTGAAGACCACCTACGCATATATTTACCAGATACTTGGTATAACCCAGGAAATGTCGAGATTGGCAAAGGTTTCTTTAAACTCTTATATGCTTTTCCTTGCATACCAATTCAGAGTGGCAGCTTGTTATCATTCAAAGTTGAAACAATGCGGATTTTTAACATACTACTATTTCTTGCAGTATTTATACAAATAAGGTGGCAAAGGAATTTAAGAAAAATGAATATGTTTTCCCAAGAACAAGAATTGAGAAGAAAAGAAGAAAATGTATTTTCCTTGCTATCATCACAAAAAGAAAAAAAAAAGGGGGGGATGACAGAAAAATATCTACAAGTATGTTCCACAGTCTGAGATTAAGTCATTCCCCTTTTAATATCCCAGAAAAGAGATAGACCACAGACAATACTGTGTCAAAAAGGAGACTCTACATACCACAAGACAATTATGAAATCACATTTTGCCAATATGTTGTTTTCATCACAGATATTCACCGAAAAGCAGTAATAAATGCAGATTATAACACAGACTTCAAAGAAATGTCGGAATATTAAGGCTTTTTTACTTTTTTAAACAGAGTTTACCAACTCCAAAGGATGAGTCTCAATGGTCTACGATTTAACATTAGTCATTTATGTAGTAGCAGTTTCTAATCCTGTGGCTTGACATGTCGAAGTAAAATATTTCATTTACTAAACAATTCACTATTATGGTGGGTTGACCTTGGCCAGCATGCACCCTGCCGCTCTCCTACTCACACTCCCCAACAGAGCAGGCAGAGAAAATAAGATTAAAAAGAAAATCTCATGGGTTGAGGTAAGGACAGGGAGATCATTCAGCTATTGGCATCATGGGCAAATAAAACTTCACTTGCAGAAAATTAATTTCTTGCCAATTAAAACAGATTTAGATAGTGAGAAACAAAAACAATTGAAAACAACAACTTCCCCTTGCACCCCAAGCAGCACAGGGTGGGTGGGGAATGGGGGGTAGAGTCAGCACATAACAGTTTCTCTGCTGCTTCCTCACACTTTACCCTTCCTCCTGTCCATGGGCTGCAGTCCTTCAGGACAAGTTGACTCCAGAGTAGGCTCTCCATGGCCTGCAGGGTCCTACTTGCTCTGGTCCCTCCATGGGAAGGACCCCTGGGGAACTTGCTGCGAGGAGATCTGCTCCAGTGCCTGGGGCACCAACGCCTCCTGCTCCTCCTCCGGCCTTGGTGTCTGCAGGGATGTTATTCTCATTTTTCTTCCTCACTCCTCACATTGCTGGGCAGCATTTTACCTTCTCCTTCTTCCAGAGGCATTGCCATCTTGGCTGAGGGGCTCACCTGTGCCATATAGCGGGTCTGTTGGAGCCCAGTGGAACGAGCTGTGGCTGGCACAGGGCAGTCCAAGGTGCCATCCCGCAGAGGCAATCTGAACAGAGTTACATACCTGTGCTCTTCTTGCAGGTTACTTCTACCAGCTGCATGCTTGCATGGACACAGGCATACCTAATAATGGTGTGTTCCTCTAAACAAGTGGTAGATTCAAAATTTCCTAATTCTCATCTGAAGTAAACTCCCACTGTGTTATGCCTTTCCTGTTTTCTCACTACTCTTTTGTCTCTTCATGCATTCAACAGTCACCTTAAACGAGACTTTAGTAATAAATGGACATAGAGTTGCCATGACCCCAATAGAAATTTTCCCTGCAGTCTACTCTCTGCTGTGTCTCATCTGAAGTAGATGCACACAGTGTGCAATGACTGACTGTACGGAACCACTTCTTCAGGTTCCCACCATTACTGCCCAAAGCTAGTAATAATACTGTCATAGGAAAAATGTACCACCATCAGATGTAGAAAATGCACATACAGTTTAATAAGCCTATTATATCCATCAGCACCAAAATGTTAATGTCATCTGCAATATAAAAATGAAAGGTTTTCTTCAATGTACAGTGGAAAAGGCAGTTCTTGTTTACTACTTCAATACTTACTAGTTTTGAAACACATTCTGGTAATCTCAGACTCTACTGTTTGTAAAATGTTCCAGAACTGAAGATATATTCTTGACTAAAGAGGTAAAATCTTTAATTTGAATATTGGTATGTCACTCTAAAGAAGATTTTCCTTCATGATTTTAAAAGTCCAGATTTAAATTAGTATCATGACTCTATCAATGCTATCAGAACCTAACTTCAGCTTAAACTCAACAAAAAAAGTCTCTAGCTCTTACTAATTTTATAACAAAGCTCAAACAACTTTTCAAATTGCGTAAGTAACAGGGTAAGAAGTTCACATGCTCTTGTTATTCAAACACACTACAGCTTTCCATCTGCAAGTACCTTGTTGAAGGCTGAAGAAACAATACATATGTGCCAGCAACTTCTGTCTTCAATTAACTGCATTTTAGGGCTTTGTACTGCACACATACTGTACTTCTAGAGGTTTTCTCTCTCTACCTGCTCACCTCACTCTGTTGCATGGAGTTAGAAGTTATGGTAGGGACAGAGTCAGTATTATGTCTGTTGACTGGCTTTCAGCTGCCAACATAGCATTCAATCCAACCCTTCCTGGGATTTTTTTTTTTTTTTTTTTTTTTTTTTTATGTAGGACTACACCCTATGTAAGTACACACATATGCACAGCGCCATACCTTATAGCCCTGATGGAGGAAAAACATTCAGCCTACTATGCAGAGACTACTGAGTTAAAAGCATGCATTCAGGTACTGACCCCCAAATTTAAAATCTGTAGAAACAGTTTTTCCATGGCTTTTAAGCTCTTCCAAACTCCTCTGCTTTCAGTATGGTGTAAGATACACAATACCCTGAATCTTTAGGAAAGTCATTCTTTATAGGATGCTGCTCTCATGATGTTTAAGATGATGATTACTTTTCTCAAAACAAGCTGATGCTGCACATGCAGAAGGATTTCTTCATTTTTGTTCGATGAATGTTAGAATGAAGTAGAATAGTGAAGCATGCAAAATTGAGATGGGTTTGCATATTCTGACACACTTTAACAGGTGCTGTTATCCACATAAATTTACTCAACTGAGCAAGAATCTCTCAACCTGACAGTGGAGAGTGAAGACTAATGCGATCACGGAAAGGACACAAATCCCAAGGAATCTGATTTGTTGAAAAGAAAATGATGTAAAGGCGACCAAAGGATAAAGAAACTATAGGCGTCAGGTACACACAGAGGGTCTGTGGTTGTCACCCCTCAAACTTCCATTTGCCCATTAATTCACAGCCAACCAAACCCTAAGCTGTTTGGCATTTCCTCCAGATTCCAAACAAATAAAATATTTCCTTTTGCAGACCTAAGTCACCCTCTGTAAACACACTATTAGAAATTACTGCTGTATTTGGTACAAGTGCTGCTTAAATTGCCAATATTCTAATATTCATTATGATTTTAAAACTGTCTTCACAGTGCAGGATGATATCTAAACAAAGTAGGCTATTTGAGAAGTGACCACAATTAACCACTGACTACCTCCACAATAAAAATATTTTAATAAGGCTATGACTGCAATAAATTATTTTGTAATACAAGTTTGAGATCTATCTCAAGATGTTACTGGTTATTTCATGTTAGCTCTACTGAATGCAAGTACCTAAAATAAATTTTAACATTTATGTCTTTTCTGTTTAGAGACTACCTCTGAAATATTTTCATTTCTCAAGACTTTTTTTTTAGAGGGAAATCTTTCAACAAAAATGTATAAATTGCATCATTTTTTCAGTATCTCTTTTCAAATCTTGACATCTTGTTTTTCAAATAAATTTTTCATCCAGTAAAGTTATCCTCACTCTGGTTTGCCAGGCTGGCTGACCACCTCTATCACTTCTAAAACTGCTGATTGACAATATTAAGAACGCAATCACATCTATGTTAAGTACATACGCACAACTGGACAGGGTCAGAACAAATGTCCAACCTGCACAGTATTCTCTCAGTGATGGTGCGTAACAGATGACAAGACACAACATAAGACAGAGCAAATGTAGTTTCTATGTTCACAGCCTACAGTAAACCCCAGTAGAGAACTGGTACCAGTAGCTTTACACTTTACACGAACTTTAACTGCAGTGGAAATAAATAGAACAATTCCTCCCCTTCTCATTTGCTCGTTTACAAGACTACAGGTCAAAAAGCACTATTAAAGAGTTATTTGCCATGCAGAAAGGATTCAGTTTCTAGATAATGAAAAAGGCTGACAAGATACAAAACTAAAACTAGTTAGCTTTCTTTTTCCAACCTCAGGGAATGAGATCTCAAAAATAGGTCAAGATTATTAATAGGAATTATGATAAGAAACATATGGAAAAGGATCTATTAAGATCCTAACATTCTGAAGGGTAGACAAGGGGTTATTTAACTATCCATGACTTATAGGCTCCATTTTCTTTAACATTTATTTTTAAAAGCATCCGTCCTTTTTCCACTTTATAATGGGTAAAATATAAACACTGTTCTTGTGATTCCTGCACTGTGGGTGCTCAGAGACAGTGTTAAGTCCAGTGCTGTCTTTCAGCAGACCAAAACTCAAACAAGCCAAGAGATTTGTAGCTTTGGAAATGATTCAATGTTGTCAAATATTTACTAGTAATCTTACAATTACTTACTTACTTACAACATGAATGCTACATTAACTTTTTTTAAAAACCTTTACTTGAAATGGTTTTTCAAGTAAAACCAAAAATGCATTTCATTGTACAGAAAACTCTTCCTGCCAGACCTAAAAAAGAAAACTTTTCTGGCCTGCATGGGGTTCTATATCTTTCAGTTTTCTACTTACTGAAGAGTGGCGGAGAAGCAGCAAATTTACTTGGTGATAAGAATATCTCAACAGCAATATACCGTTTCATAGCCATGCTCGAAACTCACTGCCAACAAGCTTCTCGTGACAGTTTCAGGTTCTGAATTTTAGTTACTCAGTTCTCAGTGACATACAACCTATCTTGTTAAAAGACATGGGTTCTTCCAACATCATTTTGCTGAAATAGGGCTAAGCTAACAAAACATATTTGAGCTTAAACTAGGAAGTTGGTGACAGGCTACATTCTCTGCAAGAATCCCACAGCTCTGCAAAAAACTACTCACACAAATCATCACGAATAGTGCCAATCTGTGAATGACAAGCTCATGTTTCTTTTTCTTTCACAAAAACCTGAGATTAGGAGGTAAACCTCTAAGATTAGGAAATGTAACTCTAAACTATAGGCTGCATTTCTAAGATATGCATATGCTTATTTGCACATTGGCCATTTACAGAGTATAAATATCCTAAATACTCCTCAGCCCTGAGGAGAAGCACTTGGGGGTGTTGATTGATGAAAAGCTCTACATGAGCCGGCAGTGTGCGCTTTTAGCCCAGAAAGCCAACCATGTGCTGGGCTGCATCAAGAGAAGTGTGACCAGCAGGTCAAGGTAGGTGATCCTGCCCCTCTGCTCTGGTGAGAGTGAGGCCCCACCTGGAGTACTGCATTCAGGTCTGGGGAGCTCAACACAAGAGGGATGTGGACCTGTCAGATTGAGTTCAGAGGAGGTCACGAAGATGATCAGAGGGCTAGAGCACCTGCCCTATGAAGAGAGGCTGAGAGAGTTGGGCTTGTTCAGCCTGGAGAAGAGAAGGCTCCAGGGAAACCTTACAGCAGTATTCCAATACCTAACAGGGTCTACAAGAAATCTGGAGAGAGACTTTCTACCAGGGCATGTAGTGACAGATCAAAAGGGAATGGCTTTAAACTGACAGAGGGAGGATCTAGATTAGATACTAGGAAAAAAATTCTTCACTATGAGGGTGACACTGGAACAGGTCTTCACTCTGGAGACACTGGAACCAGTTCTCCAGAGAAGCTGTGGCTGCCCCATCCCTCACAGTGTTCAAGGCCAGGATGGACGGGGCTTTGAGCAACCTCGTCTAGTGGAAGATGTCCCTGCCCATGGCAGGAGGGTTGGAATAGGGTGATCTTTCAGATTGCTTCTAACCCAAAGTGGTCTATGATTCTAAATTACAAGTCTAAGGTTCACATTTGGGATGTATTTTTAATATATGCAAAAGGCATCTGCAGAAATATCTCAGTTCTCTTTAAGGTATTCTTTGTGATGGACTTAGATTTTATTGCAAGTTAAACAAAAATGCTTCATTATAATTTGTATCATTGGCTATGAAGTCCACAGCTTATCATGATCAGCAGTCACACCTCCAAGACAGACTCAGCAACACTCACGTCACTCACTAGTATACAAGCATTCAATACAGACAAAATGAAATTACAGACAAAATACATTAAATTTATCAATTTTAATCTCTCTCATTTCTTTTAAGTGTATTTTTTAGACAAAAGCACAAAATGTGCTTCCTAAACTCACAGTGGTGTTTCAAAATCAGAAACATTTCATCACTGCCATCAGCAGTGAAACCCATAAACCTGACACAAGTCCCTCCAAGTGTGTTGCACACCTTTCTGTGCGATGTAACATACTGGTCATCAGATTCAAGTGACTACCTCTTCACATGCTAACTCCTCTGTTCATCTTAATAGAAATACCAACTGGCTACAGATTATTGCAACAATACTGTCACATCACTCATGGAGTCCACTTGTTCAGTTTCTGCCACTGTTTCCAGAAAAGTCAGTGCATTTTCAACTACTGTACACTTGTGCTTTGATCTCAAAAAAAATCCAGTAGAACTGATAAACCAATTTTCAAATGCTGAAATTACGTATTCAAGCCCCTTCTCCTTTCCCCCACCCAAGAAGCTCTTGCCCAGGTTTTGCCTGATTACACTGTGGCTTAAAGAATCAACCCTCCCCCACCACCATCCCGAACTTAAGAAATACTTTTGACAAAGGAAAGCACATCCCAATACACAAAAAAGCTGTGTATTCTGTGAAAGAGAGAACTCTGGCAGAAAAGACCACTTGCTGTCAAGTGAATCATCTGGACTTCTCCAGTGCTGATTAAAGCACTTGGTATTAATACAGGCCTTGCATATTTTTCCTGAACAAATGACACTGTCTTGAAAAAAGCATCAGCCAAGAGGACAAGTGACTGATTGCTCTAGTGACTCACCTAGCACAATGGATTTTCAGGTTTTTTTATTACTGTTTCAAAGTCATAAAAAGACATTTGATCTTTTTACTCTAGATAGGATATCAAACAAATATAATTAAACATCACCTGTGAAATTGTAGGCTTGCTTATAAGGTTCACTTGAATATTAAAAACAGATTCAGCTAAATGCAACTTGCTTAATCAAATGAAATTTTCTCTTTATGTGATGTGCAGCACAGTTTCATTATTCTCGTTATACTATCTTAGTTCTTATTGCTTAAATCCTGTACTAGTGAAAAATTAATAAAGGATAAGAAAGTCTAGAACAGACAGTGTAAATTGCCTTTGTATTTTAGACATGTTAGATCCACAGATCAAGGCCAGCATCCCATGCATTCAAGACTTCATAAAATAGAGGCTTTCTTACACTTACCCTTGTAACACAGATCCCTTATCAGCCTACATTTCTTTTTAATGTATTTCCTTGCTGTTACTGTTAATTAAAGTAGTTTCAATAGAACTGCTCTACTATTTTTTTATTATTCCTATTTGAAATTTTTTTCAGATTTTTCTCTTCTAATAGTTGGAAATCTTTCCAATTTTCTAACCTTATTTATGGCTAGTATTTTAGATCCAGCTGATCCTGGGTCTACGTTATATTCCTCCTTGGCCAGCTTTCCAGGCTCCTTAACATTCATTCAAGTGTTTTCACAGGAAGTAATCATATTGTATCACAGTTTCTGCTGTGTGATGATAAACACACCAGCCTTTAGCTGTTGCTTGATGAAACAGGCTTTACTACTATAATTATCCTTTTAGCCACAACCGATTTCCTCTCTCTGAATACCAGCAAACAGAACTACCAGCCATATTTCATCTACCCTTCCACTGCAACTTTGTCAAATGAGAATTGACAAGTTTGTATCCCCACTAAATGTCTTCCACCAGTAAGATGCATCTTACACACCCACATCATGCCTGATGGCTCACAATGATGCTGTGATAAGCAAATACACAATCTTTCCCTCCTGCTGTCACTGTCAGCTAAATCACCAGTTTCTAAAGCAAACCTGTAAATGTAGTATAAAAGTAGTAAGTCACACTAGAAGCCACTTACACCAGCCTTTGATCTGTTGAACTCCCCTGTGCCTCGCAGCTCTGACTACCACTAAAACAAAGTCAGTTCCCCAGGTATTGTTTCTGCTCTCCCATCCTGCTCTCTTAAAACATCCAAGCTAGGTTCTTCATGACTAGAACTGTCCAGGAGCTTTCCAGCAAAAGCGGGTTTTTTCCCTGAAATATACTGAATCATGAAAACAGATATGGTCTTTATCATGCAAAACACTGCCTTTTCTCCACATTAATTGAACAAAAGTCACACTGAAAACCAGGCAAAATTTACTGGAACCTGTCTCTCACTCTGCTAGCTAAATTTGTGAGAGTGGGACTTCAGAACAATCCTACAAAGTTACACCAAAGGTATATTTTCCATTGAAAGGTGTCCAGCTCACATGGAAAATGAAGTCTTTAAGAAGCGGGATAGCACAGAACAACTACAAAACACATAATCGGACCATTAGAGATAAAGAGAATTCCTACTATTCGTTGTTTCTAATTCATTATTTTAAAGGTCATTCTTATATCTGTCATTGTGTTTTTACAAAAACATCTTTTCTTGTCTAAATTTCCTAGATCTAACTAGTTTTGTCTGTAGCCTTTGATGCTACTTACTTTTCTGTATTGTAAGTCATACAACATGTTATGAGCCAAATATGGTGGCGAAAATTGTTCTAAGTAACGTGCCAGCAGGTTCATTACATCATGCATAAGCTTTCATAGGGTCTTCTTTGCTAAGAAAAAACTTCAAGAAAAAGTTTACTGAATTTAAACGTAAGTTAATCTTTTCACAGATTTATTGCTTCAACAGCACACTGTAAATGGACTCCACTCTACACTCTTCTTCTGGCAGCAGTTACCCAGAAGTATAGTTTAATTATAGTTTGCTTTAGTCAAATTAGTTGTGTCAAAACACTGGAAGAGGCTCAATACTTTAAAACCCAGAACTCATCCCAAACCCTTTTACATCTTGCACTGAGAAGGCACAGCATAATTTAAACATAAGTAAAAAACTGCAAAATCACTAGTACACCATAACTCAAATTTCAAAATATTAAACGTTAAAAGGAGGTAAATAGGACACTGGTGTTGAGCAAAACCCTGTAGTTCTTAAGATGACTCTTTCTGGAACTGCTACAGAAACCTTTATAAACAATCAATCACTACCTTACACAGACTGTCCAAGGAACTAGATGTGTGTATGCTGATCTTCCTCTCCACAGAGACAAGTTGTCATGGTTTGAGCCCAGCCGGTAATTCGGAACCATGCAGCCGCTCGCTCACTCCCCCTCCTTCTTCCTCCCCGCGTTCCCGGAGGGATGGGGAGGAGAATCGGAAGAATTTAACTCCCACGGGTTGAGATAAGAACAGTCCAGTAACTAAGGTATAATACAAAACCACTACTGCTACCACCAATGATAATAATGATAAGGGAAATAACAAGGGGAGAGGATACAATCGCTCACCACCCGCCAACCGATACCCAGCCCGACCTGAGCAGTGATCTCCACCTTCCGGGTAGCTCCCCCCCAGGTTATATACTGGGCATGACGTGCTGTGGTATGGAATACCCCTTTGGCCAGTTTGGGTCAGGTGTCCTTCCTCTGCTTCCTCCTGGCTTCCCCTCCTCCCTGGCAACGCATGAGACTGAGAAAGTCCTTGATCGGAGTAAACATTACTTAGCAACAACTAAAAACATCGGTGTTATCAGCATTGTTCCCAGGCTGAAAGTTAAAAAACACAGCACTGCACCAGCTACTAAGAATGAGAAAAATGACTGCTAGAGCTGAACCCAGACACAAGTGTAATCTGTTCCAGTGAGACAACTGAAGTACTTCTAATTATAATTCATTGAAAACTACTACAATAAGGCAATTCTAAATGCTACGTTCTAATACTTCAAACAGAAACGTAACAAATAACTCCTAAAGTTAAATGTACCATTCCTGTTGTATAGTCTATTTTTCTAAAAAATAGATGGCAACTAAACCAACTGTGCAGAACTGCAGATAACTTACTCCCAATGTGTCATATGAAGATCACTCCATTACCTGATGGAATTTGTGTAATAGATTTGGGATTTGTATAATAGATACTAGTAACCCTCAAATAATTTAAACCCTCAGATAATTTAAAACTGGGGGGGAGACAGGGGGAAGAGGAGAGTTTGAAGAGGTATGACCGGACAAAGAATGTTATCTATGAGCCAAGAAGAGCCCCATCATCCTTACTGAAGTCACAGAACAATGGAAATGTGCGTCTCAGAAAGACCAATCATTCACATGGCCTCATTTTAGTGCCATCCCACCTACACATATAAAATATATGTATAAATATATATTTATGAATAGTTATCAGTAGAAATATATTCATATATTTATGAATAGTATATCAGTAGTATATAATAGGAACTGATAACTATTATGAATAGTTATCAGTAGGAACATCATTCAGCAAGGATGACTGCCAAGTCCAGCCCTCGGACAGATTCACCCCCTGTAGTGTTATGGACCTTCCATTGGATGGATGGATGGATGGATGGACAGACGGATGGACGGATGGCAAACAGATCTAAAATGCACCTGTTGGTCCTTGTGGGCAACAGATGGACCATGGAATACAACCAAGGGATGCATGTAAATAAAGAGAAAAAGCTAATGAACATTTACGTAATCCTACTGAAATGTAACATACATTCAGAAAGAAAGAAAATTTACTCAAATATCTTCTTCCAAGGTATTAAAAAAGCCAGTGGTGCTGCAATCCTACACAAATAATGGAATATTTCTGTGTATACAATTTCTAAAAGATATAACAGCTCATTCAGTACTTCCTCACTTTAGCATGAATGATCCCTGCAACTCTGTTCTGCTGGAATTTATTTTTTTTCTGGTAATAACAGCTGATCTATGCCACTGCCTACATCAACATCATCACCTCTCATGGAGGGGACATGTACTTGGCTGTGATGTTGTACTGAGTTGATGCTGTCCTGATCTCTAAATCCTACGCCAATTCTATTATTTACTTTTTCTCTGTCTTTGTTTTAAGTTTTGAATTCTCATCTTGTTTTGTCACTGAGTTGCAATATAAATTTGGCCAAGATACTTAACCTCATGTAGTCTTAACTAGCATTCAGTTTCGGGAGTGTATATTTATACGCTGAATACTAATAACCTGAGATATTCAAAACTAGTGGGTATATTTTAAAATGTTGACATAAACCACAATTTAAAGCCTAGTTTTTATATGCAACATCTACAAAACAAGCAATTGCATGCAAACATACATACATGAAAAATGTTTGACAGAAGCATGCTCTGAATGCCTTTTTTCCTGTTACCAGCTAAAATTACTGTGTAAATAAATGTATTTTTTTACTAAATTGCAGCTACCCAGATTCTGAATACGCATTCTCCAAAGCTACACATCTGTTAATCTATTAAGCATTTAGGCTCTACATCCTTTAAATAAAATGGGGAAAAGGAAAGGTGAGAGCCACTATAAAATATAGGCATGATTTGGACTTTGAGTCTGCAGTACATAAAATTCCATTTTCTTTGACAAATGCAGTTTCATGTTCACTCAAGAAGAGTATTCCATAAATATATCTTAGAAATCATAAATTCAAAATTATTAACACCTAAAGATTTATACTTGGAAACTTCAAATTAAGAAATGCAGACTTGCCACAGGCATGTTGTTTCTTTTCCTTATGCAGCCCTCTGGAAGTTTAAGATCCTACTACTCTTACCAGAGGTGACTTTATTTTATAAAATTTTTAAAATCAAATTAGCATTTCTGATCCAAGTGCTACAAGCCATTGTTGAAATGGAAGGTCAAATTTTACATTACGTATGTGACAGTAATATGACTTTAAATGTATTTTTAAGACATACTGGGTTAAAGACACACT
This sequence comes from Strigops habroptila, assembly GCF_004027225.2. Taxonomy (NCBI): domain Eukaryota; kingdom Metazoa; phylum Chordata; class Aves; order Psittaciformes; family Psittacidae; genus Strigops; species Strigops habroptila. The sequence goes on along the minus strand of NC_044302.2, from coordinate 54,010,950 downwards.
GAAAAAACTCCATTTTTAAACTAACTTAAATTATAGAGCTGTACTGTATGCATTTGCTTCAAATGACTACTCAAGGACTGACTAATACCGCTAAGAATAGAGACAGCTATTGGCAAGCCAGACATCGATCAGATGTGCAGCTATTAAATGTGCAGAATATCCATAACTGCTCACAAGGCACACTCTGCAATCCTTAAGAAAACAAATACTGTATTTTCAGCCTTACGTGCCTAAAACATTACAGATTTTATGGCAACCATGACTATGTCACAAAAATAACTATCACCTATTCTGCCAACCCATGTAATAAATTATTGGTGTCTGTCTGCTCATTTCTTCCTTCACTCAGTAGTTCCTACTCTTTATCTCAGAAGGTTGAACTGATCAATAAAACGAGTTTTATTCTGGAATTATCCTTATCTCTCAAGTAGTTTTGTTTCTACTACAGAAGAAACAGAGGCTCTGTAGAAGGGCTAGAAAGCCTTAAAGGTTGTCTGTTTATCCCAACTACGTAAGTGGAACTAATAAAATAGGTATCTGTTGCTCAGAAACCTTGCCTAACATTAAGTACTTACCATTTTTTAAGAATAACAACACTAAAGACCACCCTATGACACTTTCAAAACCATTGTGTTTAAGTCAGCTATCATAAAGCCCTCATACTACATTAAGAAGGTAACCACATTATAGTTAAGATCAGAAGACACCTTCTCAATTTTAGAATATGAAAAGGGAAGACAACTGATGGAATTCTCAATCTGCTTTGGTCTATACAAGCTCAATAAAGCAAGATATGGTATTCTACTCTCTCTGTCTAAACCCTAACCAGACCCACATCTGATTTCATACCACTTTAGATCAGTGGCGGTGCTGTGATAGTAAAGATAAAGTTATGTTGTATAACTAAGGTTCTGATTTTATGGTGTATAGAAAAATCTACTGCCTATATATTGATGGTACAAAATGTATTTAAAATTTATTTAAAAAATAATAATTAATAAATGGAGCTACAGCTAGTACAGCGAAGTAAACTAGAAAGTAACATCTGTGCAAAAGTGATGAATTGGCCACCTACCTTATTCCTCTTCACTTGTATGAAAGATACTATTAATCAGAAATAAATCTAATTAAAATGGAATTTATAATTCTACTGAGACAACACACAAACTTTCTGTACACGCATCTCTAAATGGTCAACTACAATAAGAACCTTTTCTTTTAAAAGAAGTTGTTTAGTGGTCTCCCAGCATTTTGGCCTTCAGGTTTTGTATTTTGATCTGTCCTTATGTGGGCAAGAGAACTGATTTTTTATTTTTATGTAAGCCTACGTTTCAAGGAGCTGGAAGACACAGTAACAGCACAGCAACTCACAAGAGCCATGCCTTCAGTTTGGTTCACCAAAAACACAATGATCAGAGCTGACTGTGATTCAAGCACAGTTTCCAAATGAACAGAAGGAAGTAACTACCATTACAAAAGGAGGCATTAACCAACTACCAAGGCTGCTAAACCAAAGCAAAAAATTCAAAGATAGCAAACACTTGAGTACCACAGAAAAAGATCTTCATTTTGTTTGGTTAATCGTACATTAAACAGATATTGTATGTGGTTGCATGACTTGAACTCCATTTTTGGTGCATGCACCAACTGGCTAATGAATAAAGATGTTTCTTGTCTGCTGCCTGTTATGAAACGTTCTGGAAAGCCTTTATTTTATTTTGCCTCATACAGTACGCTGAAGCAGTATCTTCAACTAACCACAGATGGCTAATATAGACCAATAAAATAAAGCACAATCAAACTGAAAACCAAGATACAATTATACTTGAACAAGCATGATACAACTCTATACTTGCACAATCCAAAGCAGAACTGGCAGAAAAATCCATTTTTAAAACAGCCACATAATCTGTAAATTATGTCTATCCTGTGATAACTGAGTGATGCACAATGTTAACAATCATTTGATTTTGCTCAAGTACATGTTATATTAGATGGAACACCACCACTGATTTACTACTAAAAAACCCGAAACAATTCAAAACCCCAACCATATCCCCTTTCCAAAATAAATACAACAGCTTCTCTAAAGCAAGACAGGGTTTAAAAAACTTTCTTCTATAAAACTTCAGCTAAAAATTCTTTACAATGAACTACTTTAGTGATATTCCAGATCATTTAGTATTCAACAAAGTTTCTGTAATTATTAACACTGCATAAGAAAGTCCCTTTGCTAAACATGACTAGTCCTAGAAAAAGCAACACCTATGATACATGGAAACATATCACCTATGGCAAAAACCCTTGCAATTAAGACTCAGGGCTTGTAAAGATGTGTTTCTTTAGATCATTTTGGTGTAAGATGAGTAACTTCAGCACTTCTCGTGGTAAGACTAAAAGCCACTCTTGAAATATGAATGAAACTGCTGTACCTTTAGCTAATGAAACTGCATTAACCCCATTTCTTTAGTGCAAGCCTGGATTTAATCCCATCAGAACCTGAAATGCTACTTTATGCAGGCAAAAATGCAATAGTATACAAAGGATGAGCACAAGGCATTCTACACTGAGTACCATGAAGGAAATATAAACGGAAATAATCAGCCACTGTATATGTAACCTACCTCAGACAAAACACCTAGGCTAGTACCAAAAAGACCAATACAAAGGATCCAAGTTTAAATTGATTCATCCATGTAAAACACTGAAATAATTGCATATGAATGAGCTACCACTGTTCAGACTCATGTGCTCTCATTGTAGCCACAGAGGGATGTGGCACAGCTCCAAAACCCGGCCATGACTGCCCATATCGAAATTTAATCTCTGCTAATCCTCATTGAAATATCGATCCACGACTCCATTATTTTGGTTTTCTGCAGAGAGAGAGGCTGAACTGCATTCAAAGACTATTTAATTCAAGGCAACACTCCACAAAACTCAGTTTCGTTCAAATCTGTGCCTTGCCAGAACTACTAACTGTGGAAAACAGTAATTCAGGAAAGGAAAATAAATTGTATTTATGGGCATAGGACTATAATTCAACAAATTGAGTTAGTCCATTTATAAAATAAATTTATGATTAGGGTTTTTATATCTCTATGTCGAATTACATCAATCCAGAACTGATGGCTTCAAGAGAAATAAATAAAGAGAAATAAAGGTAGAGAGTTTGATTTGATGTGTGTAAGAATACAAATGGTGAGCAGAATGGTGTTTTGATAGTACTATCTTGAGCCAAGTAGCATCAGCCTGACTTGTCACTTTTAAGCAAATTTGTTTGCATGAAACAAGCAAAAGATTTATCATGCAAAATGAAATAAGAAAGGAAGGAATTATTTTCTTCCATTATTTCCAATGCAAATAATTTAGAAGAAAACAACAACAAACAAAAGGGACATAAAAGAAATCTTTGTTATTATGCTTCCTTAGATAGGTTACTACAGGAGAAACAGGTGATCAAACAAAAAAGAAGGGAAACATAGTATGACTGACAGCTTTTTATATGCAAAATTCTATCCATTTTAGTCTATAAACTCTCTTCTACTTTCAACTCCCTCATACCCCTTATATCATAGAATCACAGAATCATAGAATGATTTGGGTTGGAAAGGACCTTAAGATCATGTAGTTCCAACCCCGCTGCCATGGGCAGGGATGCCTCACACTCAACCATGTCACTCAAGGCTCTGTTCAACTTGGCCTTGAACACTGCCAGGGACGGAGCATTTACCACTTTTTTGGGCAACCTGTTTCAGTGCCTCACCACCCTCACAGTAAAGAACTTCTTCCTTACATATAACCTGAACTTCCCCTCTTTTAGTTTAAACCCATTACCCCTTGTCCTATTGCTACAGTCCCTGATGAACAGTCTTCTCTGGCATTTTCTGGCCCCCTTCAGATATTGAAAGGCTGCTATGAGGTCTCCACACAGCCTCCTCTTCTCCAGGCTGAACAGCCCCAACTTTCTCTGCCTGTCTTCATATATTACTTAATAACCATTTATGTTCCAGAGAGACAAAAGAGATTGGGGATCTCTTACCCAGGCATAAAATCACCTAAGTAACTTCCCATCCCATAACTCGCACCAAGCTTGTAAATTTGCAGAGGATTTTAAAAATTGCCTAAATTAGAAGAGTTTAATGCAAAGCTTACAACAGAAACATGGATCCAGACAGTTTTACTCTTAAGAGAGTATTTTCAGAAAGCAAATTAAGAAAGACCACAATTAAGTCCTGAGAATATGGTTACAAACCTGGCTGTATGTTCACTGCACATACCAGGAATAAGAACTCACCCTTCACCCACTTCTATATCCCAGAATAACAGGCATTCAGCTTTTTTCAACAGTTATTATGTCTTTTTTTTTAATTCCTGCCTCCCATCTCGAGAAGGAACATGAAACATTCCATACCAGAAGCCTTGAGGCAGAGTTACACCTGAGTTTTCCAAGTTATAACCCAGTTGCCAGGCTAATCAGTGTTCTCACTAACAAAAAGAGCTCTGAGAAGTTTAAGCACACCTGAAGCATTGTTTAACAATGTTTATAAAAGATGGCATTACTATAGTGGCTCTAGTCATCACTTGGGCAATTCGCATACCTAGCATTCCCCTTAAGCCCAGAAGGCCATAACAGGATATTTACTCTGTACTGAATCATAAAAAGTTTTCCCCATTAAGTGAATTAACATCATGTGCAGAAATATCTGTATTTTCCTTAACATACCGCTATCCAAATAAGCTTGACCTGATTTGACCCAGTTAAACTTCTGACATCTAATGAGAACTTAAGGTAGAACAGCTAAGATCATAAAACAAGCATATGCAATTGCTGGAGGATAATCACACAGAAACTAAATCATTTCACATTTGGGCAAATTTCTACATTTTTGGATGCAAAACTCATTCAGAAAGTAGTTCTGACTGAAGTACCAGCAGACCCAAGAAAAACATATATAGCACAGGCTTCCAAAAATTTTTACTTCTATTCACTTATGCATGTTTATTAGCAACTGTTCTGATATCAATTTATCATTCTAAATACATTGTTCCACAACTAACACTAGAAATTTTATTCATTCATTTCCTTCCAAGTAATATTTCTTTGCTTCTTTATGCCATTATTAGAAGCAACAGAAATAACCAAGAAGACCAGATTGTCCAGGCAATGACACGTTAACAATGAAGGGTTAACTGAACTGCTAATGTAAAACAGATGTACCTCTAATATAGATATTTTGGTCTACTGTTTTATAAAAGTTTGACCAACTACCGCGTGGATATGCAATATAACACACATGCATGTGCTCAGCATATTTCCCGCTCTTTCCATTACATCGCTTCTTCTGCCAAACAAGAAGCAACCAACCAACCCTCATGTCACATCCATACATCATTAGTAAGAGACTGAGTAAACCAAGGAAAGGCACGCGCTCTACAGAATTTCCGCAAACATCTCATTCTCCTACAAATCCAAATGGCTTTGACTCAACTCTTCATACCCTGGTAGATCTCTTTATCACATAGCAAAGAAAGGTGTGCATCATTTGCATGCTACCTCTACGAGATCATCAATTTTCACAGACTCCTCCTTGAATATCCTCATCTACCATCAGCCCCATGACTCCCATACCTGATGCCTTCTATTTTTCCCTATTTCCCAGCTTCCCTGTTTTTATGGTATTACACCTTGGAAATCATGGATCTTCTTATTTTTCCCCCTATCACAATCTGTCATTAACAACCAAACTGAATCTCCATTCTTTCAGGTCCAATAAATATTTTTAAAAAGAAAGACAAACAGTAGTGCTTTTAAACCAAAACTACAAGGGTTACAACACAGAGAATATTTGTTTCTTTTAAAAATTCTGGTTCACCTGCTAGAGAAGAAACAATCGGCACATACCATGAGATATGAAGAATGGTCAGGGATAAAAGACTTGGAAAAATGCTAATTTCACTATTTCACTAGCCAAAACAGATGTAGCTGGGAGAGTCTCTGTGCTCTGTCTTTACTTTTTAAAACAGTTACTTTCAAATTAGGGGGTCAGAACTTCACTAATTTAATTAATGCAAAAACTGTACTCAATGAACTTACCTGTTTTTTTCTGAGTGAAAAAGTGAGATTTACTGTATCACTTCTGTATCTTGCAAAATAACCTGGACAATTTTATACTTAATAATTACAAGGGGTAGCAATCTAAAGTGATTCACGACAGTCTCAGTTTTTTAAAATAAAGCTGCTCTGGGGCAGCATATTTCTCAACTCTAATTATGGCTTGGAAATACATTGTAAAGGAAGTATTTGTACAGAAACTAAGCACTTTAGGAGAACAGCAGGCTATTATAAACAAGACTGGAATCACAAATCAAACCTGTTTCAGGATGGAGTGATTACATGATTATACGATAACTCTTAGAAGAAGAAAGGAATCATTACCACATGGTCTGAGGCATGTTGGCCCAACATTTCACATACCATGCCACAGTGTTTAATATTAAAGGAAACAGAGATCATTATAGTTCAAAAGTAGTCTCGGGCTAAATCTAAATCGATTTTCTAAACCTTTCAGATTTATATTAACACTATTGTTCCTATGCTTAAAAGACTTTTTCTTCTTATTAATTAGCAAGAGTTCCCAAATACACAAAACAAAAATCCAACCAATGCTGTTTCATCCAGACTGCAGCATCAGGGCTTAAGAAGGAAAATAAAAACAGAGGTTTTAGTCCTTTATCTTCCTTGGTTTATGATTCTTGATGACACTAATCAAACATTTAAAATATCATCTCCATACTCCTTTTCTTTACAAAAAACAAAGAAAGAAAAGAAAAAAAAACCCACAAAAAAAACCCCAGCATATTCAGAAATTCTGTTTGTAATTAACTTTCTGCTCAGAGAACATAAAGCAATGTTTGTTAATAGTGCTTTGCTTGTACATACATGCTGGTTATTCCAGCTGGCCATAGTCACTTTCTTGATGTTAATGATGAATTTTAGTGTTACAGAGAGATTAACAAAAAAGCAGGTAAGCCTGTTGGAGGAAGATGGTGTAGCGCCTAAGCACGCGAAAGTAAACAACTTGTTTTGTCCCATTGCAGACCAGACTCCCTAGAAGCCTGGTTGCCCTCCTCTCTCCCACTTTCCACTGCTATGCAAATCCAGGAGGAACAACGCAGTCCAGATTCAAGATATACATTGAAAGTATGGTACTCTCCCAGGAGCACCACCACATTCCATCAGTTCTACCTTATGCAGAGGTGGGAAACCCAAATTTTATTTCAACAGTTTATTTTCCCAGGCTTGCTTCTGTTTTTTTTTTTGTGCAAAGAAACCCACCTTCATAACAGACCAAAGCTGCTTTCTGTTCAGGGCTGACATTTCCATCCGTGTCTTACTTAGCCCACCTATTTTATACCGCCCATTTAAAGATGTTTAAAACACAAGTAAGATGTAAGTTAAAGTCAACAAAGCAAATTTAGAGAACCTGCAAGTTCTCAGTAAGGGATACTCACAGGGTACCCTCATTCACATACCTCATTCTGCCCCTCTCAACAAAGTTTCATTCATTTAACAAATTCACAATGCAACAGTAGGCAGACTCTGGACTAAGAAATAAAGACTTTAGCATTCTAAACAGGTAACCAAAAAAGCCTCCAAAAAACCCACCTGTGATTTCCCAAATCTTTTTGTGTTGAGTTAGCCCTATTTTTCAAAAAGAGAGGATCTAAATAAATACATACTTTACTGCTTGAATTTTTCCTCTCTTTCATTTGACGATCCCAAGAAGTTGGGTATATGGAAGGATGGAGGGTGTTCTTCACTTTAAGTCTTTAAGTACAATCCTATATAATTTCATAATCTTCCTTCTGTAATGTCAAACTTTAACCTGTATGTATCAAATGGACCACAAATACTGCTAGCAATCTTCCCCCCTGCCCTTTTATGAAAAATTGTTCGTGAGCTCTGTTTTCTAATGCTTTCCCTCAGCACAACAGCAGCTGTAATTGTCTCCAGTTTCTTTTGGAAAAGCATCTGCTGTGGAAGTTACTCAATACCAAGGTGTAACTGCAACATCTCTGAAGTGGGGAGGCAGAGGTACCATTTTTAGTTGACAAGAGGCTTGGTATTTAACCCATTTCAGGTTTGCATGTTGGTACTGTATGGCCCAGGATGTGTAATGTGGTAGCTGTTCTCCAGCTTGACTGAAGCAAGAAGTCTATTAAGTCTCAGAGCCTTACACCAGGAGCTCACAACCTGTAACAGCACAGCTTCCCAGAGCAATTTCTGAATTTGTGAGCTGCTCCTGACCACCTGCTCCAAGAGCCCCACAAAAGCAGGGATGCTTTACGTTGCACGTGCATGGCAAAGCAAATGTCAGGTTCATTACTTGCACCCAATACATTCCCAGTCAGTGCAACCCTATGCCAGAACAGGAGTTGCAGCAGGTTAAGTACTGCAGTGCCACCAAAAGGAGCTGTACAACCAAAATGGAATTCAGTACAGCCCTCCAAAAGTGCCCAAGCTGCCCAAAAATTCATGTATACTCGTCATGTCAGACACTATTCTCACTGCAGGAATCATTAGGTAGCGTAACTAAAAACTTCATACCTTAGAAGTTTTCCCACACAAAAATCTAGAAAAACTGTGGTTAAAATCTTTTTCTAGGAGGAAAGACGTCAACCCTATCCTCAAAAGTGACTATGTGCAGAATTTCAGCACTACAGAAAGTTGGGGCTTTCTTTATTTCATTACTATTGTTCTCTTACAATTTCATTCTGCTTCTTCTGAGACAGCATGTAAAGTCAAACTACCTTCAATGTATACATACAAAATAAAAAATTCCAGTTTTGTAGGAGCTCTATTATGTGTCCTGAATTTAAGGGTCACATGAATTTAAAATATTCAAAAAAAAAAAAAAAAAAAAAAAATTTAAAAAAAAATCTAAAATACCTTGAATCAATCATCTGTCATTTCCTTACTATTCGCCAATAGCACTAATCTTCAAAAGACAGTTTGTGACAGAAATAAAAAAAAAAAAATCAAACATATATTTCCTGTAAAGGTGTTTCAAGGGCTTTTTAAAAATCTTTCTGAAGTATCATATGAGCATTCCACTAGCCAAAGAAGGCACACGGGGTTTTTTCACACCCTTATTTATTTCAGTCTTAGTGTAAAAGGAGGAGGTTACCATCAGAATTATTTGTCAAAATGTCCCATGATACTTGGCACATCTCTGCATGACACAGAACCACTGACACCCATTCTTTTGTTGATGCTGGCTGCATGGATTTGGATGGTGCTCTTTAGATACACATATAACAGCTGGAGTAAATCTGTGACTACTTGCCTATAAAATATTGATCAGATTTTTAAATACTTGCTTCTTAATGAGGCCTAACAAAAGCACCAAATGTTTCTCTAGAAAGAGCTCTTCCCTGTATTGGATTGGACAAGTGTTAGGACCCAAGTCACCAGGAAAATGCACATTCATTTTCATTGCAAAGACTATTGACACTGACTCTAAGGATTTACAGAACTATAAATATGCTATTGACCATTTCACATTCTTAAGATCCAGTGAAACTACAGAACCAGTCAGATGGATTTCAAAGCTTCTCTCCGGTAAATTAACCCAGCTGGCAATGCTGTCTGTTTAGGCAGATCTCCACACATGTTCTATTAGACAACCTGCTAACTGCTGCAATGAACAGCATAGCTGTATGAAGCTGCATTCTCCTGTCCATCCTCTGTGTATACATTTGTTCTTGTTTGAACTTCCTAACAGTCTAAACAAAACCCATTGGTTTAGGTATAAGAAGACATTCAAACCTTTCTCTACCTAGCTGTTCTCTATGCATTGCCAACTGTTTCAGTTAAAAAGAAAAAGAAACATTGGGAAAAGCCTTGCCTGTCACCATACAGCCATAGATCACTACCTAAGCAATTCAGCGCTGAGAAAAAACGACACTGAAGGCTTCTCTTTCTGAAATTAAAGGAATAGAGGATAAAGCACACATTTGCCTTCTTTAGAGCTCTCTTTGGAGAAACATAATGAGATTACTTCAATTTCCATGCTAGCAGCAGACCAGATCATTGATAAAGAACCAATAGCCAGATTTCTTCATTCTAAGTCCACAGTAAGTTTCTCCTACAGCATGCTCTGAAAGAACTACCAGTTTTAAGTTAAATATATCACCAGTTACAAAGAAAACTGTTCAACAACATTTAACATGCGCTTTTTTTTTTCTTACTTCAAATATTATGGCAAAAGATAAGCAAGTAGTAGAAGCAACCATTTCGTAACTAATGCTCCAGCTCTGCAACTCATCACTTTCAGAAGAACAGTCTCACTGGCATCAGCAGGACTGCTTACATCCTGGCATTTTGCTAATGATGAGCAAGCAGCGGGAAGTAAGCATACAGATGGAGAATACTTGGAAACCTTTCCTTATTAATCTTCCTGCAGCAGCAGTGCAGAATCCCATTGAGCTGCAAAAGGATGTAAGAATCCACAAGTGTTTTACCAAGGATTTGGATAGGGCCATCACTATAGATGATGTGAGCTTTGAGATTACACCAAGGTCATGGTGATGGAGTTTCTAGACAGGCCATGCATATCTCCAATCTTTAGTTTGATTAGAAAATACTCACTGAGTTACGTTTCCTTCATTTGTCAAGATAGGTTGCCAAACAAAGCCAATCCTGGCAGTCAGAATTTGGTTAGTATTTATCTGGGACTACAGCTCTCATTTTACACTTGATTAACATGGTATGTTCGTAACATGGTATGTTATGAACTCCATTATTATCACCCCTCCATATTGGCTTTCAATGAACAGCTCAAGAAAAAAAACCCTACTGAAGCTCTCAAGAACTGTCAAATAAGAAATATGGGGAAGCTTTAACATTATGCTGTATCTTACATGCTTTAGCCAACTGCAACCAGTGAACTATTCAAAAAGCATCTAAATCCCATTTTAGGGGATAAGGTGCCTAACATCTGTAATAATATTCTTCTGTCTTTCTGCCTATAGAAGGAGCAGCTCTACATAGACATTTTTGCAATTTCCTGAACGCCACTGGCATGGTCTCTCCATGCCTTGAGAAGTTGGAACAAACACCAACATCCTAATTGGACGGCAAAACAATTTCATGCTAGGCCATTTTTTCATTTTATCAAAGATCTTTTCACAAAACTAGCCCTACAGTATCAGCCACACATCTGTACTGCCATGTACAACCCTCCCCTGCACATGATGGCCAAACCTTTTCTATTGGCCTTTACACTTCTTCAGCCTTCCTCCTCTGTGGCAAAATCACTACTATCAGACTACAGTTACTTTCCTTGGTGAATAAAGACATTCAGTGAAAGGCTACTATTTAAGGAGTGGAATGGTGGAAGTTTTGTTTTTAACTGAGATGCTGTTTCACACTTAAAAGAAAAATTGCTGAGTGGAATCTAAGCTGCACAGTAAGGGACTCACAGCCCACTTGTTTAGCTTTCCAAAGTGTTTGCAGCCTGGTAATCCTAACCCAAACCTGCAAGGTTTTGAAATGACAATATATCAAAGACATTCATACCATATTTTTCTCCAAAATTTCTTCATATTTAACATTAAAAAATAAATCATAATTGATGTAACTATAATTAAATACTTGTAAGTTCAAGTTTCAATGTATTTTTACATCTTAAAAGAGAAAACGTAGTTTGAAACGTTGCTTGGCTGTTCTTGCAAGGCAAGGCCTAGAGGAAACAGAACAGGGTGGAATATGCAGTGTATGTATGATATTTTTTCAAGACTTGGAAATAGAGCAACTTACATATGTAATAAAGCCCAAGCAATGACTGAATAAAGAATGACAAACAACTTAAGATTTGTTATGACAACTCTGACATAATAGCACTGTGCAATTGTTTTTTTTTAACTATGTGACTGAAACAGCAATACTCTCAGGAAGAACAGCTGCTTAACTATTTCACTGCAAACAAGACTATGCAGTAGAGGATCATGACCACACCAGTCAACACCAACAACAGTTCCCACTTTTACTTGAGATAGACAAATAGTCTATATTTCAGCTGCAGATCATGTTTCCCTTTTCTGAATGGGGACCATGATCTGAGCACATGCATGCTTAGACAGCTAGTAAGCTGGGAGTAAGCTGGTACTCCTAGGAAAAGTCTGACTGAATCATAAATTACAAAGAGGGGTCCTAGGAAACTGGGGCCTGTTTAAACAGTGAATTTCAATTTATAAATCAAGCCAAAGGAATTACAGATACGCAGTGACATGCATCACTTTTGAGCAGATATTTTTGACAACTATCTCTACCAATTTCTTTGCAAAGATTTTCTCTAACCTAATTTTACCCATACGCAATGTAGAAAAAAGAAAAATTCTAACAAGAACACGGAGTACAGGAGTCAAAAGCTTTTTGAAAACATAAAAATCCTTCACCTGATTGCTTTCAAACCACCTTCAGCTGACTTTTCTCCACAATTAATTCTGCCACCATGCTTTGGAAAATCTGACAAAATGTCAATTATTAGATGCCAACCACTTGGAGTTGTGTGAAACTTGGCGGTTTCACTTTGCAGGAGTACAGGCAAATATTTTATTTGGTGTCAATTCACACATGTTCCCTCTCCACCACTTTCAGTTTGGGTTTTGACTCGAGTAAGTCCAAGCAGGCACATGAATAGGCAGTCAAAATTTCCACATTCTACCTGGTTTCAGTTCATGACCATGCAAATAAAAACCAGGCAGGCATATCTTCATGAATCAACAATGGAACAAGTTAGATGTTCAAATTTGGAAAGAAATACAAGGAAACATCCATCATGTGATTGTGTTGATTTACACCCATCTAGCCACGCAAAAATCCCAGGATCATGGTGATGGTAACTATCCCTAGTGCCACTACCGTACTGTTTGTATTCTATATTCTGTAAAGTGCTGCAGGCGTGCACATTTATGATGCTATATAAAGGCCCAAAGTGAGAATAATAGTAGTAATCATAGGTTTTATTTTAAATCCTGCCAGCTTTCTACATCATCCCAGCTGCTTTTTACTCTTTCCATCCATTTCCAAATATCTTGGGATTGCAGCTCACTCTATCACCATTGCTGTTGTCAGTGCACCCAGTTCAGGTCTTTATCTTATAAAAATCATGACTGACCCAACAGAAATGATAACAGGCGAAATATGTTGTAAGTAAGGGAGGTATGCCATGGAAGTAATAACCATTCAAAAGGTCTGACTGTTTTAACATTTCTGCTGAGAACATTTTCACTGTGTACTTCTACAGAGGAACTGAAAGGAAAGAAGGGTATGGAGTCCCAAATCCAAATAACTACTCGTACTACATGTGGGAAGTTGTGAGATATGGAGTAATGAGGAAGAAGAAATGGAGTAATGAAGATGAGAAAGCAGACATAAAATATTGGTAGAAGTAGGAAAGAAAGAACAGTCTGAAACCTGAGATGTAGAAGATAAGGAAAATAACATAAATGAGAAAGATAACTTTAAAATACAGGATGGGAATGAAGAAAACCACAGATTACTGATGGACTGGAAGAGAGATGATGATCCAGGGAAAAGGAAGGAGAGTGAGCACAGAGGTAACCAATCACAGGCACACACTGGAGACCAAGATAAAATTAGAGACAGAGATGAGAAAAGTTGAAGAAAGAATGGCATAAGAATAAAAAGGAGATCCAAAGAAGGAAGGCGTGGGACTGAGAGACAAAAACATGCCTAGAAATGGGACAAAGCACATAAACTTCACTGGACCAAGGCAGAAGCAGGATTTGAGAAAAATTATAAGTGAGGTAATAAAAGTATGAATGACAAAATGGTTAAAAATAAGGGTAAGAACCGAGGTAGGACCCAAGAGGATATGAAAGAAGGAAGGCCTCAGGAAAGACATGGGAGTGAAAAGCAGCAGATGAAGTGGACACTCAGATAGAGACCTTGGTGTTACCCCTGCATGCAAGGTAATCTTACCAATCCACCACAGGTACTGAAGGAGGCGAAGGAGCCTGGGTAGCGGAGGACAGCACCACTGTAATAACAAGCTGTCTCAGGTTGCAATTGTGCAGCACCAGATGGGCTTTTGCCCGCACCGCCAAGCCGCTCCTCCACAGCAAAGCCAGGAGCCAGGAAGCGGCTGTCCCTCTTGAGCAGCAGGTAGAGCTCCCGAGCAAAAGCCGGGATCCTCAGCAGCACCTCATCTCCATCCTCTGCTGGAGGTGGTGGTGGTGGGGATGGTGGTGGTGGCAACTGAGAGGCAGCACCAGACCCCTGGGGCAGAGGGGACCAGTGGTAAAACTCCCGAGACTCATACTCATCCTCAGTGTCCTCCTCCTCTGCTGCCTCCCCCACAGCCTGTGCCTGCCCATCCACCAAGGAGGAGACCGAACGCACCTCCCGGGAGCTGCCAGCCACGGGGCTAGGTGTGACAGGGATGCTGAGGGTGCCACTGCGGTTCCCACAGCTGGGGGTGGCGCTGCAGCCCCCACCACCACCGCTGCCACCCGCCGGCTCCTGCTGGCCCCTGCTCCACAGTGAGGGGAAGACGATCTCCCACTCCTCAGTTTCTTCTGAAGCATGGAAACCTGTGGGAAGGCCAGAAGATGCTTTAAATAAGTGGAGCACCCAGCAGCACCTAGCGCCTGCCAGAAACCTAGCCTGTGTCTCCCATGACACTCGCTTCCCGGCTCCCAGCCCACCAAGCATGCCACCCAAAATATAATGGGCTCCATTTGCTCCTGTCATCCTGTCCTTACACATGGCAGATGGGCCAGCCGCTGGAAGTCCCTGTTCCTGTTCAGGGGTCTGGGACACACCACAGTCCTGGTAAACTGTGAGAGAGCTGGAGCTCTAGCTGGGCAGTAGTTGTGTTTGTAATAGTAGCTGAGGATGTTCTTCTCCATGACCACCACCTCCACACAAAAAGCGTTGCACAAACCTTTCGTCATTTAGACAAAGCGGCAACTTTTTCATGCAGCTAAAAAAAATTGTTACTTTAGCACAGAAAACCTTAACAAAAAAATTTGAAAATGTTAACTGTGTTCTCAGCATGTTTTGCAAGACCCACAATGATTTCAAAAGTGCTGCCAAATAGACACATCCCCATGGCCACACATTTGCGAGTGCACATACAAGTGGCAGATAGATGTGCATGCTCCGTGATCATTATCACTATAATCAAACTGAATTGAAATCACTAACTTGTAATGTCAGACTATTACACACACCATATCACAATTTACATAGAATCTCAGCATACCAGCATTATGTTTATAAACATAAACACATAGCTTCCACTAGACTGAGACAGAAGACTGTTTCATTTACACATTCATCCCACTCACGCTAGGAACAGCCCTGCAGAGGTGACAGGGCTACGTATGAAGATCATCGCATTGCAACGCGCCCTCAGAGCGGAGGCTCGCACTATCTGATCGCCCATCAGTCGCAGAGGGCGGGCGCAGCTGTTAAGGCGCCTAACAATGGGCAGGTACCGGTCACCGGCAGCCGGTGGGGCACGGAGGCCGCCCCGTCCCGCGGAAGGCGCGCACTCACCTGCGGCAATCCCGCTGGACAGCACGCACAGCTGGTAGAAAACGCAGCAGACGCGGCTCAGGCGCATCCTCCCGCCCGCCCCCATCGGCTCCGCGCCCGCGGGACGCCGGCAGGCGGGACAGGGGCGGCCGTGCAGAGCGGGGCCGGGCGGGGAGCAGCCACCTGGGCGCCCGCCGAGAAACCGCAGCCGAGCGCGAAGCGCGCTGCTCGGCGGGGCGGCGGCCAGCACCGGCGGCGCTGGATGTGCAGCGCACGGCGGGGCTGAGTGCGTGTGGGTGCCGGTGTGTGCGGGCGCAGGCACGCACGAGCCCGGCGGCGGGCGGGCAGCTGCGCCCCGGCGGCGGCGGCGGCGACCGCGCTGCCCCCGCCCGCCGCTCGCCCTCACGGGGCGGGACGCGCCGGGCCCCGTCCCGAGCGGCCCCGCCCCGCCCCGCCCGGGCGGGCACCCGGCGCGGCCCACCTCCTCTGCCTCCGACCCGGTCCTGTCGCCGCTCTGAGGGCCGGCGCCCGGGTGGTTCTGCGGACCGGCGATTCCGTCCGAGCCACGCGGGCACCTTGCGCGCTTCACACCCTGCCGGGCCAGCCGGCAGCAGGGAGGGCTGCGCGCGTTCCGCACAGCCTGCGCCTCGAAGTCAGGGAGCAGCGGAGGCTGCCCGTGTCTGCTTGGTCTTTTGTAATCTGATTCTAAACTCTTCTTACCCCCACTACGCAGCTCTCCATGGAAACCCATCACTTTCCACCCTGACCCCTGTCAGCAGAGGAACGAGTAAATGAGTCGAGCAAGAGCTTTAAATGCACGTCTAAGGCCAGCATAAACTGCAGAAGCAACAGATAACCCTCTCCCTCTACAAGCCTGATTTCTTACCGCAATTTCTACTGCTTTACCTACTGTTGGTGGTGTCAAAGGTGACCACGGCGCCTTAGGGAAAAGCACAGCAATGTAGGGTGGAGAGAAAAGCCGCCTGTGCCGTTAGGAGTAACCTACGAAGCTGCAGGAATGCCTTCCAAAAGTTAGTTGTATAAAATGAGAAGCAAAACAAACAAACAAAAATCACATGTTAGGACTCTAAATAAAAAACACGTTTAGACTCTACAGAAGCCAGAGGCAGCTGGAGTTTGCTCTCTGCTGTATTCAATAGCTGCTTGAAAACTATGCCACATGGGTATGTATTTTCAACTGCCTACAAACAGTATCTTTTATTACTTGTTTGGTTTTATAGGAAAAAAGTTGTCATACAGTGGTCTCTTTTTTTTTGGCATCTGACCCAACTTGCATTAAGCAAAATAAGAGAAACTTAGTAAAAACAAGATGACAGATTTATATCTAACAGTGTAGGAAGGGAGTTTCAGAGCCTGCAAACTAATACCTGCCTGATAATTAGATTACCTTAAAAATGCATTTAAAGTGAAGTTTTGTTTCCCAAGTAAATAACAACATACGTACTACTTTACAGTGGAATTAGTTAATAGGCCCAATACTGTAGCCTTTCCACAGCCAAAACTCTTCTTACAACTGATTAGAAAATGCTGTAAAATGTGGTTTATGAACTCCTGTGCCAATACTGAATACAAATTACAATTGTATTTTTTTAAACCAAGTCAGAATATAGAGATAAGATGCAAAAATACGCAGAGAAAATCTTTACTTACAGTGCATGTAACTGCATCCCAAATGATATAAATGGACAGCCAGTGGGAATAAGGGGAAAAGGCATGGCACGTGTGTTTGCTTATTTTGAAACTGAATTGCTGTAACTGTTTTCAGTCTGCTGAAGTTAAGTTAGTCCCTTTCGACCCAATTCTGCTTCTATTCTCCACATGTATAATCTTACTATAAAGACAAAAGAACTGCTTTTGTTGGTAAGGTAAGCAGAATTTGGCCTTTTCAGCACAAGCTGCAGGGGGTAAAGAGACTGTAAGAAGCCAATTGAGAAAGACTTTAATATGTTTGACTTCATCACCAGCCAAAAAAGGAGGAACATTTCAAATAAGTCTCCACATATGAATACAAGGCAAGCTAAAGCCAATGTGGAGCTGCAACAAATTTCTTTAGCTCATTTTATGTTTTCTTTTTATCGTTTCAATAGTTAAAGTAAAAATATATGGGGAAGTTCTCTATGTTTAACTTTGGGGAAAGAGCACTATAAAATAGGGCCCCTACTGGTGTTCATTAGTTTTAACAAAGAGTCTGGTCATAGGTTAATACTGGTAGACGGTGTTGTAGACCACCACATGCTAACTGTCGTCACTGTGAAACTAGTGCAGAGAAGTCTGTGTCTAAAAGAATAAAAATTAAAAGAGCAAACTATGCTTTCATACTGCAGTTATTTTGCGGAGAGAATAATATTGTATCCACATGTACTGCACAAAAGACTTTATTTTCTTAATCCCAAAGACAACAAAATGCTTTGCAAAATAGTTTTTATTTTACAGAACATATTGCAGGAGGGCTAGTATTAACAATGCATTTGTTAAATTGGAAGAAATAGTATCTTCAAACTCAATGTCAAGGAAAAATGAAAAGAAACATTTCATTTGCTCCAGTAGATTTTTAAAACTGCACCTCCTGCCTGAAAGGTCTAAGCCTTTTGGCATTCTAAGGGACTTGTGCGGAATCACAAATGCATTAAGTAAAGAATGTGTTGGTTTGTAAAGCATAACAATGATCCAGATCATCTCACTGACATGAGAAAAATATTACAGAAAATGAGGTAGAGAATGTGTCCTCGTCAGTCCTTCTTGACTGAGATAAATCAGCCTAATTTTGTTGAAATCAATAGAGATTTGGCAATTTCCTCTTTTAGTCCTTCCTGATGTTAAATTTACAGAATTGTGCCATTGGTCCCTTAGGGGCTCACAGGGCAAGGGCTTTCTCAGTCCACACCACAGGCTGACTTCTCATTTCTTCAGTGTGCCAGGATCATTCATGATAGTGCCCCCATCAGTGGTGGCCGACATCTCAAGCCATCTTTTGAAGATGTGAATATTGCTCTTCAACCTCTACACCTTTCACCACTATGGTTTTATTTAAATCAGTGCTGCCATTACTGTTTTTCGTTACGTGAGCAAGGGCAGACTTCTCCCACCAACTTATAGGAAATCTGTTTTAGTGATTTAATTCTGGGGATTAAGATAAGTATGAACAAATCATACTGTTGAATTCAAAATGTCAGCTTCTAGCAATACAGATGCCACCATCAGTCAGGGACTTTCCTTGGTTTATTTCTTCTCTTTACTTAATCATCTAACTGTAAAAGCTATGAAGTTTTTACATACAGAAATGATTTAAAATAACTTCAGCTTTACAATATATACAAGATTGCCTGAAGTGATTGTTACCAAAAAACCTCAAACTTTTAACCCTTCTCACAAGGAAATAGTTAATTATTTATGCATATGCTTTATATATATGAGATTGATGATATCATTGATTTTTTAACATCTTTGAGTACATTTGTTTCAAATTTTTACAACTTAACAAAATATGCTAGATGAATGGAAAATATCTATTCTGTTTTGAATGGCGCTTACTACCTTAAGGCCGCGTATCATATGACCATTGAGATTAGAAACAGAAATTCACATCTTCCTGTTTCTAGGGTGCTTTGCAAATGTTATCTCAGAATAAATAAACTTGTTTAAAGGCATATTGAACTAATTTCTTTTTCTGCAAGATACACATGAACTGAAGCCTTTTTTTTTCACTTAAGCGTGAATGAAATAAGGTTTTTTCCATTTCAGAAAATGTTGTGTTCCGTATCCCTTGAACTGAATAGTGAATTTCCACTGCCTATTAGCTCACAGAAGTTTGAATGTTTAGTCTGTAATGCTATACTGTTATTTACGTGCTCAAAACTAAGAGTTTATTTAAAATCTATGTATTTAAGACCACTTCAAACAACTTCTCTTTAGCAGATCTTGCTTCAGAGCAAATCTCATAGTTACATCTAAACTCAGTAGTCCAATCAAATGACCTGTGGAGTAAGATGTGTGTTGAACTGCTATGAGCCTAATACCTCCACTGGTTTAAAACGCAAAACCTTTAAAAGTGCGAAGCTAAACTCATAGCAGCAATGTGCTATTATGCTACACCACCAACTCTTATGATCCTATTGAGTTTAGGTAATTCAGTGAAATTTATTCAAGGTCACAGTTGTTACCTTGTGAGTTATTTCACCAAGTTGTATTGTGAAAAAAGCAGTAGTGGAAAATATCCTTAAAATAGCTTGATGGACATGAGTTCTCATAGTGGAGAGGAGTCTCTCTCTGAAATTAAGATAATGAAACTGACTTCTCTGCCAAACTGTAAGAGGAGGTTAGAAGATCAAAGAAATGTTGTATCATCAAAAATGGTGGAAGAGTTCTGCTTCCTGGTGAAAAACTATCCATTTGTGATTGTAGCATTTTATTTCTAAAAAGTTCTAACCTCTTCCAATTTAGGCAACTTGACTAGGCTACTTCATCCTCTCCTTAAAATTCACATTAAAATACAAACATCTGGGACTAGGTATAAAGCTATGGCATTTATTATCAAACCAGAATAATTGACAACTACATTACATTATTAGTGAATGCTGGGTAAATATCTTCTATGTGTAAACTAGTAAGTTTAAAAGATTCTATAAGTCATAGTTACCCCAACCCTACCAGGCAACCAGTCTGTTTCAGAATTTATTCTAATTTTACGCAGAGAAGTGGAGCACTTATGTTAAGAATTATACAGTGAGTTAAAAATAGCTTTCCATTATTTACATACACAGTTTAAATAGCTTATTGGTATTACCTTCAGAATGTATTTACACCATTTTAGCTTCAGAAAAAAAGCCCCCAAAATCTGCTGGGTTTTTTTGGGGGGTGAGGGTTGATGTTGTTTGGGGGTTGGGGTTTTTTTGTCAAAATCAGTATATTGAAAACAAAATAAACTTGAAGATAAAAATGAAGACTACAGGAGTGGGAATGATAGTATGTGAGAAATATAAAAGGCGAAGCAGATAAATTTTATATAATATGAAATATATCTCCAAGAAAGGTTTAAAAAACTGAATTACTTTTAGAGTTTCTTGCACTTAAGTTCCTGTATCATCTTCAGTTTATCAGTATAGATGCTTCACTATTTTTACTATATAACAATATATGTATTACACTATTAACTCAGAAGCAGAAAAAGAAGACAAGAGGCAGGACAATTAATCCGGAATCAGGATAAGCCAGTGTAGAGGTAATTGAAAGCTGATCAAGATAACAAAGTCAAGGAAAAAAAGCAAGGATGAAGAGTAGATAATGAGATACCGCTTCAAAAGCTATAAGTAAATCAAAGGAAGTGGGCCTTGCAGCAGGGTTCGTTTCCGTGCTGTTTTGTAAGGTGAGGCCTATAAATAACTTTGCTTTCTGAAATACATATTTCTTTCCATATAGATTTAAAGAGGGCAATAGGATAGCTGAACAAAGATAACACAAAGAGAACACTGATTTCTGGACATCCTTCTTCAACATGTCACCTAGCTGCAAGCACTGAAGATATGAAGCCTTATAGAAATGAAGTTAACTAGTCTCCAAGTCATTATTCATTTAAATGACATTGCGGATGTCCTATTTGCACTTTCCCCTGCCGCAGAAGAGAAAGACTTCATTATATCTACCAGATAAAAAACAAACATCATACAAATTATTTACTTTTTCCTATCTAAAGGATTTATTCATAAGAACTGCTGCGTGGTAGCCTGCAGAACAGGCTGCCTTGCTCTTTTAGCCTCTGTAACTGGGAAACCCATTAAGACCACATGAGTTGTCAAAGCATACAGTATGTTGCATACCAGATGAGTACCGTCCACAGGCACTCGCTTTGAAGGTAGGCCAATGGCAAACAGTGGCACCAGGAGACCAGCTAAAATACAGAGAAATCAAGGTGACAGTACATAAACCACAGGTTGTGTAAGACCTCTGTTAAACAGGCAAAGAGCCAAAGACCCACAGCTGAAGGGTTTCCAAGCTACTTTCTAAGTACTCTTTTGCTTGAATTAAGGTAGGGGAAAAAAAAAAAAAACAAAACAACAAACTGGTGCCACATGTGATGTTCTCAGTTTTGCTCCTCAGTTCTTAATCTCTTCCTCCCTCTCCCTCCTATTACTCTGAGGCAGATAAGAATAAAAGCACAAAGGCTGGTGTACTTAAGTGAGGTCAGGCAGTAGAAATAAACAAATTGACAAGACATACAATGGTGATCATGTTCCTGGCCAAAGCTGGGAAGTGTCCGTCAACAGAGAGCTCAAAGATCTCTGCTGTAAAGGAGACATTAGTTCCTGTTTGCAGATCACCCTGAAGATTATAAGTGCTGTATGTTGTTACTCTTCAAAGCTCTGTTGTCCACTAAGATGCAAACTATTATGTATTGCCAGAAAACCTTGGGATTATTTATAAATGCTTTTTCTAAACCAGCTAATGTAAATCTGGTGTCCATGATTGCTCCTGCTTTTTCGTCCAGAGTGAGAGCTGTAGACCAAGCCCGTTTAATGGCCAGTATGAAGGAAAAAAGTTTCTGTGTATTCAAAGTATATTGTATGACACCTGGGGCAGGTAGTATAAACATATACTAAACACATAAACAAACCAGAAGAATTTGATATCCTGTGAAGAAAAGGCTAGCTCATGATTTTAAGTGCATAGGGGAATTTTCCTATCAATAGAAATATTTCCCATAAGGCATCAAAGTAATGGCTTATTGCAAATCCAGTCATGTGGTACCTAACCCTAAGTATTAAAGGTGCTACTATCATAGCCTTTTACAGTTTTCAGTATTTTAATCTACTCACCTGCCTGAAAGGTAGGAAAGTATATTTTAATTTTAATTTTTGGTGAAGCAAAGGTCCTAGACAGAATCCAGTTATCTGTTGAAAACTACATAGGGAAAAAGTAGTAAAAGCTGAATTTAAAGTCACATCTATGATTCTATGATTTTATGATTTTACGATTTTACAATCTACCACTTCCCAGGCTGGTGTCTTAGATACCAGATCCAGTAATTTTGATATTTATGTTATGTAAAGAAGATAATGTTAATCCAAGTTCTTACACATTCAGGCATTTCCTAAACAAGTAAGATTATCTGCAGTTTTCCCTTCCCATCTTTTACCTTAGTTTTAACATGAAGAAAAGGAGAGGATCAGGCTCTAGAGGCCTATCAGTAGGAGTGGCTGACTTGACTGAGTTACTGTCAGTGTGGTAGTTTTTGAGAGATATAACTTCTAACTACAGAAGGTACTCCCATATGTTTATGGTGTTCATTTTACTGCTGCTCACTGTGATCAGTACTGATTTAGGCCTTGATTTGGATTCTCAGTTGCATATCATCCACAACTTTTAAAGCTATCCAGTTCCACATTCTTTCAGTGAAGTACTACCATCCCAAAATTTAGAGTCCTGCTTTCCCTTCATGAGGAATGTCTCTCCATGAAGATGTTCAGTCTTCCTCCATGGAGTCCTTTTCAGAAGGACTGAAAACCCTTTTTGTGAGGGTTGCATCTGTGAAGTGAAAATAAGATCATACTTCCGCCTTGGCGAGACCTGGTTTCCATAGAGTGTTTTCTCACTCTCTTTTCTTTCCATAAGTCTTCCTACCAGCCACAGCTTTTGAACACACCTACAGTATTGTAACCAATACAGTCAATTCTGACTATATTGAGCTTATTTTCCACTAGCTCACACTTTCAAGGAAGTGTACGAATGTGGGAAGATGCTCAAAGAAAAGCTTAGATGTGTCGCCCTCTTTCTTTCCAAAGGAAGCTGACCTTAAGTACACCCAATTACATAGCTATGCATCATGGTAATAGGGAGAGATAGGGTAAGCATAGCAGAAAGCTTCCTTCTTACTCACCTCTCCACATCACGTAATTCTGCAAAATATGGTTGGGCAGGCCATTTATCCACCTTCCTGCCCAAGAAACAGTTGTAATGCCGGTGTTCTGTCTTAAAATTGTTGATTTGGATCTATCGGGAGATTTAAAACCTCAGTGATGAAAAATCCCTGCTCTCTAGTTGATACCAACTCTAGCATTAAAGTATCATAACTGTTAGAAAGCTTATTTTTCCTTAGGTCTGATCTAATTTTTTGTTGTTGTTCCACTTTAAATCTGTTACTTTGCTAGCTGTAGGTAGGAATAAAATTTTTTTTCCCTTTCTCTTTTCAGCGGAAGCCTATTAAACATTTATCACTGCTCTTTAAGGTCTTTTTGCTCTAGGCTCAACACATTTTTACAGTATTTTCCTACTGGTCATATTTTTAGATTCATGTTTTCTAGACCTCTGATGGGCACTGTTGCTCTCCCCTGGACTCTCAAACTGGCCTATGTGTTTCTGGAAATGCAGTTACTCAAAACAAGTTCTTCTTGAAGCCTTACCACTTCTCTCAGTATGAGCATGTTTTGGACTTTCCTTTGTGTTTGAAATCAGAATAAGGGACCTTTGTGCAAGAATGAATGAAATTTGACTTGAAGCTGGCTTGACCTATTGCACAAACTAAGATGTTCATAAGAAGATGGCTTTAAAGGGAAATTATCATATTTTGAATGTACGTATTAAGCATATCTGGCCTGAGCCCTTTTTTAAAAAATTGAATATGCTTTTATACCTTGCAGTTTCCTAAGAAAGGTAAGTATTTGCAGAATACAGATCACAGAAGGTTGGTGGTTTTTTGCCTCAGTGAACCTGTGTTATCTGCAGATTGGTGCCAAATCAGCACATCCAATTTCCTTCATAACATACAAAGATTCTTTGTACATTACTTATCCCCTCATGCATCAGTCTGCAGATATTAGGAGAAAGACTTCCTTTGATCTTTGGATATAATTGCATCTTTTCTGAAAAAGTTTCTCTAATGCTAAAAGGAGCCAAAGAAATAATTTTTGCAAAGCAATGAAAAATCCTGGGTGGGTGTGGGGAGATGGAGGCTCTATAATGCAACCTGCAAGTTAATAAATTCAAGTTATTGTAGGTGAAAGGGAAGAATGGGGTGCCTTGCCTGGTTAAATAGTTCCTTCTTTGCAGCCAGGTTTTTCAGCATAAATGACCTCTTACACAGATAGGACTGTTACCATTTGACCAAAATCTTAGAGTCAGCTTTCAGCCATTTGGTTGCTCAGAAGAAACCTAAGACTGGAAAACTGCATTCAGGCTTAGCTCAGTGCTAGCAAAGAACCTAAATATGCACCATGGTATCACTAATATTTCACAGTCTGTATAAAAGCATAATTGATATTACATGTTTTCTGCTTTATGCTTATATAAAGGTAGATCAATTTGGATTCCTTTTTGACCTGAGGTCATGAAGGTTAAACTCCTTTAAGAAACATACATGTTTTTACATGGTAGGAGGTACGTATAGTTTATATTCTCCTTTAGTATGACTTTCAGAGAAAAAAGGGATGAAGGCACAGCAAAAGCAAACAGGGATATTGTTTGATTGCAGGAAATTGTGTGGAAATTGGCCAAATAAGCAAGCTATTCTTCTGACTGTCCCTCCTGACCTATGAAATGGCTGTCTTGGTAGTGAAAATGCACCAAATGAGCAAGTTGTTCCTCTTCTTTCTGCTGGCCTGTGAAAAAGCTAGTGAGAAGGACCACTGCCTCATTCAATAACACACGCTTAGAGGGCAAAATCTTCCTCCACTTTTGGGCACTGCAAAACATATTGTAGTAAACTATTCAGTCCTTTGTACACAGGAGATCAGCTGCATTTGTTGAACCAGCACAAATGTGCGGTTCGGATGTGGATGGCAGTGGAGTGTCATCTTGCCGATATTAACACATCATAATTTTTCCCTACTTACATTTCTTCCATTCTTAAATTCTTGCCAATACACAAAATCAAGTGTCTCTTCTGTAAAGAACTGTGATTCATAAATACAAGCAAAACTGATGAACAATGAGAAGACAACTAGAAAAAAAAAGAGAACATCCTTTTCCCTTTAATGGTTATGAATACTGTAAAGTTCCTGCAGTGGCTCTCTGACATACCAGCTCTCAGCATGAAGCCTGCTGAAGTTTTGGTCCTGCTTTAGTAACCTACGGAGTTTTGCAAAAAACATACGATTTTAAAGCATTTAAAGCATTATGTCCAACTTCTGCACACCCTTTTCTAGCAAGCTTCCTATTAGAAGAGAACCACCCATCCAAATAAAACTAATCCCACTTCATGTTTCAGATGAGTAATTTAAAATCACTAGCATCTGTCAATAGGTTACATCGTTTGTTGTCCTAATACCCATCAGTAGTTTATATTAAGATAAACAAACACTGATTTGTTTTAGAGAAATAAATATGCCAGTCATAATATATCAGCGGGAGATATTAAATTTCTAGGGCTCTTGCGGCTTGATATTGAAAAAAACCCACTTTTTGTTTTACTGACTGTTCAAATATAAGTTGTGTGTTTTACTAGTTCAGTGGAAACAGTCATATATTAACAAAACTGCTTCTGTTCCTCAAACCTACGGGGTGACATTGGTCGAAAGTGGTCATGATATCTTTTATTGCCCTTTTAATTTATGTTTGATTTCTTCCTAACCTTCAGTAGAAGATTTTGTTAGAAATCTAATTTATTTAATTAAGAAAAAAATAATGTATTTATGTAATACATAAAGCAGCAAGCAAATGGTGATTGTAAGAAAATCTGCTACATCATGTCAAATATATTTTAATCAATACAAATCATAAAGGAGATATATATAATGAAGGTAATTAATAAATATTAAAGCAAATTCTATCAGTTAAAGAGTGTTGCAGTCAAGTTTCATGGTGACATTAATGAATTTTCAACTTAATAAAAAATGAAAGCTAAATTAGATCTATTTTCTGTAAACACAACTTTCATAGAAAGACTGCATTAGTTTTTCTTTAGTTAATGTACCTTTCAGATTTACTAATTACAAACTTCTTAAGAACCAATCCTAATTTTATACACAGTGAAAAGGAATGATCTGTCTTTTTTGATGGTAGTGTAGTTGTCATCATCTTTTTGAAACATGTTTGACATACTCACAAGAGGATACATGTAAATAAAAACTTCAAAGATTTTTCCAGGTATCTTTTCACATCTTTTCAAGAGAAGAGGGGTTTTTTTCGTTGTCTCCTAGGTTATTATGAATATTATTATGAAAAAAATATTCCTGCATTTCAAAGAGCTCATTCTAAATAAATTTGATTCCCAGAATATCTAGCTTTAACTTCTGAAAAAGCATCTAGATGAAGCCATTTATTTTAAGAAAACAAAGAGAAAAGCAGTTGTAGAATCACTTCAGAGGACACACTGGATAAAATGACTAAGAGTAACTGAACTCTGCTAGAGGGAGCTCTGCAGCTACAGATTTGCTCAAACAAGTGAACTTTACAAGAATTTGTGGTAGTTAAAGTTAGTAGAAATTGGAGGTAGCAGCTTAAACATTAATAGCTAGAAGAGATAAAGCCTATAGAGCGTGGCTGTGAACAATAACAACCATATTACAATATGCCAGATAGCTAACTAAAAAAATCAGCCAAAACTGATCTAAGAGAATGTGATATTGTATAAGAAGATGACCAGTTAACAACCACTTAGTTATGAAAGAGCAAATGAATCAAACCAAGAAAATAGCAAGAAGATCCCAGACCTGAATATTACTATTGGTCTGAACTACTTCGTGAGGGGTGGGGAACATAGTTGTAAGGGTATAATTGCCCAGGGATTTATTTGTTTGGGTTCCCTCTCTGGAGGCACCCAGCTCAAGATGCAGTGCTTTTGATAAAAAGGACTTCAATCTCTTTTCAGCTTACTGATTCAGTGGCAACCTAGAGTCAAACCCTGTTATGATGCATAACTACATGGAATTATGATAAATGTGAACTTGAAATGGCATACATATATTGTATGTCATCCCAAGCACATCATCTGGGTAACTGATGATCTGTAAAACATTATTTTTTTTGCTTTTAACATTATTTTTGTTATCAAATTCGAGTCTGCTTTTAACATCAGTAACTTAAATGGTAGTTCTGTTACAGACACCAGACTATGGATATCATATGATAAGGAATAAACTTTTTTTCAAACCTAAATTCTGTTTTACAAGAAATGCAGTATAAAGCCTGACTCTGTGTAGGGCAAAACATCCATCGGTTTTAGGGTACAAGCAGAAAAAACATCTGAGTTCTGAAAAGGTTACAGTTTCTACTCATGTGCTTTAAGTTGATTAAGAACCTAGCTCCTTTTCTTGATTAGGCTCACTAATTGCAGTTAAATTATCTCAGTCCACTTCATCTGCTCATCCCTAGGTAGGTGAGTCTACTTTCTTACCCACTGTTCAATTTGTGCTGCCATGACCTCTCAGTGTCTGCTTTGGATTAACATGTCCTGGCATTGCTAGTCATCAAGGCAGCACAAAATTCCCTTATGTAAAATGGCCACAATGCAAAACCTATGTGGAGCAAGAAAAGGTTCTGTTGTTTTACCGGTCCTAATGTTTTAGCCAATTTAACTGTATTGCTGGCAGTGAAACCTACTAGTTAAGGCCTTTTTCAGAGGACAATGCATCACACTGCAGTGCTATGCACCAAGATGGCCTCTAAAGGAAGGAACATACAAAGTTAAGAAATATGTGGTGAGGGAAAAGAGTTACTTTACTATTGCTTTTGCTTTAATAAAAACTTTTTATTTATTAATCATTGCAGAGACAGACTTTATCTCATTACAGACCTGTGGCTGTATCCCCCTCCCAGATACATCTCACTGAGCTCAGTGTTAAAAATCATGGAAGAAAAGTTGACCATTACAAGATCCTAGTGACATGCTTCAACTTCCTATGCTATGCTTACAAGAAAGCTTTACTGTAAGACTTCATTAAATACAAGGTAGCAAATGGTTCCAGCTTATTCCATAGCTTATTGCCGTGAATAAGAGAGCATATAAGCAGTTATAAAGTAAATAAAAGTAAAGCGTGATTGGATTCCCCCCCCCCCCCAAATATGAAAATACAGACATTCTAATTTAGATATTATTTAAATAGGGTATTTTTTCAAAGAATTTGTTTTTAAAAATATCACAGAAAAGATCAAAATAACCAGTGAAAACAGTAGCCTCTTGAGTTCAAGCATCTTAACAGATGGTTTCTATTAAACTTCTATTGCTTCTTCAAGAAGAACTGCTGTAATGTCTACTACAGTTGTATTATTATTATTATTTTGAGAATATACCTACAGTATTTTAGACATATAATATAAGGCCAAAACTATGCTAGAAATCTGACAGAAGCATTTCTAATGAGCTTAATTTCTACCATTTTTTCAGCTGCTGATTCAGGTCATGTTTTCATGTACTTTCTGCTGCTCTTGGACTAGATGAGTGATTATGTTCAACAGAAGGCTCTTTCACCAAAATTCGGTTTCTTTTAAGTGTTTCTTCATTCTTTTCTTCATTAACAGCACATTTGAAGCAAAAGTGCTTAAAAATATTTTGTTTCCTTGGCTTTTAGAAAGCACAACTATTTAGGAATTACAAGAAGGCATCCAGCAATCCTTATGGAAATTTGTTGACATAGACTTTGGTCCTGATCCCAGACAAGAAAACTCCCATGACTTTAAATCTTTTGTGAGCATAAGAGCTAACTATGTAACATACTTATCTTCTCTTATTTCATGGGCAATGCATTCTAAAATGACAAAACAATATAAGTCAGTATTGGTACATTGTATTCCAAGACAATATACCATTTCTTCTTCTAGAATAAATGTTACGCAAAACCAAAGACACATAGAATTATGATTGTTGCTCTATTTGAAACACCAGTGAAAAGGAAGGGGAAGAGAAATTTAGCACTCTGATTTCCCCTATTTTGCTGTTAGAGTGAAATAAATAATGATAACAAGGGATTTCTAGTACCTCTGAGTGAGGTACATTCCAGGTATTAGCTGAAAAAAACTGTACAGAAACTTCTTCAATGTGTATTTGATAGCATGTTCTCTGCCTCCCTATAATTTCTCATATCTTTCAGATTCAGCATTAGGAAATGTTGTGGTGATTTGTTATTCTCCTTAGCAGATTCTCTAATCATAAGCCGAAGAGCTATGCCTGTCCACATGGGTGCTTTATTAACCTGACATAGCTATAAGTCCTTCTTCTTCCTAGTGACCTTCAATATCAATTGCTCATGGAAATGGTGGGTACAATCTTTCTAGTAAACCTCTCTCTCAGTGTAATAACCAGCAAACAAACAGAAAGAACTTCTAAAAAGTTGATGCTGTAGGCTACAATTTTTAAATAAAGAATCAGAGCATAATAGTTCCACAGAGAGCATAAAATTTACTAAAAAAATATTCACCTGTTTCCATGATGATCTCACCTAATCTAATCTAACTGAAAGCAAATAAAATGATCTCACCAAATGTGTACCTCCAAAACCACCATGGTTACTACTAGCATTACCTTTTTTGGGCATACTACATGATACTCGTGAAAGGAACCCAAGCTGAATTTCACTGGCAAGTATTACTCTGGTTTTCCCAACCTTTGGTTTATGCAGTCAAGAACAACAGAGAATAAATGTGCTGACACACTGCAGGCGTATTTTCATCAGCCACCTTCTGGAGGAAAGAGAAGTTTACTGGAGAGGTGAGGTTCTCAGGCTCTGTAAGGGTAGTTATAAACCTTCTCCTCATCATCATCATCCTTTTGTTCTCTTGCGCGTTTAAGTTTTACTCTGTGTCCTTCTAAGCTTCTGTCTGTTCCCCTCCTGCTACAAGGAGCAGTTGTGTGTCTCAGCCATGGCTTAGTAAGGCTGCTGAGCCTCTGCACTCCCTTGAAGCTAGTCAGAACAACCATCCTGCTCTCCATTGCAGTGTCCAGCACCAGAGTGATTAAAGGAAGGATTTAATATGGAACGTGATAATACTATTCTTTAACCTTTTTGGTAACCTTTATGATTGGTAGAAATACACTTTCTGCCCACAACACACATGGGTAAAATGTGGGCATGTATTCAATAGGAAACAGAAATTGTGCATGGTCTTTGTGAAAATCTGGGAGCAAATACAAGCTTACAACTGTATGCAAAACTAAAATGCTGGAGCATGCGACAGTTGGAGAGAATTCACTTTTTTTTTTTTCGGTAGAGATGCGTCTGAATTAGTTGAATAGGATGATAGCACTGAATGGTAACACAGTGAGATCACAATTACTATCTCTTACTTTCCACACTACAGACAAGAACAACAGTCTGGAGGAAAGAAAGAATGCAAAAAAACCCCAAAAATCTTTCTGCTAAGAATAGAACTAAAGACAGAGCTAAAAGTCCCACACAAGATGACATTTAAAAAAATCAGTCATTAGAGTCCCTCAGCTCAGCATGGGAGCTTAAAAATATCAGAGAGGGAACGCATAACCTTAAGCATAAAACCAAAAATTTTCCCACCTAAAAAAAGTCATTAAGAAATAACAACAGAATATATGTTCTGTCAGGGAGAATGCAAGACTGAATTTATGGAAGCTATCAATTCTAGAGGAATTTTAAAGGATTTTTTAAAGCAAAAAACCCCAAACATTAAACTAATGTAAAAGTGAGGAAGTGAGTAGAATGAACACTATGGAAAACTGTCGCTAGCCCTCTAGCTGTACATACTGTTCTGCTTCTATATAGTCATGCAGGTGATAGAATTTTTCATTAGCTTCAAAAGCTGTGGGACAAAGCACTGATTTTCACTATCCAAAAGCTTAGCCAATACAGGGGGCAAAAATTAGGGAAGTAATACTGAAGGAAAGAAACAAAATTGTTTTACTAAACAAAATAAACAAAAAAATGGCTGAGATCGAGACTATGAACAAGATTATTTTTATGCCACCATCACAGTTACGTACTTCTACCTACTCAGACAACTACTAAGACTGCCAGGGTATCCAGTGGTTTCTGAGCCATTTATTTATGTATTTATTTACCTGTTTGCTTATTTATATATTTGCAGTGGGTCAAATACAGTCAAACAGACTATGTACTTTATCTCAGTGACCAATTGCTCTGGAAGATCTTTATCCCTTCCCATGAGGGTATCATTCTTTTCATTCACTGTTCCCACCTGGGAACTAATATTTCATTATATATTTCACCACAATTGTCTTAAAGTCTTAGTTCTCAGTTTTACAACAGCAAGTGACTAGGATTCCAAGATCAGCCACGTTCATATGTTAATGTGCATTTAAATTCTGGCACTTGCTGGTGTCTCTTCAAAACCAATTTATGTAAGAGAAACGTGAATTTGGGCTTTGGGTTTGTTTGTTTGTGCGTTTTTTTTGTTTGGTTGCTGGCTTTTTTTCTTTGAGGGTTTTTTTTTAGGGGGGGGTGTTGGGTTTTTGGTTTTTTTAACATGTTAGTTGTTTCAAATAGTTTCTTAGAAATGAAGTTATTTTACCTTGGAGATTTATTATCTCAATTTCTCATACCAAATTTTTTTTGCTTTATGTAGTCTTTTTGCTTTTTGTAGGGTGATGATAAATGCTGACATTTTGCAACTTTAGGTGATGTGAACTAGTTAGAAAGATTCAGTTTTCATTTAATCAACAATAATATAGAATCAGCAGTGAACATAATGTGTTTGTTCACAGTTTGAGGAGAAGCATACGAAGAAGTTTGTATTTTTCTGAGTACTAACTGAGGATTCCAGCTGTGGGGTGCCAGGAACAATTTAGAGGTATAGCCTAATTGCACAGAAAGATACTTGTGTGAATTCCTATTTTGTCCCTTCAATCATAGCAAATTTTTGAATTTGCTCCATGAAAGTTAGAGTGAACTTAATGTCCAGTTTTGTTCTGGACATACATTTGGGGCTTGCCTTAGATGATGTTCAACAAAAACAAGGATACCAGGAACAATTTAAAATGCACTAAGATCGTGAATATTTTCCTGTGGGCACACCCCCAAATACAATACTTTCAGTAGGTTTTAGTAAGTGATTGTGAAGGGCATCTGGACCAAACAGATACACACACACACACAAAGAAAACATCCTGCTATTCAGTCAAGAGGAAGAAATCGGACCTTTATTGTTGAGTGTGCAGGGGAATTTGTAATAGGTTGAGAGGATCCATGCATTAATGAACTGATAGACAGAGGTACCAGAGAAAACCTAGGTCATAGGCTTAAAATGCCGCTTCTAGGAGGTTACCAGAGGGTCCTGCTCTGTGTTCCTCTGGTTCACCCAGGAATTTGGAAATGCTGTCCAAGCATATGGACAAACCACAGGCCTGTCAGTAAGAGGAGTGCCCATAATGCATGAGGATACCTCTGCAACACAAACGCAGTGTCTGGGATCCTACTACTCAGCTGATGAGTGTGTTGGATAATTAAAACTAATGAGGATGACTTGAGGTTCCCAGGGAGGAAAAATTAGAGGAATATCAGGTGAGAAATGGAAACAGAATACTGTAAGGAAGGAGATTGGGAGATTTGTCTTCTTTGAGACAGAGGGGTCCCTGGACAGTAGGAGGTGTGAATCAGGGAACAGTAAGAAAACTAAAGAAACAGTCATTATAGTAAGATAAAGTGTAGTAATGACTGAGGCAACCAGACCTAGTACTAGAAGATGTCAAGTAAATCAAAGTCAAGTAAAATGCACTGGAACAACGGGATTTCATCCAAAAGGGGATGCATACAACAATGAAGACATACACTGGGAAATATATTTAGTGGTAAACCCACTCATGCAGCAGTAGGACTGCATGCAGCAGCCCTGTCTAATCCCATACTGAAAGGACAGGAGGATCCCAGAGTACTAGATTCTATTATACTTGAAAATTTTGTCAAAGGACTGTAGGCACAGCAAAGACACTCACTATAGTGCTCTCACTATAGGCACAGCAAAGCCAGGTCTTAAATCATTTGTAACGCAAACAAGAGGCACATGAGGGATTAAAGGACAAGAAATACCTCAGATATCTTTGTCAGTTCTGCCAGGATTATGCTAGTAATGATTATAATTTAGCATAGTCGAACTGGAGTTCCTACTGTGAAAATTGGAAATTTCTTAAGGATTTCGCATATACCAATTAGCATCTCCACAAAAGACTACAATAACCCCATCTGGGATTTTTTAACTATGAAAAACCCTTCATTCAAAAAGACTTTGTATCCAATTTCTCATGAATAAACAGTTAACCTTAGCTTGACTACTGAAGATATTCTCATCTGCTGTGGTAACCCTTTTCTGAGGGCAGCTCTCTCTGAGTCACATAGGAACCAATGAAATTAAGGAGACAGAAGTTTAAAAACAAAACCAAAATACAAACCCAGACTTTGTATTACATCCAGAAATGAAGTGAAAGCTGAACATTGCAGAAGTTTGCTTTCTGAAAAACTCTTGATAACAGTCCTGTAATCCCCCAGTTACAATCCACCCTAAAAGAGGGTAGGACATGACATTAGCTCTTCTGATGAATTTTCACAAGGCTAATTCTGCTGACTTTCATTCCCTGTGAATTTACCTGCGTACATGCCCTGAACAAAAGAGAAGATGGCTACTGGTAATTGTACCTAGTAAATTACAATATAAAGCTAAGTAATAGATAAAAACACTACTATTTTATCACACAACACCAAATTATCTCAAAAACAGGAGTAGAGGACCCAGGAGACTTTTCTTAGCCTATAAAGAAATTAAATAATTTAATAAAAAATTACTTCAAGTTGGATTTATCTCTGTCATGTTGGACTATGATTATAACCCCTTTTTTTCAGTTAGCGTCAATGGCTAGATTTTACACTCTTCATTCTCATTTATTGTGAGGTGGCAAACAAACATTAAAGATCAGTGCAGTATTGTACCACAAATCATAAAACATGAGAAAAACTAGGATTTAGATTTTATTTTTTTTTTTTTTCCTCTGGCTGTATGTGCTGTCATAGAAGGAATGTTTGACAGTACATTAGTAATTAGAAATGATTTGTCAGTGCACAAAGAAATGAGAAGTAAAGCAAGTTTTCACCCATTTCAACCACAAATGAACTGGTATCTTGCTTTCTCCCAGGAATTTCATTGATCAAAAGCAACTTGAGTGTTTGGCTTATTTATCTTTTGATAATTTGAAACTTCCCCAGTGTTTCTAGAGTCTCACCAAGAGATACTGTTGACCAAAACTCAAGCCAAAAAAGCATTTGTCCTTTGTGAAGCCAGCCTTTTGCTTTGCAAGCCAAAAGCCAAGTCTGAGTTTTAGTGAGGTTATCCAAGTACAACAAAAATTCCTCATCATGAAACACTCAACCAACCCCAAGAGTAGACAATTACTTGGAACTAGTCACTGACTGAGATGTTACAGATGTCATGGAAAAGAAAGCTCGTATATTTTTTTCTTGAATGGTTGTGGCATAAAATACAGACTTTACCAGTGTCTGTGCCATTGGCACTCTAGTTACCTCCTGTGATACCATAAGACATTGCTATGCTAAATCTTGCAAAGGATTATTAGTCTGCATCGCACCTACAGCTGCGAGCACATCAGTTTAACAATGACTTAATAGGCAGCAAACCAGATCTTCTTCAGAGCTCTTTATAGCCAGTCTGGATCAACAAATGGTCCAGTCAATCCTTAATCGTAATGTTTTAGGGTGATTTCTAATCAGTTTATATAGAATATGGACTCTGCAAACTGCACTGTCGCTATTTCCAAAACGGAGATCCAAGAAAGACACACTAAATATGCAGGGATCTTAATGACCTTAATTATTCCTTTCATTTCTACTTACAGAAATGATGAATTTTTGAAGTTGTTCTGAGGACTTGATGTTTATAAAGGTATTCCCTTGCCCCAGGCAAGGGCACACACTTGATCAACTCAAGTAGAAGTAAAATACTTCTACTTGAATGCAGCTAAATGAAATTATTTAAACCTTTAATTTTTTAAAAAATATTGTTGTCTATTTAAATAGAAAATTGAAAAAATCTAAAATAAATACATTCAGTGGCCTTCCGGAGCAAGGGAAGTTCGTAATTTCCTTTGGCCAGGATTTCAACCATGGTATATGCCATACAACCAGTTGTAAGTAGTTCTAAAAATGGCACCATAAATTAACAGCAAAATGCTATAAATACTTGATGACAATTCAGAAAGGCTAAGAATATCCCGTGGTTAATCGTGTAAGGAAAGTAAGCCATTGTGGTAGTGAAGTTAGTGTACTTGCAATGCAACACTGGTTAACAAGTGATGTCTGGTCAAAATATTGAAGTGAATGTTAGTGTTCAAAAACTGTACCTGAAACTATAATCTTATAATAAACTGAAGATTCCTACATCGAATGAATCCTACACCCTGACATTAAATGAGTCACAGTGTGTGCAGGGAGGACCCAGAATTAATAGGCTCTGTTAGGCTTAGCAGTTTGGGCTTGCCATCAGAATTGCTGGAGAAGCCCATCAGGAAAAGCAGCAGCAACAGCAGCTCAAAAAGTGGCAGAAATTCTAACACAACCTATGTTTGATGAGTCTTGATGCAGTCAGCCTAATAAGCAGGAGAAAGAGACCTGGTTGGACATTAATGTGTTCAGATTTTAATTTTGTTGTAAGAGTACAACTGAGGTACCTTACTTCTACCTTGTACAAAAAAGATGTTTTGGTGCAATAATCAGAAAACATACAGAATACATACAAAATCTACAACCTTCTGTTGGATCATATTGTCAAGCTAACATAAACTCAATGAAAATGCACAGGGCTCAAGAAATGAACTCTTCATTCCACAAAGAAGGTGAGAATTTCTTACCATACTATAAAAGTTGATTAGTCTTATATATAAGCAATTCACCTATGGATTATAAAAGTACTTTCAGACATCAACAGGAAGTGCCCATGGAGTCTACCTACAGGGTTGGAGCCTCAGAATGCAGCAGAGAAATGCTGAGACATCTGCTGCTTATGTATGTTACTTTTTTTAAGTTGCAAACCATCACAGACTGGGTTTCCATACCCAAAACAGCAGTACTTGTCTTTGTTTGCACTTTGACACCTATGTCTTAAAAGGAAAATATTTGTAATAAAGGCTGCAAGTGTGACAAAAATTATGGACAGACCGTACTGGTTTTGGCTGGGTGGAGAATGAATTGAGAGCAGTCCTGAGGAGAAGGACTTGGAGGTGTTGGTTGATGAAAATTTCAACATGAGCCAGCAGTGTGCTCTTGCAGCCCAGAAAGCCAACCATATGCTGGGATGCACCAAGAGGAGTGTGACCAGCAGGTCGAGGGAGATGATTCTCCCCCTTTAGTCTGCTGTGGTGAGAGTGAGACCCTACCTGGAGTACTACATTCAGCTCTGGGGCCCCCCAGCACAAGAGGGATGTGGACCTGTTAGATCAAGTCTAGAAGAGGGCCACGAAGATGATCAGAGGGCTGGAGCACCTGCCCTATGAAGAGAGGCTGAGAGAGTTGGGCTTGTTCAGCCTGGAGAAGAGAAGGCCCCAGGGAAACCTTACAGCAGTATTCCAGTACCTAAAGGCAGCCTACAAGAAATCTGCAGAGGGACTTTGGTATTTTCTTGAATAATCTGTTGATAGAAATTCAGATCAATTAAGAATAACAGGTGTTTGGGGTTTTTTTTAATGGAAACAGAGCAAGACAGGTAGGTGGGGATTTGCACTTCCTGCATACACTGCACTTCCGTATGAGGCTAAGATTTTCAGGGAATATTGATAGGTGCCGTAGACTGTCCAAGAAACATACTCTCTCGGCCAAGCTTGAGGAAAAAGGTAAGTATTCAAATAGTAGGGAAAAGCTAGCAATAGAGATGATCTAATAGAGGAGTTCGTCGTGGAGGCTCAGGCAGTTGTTTTCTAAACCAACACCCTTTTTCAGTTTGGACACAAGCAGTAATGGATATCTTCTACGTTAACTGTGAGCATCTAAAGCTGTGTGGGCTAAAGTACAGCTCACAGATTTTGTCCAAGCCAAGGTCAGCAGACACTCCCAAAAATACTAAATGAAATTTTGGTTTTGGGTCCCAATAGATTTACAAGGTTAAAAAGGGGTTTTGTATTGCTTTTTTTTCTTAGAAGCCAATGAGCTCTTCAAAGACAAAAATCTGTTTATTCCCATTGGCAACTAATAACCCCAATGAAATAGATATGTGTTTTCCATTGGGGTTTATACCATTTGCTCTAGCATTTATATTACTGGCTTGTACAAAGGAAAGAAATAGTAGCTTGAGCTTATAATATGTTGGGCAAAATACCAAGAAGATTAAGCCACATGGTAGAGCAAAGTCTGATGGAAAACATACATTTACTGCAGAGAAATAGTTATGCCAGAATCTTAGAAATTCTACTGCAAAACAGTGTCTGCATTGTATTGTGGTCTCTTACTCCCTCTGTAAGATTTTCTTAGCAGGAAACTGGGCCTTAGCAAAAAGGATTGGAAGAGCAGATTACTTCAAAAAAGAATAAAAGAGTATAGGAGTAGACAAGGGAAAAGATGGAACAGAGAAAACCTAGACCAATTTTTATTAGCAAAAATATTTATCATTTTCTGTTCCTTAAGTGATGGCTTCCACAAATACTAAGCAAACTACGGATGTTGAAAGAGAACATCAAATGCACTTTACGATGTTTATGATGTTTATTATTATGACCTCATTTGAGATTGAGCCTAATAGTAATTATGGTCTGCAGCTGCTAGTCCACTGACAGCCTCCTTCATTTCCATAGGGAATAAGGAAAATGCTCCCACTACCTCACATCCATGAAAAACAAGCTACATGTTAGACAAACTGTTCCTTCACACATTGCAAGGCTGCAGACTTCCTCTACACTGCTCAGCAAATAGTTGTAACCCAAAACACAGCTGCTGTCTCCAGGGCTGAGCAGCCCATCTGCCTCTTTCACCCTAGCCAGAACCACACTGATGGCAGCCCTTTTTTTCAACATTGTCATCCCAAGGAGCACACTACAGGGGAGGTTGAGGAGGGGAGGGCAAGCATTGTTGTGCGGGATGCAACGTTTACTTTCAACATTTGCTAAGCCGGATTCAACACCCGCATAAGCACTGTGTCCTGTGTTAAGCTACACCCGTGGGGCTTAAACCACGACACGCTGCCTCACTGCATACACTGTCTTCCTCTTACATATATATTGGCATACTCGGTAATATCCTGTTTCCTACTGACACAGAAACATGCTCAGTACAGTTAAGGCCATCCTAAAGCCTTAATGATTTGAACATTTGCTTTGGATCTTATTTGTTCAAAGGGTGCAGCTCTGATAGTAGCAGTTAGTTATCATTCTTCCACTGATATGCCTTCCATTTTTGTTGCACCAGTGTATAGAATAGAAGTGCATTTTTCTGCCCTAAAACTAAGCAAGCTCACTAGTCATTCTCATTTCAGACTGCACTGGGAAGTAACTTTAAAAGTAGGGCTGTCTCCATATTGCAGACTTCACCTCCTGAATTCATTCTCCAGTTGTAGCAAAGTCACATGTTGTAGGTGAGATCATCCCTTTCCTCCAGCAATGCCATCCAGAGGATCCTTGACACACCTGAGAGGTGGGCCAGTGTGAACCTCATGAAGTTCAACAAGGCCAAGCGCAAAGTCCTGCACCTGGGTTGGGACAATCCCAAGCACAACTACTGGCTGGGCAGAGACTGGATTGACAGCAGCCCTGAAGCACTTGTGGTGCTGGTTGATGAAAAGCTCAACATGAGCCAGCAATGTGCCCTTGCAGCCCAGGAAAGCCAACCACATGCATCAAAAGGAGCATGGCCAGCAGGCTGAGGGAGGTGATTCTCTATTCCTCTCTCATGAGATCTACCTGCAGTACTGCATCCAGCTTTGGGGCCCCCAACACAAGAAAGATGTGGACCTGCTTGAGCCTGCAGAGGAGGGCCTGCCCTGCAGAGGAGGTCCACAAAGATGCTCTGAGGGCTGGAGCACCTCTCCTATGAAGACGGGCTGGGACAGTTGGCCTTGTTCAGCCTGGAGAAGAGAAAGCTCTGGGGAGACCTTACAGCAGCCTTCCAGTACCTAAAGAGGACCAATAAGGAATCTGGAGAGGAGCTTTTTACAAGGGCATGTAGTGATGGGACAGGGGGGAATGGCTTTAAACTGAAAGGGCATATTCAGATCAGATATAAGGAAGAAAATATTTACTATACTATGAGGGCGGTGAGGCACTGGCACAGGTTGTCCAGGGAAGCTGTGGCTGCCTCATCCCTGGAAGTGTCCATGGCCAGGTTGGACAGGGCTTTGAGCAACCAGGTCTAGTTGAAGGTGTTCCTGCCCGTGGCAGGAGGGTTGGAACTAGGTGATCTTCAAGGCCCCTTCCGACCCAAACAATTCTATGATTCTGATTCTACATGATTTGCCATGTGGTTATTTTGGTGAAATATTTACTGACCTTTGAAAGTGCTACCACAAGTACTGTCCCATCTTCATCTTTGTTTTGATTCATCTTTGGGTTCTTCTGACCACAGTCTCAGCAGAACACGAGCATCTCCCAGAATGATCAAGAAGCAGACAACTACTGAAATATTAACCTTTTAAACATTGTCTGAACAGATGTCAGTACACTCTTGTTGGCTCCTGAGTTATTCCAACATCCTTCTCACTTTCACCATCTCATCAGCCTTTCCTCTTCTCCACATCATTGTCCTACAGGACTGGTTTATCTCCCAGAGCTTCTTTTAACCAAGAAATCACTTCCTTACAGTCATTTTCCCCACTGAGTACAAGTCCTGTTCCTGATCCTGTCCTCATACAAGTCCTGTCCTGATCCTGTAGAAGCTCCCCTGTCCTTATTATTCATACTCAGCTATAAGAGGGTCAGAATAGTAAGGAAATCTCCTGTATGTGTGGCACTGGAAAAGTGAGGCTGTGGTGAAGAGACAGCATGAATAGTAAAACCGCTTAAAACGTATATTGAAAAGATCTCTACATGTACAGATATTTGTATGAAGTTGTTCAACAGCCTTGTGCTCTTTCATACTTGCCAAAACCCAGGAGTTTGTCATTCTTAGCAGCCAAACAGACCATAAAAATATAACGAGATGTTTAAATAAGAAAAAAAAGGAAAAAAAAGCCATGCTGCAAAGCAGCTTTTGTGGGCTTTTTTGGGTTTCTTGGTTTGGTTTTTTTTTTGGGGGGTGGTGGTGGGGGTTGGGGCTTTTTTGTGGTTTGTTTTGTGGGGGTTTTTTAGTTTTGTTTTTTGTTTTGTTTTGTTTTGGTGTGGGGTTGTTTGGTTTTTTTTCATTTGGAAATGAAAAAAAACCCCATATAAAACATGCTGCTATGAAACCAAAACAATACATTCACGGATAATTTCAAGCATATATAAACTTTTTACAAGATGTGTGTGTAACATGGAAATGATTAATGACTGTCATTGTGTAGCTTTATTGTTAAGTAAGATTTACCAGACAAGCTAATCTAATTTTTGTGACATGAACAAAATAAACACTAGCATAGCATAATACATCAATTTAGGCATTTACTATATGCTAAGCATTTTATTTCTGCTTCACTCAAAGTGAAATAGAATTATCACTTACAATGGTAGGTGCCATGCTAAACCACAAACAATTTCCCTGCTTAATAAAACTTCACTTTTTGCTTATGCTTCTCTTAGAAAATTCATAGGCTAAATCCTGGTCTATTGGCTGATTTCACTGTGCTTAATCTCACTATAAGTAAGAACAGGATTTGGTATATACTTGAAGTAAAAGAACTGTAAACTTTTAATTGTTTAGAGCTGCAACGCAGCACAGAGCATGATGGGAAATGTGAAGAGTAACCAGCTTGTAATAAGCCTTAAGATTTTCAAGCCCATGTAAGCAAGTAGGTGTCTGTCAAACTAAAATTTGAGCTAGCTTTTTGGCTAGCTTGCAATAACAGCAAATGAGTTTATTTGTGGGACTAGTCTCAAGTGCAGTGAAGGTAACAGGAATCAGGAACCTTTTAGTTTACTTGTGCTCTATCTTCATGATAATTGGGTTTTTGTTTTGGTTTTTTGTCAGGGTTTTTTTTTTTTTTTTTGGTACAAATATTGACTGATTAAGCTTCACCCTATCTGCAGGAGGTGCATTCCTCCACAGACCTCTCTTTCAGAAGCATCAGACTGAAGCTTTTTACACTTACATTGCGTTTGGGTCTTCAGGTCCCAGAGTGCCTCCAAGGATTCCAAAGCTCCCACCCCAGCCACCTTGCAGTCCCATTTCCCTTGCAAGTAGGATGAACCCAAGCCACATTCAAACTACTAAAAATCTTTATGAAAGGTGACTACAGGGACCTTCTCAGAAGAACATCAAGCCTTACTCATCTGCTAGCAGTGTGCTGTAGAGTGCCACGATGTGTAGGAAATGAAGGATGCTGATCCCCATCCATGTGCAAAAAACAAATTAGCACCAACCACACTTATGGTTCTTTACATCAGCTCAGTGTGAAGAATGCCCTGGTGTCTAGCAGCATGAATGTGCATGAGGAGGCTATTACAAACAGCCCTTAGCAGATGCTCCTGGCACACAAACTTTAAACAGACTGCAGCACTAGCCTGCCATGGAGAAGACAGCTCTTTAGTGTCAATAGCTGTGGGTTGGGCAGAAACTCACAGATCAGTAAATTCAAAACATTTGGTGTATTTTAAGTGGTGTGGGATACTCATTCAGGAAAGAGACTTCTCACAGTCACTGGCAGGAAAGCAATTAAATAAACCAGACAAAGAGGTGGCCATATTGGTTTTTAGCTCAACAGTATATACATGTTATATATATGTTTCCCTTTTGTGCAAATCAGGCACAAAAAAAGTTATCTTCAAATTGAATTACATGTGACAGTACATGTATTTTATTTTTACATATGATGCTTTAGGTAAAGCCTGTACAATCCAAAACAACGCCAAACTAATCTGGTCCCTCTTTTAAAAAATCCTGAATTTAATTTTCCTAAGAAATTCAACCCCCTTGAAGGCCTTCAAATTGGTTTTCCCAAGTTGCAGGCTTGATGTTCACCCAGCTGCAGAGCAGCAACAAGGTCAAGTGACATATGAAAAACAAGAACACTCAGAAGTTATAGCTCATGTTCTCAA
Source organism: Strigops habroptila (assembly GCF_004027225.2). Classification (NCBI taxonomy): domain Eukaryota; kingdom Metazoa; phylum Chordata; class Aves; order Psittaciformes; family Psittacidae; genus Strigops; species Strigops habroptila. Next base: position 53,968,297 of record NC_044302.2, on the reverse strand, counting down.
CAATTCAGTTACTCCTGAGGAAATTAAGTAAACCTTTTTTACAGACTTAGACATAATTTGGAAAAGTGACAGTGTGGTCAGTATATTCCAAAAATCTTTGTGTTTATAGATATAATAAACACCTTATGAAAAAATAGATTCATTTGCAATGTTATGCCTGAGGAAAGTTTACTTGGCCTTTAATAGTGATCTATTTGTCCCTTAAGAATTTTGTGAATTTGGGTTTTTTTTTAGTAAAAATTTCCATGGTATTGTCAAGTAGAACATACAGCATAGGTGCTTGTCAGGAGTGCAACAAGTGAGACATTGTTACTGCAGTGTTTATAAGTTGGTTACATTTCATAAAAGAGCCACACAGTGAAAACAACTGAGAAGACAACTTGTAACTGGGAAGCAAGACAAGATTTCTTTATAAAGAAGCTCTCAGTCTGGGGATAGCCACATGTCATGAGGACGTGAGCACATATTGTAGTTCCATAGCTGTCAGGGGAGATGAGTGCAGAAGCAGAACAAACCAATTCAGTCCAGACAGTCCAAGACAGAGCGATACCAAAACCCAGTAGAAGCAAACCTGAACTTTTATGAGCAGCATTTACCAACACTTTATGAGCATTATTATGGACACAGCTCTGTTGGTGATAGTGTGGTAATGCAGTAGACTTTCAGACTCTGCTAAAAGAATAATATAGCATATGATGTGGAATTTAGACAGGTGTTTGAATGCAGAGGACTGCATAAAGCACATCAGATACTTTTGATGTATCTGTGATGTGCCTTGGTGGCTTAGATCTGTGGATTCCCCCTCAGGCAAAGATACTACATTTGCTACAGATCTTTAGGCATCTCTTTGTTAGAGGTATTAGTCTTAACCTGCTATCACTGTTATTTAAGACATTCTGATACAAATTAGAGGGTTCCCATTGTCCCTTCTCTTTGTTTTTGCTGAGATGATAGTACCTACCTCTCCTCAATTTCTGTCTACTAGATTTTGAGGACCCCACTACAAGCTGTTCCTGTTTTCCCCTGTTAGATATATAGTATCTTTTTCTGTATCTTCAGTTACTCCACCATACTGATTATTCTGCTTGACCGTTTTAGTTTCTTTGTACTTCTGCAATTCCTTATTTCCTCTGGCATCAGTTTTAAATATTACAGGCCCACTAGATCCAGTTTTCTATTAAATATGACATTTGTATTTGGTTGATGCCAACATATAATTTGATAATGCAAAGTATGAATGACTCCACATTATTTTTCTAAAGGTACTTTGCTGCTCTGGTTTTCCTTTTGGACTGGGATGAGTGATTTTATACCTAACCCCAAACTACAGTACCTGAAGTCACTCTCATTGGTCTGTGCATTATACATTGCTCCTATGTTAGATATACCACATCTTGAAAAATAGAGTGCAAAATTATCTGTTTTCTAGCAAACTTATCTTTGGAAAATTAGATTTATGGTCTTTTGGGGAAGCTTTAGGGACTGCAAGTTTATGGTGGATATGGACTGTAGATTTGCTTTGGATATGGCTCTCACCTAGCCCCAGTCAACATACCAGTTTTTCTCTGCTTAGCTTTGGGACTTGTCAGTTTTTGCTCAGACTGCAAAATCAGATTATTTTGTTTGGTTTTCTTTTCATTTATGGCATATGCAGTAAACTGTAACAGTTTCTTCTAAATATTTTGCCAAACATTATTTACGAATTCTCTAGAAATCTCTGTTGCTGTTTTTGACCAGTCTATGCTGGCCTTACAGAGGCCCAGGCCAGGCCAAAAATACAGTTTATAACTGAAATGCAGATGAAGAATCAGATTCTTCCATGATATTTTTTGGCTTTTGTATTTTTACACTTATCTTCCTTTCCTATAGAAGTAGTGCTAGCACATAATCTAAATACATATCTTCCTCTTGCACTGGAGAACTACTAAATGTAAAAAATGTTTTACCACACAATAGTTTAAAAAGTAAAGCCACTGTCTGAAAATCTTATTCTTTTCTGGTACCCATTGAATTGTAAGTACAGAATGAGGTATTCCACAGCAATCTGATTTTGCAGATCTGCATCCTCCAGTATCTTGGTTCCAGTGGCCTTGCATCTACATACGAGAAGCCTCCACAGGATGTAATATTGTCCTACAAAGTAAAGAGTTTTTAAAAATCACAACACTGTCTTAGAGAAAAGAGTATATTTTCTAAGGATATATATATAGATTATTTGCAAATCAATCTTAATTTAAAATATGGTTTTAGCAAAGAATCATTTATGGTAATTCTGGGGGGATAGCAATTATTTAATAAGAGAGAGAAACATAAAACAAACTTTTCTGCAATTTCACTTTCCCTTAATTTCCAACATTGTGTCTAATAATAGTTAAAATGCAAGACTCTTACAGCCTGACATTAAAAAAAAAATAAAAAAATTAATTAGGTTAATTCTAAATCGTTTAGGTAGCAGATATTGTCACTTCTGTATGGAAACAAGCAAGTAACTCATTTTGTTCTTAGGTGGGGCTCTGGCTGCGCTTATAGAAAATACTCATTTTAGAGGTACACAAGTAAACTGCCTGAGCAACCTAAACTGGTGCAATTATGTTTTAAAACATAATTATGTAATTATATTTTAACTACGTTTACATGGGGTTTAGCTACCAAATAATCTTGTTCTCTTTTACTCTTAACCAGTACAAGTCATGCCACATTAGCATGACATCATTCCTAAAATAATTCAAAGTGCTTCTCAGCAGGGCTTACTAGCATGGGCTATGTGATAGTCTAATGGCAGTTAAATGGATCTATTGCCTCAGGATCTGGGAAGACCTTGCTCATGTCTATATAGTAGCATACCATTTAGTAATACCTCATGTAGCAAACATATTAATTAACGTAATTGACTGCATGGGTGGTCTTTTTTTTTTATTTTTGAGATGACAAGTAGAGTGGAAGGGCAGGCAGCAGAGTATTTTGCCCGTTCTTTAGCCTGAATTTTGAGTAACCTGGAATTTTAATTATTTTGTAAGATAATTGCAGTTCCTGACTTTTGTTCATGGTTAAACTGATATCTACGCCTTTTACTGGTGTCTTCACAATAATTCTTTTCCTCACTTTTAACTGCTGAGTGTATCTTTGCAGTTGCAATTGTTGTCCCTTGAGGTCCTCACTGTTGCTGCCTCTCAGATTGGCTTCCTCCAGGGTACAAGGTGAAACAGTCCAAGGACATCAATCTATATGTTTTACTCTTCACTGAAGGAGCCCTTATAAAATTGATTATTTCATGGTAGGTGGAAAGCCTAAGGACATAGTTTAGCAACTGCTTCAGCAATAGTCTGTAAACTAGTGGTAAACTAAGCTAATGGTTCTTGAGCCTGCCCCGAGTTACAAACTCACAAGTCTGTTTCAAGCTGGTTTTTAGGTGTCTCAGAAAATCCTATCTTTTCTGTTAATTAATTTTCTAATCTATCTTGTTTTCTCTGTCTTCATTATTAAAAAATACTCTTTGTTTCCGTGTTTAGGTATGTTTCTTCACATCACATGGCTTTACGTAGAAGTCATGGTAGTTTTATACCAAAAGAGAGGGGAAAAGTAGTAAGTTTCAAAATCAGGTTGTTTTATGGAGAAGACTAGCATGTTTCCATGTTTGTAGTTCTAAAATTATGAGGTGGTAATTACAGATTAAATTCTGCATTCACAGAACCTTTCTAAATCCTTTCTAAGTCTGAGATGTGCTTAAATGGTGCAAAATGTGATCACCCAAGCCTCTGCACTGGCATTTAATTTAAATGTATACAGTGCAGACTCTGGAGAAATTAAATACTTATGATTCCTAATAATATTTTTCTCTTTTTTTTTTTTTTTTTTTTTTTTTTAGATACTTTGTGACCAATCTGCTGCCTTCTAGTCAGGGGAGTTTGAATTACAAAAGAAATGGTGAACAGCTAACTACTCTCAGTGTGCCATATTGTGATTTGAACATGAGAACTTGTGGTGACCTTGCCATAATATGAAAAGAATACACAAAGTTATTTAAGCTGTCAACGTAGCTGTAGTTGAATAGTGTCCACTAGATACTCAGGACGCATATTCTAATTATAAAATAAGTTTCCAGAAATCTATTCCTTCATGCCTCTATCACACTCATCTGTCATTTGCTAAATCTCTGAAATATTCCAGACTTCACCTTGTCTGTTTTCTGTTTCTGTTTCGATTACTTTTCTACTGTCAGCTTTCATATACTTCATGATGTTTCGTACCTCATTGAAAAGTCAAGGTGTTTCATAAGTACAGTTTCCTGGATTGTAGCATCGTTATTACCTTAAATTAGACACTACAGTGCAGCTCTTCAAGTTAAATCATACAGTAATTCCTAATGCAAGTTGAAGAAAAAAAAAAAAGTCCCTTCAATTAGTCTGGTAAAAGGAGGGATTCTCCTGTAAAACTATGTATATCCAGGGCAGTGAAAATGTGGAAATTATCTGCAGTAGTTAAATTACTTACTAATTCATTTTGCAAGTCAACATTTAAAAAGAAGAAAGAAAACAGACCTCACGCAGTATAAATTAGCCTCATTGAGACACGGATGAGACTTCATTAAAAAAAAAAATAATCTGTACTTGAATTTTTGTATTTTTTAATATAGTATTCAAAATGTGGCCTGTAGAAAGAATGAAATAAAGTAGTTCAAAGGATGATTCAAAGCAGGAATATGCCTTTCCATTTATTAGAAAAGGAGTTTGCCAGTGTAAGTTTGCCTAAGAGTGGGTTCTGGGATAAATTTAACACTTGCCATCAATGAGAGATGGTTTTGACAGTTGCAAGTCTGTTCTTTCAAGCTGTATTACAGTGCCACATTCTCGTAGCCTCACAAAGTTTTGTTGCTTTTATGAAAAGACAAGTGGTCATTTAGTTAGCTTGGAGGTGAATTATTCACAAACCCATCTGTATTAGACAAAGCTAATGTGAATTTTAGCATTGGGATTAAGAATTAATATATAATTTCTTTCTTTGAATTTATTTCTCCTTCTATAAAGTATTTCTCCCAACTTATATTATGCATCATACCAAAGAATTTTCATCAAATTTGTTTTATATCTATCTTGTCTTGTGCTAAAGATTTTTAAAAATTCTTGCAAAAATAAAGGAGAAAAATGTTGCTTGTTCAAATCTTCTTTTATCTTTGCACCCAAGGCTCAGAAAATGAGAGCAGTAAATACATTTGAAGTACATCAGTTTATAAAATTGGAAACCTCTGAATTCACCATGCAGCTATAGATTTTGTATTTTTATATATGTGTTTTTAATCCACACTCCCTTTTCAATTTTGGGGATTAAAAATACAAATATTATGGATTATTTCTTTGTTTTATTCTGCAGTCTCATAATGGCAAGTTCTGAAACACAGTTCTGTGCAAAGTGTATCAATCAGACAAGGTTTTGCACAAAATCAAGAAATCTATAATAAAAAAATGTAATATGAGATTTAAAATTGCTTGGTTACAGAGACACTGTAAAGGTGGGGAATGTTTTTAAAAGAGACCTTAGTAATCAGTTCAAATTATGAAGCAGAGACAGAGAAGATGCTAAGATGAAAGAGCAAAGTTAGGTGTGGTTGAACAACAGGTTAATATAGTGAATTAGAATAATTTATTAAACATTTAGAAAAATACCATTTTTAAGATGATTAGAAGGTCAGTCTAAGTAGAAAGCAAGGGATTAGTCTGGAAGATGAAGCTGGTAACAGTGATATTTACTTAATAGGCAGTACTGTCTGGCTATGATGCTTCAGTCCCCCTGAAGTTGACATAATAAGGATTTATAAAGACTATAAAGATGGAATTGCAATAGTCCAGATAAGCAGTGATTAATGAGCAACTCAGGATTTCAGCAAATGAAAGGTCATTATAAGATCAAATGTAGGCAATGTTCCATAGGTGGAAAATTTACACAGAAAATAAAAAGTTTCTTGAGAGACTAAGATTATTCACAGGACTTTCTTTGATCTAAATATAAAAATTAAGAAGACTGAAGACAATTATATGTTTTAGGACTATGTTGATTAAGTAGGGCAGCTTGAAAGAAAATCATTATGGAAACACTCAAATTTCTTTTATGGCAGAGCTACTTTTCTATGGTTTTACACTCCTACCTCATATGAAATGTTTATTAAATTTTTCTTAAAAAACATGACTGTGTCTGTTTGTTTGTCCACAAACAAAGACTATGAAGTAAAAAAATAATTGCTCCTACATAACTACAATTCTCTTGATGAGTTTTTGTTTAAACTACAGGATATGCAGTATTCACTCTAAAATTGTGGCAGGCAATTTGTTATGGTTTGTGGAAACTCTGAAACTTCAACCTCAAAACTGTTATTCAGAAACATAAAGTTTGACTGTTGTACCAGGTAAATAACATTTGGTTTTAGATTTTATTTACATAATGCAATAAAATATTCTGCCAGCCTCATATCTACATGTGTAACAGAGTACTGAAGGAGAAATGAAATTATTTAGGCCAAATTCCACTTGCAGACCTACACTGAAAATTGTAGAAAAATTACAGGAATTATTTAAAAACGCTGAAATGCTATACTTTTCCAGTTCTGATAAATAAATGCATTTTATGCAGACCTAGTGAGCCCATAAGCAATAACAAAAAAAAAAAAAAACCTAAAACCAAAAAAAACCAAAACCAAAACCCCCAAACAAATAACATAATCAATATTGTGTAATCTTCACAGTTCTAAATAACAAGGTAAAGATGAACAGCTAGCAACTGACTGGCTGAAATGTTAGTCCCTTTTTCTGATAAAGTGATAGGACTCTAAAGGGAAAAGTACCCAGTGGCAGGGAGGTAACATATTAAAAAAAAAAATCTAAATTCCGGAAGTTAACAAAACAGCAGACCCAAGTGATTTAGAAAAGTTGAAATAAGTAGCCATAGGATTACTTGGAATGCTTGTTTTATGAGATGTACATGCAAACCTATGATCTGATGTACATCAATATACTTGCCAGTCAGTTCATACGGTTTTTTTAAATAGATTCTAGTACTATCTAGTATTCAAAAAAAATCCATACCTCAATTAGTCTCACCTCTATCTATACCTTTGATATAGGGGAGAGCTTTTCTTGAATAAACTGAATTTTTAAGTGTCATAGTCAACAGGCAAACAGAAAATATATGCTAGCACATGTAAGCACAGCAGTATAAAGGACCAGATCCTCGTACTGTATGTCCCTTGGGGCAGAGAACTTCTTTTCCTGCTCATGTTGGCAGCATCTAACTGGTAACACCATCAATAACAAAAGAAATTGATAGGGTGAATTATAGCTTCTCCATGCAGTTTTCAGTATTTTTATCTTTAATCTGCGATGTGACAGTTCATAACATTATCATGATCATTTGCAGAGAGTGGTAAGTTTTCCATTCCTAAAAATGAAGATGAAGATTCATCTCTTTGGCTGGTGGGAGCCTGTGCAAGCCATGCTGGCTTGGCCATAGTGGGTAATCTGGACAGAATTTCTTGAATATGGCCCTCAATAGAAGACTTTTGAGCACTCAGAGTTGTGTATAATAATGTATCAAATCCTAAGTCTTCCCTTGTATTTTCAGCTCACTATTTGTTTTCTTTTTCTTTAATGAAATAATTATATGGTGAAAAAGAAACAAAATATAAAATGTAAGTTTCTGGTAACTTGTAGCTGTTGCTACTATAATTCCATCCAGCCATCACCTTTGAAACAACAATAGTAACCCAGCATATCAGTTCTTGTATAAACCACCATGTAGACTCTGTCAATATACGGTTTATTTAAACTTTGTTATTTTAGCTGGTAGTATTATTGAACTATTGTGTTCATTGAGATACAATTTGCCTTTGATGCTAAATCCTAATCTCACACAGTACTATATTTTAAAACAAGAGAAAAAAATCCTAAAGGTATGATATTACATGAAGCCCTTTGCTGTCACATTATCAACTTGCCCTCCTGTCAGATGAATTGGCTGGCACAGTTCAAAGAGGGTTATATCCCAGAAACCTCAGTTCAAGGTGTGCTATCCTACCATACTACAGCGAAAGACAGTTACTGCAGTATTTAGTAGCTTTTATGCAATGATTATGCTGATGGTAGGAAGAAATCAGATGTAAACATCCTTATCATTCTATGTAAGCCAGGCAAGCCTCATTAAAAATGTTCCCTTGCCCTCTGCCTCAGCATTCATCTCCAGAATGACTCTCACTGAGCTATGAGTAAAGGCTACAGCAAGAGATGTTTTCAGCATCCTCAGCAGTCCCAAGCCAGTTATGGCGCAAGTACCTCTGTCTTTGGCTACATGCTGATGAAAGTACTGAATGCTCCCTGACCAGTCTCAGTATGATTTTACCTCCTAGTAAATTCAGTGAAGCTATTAAGCACTCATCTCCTGGCAGTATATGGCCCTGCATCTATTTAAAACAACATGGTTTCAATCAAAACACTTTTTGACAACTGTCCAAGAATTTTTACTTTAACATTCTGACTGACTACCTGAAGCAGAAAACGCCGGTTCAAAATGTACTACGTTTTAGTTCGTGAATTAACATTAGGGGGAACTGTCAATTTAAAAAAAAAAAAGAGTTCTGGTGAAGCTCCCTCTCCCCGTTCCTCTCCTTCCTTCGATCTTCTCAGTGTCACTGTCATCAGTCTACCATTTGCCCTGCTGTTTAATATGTTATGTGATAGCCATGATAACAAGTTTGAGCTACACCAGGTCCTTCTTGGCTCATGATCATAGAAAACCTCTGTGAAGGGGGGAAAAATTACTCCAAAGATTAGTGTTACCGCTTTATGGGCAGTGAGCAAAACCACGAACTAGGACCCACAGGCCACTGAAAGGCATTGCAAAGTGAAAATTTGGGTGATTGTCTTCTGCGTGATTTTGTGTAAAACATTCATTTCCTCTGACATGGTTGCTGAGATGCAGTTTTGTTTACATAGGATTCTTTGAAGTGCTTCCTGCTACTCTCTCTATTTTTTCAATCTTAGTTCAGCTTCAGTTTTGTTCCTTAAAAAACCACCAGTGAACTATTGTGTTTGAATTCTGTCTTAAACAGTCCACTTGGGGGTACTGTGCTGTAAAGCCAACAGAACAAGCAACATAAAAAGGCAGACATAATTTCATTCACAGCCTAAATTTGTAGAAGGACACCTGGAATATAAATGTGTCTGGATAGGACTGGGATTTTTGTGATTAACTGCCAGCTGTTGTCCGTAGGAGATAGAAAACCAGAAGAAAGTGTTCGTTAGGGCCTCCACTGCTCGCCTTCCGGTGTACTGGGGCAGGAAGAAGCACAGTGAAACTCACAAACAGATCTTTTCACAGGAAAAAAAAAGGAGCCAAATATTGATACTCAATTTCTTTATTCCCTTGTCATGGCTATTCTCAATTAAGGGTTTATGCAAAGTTGCAACCTGGCTTAATTGCCCGAGTTTTTCCACAGCTTCCTTTTAGAAAGCGTACCTTGCCTGACCATAAATTCAACTAAGAATCGCAAGCTGTGCTATTTAAGCATATAAATGTGCTAAATGTCTGCTGAACTGCAACTTATGGATTATTATGGTCAGCAAAACCAAAGATTTGCTTAAACTGTCAATTCAAAAATAGTCTTCAAAATAACAACTAGTAAATGGCAACATTAAGCAATAACGAGCTTTGATATATTTGATTAATTAAACACACAAATAGTAAGATTGTGTAATATTTTATAGACCTATAAGGGTCCTCATTTGAAGATAACCAACTTTATACTGTGGCAAGAAAGATGAGATTTCAGAATTATTGAATTTCTTAGATGTATAAAAAGAAGCTGAAACATCACATTAAGTCAAGTGCTGAATCATAAGACCCAGAAAGTAAATTGTAGAAATCCTTCAAGAACAGGTCTATCATTTTCTGTTGAGCTTTTTAGAAAATATTTTTTTAAAAAATTCTGAATATGCACTTACAGGAACAAATGAGTACAGAATTCAAAAGCAAGCAGACGATTAAAGAAAATAAATCTATCTTCTAGTAGAGACTTACTTATCTAAATTACTGGAATATAAGTTCCTAAGTAGTAATTTCTTGAAAATAACCACTTCATTTTGATACTTCTTAATATTTTAGACCGTAATTCCAACTGTGTAGTGTGCTGAGTAGTATCCCTTTTGAAAACAAACCCAGACTCTCTTAGGTTAAACACTTAACACTTTTTCATAAAAAACTAAAAATAACAATAACAGGTTCAGCAACTGCATAGTAAAAATCATGCAGCCCATTAACCTGCAGTTTTCTCTGATGTGATGTAAGAATACAAAACTGGGAAGATCCTTTTGGAATATTATTCTAGTCTCAGTTTACTGCAAATAATTTTCTTATGTACTCTCTTCAATGACCATGTAAACTTCCACTGAAAATTAACTTATCTCTTTTTATTCCTCTAGGGAAGTTCCTCCAAAATCTTATTCCTTGAATTCTTATAAATCTGATTTCCATTCTGTGTTTACTCATAACATTTTGCATTCATTTGGTTTTCCTGTATGTACCCTTTTCCCTCGTGAGTCTTCCTGATGTATTGATAGAGGTCAATAGCTGTTTTTTTTAAAGTCAGATTGGATGTGTGAAAGATGCTTTAGAAACATCTTTAGAATGATATTAAACATCAGAAAGATAGGCCAGCTAATGCAGGTAGTAAATTTCTGAACACTACCTTAGTTTCAGCTTTATGAACCTTACCTAATTACAATCAATATCAGTGTGCAAATGCAGGCAAAAAAAAAAAAAGCTGAGAATTCTCTGCTGAATCACTGAGTAAATCATTCTGATTAATCCTTATAATCTAAAAATTCAAAGGGCAAGTTTTACAAAGGTTTTCAATTAATTGTAATTTCTATTTATTTTATCACTTATTGCTAGATTCTAGGTCCTGGGCTGCATCAAAAGAAATGTGACCAGCAGGTCGAAGGAGGTGATCCTGCCCCTCTACACTGCTCTCATGAGACCCCACTTGGAGCACTGTCTGCAGTTCTGGTATCCTCAACATAAGAAGGACATGAAGCTGTTGGAGCAAGTCCAGAAGAGGGCCACAAGGATGATAAGGGGGCTGGAGCACCTCCCATATGAAGACAGGCTGAGAAAGTTGGGGCTGTTCAGCCTGGAGAAGAGAAGGCTGCATGGAGACCTCATAGCAGCTTTCCAGTATCTGAAGGGTGCCTATAGGGATGCTGGGGAGGGACTCTTCATCAGGGACTGCAGCAATAGGACAAGGGGTAATGGGTTCAAACTTAGACAGGGGAAGTTTAGATTACATATAAGGAAGAAGTTCTTTACTGTGAGGGTGGTGAGGCACTGGAACAGGTTGCCCAAAGAAGTGGTAAATGCTCCATCCCTGGCAGTGTTCAAGGCCAGGCTGGACAGAAAGGAGGTGTCCCTGCCCATGGCAGGGGAGTGGGAACTAGATGATCTTAAGGTCCTTTCCAACCCTAGCCATTTTATGATTCTATGATTTTGAAAGCAGACTGAGATTTGCCATTAAGGAAGCGTATCCCATTAGAGAGGGTGACACAGAAAGGCAAGAAGATCTGAGAACTCACATTGCCTTGAAGCAGGGGGGAGTAGAAGAAGGACTTCAAAATAGGCAAAGACTGAATTGTGATATACATACACAACATGCAGATGGTTTGAACAGGGGAAAGGAAAATACTTGTGGTGATCTGATATATGCTTTCTAAATGAGGAAATCTAACAGGTGGGGCCAGAACTCTGAAAGAAGGTCTCAATTTCTAGTTACACATAATTGCTTGCTCTTTCTTTATACCTAACACTACACACTACTGAACAAAGCAGAACACTTGCCATGTTGTGCTTAACTGGTATTACTAATGGCAGATTCCTTTCTTGGTTCAAAAAATTCCTCTTACAAACAAAATGCCAGCTCTCCCAAGGGCTGGAAGCATAATTAGGAGCATGTCTGCTGCTGTCTCCTGGCAGGCTGTGTCATGGTGGACCATGATAAACCAAGTTGTTTCCAGGAAGATAACAGGAATTAATGGAACGCCTCACAGGGGAGTCCTAATGCCTACCCATACACTGTAAACTAAAGTTATTACTCATTACTGCAGTTACTGAGCTGATGGGAAGGAGATGCAGTGAAGAAGGGTGGCTAAACACCCATGATAACAGAGCAGAGCTTGGATTAACTGGAGTGAATGAATCTGATGGTATCACATGTCCCTACCAGGTGGAGGAGGGTTGTTCTTAGACCCTTTTTGCTCAGTTTTATGTGGACTTATGCTAGCTGTAATGGTAAACTGGTCCCTTGCTAGACTGAAGTGGTCAGCATCACTTCAGATGTGGCAGTTTGTCATCTGTTTAAGAGAAAGGCTACATAAACCATTGCTTGGGTTTGATTACTCTGTATTTGATATAGGGTATGTGTAACTTCCATGAAAAAAATTCAAACACTGGGTAATTTTAGGCTGATTTCCTAGTTCTGTGGCAGTGAGGTAGCCACATATGAGTCACTAGGAGGTTGCTGCAGTTTTACTCCAACACAGACCAAAATGGAAAGGCTTTCAGGCTCATTGGTAGGTTGCATTTCCCACTGGAATCTGTAGGGACTGCAGTTACCAGGACTTGCCCTGGCTCTGCTGTGCCCCTGGATGGAGCTGAAGATATGGGGCACACACACAGCCCAAGTCTGCCTCAGCCAGCCTTGCCACCCAGCTTGTACTGCCACAGCTGCAGTCATGTAGTCTCAGGTCTCAGGCTGGAATTTCATTTCTTTCAGATGGGAATTTTAGCAGGGAGGTTTTCTTAAAAAAAACCCCCAAAACACAAACCAAAATCTCAACTGTGCAATGCACTTCCCTTTTCTGAGCCAAATACGATGTAATGCAGAGTTGAAGTCTCTCAGACTCAACTTTTAAGACAGAGGCAGTGAAGGCAATTGAGTAGATTGTACTGCGTGGCTTTGTTATTTTACAAGTTGTGTTTTGTAGATGCCTGTGTAGCAAACTGTATTTCCATATAGTTTCTGGTACTCTATACAGAATATACTGTTAATGTGATTGCACTGGGTATGTGTTTGTCAGAGTTAACATGAGTTCTGAATAGTAAATGTACTCTTTTAACACCTTTCCAGTAGTAAATGTGTGTGCTGGTACAGTCAGTTGTGTCCTGTCCTGCCCAAAGGCAGTTCCATAGGAACATCTCTAAATGTTTTGTGGTACTTTTCCTACTGTGTTGCATACTCACCAGGAATACAAATCACACTTTGAGAAATGCTGAGAAGCAGCAGCTACATTTGCTTCTTCACTACATATTATAGATATTTCTCTGTAATGAACACCACATGTCCTGGATTGAACCCCAAAACAAATGCAGCATTCTTAGCTCTAATGGAGAGAATGTTTTAATTCATTTTTCGTTTTTCAGTTGATACTGCTCTTTTCTCCTTTAGCTTTTTGATCAGTTCTCAGGCATTTTGAAGAGTTCTGTTTCTATTCTTTTTCTTATCTAAAGCTCCATATATAGTGTTTGATTCAAAGAAAAGAAGAAACATGTCCAGCTTCCACACCACAGAACCACCAAAAATAGCTTCTCCAGACTATTTGCAGTCATATCCAGACTTCTACAATGCAGAAGCCAGCTGCAGTTTAGCTAGCCATTTAAGGCAATTTTCTTCATTTATATTCTTCATGTATTTTCAAAAGTTTGCTGAAAATTGGTTTAAACCAATTTTGGTTGGGGCTAAGAAATGCAAAATGCATAACTAAAACACAATTCTTCTCCCCTGCGCAAGCAAAGTTGCTCTTTATAGCCTCCTCTCTCCCTCCCCTGAGTAGGTCTGATGATGTCTGATATCAGTTATTTGCACTGCTTAATGACTGGCTAATATAAACTGATCTGGGATAGGTATATTTTGAATTAATTAGCTGGATTATATAACTGGATATTTATGAAGTATTTGCTACAGAAATGGTATCTATGACCCTGATAGCTTTTGTTTTTTCTCTTTTGCATAGTGGTGGTGGTGTCTTATGCAATATATGTCTGGGATGCTGAGTCTATCATCATCAGTATGGTTACCCTCATGACTTGATGATTTGGCTTAGTTCCCAGTTGCTCTCCTAGGAATTGACTTTGTTTTTAAGGTAAAACACTGCTATCAGTTAAAGCTTAAATAAAATGACAGATCTCTATAGCAGACAGGTGTCAGAGGACTGTGCCACAAGTCTCAGAGTTTGGGGAAAATGCCAGGTTGAAGAAACTTGTTTCCATGGACATCAGTGTTTGCACTCTACTTTGGCAAGGAAGCTAGCCAAGAGCGGATTTCTCCTAGGCAAAGAAATGCCAGGTTATTTGAAAACAGCCAGTCACAATGTGTGATGGGCTGTTTCTAGTTCTTTTGGCGTAAGTTTGCATCTCACTATGATTTAGGGGGCAATACTGTGCCAATCAGAAGGCATTTTCATCGTGCTAACTGCAGATGGTGCACCCACAGAAGGTCACAACAAGCTTTATTAACATGGGTTTCCTTGTCCATGTCAGAACAATCAGTTGTATGTATATGATACATACTTTAGTTCTCTTCTCTGGCTACTCCTATTTTTGTAAACACAAGTAAAAGTACTTCTCCATTGCATTTTAAACTGAGTCACTGAATGCTTTACCACCATCCTTGTATGTTGCATTATTACTAGATAACAACACTTAGGTAGAGAGCTTTTCCTAGTCAAACACACCAAGAAGCCAGAATGTGCCTGATGTTGTGTTCCTCACCACCATTATAGTTATACTTGCTATTGGATTAAACATAGATAATTTCATTGACTTTATTTTCAACACTATCCCACAAAGAATTGCAGAGAAACGACTAAGGACCTGATACGCTGGGGCACAGAAACAGAAGCACCGTTTGGAGGTTAAGGAAGAGGAAGTGCACATCTTTTTTCAGCTTTGTTCCCTGAAGAAAGTAGTCATGGATTTGTGCCAAATACTAAAAATTGTGGAAAATAAAGTCTGACAAAAAGTTGACTTTCAATCTAAACAGAGACTTTTGAGCCTAAGAAATATAATGACGGAGATTGCAGAGTAAAACAGCATGTAATTTAAATAACTAATCTCAAAGATAGAAGTTTAGTCTGAATATCAGATTAATGCAACTATGCTACAATCAAGTCTGCAGTGTAATGGGAAATTTTCCCTTAATTTATACTGATAATGAAATATTAGGGAAAAGTATTTTTATTAAAGAGTGTATACATTAAGAAAAATATCTGCATAAATTCTTCATTAGAAGTAATGTGCCAATCTTTTTTGAATTCCATTTTAAAAAGAGGATAACTGGGAGAAGTGATCTTAAAGTTGATTGTAGTAATGGTAACAACAACTAGTTTCTCCCTTCTTTAATCTTTTCAGTTTGCAATTAAGGTAGTTTAAGTTTAATGTATAACATCTGTTTTCCTTACAGTTGAAATTACATAATTGAGTCTCCATGGACTTGATGTTTATATAGCCTTGTACAATTTTTAATTCTATGTAACATACATGCTACTTGGTTTTAGGCATAGTCTTTTCTGAAAGCTTATACAAAGGCTATGCTGAATGGGGACAAAGATCCCAGAAAAGAGGAAAAGCTATTAGAGATAATTCTAAATGTCAAACAGTAGGATTTAACTAGGTGACAAACAAGACATTAAACAGGCCACAGTCTTTCCAAAGATCTTGACATTACTTTGTAATGGAAGGAGGATTGCAGACATGAACTGAGTTCAAAGGCTTCTAATGGAAGCAGGATGGGGGAGACTCCTTAGTCAATAAAAGTCTGTGTGGTATCTGATATAACCCTTGAAAGGCAAACGATCTGCATAAGTAAAATAAAGTAACTGAAAAAAAAAAAAAGAAAAAAAGCCAAAACGCAAAGCTAAAAACAAACCAACCAACAAAAAACCCCACAAAACACCAGAACAAGAGCAACTAAAACCTAAAAAACCCCTCAGATACATGTATGAAATTGGCCATTTGGCTCCTTTTTTAGGAGCCAAATTAGGACAAATTATCCAGCCCCATTGCCTACAATATTTCTACCAGTACCTTTCCACAATGCTTTTAATAAGCTAAGTACAAACATGAAACCCCCAAATCCACAATTCAAAAAAACACTCTTTAAAAGATGAGGCTGCATGCCGTTTGGATCCGAACAAACAAGAAAAAAAAAAAAATCTGGAAGACAAGTACACCAACTACCTACTGCAATTGATTGTGAAGTTCAGTTTAATTCAGTGTACAGTTTCTGTATTGCATTTTTAACCCCCAGTACTTTAATTACTATGAAACTCCATCATGCTCAAAATCAGGTAGATTTTTTTTCATCCAGAAAAAAAACAACTAAAAAATCTCATGTCTCAGGAACTTCTAGTGTTGGGCTTTTAGTACCAGTGCTTCAAGGATGAAAAGGAGTTAGAATTTTTCATCCCTTATTTCTAGATTAACAAGGATATAAGTATAACTCAAGTGCCAATATTGCTTACTATGAACCACAAATCAGCTAATTCTGCTATCGAATTCTGTATGTGAAGGCGTAGCATACAGAGGAGATATTCAAATTACACCTAATGAAATTAATATTTTATGGAAATAAAATAAAATTACATAAAAATGAAAAAAGAAAAAAACCATAAAGTGTTTTAACTTCTTTGAGAGAACAATTTCCAAGTTGTTTTCATCTAGGGTTGGAATTTTAAAAAATAAAAGAAAGCTAGAAATAAACAAAGTTTGATTTGTTTTCTTTTACAACCATTGCAAATGAGATTAATTAGCATTTGGAATATGGGTGAGGAAGGAAATGCATCCAAGTAAACTAATAGTCCACCGGGCTTTGCAGATTATCACATAGATGCTATTACACAGAATCGCAGTGTGGTTGAGGCTGGAAGAGAGTTACTCAGGGCTGTGTACAGTCAGGCTTTGGGTATCTCCAAGGGTGGAGTTATTATTAAATATTTAATAGATGCACATTTATATAAAAGACCTCTCCTTGAGGCATGTAAGTAGAAGGTATTTACTCTTATATTTATCTCACCTGGTTCAAGAGCCTGTAGGCTGACATTATAAATCCTTTTTCACCTACATCCTTTTATTATGCACAGTAAGATTCATCACAGAGTCTCCTGTTATTGAATACCTGGTTTCCACCTGAGCAGACAGACAGCTGCCACTCTTTGGCATCCAAAATAGCTTTGTTAACCTTCACTTAAGAAAACTCAGGTTTTTGTGAATATAGTATAAAACACTTGTAATTTTTACTAAGGAGTCACTTGCAAACTCCAGACAGAGTTCTGAATGCAACACCTAGGGATGGCAAGAATCATGCATACCTTTGAGGGTAGGAAAGTGTTTCCTATTAATGGCAACAAGCTTCCAGAACAGTTATTAAAAAAAGTCCTGCTACATTGCAAGCATACTGCCAGTATGTGAGTATAGTGAGCAAAGTATTATAGCTAAATTATCTATAGGCATTAGCTAAAGTTCCACTTGGCAGTTTCAAGAATGAAATAATTGAATGAGACAACAAAGTGTTGGAGAGAGTTCCCAGTGTCTCTTGTGAGACCTTTGCTAAAAGGCTACAGAGCAACCTCCCCCTCCAGATGCACTCAGATAATCTGTGCCAGAGATAACGTATCCACAGAACATGGCTGATACTCTCCTTTTGGGAAAGAAAAGACTGTAGTAGGTGTGAAATATTTTCTCATAGTGTCCACAGTGAGTATACCACAGAAAACCCAAGACCTTTAACTGTCCCCCTTCAACCTGACCACATCGTTGCTTGGAGTCGGAAGATTTGTGACATATATACATCTCTTGTCTCCTGGGCTGCAAGGGCAAATTGGAAATGTCACATCCTTTCATTTGAAGTACATATCACCCACGCAGGGAATTGCTCTTCTGACTTATATTGAGAAGAAAACAAGATTATGATCTTTACTCCCATCTGTTTCTCCTGCATGTTTTGTGTAGGCTGGTGCAGTATTGTCAGTAATCTTTCACTCCAAGAAGTGGAAGGATGGTGATTTCTCTCATCTTTCTCCCCTGAGTACTTTCAGGTTAAAACCTGAACTCATACTGTTATATGTAAGCCACAAAAGGAAAAGAAAAACAAAAATCAAGCAAGACAAGATTTCTTCCTGTCAAAGAAAAAAAAAAAAAAAAGTAGCAGTAGAAGGTCAATATATAACTTTTTGCAGAAAAAGGCAATTATAGAGAAAACCTCTGAATTTCTCTTCTGAATTTTAGACCTGAATACCTTGTAGCAGTAAAAATAATTTTTTCCTTGACACTTTAAAAACAATTATTCAGAGTCATTAGCTGGGGGGGTTTTTTGTTGGTTTTTTTTTTTTTTACTGAACCTTGTTTATTTCATAATAGCTTTTGGAAACGCACAAGGAAAAACAAAAGTTTTGAAAAATCCACAACTTCACGTTAATAAACATAGTAAATTTTAGTGTATCCTTCTATTGTATATACTGATTCCAGAAGTAATGTAATTCTCTTTTAAGGAACAGAAATAGGCTTTTGAAATGTGCATTCGATTTTATGTGAAAAATAAATGAGTATGTATTTGCACCACAAACTTGCACCTCAGCTGCTAATTGCACCCAGTTGTAGCTGAATGCATGAAAGTTTTCATAATTGTCTGTCAACTTGTGGGGGATGAGGGTGATTCTGAATATATCAGTTGAAGTCCTTTGCAATTCTTGGTCTTAATTACCTTGGTGATCAAAGTTGCACCAGCAATTTCCAGAAAGTTTTAGTAGTAATGGCTCTAAATTGAGAGCCATCTAACCTCCCTGAAAATGGTTGTAATTACATGCATATAATCAAAAAGTCAAAGTAAACTGAGATTGGTAATCTTTCCCACCCCTCTACTCACAAGGCCACTCAGTAATGTATTCTTTTAGCAAGTAAATAATCAGATCATTTTTAAATATTAAGTACAGTAAATATAAAATTACTATTTTGCTGCTATGGAGTTCTTATCTTTACACTAGTATGGATGTACAAGGAAAATACCTGGTCACCCACACTGGACCTGATTCTTAGCAGAAAGAAGCTGTAACTGTCATCATTTTACAATCTGAACTGGAGATTACAAACCAGGAACAAAGTCTCTGCTCCTTGTGTAAAAAAGCTGTATCACGGATATTTAAACCTAATTTTTCATGGGATTTTGCACATCTCTTTGCAAAAGAAAGAACTATCATAAGACAAGTGATAGAAGATGGCTGCATGGGTAACAGATGATGATACAGGTGAAGTTGCCACAGTTACATAGCCATTCTCGGTTGTTTTTCTAATTTACCAAAACTTCAAATGCTTTGTTTGGTTTTTTTGAAAAAGAGCTCTTAATATTGAAGACAGTGACTATTGTATTGTATTGACCTCAGTGAAAGAAATTTGTAAGACTTCTTTTAAGAAGGTATAAGAACTTGAAGAGAAAATCAAGGTATACTTGACGGCACAAAGAAGAGGATCTAGGTAAACCTCAACTATAAATGTCCATGTTAAAAAGAAATGTAAAAAATGTTGCATTATTTCATGCCAAGAAATCAAATGATAATTAGAAAAGTATAATAGTCCTCATTCTCAGAACTCCAAGATGGCATTAGAGTTAGAATAAAAATGTCAGATTACACATCATATTTCTTGGATTCTTTTCAGTCTTATTTTAATTACTTAGAAACACTGAAACATCTTGTCCCAAGCAAGCTCATTTTCTCTTCTCTGTGTGGGTTTTATCTGAGGATTGCAAAATTAACCTTTGCTAATTGCTGTGAGATTTCTTTACTTTCATTCTAACTCTGGAGGTGACTCTCAGATTTGCTGTCACAAACACATTTTAATGATAATTTGAGTGGTGTTATTAATTTCAACAGTTACTGTCATAATTGTGCACTTGTAGTTTTATTTATGTTAGCCACAGATGTAGTCATGGATGAAAAGAGAGTTTTTTATTTTAGCAAAACAATACTGCCTCTAAAACTTTGGAATAGATGAAGGCTGCAAAAAGCAGACTGTATAATAATAAAATAGCATATCTGAGACAGCGAAAAGTGTCTAAACCCCATAATATCTTCAGAGGTAGAAATTTATCTTAGCAAAAATTCGTATAATTTTTTTTTTTTTTTTTTTGCATAAACTTGACCTAGTTGTCCTGTATCATGCCAAACAAAAGAAAAAGAATCAAAATAGAACCCTAGAGACAAAACTTCATTGAATTGGACCAGAAAATTTCAAATATTCACAGGATAGTCCGTATTATAATAAAGAAGTTTCACAGAATGCATAATGATACCCTACTACTATTAATATTTTTCAACATTTATTAAATTCCCCCGACTTTCAACAAAGTGTGTCACACAGCCCCTATGTGTTTCAGGATAGGTGCCTGGTAGAGAAAAGCATGCATACAAGAGCCCACAGTACTAAAATTTGGGAAAAAAAATCATTTACATGGTAGACAATCTTCAAATCATAAAGGTGTATTACTAATGTTTAATACCTGCGTAAATCGCTTACATAGAAATGTCCCATTTATCCACCTCCGTCTCTATAATTTTGCTAAGGAGGAAGAGGTTGTCAAACCTGAAAATTTTAGTTATCCCAGTCACATGCCTACCTGAAACAAATGACACCTGGGTTCAAACTGTTTGCCTGGCAAATGTAGGGCTATTCATGTACTGTCATTACTGAGAAAGATTTTCATCTGATCACAAAGGTTTGATTAAAACCTGTGGACTAAAAACATTTTTGCTTGTAGCCCAGATTTCCATTATACTTGCTACAAAACATTTAGGAAGTCAGTCATAAGCAGAAATCCAATTACAAGGAATACGCAGGGAGATCAAAGTCTGCTGGTTTTGTCTAAAGAATTAGGCCCTATACAAATCCATTGCATTTACTGTTGTAGCTAAACAAACCCTGAAGCAAACATTTCTGTGGTACAAAGTAGAAAGTATTGGGAGAAAAGATAGTGAAATGAATGAACAAAAATATAAAAGCTAAATAATGAGATACATTCAAATGCACAGAATTTTTCCTCTCAAGTTCACAAAATCCAAATATGTTTCAAACATTTATTTTAAAATCAAATTTGTCTTGAACATCTAAACAAATGACCCAAATTCTTTTGTATGGGAAAACACCTATTACTTACAGTCATTAACTTTTGTGCTGTTGGCCTGGTGTTTTGTGTACCAGTTTTAATAAAAAAAATCCATTTTCCATGGATAGAAGCCCTGAAAACAATGATTTACCATGGAAATACTGACACAATGCAAAACACAATAGGACCGGTTCCGCTTTTAGACATAAATGATTCATACTGCAATGAGTCACTGTTCTACATAGGGGACTTGATTTCCTGGCTCCATCACTGCTCAGTTTATATCCTAAAACATTACACTTTAATATTTGCACTAATATTAACTTGCATAACTGCAATTATTAATAAAGACTACCAAATTATCTACAGAGCTACATAATTTGTTCTCCTGTGTCACAGATGTAGATAGCAATGCCATGCTTCATCAAAAGCCTCTCATTCTTTTACGTTTGAAGACTAGGTCAGTGTCCCATATGGTTAACCTCATGTTTCCTCAAGGAAAACACTGCTTTATAGTCAATATATCTAAAAAGATGTAATTACTTGGCTTTAATTCTTTGGGATTATTTCAGTTGTACTCTCTTGTGTTTATTTGTTATTTCTTACAATTTATTGAGAGCTGGTTGTTCGCCTGATGCTGTGCAGACATAAAGAAATAGATTGAATAACACACTTCTTTATTTTTAATGTTCTTTTTTTTTGGTGCAGTATTGTCATTTTGAGGTTTCACATAGACGCTTGAAACTCAAACTGAACTTGGAATTTATGTGAAATTTTCCAGGTGACTGCATGCAGGCAGATACACAAAAGACATTTATTTCAAGTAGACAAATAGCTTGTACTTTCACAAGCTGAAAAACCTATAACTAAAATACAAAGAATTTAATTTCCATAATCCTGTGTTGCCCAGTTGTAAAAAAAAAAAAAAAAAAAAAGGACAGCTTGCAACAAAACCCAACTTCTAAGTTAGAGGCATTTGAAAATTTAGATTCACCTTTGGAGGCTGCAGCCTGTTTCTAGTCAGTTACCCACATCCTTCCCGATTTTAAGCCAAAGTCAACAGTATTAAATGAAGGAGGGATCTGGCCAAATAATTTGTGATGTAAAATTGTTTCTAGTATCTTATAAAAACATTTTGGACCAACTCGATTCTAACCAACTAGTGCTTTATGTGGACAAAATGAACACCAATTTGCTTGCTGATGTACTATTATCTTTTCTTCAGGGCTTTCTATTTGCAACAGCCAAAAGTTAGCATTTCTTCATGCTAATAACTGGGCATCTTGCTGGATAACGAAAACCACAGTGCAAACACATGATGGAAATAGATCCATGCCTTTCTAAATAATATGAAGCATGGCAGTCATAGCAGTTCAGCTGTTCCTGCTCAGCATTACAACAGTAGGAAAAAGCTGATGAGGAGAAATGTTGCCACGTGGTGAATTATCTGTTCCTTGGAATCCTGAAGTAAATGAATTATACTTTTCTTAGCATTTAGACTTTTCCTTAAGAAAAAAAAAAAAAAGAAGTCTCAGACAGAGCCAAATGCATCAGGCAGATGTGGCTGGAGAACCTACCTGAGGTGCCAGCTGGATTTCTACTAGCATTCTTGGAGAGACTGAAGACACGAATGGTTGCTTTGAATTTAATATATGTTATTTCCTGCCTGCTGGCGTTACTTATGGGACATTTGCTGTCCACTCTGCTGTGCCCTCTGAATATTTTTTTTTCTTCCTTTCAATTTTTATTTCATTTTTAACATCGACTTTTCATAAAATGAAACAAAAATATGAAATTGTTGCTTTAAACATTTGGCTCCAATCAATTAGTTCTTAACCAAAGACAGCAGTTCATGGTAAAGAGTAAAGGCAAATGGTTAACACATTTTAAGATAGATTTTTGGCAATGAAAGAAATTTGTGAAATAGTTTCTGACTTTTTTCTGAAACAAAGCTGCTTACTAGAGCTACTAGCTCTGACACCATTGCTGTTGTGAAGCTCACACATTATGCAGTGTGAGCCCTGCTGGTGACAAATAGCATAGTTTATAAAAAAATCTTTTTTATTAAAAAAAAATCAGTAAGCTTTACAGTAAAATTAGTGAACGCATAGTCTGCTCCACTATCTAGGGATGAATTAGCAAATGACTGTCCTGTTGCCAAAATGCACTGGAAATGACAAAAGCACAGAATTTGGGGTTCTTTATATGGACTATGTCCGAAGTTCTTCATAGTATGAAAGTTCCAGGCTTAGTGCGTTCAGATTCAAGTATGCACATATATATATATCTACACACACACACACGTGCTTACACGTGGTTTGGATGTGAGCGCCTGTTCCTGTAGCTTTTAGATATTCTTTGCTTCCCAACAGATGTATTGTGCACACAGCTTTGAGAACTGTTATTCAGATGCTAGCAAGTAGTGTAGAACCCCGTGTTATGTTTCATCATTTAAGCAGTTCTGTGACAAAAGACAAATAAAGGTATAGAGGTTTTGGGTTTGAATTTATTTTTTAATATATATTTATTTTACGGAATGGTTGAATCCCAGTGCCCTCCAGTCCTACATAGCCATATCATTAATCCTGCATGAGCGTGCCCACAACCTGCCAGGTTTCTATCTGTCTATTCTTGGCCTGACAGACCAGCAAGAAACAGCACACTCTGTGGCTTGGTGAAAATCACAGCCGCGCCGGCTGACCGGCAGCTCTCCATGAGCTGACTGCCCCGGTGGTTGCCGTTTCTTGGCTGCTGGGTGAGCCTAAACAGAACAACCCAACTTTGATGGATCAAACAAATAGCTCTGGAGCCTGAATGAGGCCCCTGGGCAATATTTTGTGCGGGCTGGTTGGAAGAGCTTAATATCCTTGAAAATTCGATGTCTGTCAAATTTTGCTGAAACTGTCCAAGGGACTCCAGGGTACTAGTGAGAGAGACACAGACACACAGACAGGACTGCCTAAGCCTTGTTTCCTCAGGAAACCAGGCTAAAAATGTGCCCAGAGATATTTTTAACATCTCAAAATATTAAGCAGTCCTCAAAATGCGGAAAAGAAATACCTAGGAAGATTTCAATGTACAAAATGAGAAGAAAAGTAAAAATCCATTCAATGCAATGGATTTGCAGGGTGCCAGTGCTTTATGCAACTTACACTTGAATGAAATCAACACCAATAACTACAACAATTACAAGTGGCTATTAACTGTAAATGCTTATAAACCAGTAGTATGTTTCTTTTGGAAGAGAAGTTGTTCTTACTAGATTCGCTCAGCACCTTGTCCCATATAAATTCGCTTGTCACATGTTGTGGTTTTGTTCTCTTACCAATATATTTACAGATGCCTCTCATTTCTACCAAAGTGTCTGTACAGTACTCACTCTATAGTTTGTCAGATATTTTATGATGTCCGGATCACATGCTATATTTTAATTGAAGAAAAGTCTGATGTGTCTTGAATATGAAATGAAAATTAGGAAGCTTGGAAGAAAGAATATTCCTTTTTATATAAGACTGACTACCTAGACTTACTGTCTCAGGAAGCATTAAAACAAATATGCACCTGTTATCAAAGCATGACTGAAAACTTTCAATAGATGGAGAGGGGGTAAAGTTTAAGCACATGCAGAGGATACTGCCTTACCTCTTCATAACTTCAAAAATATGAACAGTGATGTTAATGAAATAATCTACAAATATAGAGTTAAAGACCCACTCAAGGAGTAGAATTGAGGCCTATTTGATCAGCCTTACCGGGGAAACCATTCCTACCATGAACTAGTGACTAGACCACTCTTTCTGGAACTGAAGTACAAGGTGTAGAAATAAATCTATTTCCAGCTTTACCACTGGAAAATAATTTTTTCTCTCCCATTACATATTTGCACTTCAGTAGGCACACATGACCTTTCTTTCTAAGAAGATGATCATTCAGAACAAGGTTCAAAGAGCACTACAATGGTTCATTGCAAGAGAAGAGTAAATTAGCAGGTCCTGCCTTTTCCACAAGGTCTCTGTTTCTGGAGGGGCCATCCTTGAGTGAGTCCTTTACCAGGATATTGCAAGATTTTAAGTATCCCAAAAGCAAAAAGTTGGATCTGTGTGCCAATATAGAGATAGGGTGAATTCTTTCACTTGCCTGCCTGCTTTGCTTTGTCATTGGCAGCTCTCTGGCACTGTTTTGGCTGAGGCCATCCTGTGCTTTTCCAAGCACAATTTGGGGGATAACAAACTCCAGGAACTATATAGTAAGACTCCACTGTGACTGTCTTGTTTTAGGAGATCTAGTAGTGGACATGAAAAGTTTAGATGAGTGGACTCAAACCAAGCTTTGTTGCTTGGCTTTGGAGCCAGAATTTGGGTCTTGGTTTATTTTATTTAGCAATACAGACAAAGACCCAGTGTCTACACTTGGGCACTTAGTAGCACATGATGGTGCTCAAACCTGCTGTGGACAAGCTGACATAATTAAAAGCAGTTTTTCTGCAAAAAGAGACAATTTCAAATATAAAGGCAATAAGGACATGTAGAAATATAATCACATAACTCAGAAGAACTGCCAGAGCAGATAAGAGGTTGCAGAACAACCCAGAAATCCCCCTGGCCCCCATAAATGCCCTGCTCTCGCCCACAGACTACATGGATAGGCTACAACAGCAAGTGTGCTGCAGGCACTAAATCTGTAGATGCAGCCTGTAGGGTAAAAACTGGCCGACTTATTTTGGAGCTAGTAGCTGTGCCTTTAGCTATTTCACGACTCTGCTTGAGCAAAGCAGACAGGAGTTCACTCAAACTTGCAGTGAAAACTGTATTACATTGTGTTGCAAAGAAGGGTAGTAGAAATCTTTACAAATTGTGTCCCATCCTGTAAAGTAGCCTGTAAATAAATTAATGGAAATTTTTCTTTCCTTTATTATGTTACACTATTTACATTTGAGAAGATTCAGTTCCATGAATCTTTTCATTTTATTTTGAAATGCATTTACTTTGCTATACATTCTTTGATGGGAATTCTCATGCACATGCAGGAGAATGCATAATCAAAGCAATGAAAATACCTTAAATTATTTAGTTAGCTGGTCTGTTAGGATATAAAATCACAGATTTCTCTGAGACTCCATTGTGCCTTTTGTGGGTACAAATGGGGTACATTTAAGCTCTCTCCTGCGTATTTTTCTGTTACTTTATATTAGATATCCATAGTGTAATTCCCATGTAATTTTAACATACACAGTCTCTAGATTACTGGGAGACTAGATTCACAATGCATCATTTCAGCAGTTCTTTTACATACATTTTATATGCCAAAACAAAACACTTTGAATTTTTTTTTTTTATTTTTCCACAAATGTGCTTATTTCCACACAGCTGAAATCCCAATCATTTGAAAATACATATGTGCAGAAATATGCTATTAAAAGGAATTCAGAAAACACTGGCAAGCAACACTTCTCTACCATGAGCAACTGATTTATATTTGTAACTGTAGATTTTGAAAATCAGGAGTAAAAATGAAGAATAAGAAATAATAAATAATTTTCAGACAGAAGTATCTATTGACTTCCTGCTGTGATTTTTGTCTCGTATAAAGCACTGCTGGAAGTTTTTTATTGCATTTGGCAGCATAAGCAGACCACAACCAATGTTTAAGTTCACAACTTTTAAATATGTTTAAATTATATAAAAAAAAAATATGTTTGATGTTCAAAGTCCATATACAGTCTTTATTTGGTTTTGCACTTTGAATAACTGAAATAATTAAAAAGAAAATTGCAAATTTCTTAATGTACTCAGTACTTACACCTTCAGAGAATATGCTTGTGATTACCAGTCGTTTGAAATAGCAGTCTATCTATCAAATCAAATAGTTTGCACACTCAGTACTACCCAAGTGACAGTATTCAGACCTCCCTTATATGCAAAACAAGGATAAATGTAAGCAGCCTAACAGCACTGTTTTCCAGCTATTTTTATAACCTGAGAAAATAAGCAATGTTCTACAACTGCTTATGGGCATCCGCCACTTGTTTGTTTTCTTCCCTTCTTGCTGTGGCCATCATCTCTTTCTCATCCTTATCCATTTATTCAACGATACAGTGCAGCTGATGCAGAGAATAATAAATTGAACTGGGCCCACTTGCCTCTGGCCCAGGTGCCCGGTGTTGTATCCATACTGAGCTCCTGGTGTAGGGGATGCACAACAGGGACATGATTGAAGGCAGGGCATGTTTCCTTGAGTTCCTCACCCTACACTAGTATTGCCAGGGAAAACTGCTGCCTTACCTATCTGCAAAGGTGCATGATGTTTCATATTCCTATGCTTTTAAAGTGGTTTTGTGTCTTCAAGAAGAAAATTCTATTAAATTTAAAGTAAACTAAAGCATTTTTTTTCTAAAATGCAGAAGATCTTCAAGTTTTAGCCACATTTAGAATCACTAACAAATGCTTTTAAAATGCATTTTAAAACCAAACTGTTTAAAGTTAATTCTTTCTTCATTTAAATACAAAAATCTGTGGTAATTAAGGGGTTTTTGGTTCTCTGTTTTGAAGTTTTGTTTTTTTTTTTCTTTGCAGTTGTAGTTGAGGGCATCTCTAACGTGCAAAGCAAAGATGAGGAGCAAATTCTTATTGCTGCTTTGGATGTTTATGTGGTCCTCTGTTATAAAACAAAAGCATCACTCTGAACTCACGTTTTGGCAGATAAAAAGGTTGTTTATGATGTTTTGAGTCTTGCTTTAATTCCACTGTGAAGATGTGGATATTCGAAATGTATTTTTATTTCTCTTTGTTATGACTACCAGTAGAGGGATTACCTAGTTATTTAAAAAGCTATTTTTACTTGAGAAAGAAGTATTTCTGAAGACAGTGAATTTCACATAATTTGTGTAGGTATTAATGATACCACTGTTTACAGTTCCTTTCACAATAAAAGAGGAATTTTTATAACGTAAATTACAAGATACTAGCAGTAAGAGCCAGATAACAAACAAACAACTGCATTTGCATTTAAATATTTTAATTCATAGGAGATTATTTGAAACCACAGACTAATACCTCAGAATTGTAACTTTAGAAGTATTATTAAGTCACTTTCTGAAGGAATTTTCCCAGATTAGAACTGAGTACTTACTGAGCACTCTTTGCTGTATTTCAGTGATACTGGGAATTACTCAAGTTACATTGAACTTAGTTAAAAAACGTAAGAACTGTTATGTATAAATCTGCAATACTATATAACGTACTCCACTGAATCACAGATCAAGGCAGTCGTGTTCTTTTTAAATCTCCTGATATTATGTATGGGTCTTTGATACCAGCATCAGGTTTTTTTAGCACCATCCTATTAAATTCAAGGAAGGTTGTATACATATGATGAAGTTTTTTACAGATCTGTTAAAAGACTGACTTAAAATTTACTGTTTACATTGATAAATAGTTTGAGATTGATTAGATACATTATGAAAGAAACAGTGAAAATGGCTTATTGGCTTTTTTGTCTGTTTAGTTTATGTGAAACTATCAACAAGCTAGCAGAATAATAAAGTAGGATCGTTTTTTCAGCATCACATTTCAGTATTACAAAATCTAAAACCGTGCACATACACTATTTTGTGAATACAAAGGTCATTATGGATGCAGAGTCAAGTATGTACAGGACATGGACTTTCCAGAGCACACAGACATCTGGGAATATACTGGGAGACCTCTTGACTGTAAAGCCAAAATATAATATGTAACCACATACATAATCTGAGATACCTCATTTCAGAATAGAGTGGTGTTTCATAAACAGTAGGATAAGTTAAACCCCTTCTCCTTCAAAAGAAACCAGAAAAATAATCTCAAAACTTTTGCAGCAGTAAAAAAATCAGCAAAAGGTGAACACAACTTGAGTGTATTTATTCTGGTTCATTGCTAATCTTTCACTCATGAGTACAAAACAGCATGAGTGAGAAGCTAAGGACTTCAGACAAGGACATGAAAGAACTGGAATACTAAAGAATGCTATTAGCACAAGACTGATAAACAATCCTGGTCTTCTACAGTTACACTAAAACTCTTATGTAAACCTGATTAATCATTGTCATGAATGTTAGTATGTATGTATTTTTAAAATAGTAAATTAATTTCTTTGCCCAGCAAAATATAGTATTTGTGTATTCTTTAAAGAGCAGTTTTACTCTAAATATATGTTCTTCAAGTATTTTTAGAACTGTCTGTTACAACACACTCCTAACACAACGTTAAAAAAATGTATACAAGGATTCCAGATGAAATGGTGTTCAGTGAAGAAACTGATTGTTCCCTCCTTATTGAAGGAATTCTGAATAATGCATGTAAAAATTTGAAAAATGTGGAGTATGGAAATACGAGAGATATGTATTGTTAAAAAGGAATTTATATGTTAATCCAAGTATTCCTATGTGCTTTACATCAATGTAGTCACATACTTGGAATAAAAGTCAATCATCTGGAACAAAAAATACGTTTGTCCTCGTACAAACTTTGTGTCTCAAGTAAAAAAGTAGATTATTTCTTAGAAAAGTGACAATCAGAAAAAGATAAGCTAGTTTTCTCACACTGTTAAATTTGGAAGACAAGTTAAGGTTGAACTGTTCAATGGTTTTTTTTTTTTTTAAATAAATTAAATCTAACCAATGAAGATTTCACTCTGTACTCTTGAAGACAGTATTTCTGTGTATGTCATAGTATCCAAACGTGTATTACAGAATTAGGTCATTACCATGTTAATTCACTCACTACTAGTCAAACAAATGAGCCAAGTTATTTCAAATGTTAAAATGGTGGCACAGATGGAAATTGTAGAAATTGATGAAGACTGTCTCAGACAGCACTGTTAGA
Source organism: Strigops habroptila (assembly GCF_004027225.2). Taxonomy (NCBI): domain Eukaryota; kingdom Metazoa; phylum Chordata; class Aves; order Psittaciformes; family Psittacidae; genus Strigops; species Strigops habroptila. The sequence continues at coordinate 53,938,255 of NC_044302.2, read as the reverse complement.
CTGAAATATACACGTGTAATTCATTGGGGAGGTATTCCTTATAGCAGTTTAAATATAAAGGTCATCTTTAAAACTCTCCAGGACTTACAATTAAACTTATTAAAATCAAACAACTCAAAAATTGAAGAGATGGAAAATGCTGCACCTTATTATAGTATGTAAGTGTTTGGGCCTTGACAGGCAGAATGAACAAAGGTCAAGAAGACAGAGAAGATGATCATAGAATCATAGAATGGTTTGGATTGGAAGGCACCATTTAGGATTACACTGGAGAAAAGCCTCTTCTTTCGCCTGGGTTGCTTTCATTCTGTGAAAATGACAGCCAGTTCACACCAGAATTCCTCTCAAAGTAATTCATACGGACTTACACATTTCAGTGTGAGGTTTTCAAAAGTGAGTCCTTCTCAAAAGGTTTTCAAACCTTTATTTTCATGCAAACAACTGACCCCACAAGCTTCTGATTCCCTTTGAAGAAATATTACTTAATAACTAAATAGGAGATTCACTCTTTTCTCTAAAATTATGGATTACACTCAAAAAAGCACCTTTAGATTACATGTTTTCTTCTGCCTGGAAAAAAACACAACTGTGAAATGTTTCATCCTAGTTCTAAAAAAAAAAAAAAAAATTATCATAGTAGTTCTATCTGCTTCCTAAATAAAACACCGAAGTCTCTCTCATTTGCAAACAACATCTAAAAATAGTAGTGTTTATTTTGCATCCGTACACAACCACATTCACATACGCTTGTCAAAGAAATCTGGAAAATAAAATCAGTGGTTATATTGTAATTTCCTATTACAGCTAGATAAATCCTTCACCATATTATTATTTCTCCAGTTTTGAAAGGAATTGAGATCACATGTACTCATTCCACCATACTAGATGTTTTTTGAATGAAATAGAAACATTTAAAATTTTTTGTGAGTTCCAGTCAGTTACAGTTCAAATCTATATGGAAAAACCAAGTATGAAATACAAATGAGGTTGTTTAGCCATATAATCAATTTATTCTACTGCTGTACTGTACCATTCTAATAAATCATTGAAGTAAGCCCAAACTCTAAAATGGTGTTTGATAAGGGAGACAGGTTTTTAAGAGTCCACATGAAACTCAGAACCAAAAATGGGTAAGAATCTCCATCTTTAGCGTTATATATAAACATTCACATATATAGTTTGGTATTAGCAAATTGGACTATATCCTGAAAGATGTCAAGGTTTTTTTTTAAGGACAGGAATAGAGTCTTTGAAATCACAAGAAAGATTTTTGTTGGCCTCTACAAAGCCCGTGGAGAGCAAATCTCCAGCTGCCACGTAATGAACAAAACAAAAGCACAAAGATAAACTGACATTAACAGCTGCATAGTGTTTGCAAATGTTATTTGTTCTTTTAAGCCAATTTTTTGTGATTTTTATATAAAATTGTAATAAGTGTAAATAAACAACTCTTTAATAATAAATGCCATTATTGTTATAAATGACAGAACACATATTTCACGCTGATATGGCCTCGTGAAAAAAGAGTTTCATCACCATTTGCTTCCGCCACATGTTCTCATTCACAACAGTGCTCACAGAACTAAAAAATATTTATCTTATGGGTTAAAATGCTGGTTTATAGCAGATTCCACAGCTTTACCTGATGTTAATGGGGTGAACTGTAACAAAATATCATAGCTTCTTTACTAAATATTCACTCAACTCTAAAACTAAAATCTTTTTTAAGTATTATTTACTGAAGTTTTCTGATCCTATTACTGCATTTCTCTACATTAGAAAAAGGGATAGCCAGAGAGAAAGGACAACATGGAAAGAAAGAAAGGAAGAAAAAGAAAAGGACTCAGTTGTGTTCTTTCTGTGTCCCATGGCTTTTTACTATTTTAATCTTCCCCAGCCCCACACTTCAGAAGTATCTGGGGGGATGGCAAACCCTTTATTCTGGCATTTTCCACGTGTTCTGGAGACTACAGGTTCACTTAAGAAGTGGTAGCTGAGTTCTGTCCTTTTCTAGGTACTGACCTCTCATTTCACTGGGATTTTTAGGTGGTTACTGGATTAAAGACTTGCAAGACAGCTGCTGGAGAACTGGAAGGAAATAGTGGACTTTGTTAGCTCCTTTGCAAGACTAGGACTAGATGAAGATGTTCAGTGTTCTCTTCCGAAATATTTTTGTTCTCAGTTGTAAGGAGGGAAAAGAATCTATCAAGGTGAACTCTGCCAAAAAGAAAAGAAAAAAAGAAAAAGAAGAAAAAAGACCCCAACAAACAAACAAACAAACAAAAATACAACCCCTCAACTAACAAAACTTAAGATTCAAAATCTTTATTTTAATGTATACTCAAGAGTATTTCCAGGATGTGGCAATTAACTCAAGACCTATAGTAATTTAGCATTCAGTCAAATTAACAATCAAATTCAAACTTGTTCCCAACTTGGCAAAAGACCTTCATCCCTTCCCCAATCTCCACCCCCAAAAGGATACATGAGCAAAACCAAGCCTTATCTTTTAAAGTTTTTACCACTTTCAAGACTTGCTCTGCAAACACCAGGTGTGTAGTCTGTAAATCCTAGAGATCTGAGAGCTTCTCTAATCTGATAGAGAAACACAAAGGAACTATGCCCAAATTAAAAGAGAGATTGAACAAGTAAGCAAAGAGAAGTCATGTCTAATAGAGATATATTCCTTCAAAATTTGCTCAGTCTGAACCAAACTCCAGTCAATGTATTTTTAAATTATCAAAGATTGACTTGACACTCCAGGTTGTACTGAAATCCCTACATTTTTTGGCAATTCACTGTTGCTATACCCTTAGGAGCTGTAGTCCTGTACCTGCAGCTTCAATAGTGGAGAAATTAAGAGACTGATACGAAAAAAATCCTGTTAAATCAGTGATTTTAGTGAAACTATCTATGGAGTGAATCTCTGCATGGAGTACACCAATTATGCAAACTCTGAGGCTGGAGAACCTCCAATTGTTCTCCCAATCTGTAAAAAATCAATGCTTATGACAATTTTAGAGGAATTTGTTAAACTTAATTAAATAGAGTAAACTTGCACTTGTTAAAATTCTCAGCTCTTTCAATTAGTGACAGAAAATGTCATTATTATGCATTGTTTTTCACCTAATATTCTACCAGTTTTTAAAAACTGAATTATTACTACTGATATACACAATATCATTTACACCCTTCACTGATTTGTGTCCTTAATTCTTTTATGGTCTAACTATTAACTAGATTAACCACACATATGCAATACAAGCATAATTTTTCAGTGCTATAATATATCTCAAATCTAACACCACTGTAACAGAAAACATTACTGAGAAAGTCTAAATGTAGTTAAAATCAAAAATGAAAATATCAAAAATTTTTGAGTAAGTTAATATTTTACTATCAGCTACTACATGGGTTAGAAAAATGGCTTTTAATTTATTTTTGTTTACAGCCAATAGAGTTTCAAATCTATGAGTGAATTTTAGGAGACTGGGGAGAAGATATGGAGGGGTGGTGGTAAAAGAGGGGTTAGAAATTTATACTATGAGCTAAAATTTTTATTCAATCAGAAGTATTCCCTAGTTGGGATTTTAGGAAAAACAAAGAAACAAATGCTGCAACATTAACAATAGGAATCATGTGAACTGGTAGCACTGCTCTGTGTTCAAGATTTGTCTTTTAATCTGTTACAGATGCAGAGCTTTCACTACATCTCTTTTAACCTGGCATCAGAGGCTGTGACTGTCATGTGAAGAGGCAGGAGCAACTATCAACTCTGGACACTGTCATTGTGTCAAGGTACCTCCTTAGAGCCCTTCTCAGCAATGAGCCAGTGGAGAAAGAGCTTGTCAGTACTAAAGACAGAAGAAAATAATTAAAATTAAAATTAAAATTAAAAAAAATAAAAGCAGACCAGTGCAAGATCAGTGAAAACTATTAGTAAATTCAGAACCTACAAAGCTCAGTTGTGAGACTAGCCCCGTTAGATTAAATTGCCATTCCTTTTTAACAATCATTTTTGCAGTCAATTTTGAAAATAATCATGTACTTCTGCAGATAAATACATGCTACACTAGTTTAGTGATTTAACACTTATGACTATTTTCATGTTTGCAGAGCCAGTAAATAGAAGAATGGATAGGATTAAGAGTATCTTTCTGTATTTCTTGAAGTATCAGCTACTAGCTGTATATCTGAGTGGCAATAAGGCCTCAGCATAGTGCCATAGCAGGGCATATGCACCACATGTGGCGATGCATTACATAGGAAATATCAACATTATGCAAAAGATATAAAATATATGCAATATATTAAAAATTCAATCTGTATATACATTATACACACTTTCTTGCAATGACCATAACAAACCTGAAGAGTAAGCAAGTGTTCAGCAAGTATTTAATAGTTTTTTGCAAATATGTAAATTACAAAGACAGACCGGGGGGTGGGGGGAGGAAGAAGGAGGGAGGAAAATAGAAGGAATTTTGACCAAATTCCCTAAGTGCAAAGTATCACCTAATAGGAGGCTGTGACATGCTAAGAGCTTTATCCTGCAAAACAGGACTAACTCTACATCAATAAAACTGTCTGCATGAATTCTCACAGCTGGGTAATAAAAAGGGAAGGAGGAGAGGAGCTGGAGAACAGCTCAGGCTTTCTTGAGTTGCTTATACATCTAATGCAACGACTGGAGGGATTGATCCAGTATGTACTGTAACGGTGCAGTATGTCAGACTGCTTTCCATTTCAAAGACCACTGCACCCTGAACAGCTGGTTTTACTCTCACATTCGTGTGCTTCATTGACACCATTTTGGTATCTTTCTCCCTCCCACTGAGCTGAATTTCAGGGACAGAAGATATGACCACAGCACTTCTGTGAGATAGTTAACAAATGAATGTCTGGTTGCCAAACTACAGATGGTCTAACTAGTTCTAAAGTTTATAGCTAAAGGAGAATGGAGACAAAAAAAAAACCGCACAAAACCAAAACCCAAAACATTGCCTCATTATTTATGTATTTTGGTAAATATTATTTCAAATTATAGTTGGAGATTGACAGCATCACTTCATTCTCATTGATCATAGCCTTGGAAGCTAGGGACATTACAGAAATTGGCAGTGCCTGAATTGCTTTTTCTTCCAACACACAGGTAAATTTGAAAAGGTAATGAAGCAGATGTTCTGGATGTGTAATTAATTTTCTTTGTATGTCACATATAATGTTCTGATAGTCTTTCATGACATGACAGACATCAAAACTTCACCGCATTTCTCCAGATTTTTCCAGAAATGCAAAACAGGAAGAATGTGGATCAATTAATTTTCAGAGGGTCTTAGCAAGGACAGCACTAAAAAGAATGAAACTAAAAGCTTCACCTAAGAAAAATCCTTGCAAGCAATAAATAAATTTTAAAATATGAATTGCAGATTTATTTATTTACTAAATAGGAAACAGAATTGATATACTTAGTACTAGAGAACTTCCTGATAGCCTTCAACCTCTCCTGGTTTGTCCTCTGCCAGCGTATACAGATGACCCCCTCAGTATGTCTCTTCACTCAGTAGACAACATCTGTACACCTTTGCAGATGTATAGGTATACCCTGTCTAACAGGAAAACAGAAAAATGGCTGCACTAAAGCATTCACAAGATAAGGGCTTTGCCTTTTTAGGGCAGCCATGACAAATACTTCAAAAAGAATCAAAGAACAGTAAAAGAACCTCCTGTCATATGAAAAAGATAAAATAGTGAGCCACTTACAGCAGCAAATACCTTCGGTTTGAAAGACCGCGCATATATGTACAACTATGCATGTTGGACACAGGAAGGTCAAACCTAGGCACAGCAAATCAAGAACCAAAACTTGCAGAAGACTCTCCTATGAAAGGATTCTTAGGTTTTCGGGAATCCCAGTTGTATCTGTACAGGCCTGGGAGCCCACTTTCAAGCACTGGGCATCCATTTTGAAATCTAGCCATGTCAATGCAGGAAATTACAGTCCCCCACTGCAGACTCCCTCAGGCAGCACATCTCTTTAGATCTGGTGGTAGAGATATTAATCTGGTTTGCCTTATCCATTTTTTCAGCTGGAGAAAGTGGATTCAGGGTACATCCAGTACTCAGTCTGTGTACAATAACACATCAGACTTCAACTGAAGCAGGTTAAGTAGCTGTTGTACAAGCAACTTAGATGGCAGCTTTAAGCAAATGGTACCCTCTGGTGTGAATGCAGCAATGGACATTCCTTTTTCACAATAAGAGAATAAGAGAAGGTGGATATGAACATATTGCTTTGTTATTCCTTCAAGAATAGCAGTGGTTTAAAAGTCTTTACAGTAAAAACCCTTTTAAGCACAACAGGGCTAATTTAAAATAAATAAATAAAATCAATAAACTGTTATCTCCCTGAGATGTCTCCAGAATTTAAGTAGGCACAAGCTGCAAAACCAAGCTCTCTGAGTCTACAGTGACATAAGAAGTAAAATCTGGAAAGTGAAAACTCAGTCTAATGATAAGCAGCTACAGAAAGTCTGTGCCCCAGCTGTGATCTCAGGAGAGCCATCTTAACATAGGGGTGTTGCTAAATATATGTGTCCCAAATAGCTGAGACCTATGAAGACCAGCTTTAAATAATGAGCAAGAGAAGGTTAGCAATTGCTGCATACAAGCAGAAGTAGCACAGCCCTTCATGTATCTATCCCCATACCACCTATAAAACTTGAAGTGCATTGAACATAACATTTAACTTTGGCTGAACTTGATAAACAACTTGAATGGGGTAAGAAATGCCTAAGTAGCCTCTCCTGCTTTCTGTGCTAACCCACTAATAATTCAAACGTATTTAGGCAGCTTCAACTGCAAGACATCCCAAATATGTCATTAACCATTCCAGTGCTAACTACTACGACTCAGCTCTACAACAGTATTTATGTACGCAAGTCCCACTGGAGTCAGTGCTGTTCATCTCTGGGTGTCTAGCTGCACAGATATTTATGTCAATTTTTGGACCCAAATTTCTTTTTAGAACAGTCTTTTGCACAGAAGAGGAACCATGTATAATACAGTTATAAAAATCACAAACCATGCAGTTTGGTTTTGGCTAATGCTACATGAATATTAAATATATATTGTTTAAAATATTAAATATTCACCTTGGTTTTCAGCTCCTCATTCATCTGCATACCATTTTGCTTGGTCCTCCACAGTTGCATTATCTTACAATGGGAATTATCTTCTTGGAGAGGAATAAGAGGAAGATGACAACTAGGAGCTTTCTGGTGAGTCAGGAGAGCAGCAAGGCAGTAGAGCCCTGTGTAGCACTCTCTCTCAGAACGAAGGGGGTCCATGCACTCTTGAAGTGCTTTCCCAGGAGATATTGAAACAGAGGTGTATGTGTAGATTTTCAGTCCAGATTTATTCATAAACTGCCTGTTCATCCAGTTTTTTGACTTAGTAAAACATGTACCTAAGCCCATTTGCAAAAGTACAGTTAGTTTCTGGCCAGAAATAAAAGACAACAAACGATAAACATGAGATGGTTGCTTCTAAACCAGTTTTTCAAATCTTTGTAACTTTTAATCCTTCTGGTTTTTTCTAGTCAAGCAGATGAGGTTAAGCAGTTTTAAGACATTTTGTTTAGTTTTGTACTAGAAAGAAGTGGAAGGGGAAATAAGTGCAGACAGAAACTCATTTCACCTGTGTGCCTGGTGACCCCTGCACAAGCTACAAGCAGGGAATCTGCAGCTGAAATCAATGCCCAAATGCTATTTGTATTCACACTCTTTGAAGGCAGTGGCAATTTTTTTCATTTTAGACCTGAGACCTTTCAGTGGGGATATGATAAATGGCTATCACTTGTAGACACTTCAAAAGCAAAATCTAACATATCTGTCTTTGGCAGTGGTCCAAGGTGCATTTTAGTAAACTGAAAATTTCAAAATTATTTTTATAACTAGTTACCTTAGTTGAATCATTCCTTAAAAATTTGGTGGAGTTTGGCTTCATAAAGTAAGAGTGGCTTCTCTCTTAGTTTCACCAGCTCCTGGAAATACAGGTCTACATAAATTCACTGAAGCAGTGGCTTAATGTTTTATGTTACTAGTAGGTTTTGGTTTATGGTATCACTGAAAGGAGAAGAAAACAGCTTGGAAAAAAATAAAGAACCCATTTTACCCCCATGACCTGAACCTTCATTCTTTTCTCTCATGCCAGACCAAACTCTCTTGCAGCCTTGGAAATGTTTGTTTAAGTGTCTTCCTGCCATTATTTTTCATTGTTGCATACTTCTGCACTTGTGTAAGGAGAACTTAGTGACAGATGAAGCAGAAACAACTGTGAAACTACAATAAATAAGTTGTATGTCAGAGTTTTCCAGAGAGAAGAAAAGTGCCAATGAATGAAGTAAGCTTTAGTGATGAGAAAAAAAATCAACCCCCCCCAAAACCCCAACAAACCAACAAATCAGTGACTTTAAGATATATAAAATATTTCCAAAGAAAATTATTCTTCTACAAAAACATTGTTAAATACTTTGAAATACATGACAAACATCCTTTGTTCCTAGCAGAAGCCTTTAAAACACAAAGATCAGGAGAGATTTCCTCAGCATAAGCTAAATTTAATGGTTTAATTTGAATTAATCTAGCTAAAAAGACAATTCTTTGGACAGGGAAAATCAGTCTTTATATAATTATTTATGAAGCATTGTCATGTTGTTGTTTTCTCAGAATTCCTTACAGACGAACACAATCTTTTCATATTTCTTAATATATAAACCTGTTTATCCATTTTCAACTATGAAATATGGGTGAAATGGCTCACTCAGAGTTAAAAATTTGAAAGTGAAATTGTACCCTTGCTAATATCAGCAATGTTTTTTCCCATTGATTTTATGTTTCACCCCACATGTGCAATTTTTCTTTTTTTTCTAAGCCCTGTTGTCTGTAACTCAGCATACATCGCAGGATATTGTATGTTTTGGAAAAGTTATGTATGAAAAATACCCACCACTTACCTTTCTTTCTTAGAAGAAATTAATTCTGAGGATGTTTAGTTGCATAATTAGCAATGCACAGTCAATACAAACGCTGGTCATTGTTGACCAAACCCCCTTTTTTTGCAAATTTGTTTAAATACTTCAAGTTCCTCTTCTTTTACAAATCACCCATCTCTAATAATTAAAGCTTTCAAGCCTGACTGCAGATTGGACAGCTTGTGAATCACAACATTGACAGTCACAGTGAAACAGAAGGATATACCAGTGGTTCAAGGACTGGACAAGGTGGTAGGAAATGCAAATTCCATTCTTTTTCTGTCCTAAACTTCTTCCGTGGTTCTTGACAAGTTATTTTATCACTTTGTACGATAGTTTGGAGATATAATTATACCTTTGGAGCCCCCACTCATGTTGTGATAGTGATGTGACTTACACAAGTAACCAATATTAAAAAAAAAGAGCACCTGGCCCAAGAGAAGTTATTTACAGACCATCTGTAAGGACATGCAAAAGTGACATAACTTTCGGACCCAAATCCCATAACTAGACCCATGTGAACAAACCTGTGAGCTTTTACGAAGTTTTTTTGTTCTCCTTCTTTTTGTTATTTATTTTTAAAGCAGCTACCTAGCAGCCTGGGGCTCTGCTCATGCTGTTCCAAACTCAGAATCAGGGCCATCAATGCACTTTTTTTTTTTTTCCTTACAATTGCAATGCAAATAAACAGCTAAATCATGGGCTAAATTAGACGACACAAGAAAATAACTTCTGATAGCTTAACAGTGAAGACTAATGCAGAAGGCCAGCCAAGAACACTATTAATGCAAGACAGGACCAAAAAAAAAAAAAAAAAGATGTTAGTGATGAAGAGAGGATAGTAGTGGTGAATACCTTCACCTCAGGTATGAGGATGGGGTCAAGTGTAGTGCTGTAAGATGAATGCAGAAATACCAGTGGGTTGGACAGAATAACACAAAGAAATGAAAACAGTTATTGTTTATGCTCAGGCTCACTGTGTAAACCCCAATTTCGCAGTGGCCATTCTCCCAACACAAATGTTTTCCTGAAATGACAGTAAGAGAGCTAAACCCTGTCATTTTAATGCTAAATGAAATCTGGATGCAAAGATGGAAAAAAAAATGGTTTAACAAGTTCACTTTACTGTGTAATAAGGCATATACACACAGAAACACACAGAGCCCTGCATTATATACAAGCATAATTACTCTGTTTGTATCTTGTTCCAACATACAAGCCATTTGCTGAAATGAAACACCTAGGAGAAAGACTGTAATTTATTTCATTGCTTAACTTTTGTTATATTTTGGTGGGTTGGCAGCCACTTGCATGTCCCAGGCTGGATCCCACAGAGCAGACTGAAGAGATACTTAACCTCTTAAATCATGTCTCATTTTCCGTTATCTTTCAATTCTAAAATTTCTTGGCAAAAGTATCAGGAGGTTAACAAGAGAAGTTCTTGTTTGTAAATTGTACTTGTGTTTATGGCCAAAATAACAGCCTTTAAATGCAGGTTCACAAATGGGATTCATATCTGCCTAAGCATATCAGGTCTCCTTTAGTTAATTCCAAGCTCTTTCAACACACTGCACAATTTGTACATTTTATACTTAAACCTCAGTGTTGTTCATTAAAATGTTGTGTCATAAGGAATTACCTTGTTTAGAAAGTCCTTATATTTGTTTTAAAACTCAACTTAAGTTTCTCATTAAGAAGAGTATTGTAGGCAATGGGATGTGGAGACATCAGTACAAGCAATCCAGTCTTTCAACCCAAGCATTAAAAGTCAAATGCTACATTGCATTTACCTCTATTTTCAGTTTCTGCTCTTTTTCTGGACGCACACATTTCTTCCTAGGTGTAAATATGGATTCATTGTGTGTTTTCAAGAGTTTACACGCATGAACAAGAAATAGCTGAAGAAATAGAACTTATTTCCCTTTGAAAATGTGATCCCTCAAAAGTATTGTAAAAACAACATGGCTGCCTTAAAGAAGTTCCCTCAAATGCAGTTTGAAGAATATGGCATAAAACAGGAAAAAAATCAGAAGGGCAGAAATTGGAAAAATACAGCCATGTTTTTAATACACACTGACCTGAGACAATTCTCCCAAATATAGTTTCTCCTAAAAGGTGAGTTTACCAAAATTTTCACTTATACTTGCCTAGATTTAAATCAGTATCAGAATAAAAGACTTTGAAATATATTAACTGTACTACTGACTTGAAATTTTATTTCCTTCTGGAAAGTTAACAATTCTAAGACAGAAAATATCTATGTCTAGGAAAAGGTGATGGATTTTCTTGAACTAACTTCACTCTCAAAAATCCACTGGTCATTCTTATTTTTTAGAATCTACTAAAGTAGAAGTAACTATGTACCTCAGAATTAATAGTGAAAGGAAATTTTCCTTACAACTTCAGAAAGAGTAACCAACGGACTCCAGAATGTTTTGCTGCATTATTGAAATATTCATTTACTCTTTCACAGTGCATAGAATAGCTGTGAGCCAAACAGCTGGAAGCCATGCCATATGTATATGTTACAGTCTATACATTATTACTACCATAGCTGTTAACAAAGTACATTCCTTAACTAAATCCATCTTCTCAAAGTGATATTTCTTTAAGTCTTTGACAAAATGTGATCAATGTTCTGCCACCAAAGTTTATAAAGCATAACCAAATGCTGAGGGTTTATGGGATAGTGGCTGGTGGAGAGTAATTTTTTTTTATAATGTTGATCCAACTTAACCACTTTTTAGTTGATCTTGTGTTATCATTTTATCTATATACTCAAAAAGCCTCACAGTAATTTTTCATTAATAATACTGTAACACACTACATATCTAAAACTGCCCTGCAGTGTACCCCAGGAAGTATATTGTATAAGATGTTCCCCTTTAATTTTCTAATTACATCATTGTAGAGAGGACAAATATACACATTTTTACAACTATTTATATATTGAGCAACTACTACTACTTTCAGGCAGATGAAACAGTAGTAAATTCCAACAAGAAGATTCAGGGTTTGCACTGAATTTGGATGCCTACCTAGATATCAAAACCTTGTCTAGAAAGCCAGCAAGACTAGCATACCTCTAGAAACTGTAAGGACTTCCTGCTTCTGGCGGGGATGCAAGCTTCTGGTCTGTTTTGTTGGGAATTTTAGATGGATTAAGTGTGCAGGGCAATGAAAAGAGATGTCCAAGATGACCCCTGCCTCTGCTTTTGAATGCCTTGAAAACTTACTGTCAGCATTAAGACAAAAACTTTTTAAGGACACAGATTCTTTTTATTGAGTTACATCTTTTGTGTGGCTTTTTTGTTATTTTCAATTTAATCATAGAATGATAGAATTTTAGAACAGTTGAGGTTAGAAAGGACATCAAAAAATCTAGTCCAACCTTTCATGGGAAAAGGAGCCTAGATGAAATTATCTAGCATCCTGACCTACCATGTCTTGAAAATCTCCAATGATGGTGACTCCACCATGTCCCTTGAGAGGCTGTTTCAGTGACTGATTGCTGTCACTGTGAAAAGTTTCTTTCTTTTATCAAGTTTGCACAACAGGTTGTTGCTTATAATTTGTGATGGCCTATCTGCCTAAAATCAAGGTAAATACAATTCTAAGTACTGTTTACATAGCTAACACATAACCGTTAATATGGTTACCACCCAGAAGGCATCACCTATGTCCTGATAAAAAATTTCTTACTGGTATTAGCAACCAGCAATCCAAAAGAGAGAAGACAGAACATTTTAGCAATCTCTGAGCGGGGGATTGTTCAGTTATTTGCTTACATCGATTAAATAACTTCTTTAAAATCAAAATGGAGAAGCAGCATTCCTCATCAATGACACATAAACAGTTTAGGATTAGATGAGTAATACTCCAGTGACCAAATCATTCAGCCGGAACACTCCGCTGGGATTTCAGAGGAATTGTGAGAGATGGGAAATTCTCTGAGATAATAACCAGCTACTCATTCCTTCTCTACAACCTGTTTTCCATGAATTGTCTCATTTCCCTCTGATAACCTCAAAAGATAGTGCTCCAGAGTGCCCCATGCAGGCAATACTGCAGAGAATGACCACACTGAGTGAGGACACCACTCAAAGAGAGAGGAGAGCTAAGAGAGAAATAGTGTCAAATAGTGGAGGGAGTCAAAGGCCTGGAAGTGTACAATGGATGAAGCTCTAACTTAGTGCAGAAAGAGATATATAAACTACTGGAGAAAATATTCAGATTCTAGACAGTGGGAAAATTACATTACACTTGTATGAAATTATGACTGCTTCTTCATTTCTTTCTACTGACTTGTCTTCCTTCCTCAAGAGTTGACAAGGCCCTCAGTAAAGCACTTTAAAATGTAGTAATCCACAGGAAGAGGCCTGGAGATGTTTCCAGTGCCTTGTTCCTTTTATTCCATTTCATCTTGCATTATTTGCTGTTTTTAGCACAGGCTGCTAAATTTTACAGCCTTGCTGGTCAGTGTCAACCTTTTTTCTCTAAATGACTAATCCCTGACCTTCTGATGTAAATCAACAGCCACAGCAAGTTTGCATGAAAACTCCAGTCTGGTATGACCACAGCTCATGAAAAGACTACCATATTCACGTTTTCTTACTCACTTCATCAGTAAAAGCATAACACAGCACAGTTCATTAAATAAATATGACAAAAAATATCAACTCCTTGTATCAAGACTTACACTATTTTAATCATTCATATCCAGGTAAATTACAAGCTAATTTTTGAATAGAGTAAATGCAAAAATAGCAGCTGTTTTCATGCCGTCTGCCTACAGCTATCTGGAAGAGGAACCCAAGTAATGGCTATGGGGGGAAATCTGAGTAAGAGAATACGAATAATTGCAAATCCTAGATTCTGAGCTAAAAGTAGAAGTCCACTTTGGACAGCTGTCATTACAGGACTGAGTTATATGATATGTTGGTATAATACTTGGTATAGGGGGGAAAAAAAAAAAGGTATTTTTAGTACTGAAGGATGCTGCTAATATTATTTACAGATTCAGTGCAAATTTTCTTTTTTAGTCTTGCTCTCTTTGCAATCCCATATTCTGCGGCAGGGAATTGTGTCTGTGCTTAAGGATTTCTGCATAAAACTGAGAGGTGAACAATATTCTTCTGTTGAGTCAATCATTATGTAACAAGTTCATATTCTTTTGCTAGCTTCCACATTCTCATTTTAGTTCAGTTACAGCATTACCCTATGCATTTTCACTTTAGTATATAATCAGGGGCATTGCACGAAAGATCTGTGCATAGGATTGTTATGATTATATTAAAAAAAATACTTAATTCAACATTGACAACTTCACCACATGAGGTCAAGAAGTGCTGACTTAATATCCCCACAGGGCTTATGGAAATAAAAAAGGCGAAGACAAGAGAATGGAAACAGTATGTAAGACAGATAGACTGAACAAAAAGAACAAGAAACTGTTTTGTAGAAGTGATTTCCAGGGTTCAAACAATTACTGCACATCTAACTAAAATCCAGTTGTTCTCATCCGTGATCTTTAAAGCCTTTCTGCTTCTCACAAAAAGTTACACAGAATATTTTTGTTTGCTGTTTTATAATCCATTAAATCAAAAACATATGAATGAGGTTTACGCAATGACATATGGAAGTCATTAATGCTGCTTTAGTTCTCAACTAAGTACCCAATCCTGTACTTCTTAAGTAAGAAAAACTTTTACTGAAGTCACTGTGAGTTTTTCTTGTATAAAACGAAAAAAACCTGAGTACTAAGTCTGAAGGCTACTAAAATTGCCTAGTGACCCTTAGTTATGTCAATCGCTTTTAATAATAGACACTCTAGCAATCAGTGTCAGTCACACATTTCTTGACAAAGAGAGTGCAGAAAAGCTTAACTGAATGTTGAAAGGCGAAAATTGCAAAAATCAGAGACACTCAAACCCCCACATATAGTCTGCAGAAAGGCCTCTATTAGCCTTTTAAGGAGATGAGCAACCAAACAATAAACAGATACTTTTTTTGCCAATTAACGAATGCTTTGGAGTGCTATTCATCTTGATCTCAACTCAAGCTCATGGAAATCAATGACAAAAGAAACTTCTCGCAACAGTAGATGGGAGTGGATTCAGAAATATTTTTGCCTTTGTGAAGTAAAGTATGTAGAGAAGAAATTTCATTGTCATTCCCGAGATATCTTTTTATGTGAAGTCTCAGAATTCAAGTATTCTGCATCAAATTCTGTTCACGTCACCTGTTATTCTAACTTTTTATATTTGCATATTATTATTGCATATTAGGTCAGCCTGGTGATTTCTCGAAGCCATAAAATCTTTGACACTGGAAAATAAAGATGGAAACTGAAGACTGGAAATAATTTTCAGCAAAAAGGATTAAAGGGAAGTATGAGATATACTGAACTTCATGTATTCCCTGCTCAACTGACCCTGAACAATTGCATCCATGTATTTATAACACTGTGTATTTCTGAAAACATATGTGCAAAAGAAAAGTGCATATTGACCTACATGGTCTCTATAGTCCATAAGAGTGTTTAAACTTGTTTATTTTAAAAAATAAAATCTGTTCTTAGAAATTGGAAAGTAGACTATAGATAATGCTGTGTTGCAGTGCAAAGATTACTTGTTCCAGTATTTTTCTTGGAACTGACTGACGATCCAAATCTCTGTGCATTCATTATCAGCTTTCTAGCACTTCAGAAATTCGCTGCAGGATTTGATAGAAAACAAGAGAGAGAAAAGAAAGAAGCAAAAAAAGTAAGGGGAAGGGAAGGAGACGGGAAAGGGAGCGGATGCAATGAACTGCCATGTTAGTATCTTTAGGAATATCTAACCTGAGTAAACCAGAACTCCTTCTATTGGGCTATAAAAGGCTTGTCTTCTATTGTTTGCCTGCCTCAAATATCTCTCATCTGTGAAAAGGCAACGATATCAAGTAGGAATCCTTGGAAATTCTTGTGTTTAGCCTTACTGAAGGCAATTCTAGACAGTGGTATTTCTATCTCAGGTTGTCCAGTCTAATCTCCAAGCTCACAGAAAAGTTATTTTCTGCAGAAAATTATTCCTCATACTGAGTTCAGTAGCTCCAATTTAGAATATTCTGATAGTAAGGCAGGGAAAAAATGAAATCCGTTTTTCCAGATCAAACGATGAACAGTAAGGACAAAAAGACAATGGGTAATGGCTTCAAACTTAAACAGGGGAAGTTTATATTAGATATAAGAAGGAAGTTCTTTACAGTGAGGGTGGTGAAGCACTGGAACGGGTTGCCCAGGGAGGTTGTGGATGCTCCATCCCTGGTGGTGTTCAAGGCCAGGTTGGACAGAGCCTTGGGTGACATGGTTTAGTGCAAGGTGTCCCTGCCCATGGCAGGGGGGTTGGAACTAGATGATCTTAAGGTCCTTTCCAACCCTTACTATTCTATGATTCTATGATTCTATGACCCTTCATAGAAGAAAAATATTCTGGTTTATGATATTAGCCTCCAAATACATGTGAAGGCCACATGTGATCACATGAGCCATGTGATTACTCAAATGAAATTCTTTATGTTTTTCTGAGTAGGAAAGGAAGAAGAAATCCCATTTTTATTTTGTTTTCAGCCTTATCTTCATCCAGTGTTAACAAAGTAAGCTACATAATAACATACATTTTAAAATTAAAGTGCCAATTAGCATTATGACAAAAAATATTTCTGGTCACTTTGACAAAGCCACTAAATCCTTTACTATTCTAGAGTCAGATTTTAACATAATTCTATGCTGTTGTGATTACATATTTACTTAGAGGTAAACTACACAGAAATCACTAGATGGGGAAAGGCCAACTCAAACAATTTTCCAGCAACCTTTCCAAGTTAAATCAAAGGAAGCGTTCAGGTGACAAAGAGCTCTTTACTTTAGCAACCAATGCTTAACTACCGTAGGGAATACTGACTGAGATTCCTGCTTCCTGGTAAGTTTTTTGTAGATTTTGGATAGATGTTTATGAAAGGTCAGGAGGATGGTCATTAATTTACATGTGGCTTTTTCAGAGATGTAGGCATGAAATGTCTGTGACTTCTATCTTCTTTTTGCTGTAATGAAAGGAAACTTTTTTCAACAGTACAACTAATTAGCATATTAGTTATCAATTACGTCATTATTAATGGCCTGTCAGTGACATCTAAGAGATGGCATCTTATCTGCAACTAAAAGTGATAGAAAACAAAACACATTTCTGACATGGACATTGCAAAAGTCATAAAGCTAATGTTTCCTCTATTTTAATTTTACTACATGGTGAGAAAGAGGAGGGGGTATCCTGTCCCAGTGGATAGAACAGAAAAATCTCAGCTGATTGCAGTGGTGCCAGAATTTTACCCAAGAAGTTCAATCAGAGGGGCAAGGATTGCTGGATGTATAAGCTTCTTGTAACATTTCATAAGGAAATGCTATTGAACAAAGTTTACTGTTACTTTACTTAAATTTTGCTAATGCATCAGGACACTCACCTATGTTGAATGTGAATATAAGGTATAAGAAAAATACTATTTCCATGCAGTTACTTTGTTTACCTCATACATTTAAAACCACTTCACAAAAAGTGGGCTTGTATAAACGTTGACAGAGAAGATCTGGAGATCTCAGAGTGGGTGTCCTGTTGTAGCTTAGGAAAAGAAATAGAGTTACTGATTAAAACAATGTAAGGAATGTCACATTAGAAGTTCCCTTGTAGATCTAAAACTGCTGCAGATGAACGTTATCGCTTTGTGGGTATAAAATTGGGTCCCATGATTGTGACCCAGATGTAGCTGGAGAACTATCTGATACTGGAACTAGAAGCCAAAACACCTCAGTGGGAGTTGGCCCACTGTTCAAGTCTGTAGTTATCTTTATATTTATCTACATAGATATGTATAAAACAAAATGTGTGCATATATATACATAGACATATGCATGTGTGTGTGTGTGTTCCCTGAAGCTCTAAGAAGTTAAATAGCTCTTTTCAACAAATTGTCTCTTTTTCTTGCATTTCCAGGACAGAGAACATAGCTGTGTTGTGCTCTTCTACAGACCTGAGTACCGATATTGGGTTTTCCGCTACCCATTCAAGTAGAGGATTCAAGTAGAGGATTAAACAAACTTAATATCCAGAAAGTGAATTAAGATCATCATATACCATGCATCATCTCTCTACTTTTACTTTTTAAATTAGTTTATACCCAGTGTTTTTCCTCAGATATCTTTTTCCTAGAAAGTGTCATAGGAATAGCCATATATACATATAGAGAACTACCAAGTATCTGACATGGCTATGGGAATGTATGACACACCCAAAAAGGGATGGATTCACCCATAAACAAATGTTTCCAGTTCTCTTAAATTTAGCTGAGCACATTTGTCCAGCTCAACTAGTGGCATGTCATCATGGTAGATGCTTCCAAGAAAAATCAGTTCATGCCAGCTCTCAAAATCATACAATAGTTATTTAGGGACCATAAAAAGAAAGACTGGCTGATAGTTGTAATGGTACACAGAAGTCAAGAAGTGACATAAAAATTTGGAGATTTCCAGTAAGTGCAAAAATGTGCTTAAACCTATTCTTTAGCATCCTGGGCATAAGCATCTGTGTTGTAGCAAGGAATCTACATAGATTATGGCAGACAGTTTATGAGACATATGTTTTAAATTGCTTTCAATACTTCCTGTAAATTACTGGAATTATTCTGCATGAATTAAATCTAATGAAATACAGATTCTGGATGTGTTAAAATTAGTGGTTTAGGGACAGCAGTTTCTGAACACATTCTGTCAATTAACCTCATTCACACTCAAAATTTTCTGCTGCTTGTCAAAAGAAATGGCATCAAATATAACATCAGTATCCAGCAACAGATAGTTTAATATGAAGATCTATTAAAAAATTCAAATGTAACTGGTCAGCATTTTCTACCTAATCAAAGTCTTATTTGAAAAGATATATTGTTTAGGCTTAAAAATTCTTCATCAATGGAACTGATATAACGTATTTAATCTATCAGATCTTTTTGTTGTTGAACTTAACCAGTTCAACATTTTTTTAGCAGCCTCCTGCCACAAGACATGTAATTCAAGGTAAATTCCTTTTTCTGAGCCCAGATCCATTGAAGATTTCCTCTCCTGCAGTGTAGCGCATCCTTCCCTCCTACCAAGCCGTATCACGGTCCTCATCTAAAGGTGTCATCTGCCTGATACTTGCAGAACTGAGAACCATTCCTTCATTAAATCTTTAAGGAGGAGGAAAGTCAGTTCGGCAAGCCAAACAAAAATATTTTAAGATGTTATAATTTATTTTTTTTAAGTAGGAAGTCCATCAGGAAATGCATAATCCTTAATGAACTGAAAGCTTTTGACACTTTTTCTGGGACTAGCGTTCTGAAAGTTGTTTTTCAACTTTGCTCAGCATCAGAACAAAACCGTGATACTTCAGAAGTTCCAGGTGAAACAAAAATCTCAAGTTTTATACCAGTTCTGGGTTTGAGCAAGCCAGTAAGTATATGTATTTTACATATTAATTAAAGGTTATTTTTTAAGCTTAAAGAAACACATTTCAAATTTGTATAGTATTAAAGAGTCAAAGACAAACTTTGGTCAATAGCCTCCATTAAACTTTTAACTCCAGAAAGGTAAATATCTCAGAAAAATTATGAACTTAATTTCCACTTTTCTTAGCCCTGTCACATCAACCTCGTTTTAATTTGGAGTCTTTTTTTTCTTTCCCATTAGAGTATTCATTCACAGTTTGGTCCCCTAGTGAGTGATCCCATTAAAGATAATCCCATTTATTGAATCTCCTTTCTGAACAATCATTCTATCCATTGCTCTTTCTGCCACAGTCCTGGAAGTCTTGCCCTGCCTAGCAGGGGTTGCGTTGTAGGTCAGAGCTTTCCAGGTATGCTACTGTTGGAAATCACTCCTAAGGAAAAGTTGGGATTTGCTGTTCTTTCCTCCAGCTATTGAGGGATCCTGTCAATAGGCCTGTCAACATCAAAGAAAACAGTATTCTACTTTCATGGACTTGATTACCTTTATCTTTATTTTGGCACTGTTAGGAGACACAATTAAAACCTGAAACATTTTAAATTAGTCCAATAACTGAAAAGTACAGTGATCTATACTGCCTTTCCAATCCAAAAATGACATAGTTAGAGGAAAAGATCACCTGTTTTCAGGCTAGATCCCTGTTAAAAGCTCAAAAACACTTAAGTATATGGATATATTTTCAAGAGTCTAAGGATATATCCCAGCATTGATAAACTACTGGTAAAAGAAACCATTAATATTCCTATGAATTATTCTTTAAAACCCTACAACCTTGCACTGTAGCAAATCCAGGTTCTAAAGTAATTGATGCCTGCTGCCAAATGAAGCTGGATGCCTTCCCACCATGAAACAGGAAGTTTGTGCTCTGATGATGGGAGCCCTTAGTGGGGAATTACAGTGCTCACTCTCTCCTTCTCTATGAGTTATGATCTATGAGCTGTGAAACTAACAGTTTTGTTACTCGTCGTGTTTCCCCCAAAGCTGTTAAAAATGAATGAACCATTCAACAAAATTCACATATTCACCATCTAAGACTCTGATCCTGGCAAATAAATCTATACAGAGCTGGTTGGCTTTATGCCTCACTGAGTCCTGACGGTCCAAGTGGGATCCTGCACAGGTCCAGCAGAGCAATTGCACGTACAGGATCAAGCTTCCTGCAGCTTCTCTCTAACGTAAGACTTTATGTGATACCGTGACTGGTTTGCATGCTTTGAAAGCTGTCTGGCAGGTGTAATTCCTAGGACAAATTCTTTTTTTTTTTGCCTCACACATACCTTCCTTCAGCTGAGAAAAATGTTTGGAAAACCTGTATTTTCCAAAATAAAATCTTTTATGTAGTTTTATAGTTTATTTTGAAGTTTTTATGGCACAAAGCAATCAATGAAGGTAGTTTCCACAGATTTTTGTAGCCAAGGAACCTTAACTTTTGAAACCTAGAAGACCATCTTGTGTCATATTTCTTTTATCGTACCTACAGATAAAGAATAAAGAATCAAATGCACAAAATAAAGTGGAAGTACTACACTGTCAGAAAGACTACAGTTTCAGAAGTATCACTATCCATTTATCTAAATTCTTCTATATTTAATATGCAGTTATCTGGGTATCTATTGTCAAGGCATTGCATGACTCAGTTTCAATATACACCATTCAGATATTCCGATAGAAGGTGGAAACATCACAGAGACTAGATACCAATGAAGAATACATGACAATAATATTTTGTAGACTGGTGAAGTGAGCTTTCACATCTGTCAAACCAATTCTATAAAGCATTTTAAATACTAAAATACTTTTAGTCTCAGAATTCAATATACTAGGCCAAAGCGCTTTCAGCAAAAACAAGGAAACTAGAGGGATGTTACAGGGACTTAACAGGTATTGCATAATAAGTAAAGGGTAGTAGAAGTTGATCCAAGATATGCAGGAATAATTCCCTTAAAATCACTGAAGTTTGTCCCTTTTGCTCTGAGATTTAATTTAATCCCAGGTGCCTAATTACTGTGACACTGTAACAAGCAAGCATTATTATGGTCAGCCTGAAATGACACTATAGCTAAAGTGATTTTTGCTTTGATACAAGATGTCATTATTAGAACAGAATAGCTCCTATATATCCATACTTCATTACAGCAAGTCAAATTAAATAATTTAACTATTATTAATTAACAATTTTAATAATATGTTATTTTTATCTTTAAAATATATCTAGCCATCCAATAGAAGTAATCAGTGAAAAACAAAGTAAACATTTTTGACCTTATAATACAAGTTAGATGATTTGTTAATATAAAAAATGAGATTACAATATTTTCAGCTCTCAAATACCTGTAATTAATTATTTTAAAGCAAATTAATTTGTCTGGCATTTCAATTAATGTTCTGAGCTAATTATATGGTAATGATTCTGTTAGTAATAGATCCATCTCTTAATTCTCTGCTGAAATTTGCAGATAAGGCAGAAAAAGAGTCCCGCTGCTTAGTTTGGAGGCTAAGTCTTGCTAAACACACAATGTCATTTCATAGAACATAGTAATCCTTATGACAGCTTTAGTGTTATTCTTACTATCTCGTATAAAGAAAATATTAAAAAGTTATTTTTTTTGATCATTTCTTCCAGTTTTTCTAACATTTAAGTAGTTTTCCCTACATAAACAACTTCAGGTCCTATGAACTGCAAAAAGCTGTGATAGCATCTTCTGCATAGGCCAGTTCTCAAGTTTTAAAATTAACAACATAAGAAGTTGGTCATTCCTTGTAACCTAATTGGGTTTTGCCAAGATTTTCTGGTGGGTCCGGCTCAGATTAATCATCTGCTTCTCTTTTCTAGTTCTGCCAGCCCTTCCTCCTGGCTGAAAGAGAAATTTATGGTTAAAAAAAAAGAAAATAATTGAGAATTCTAGTTTCTGTTTTTCATCAGTGTGTCAAATTTGACCAGCTGTGCTTTTCATATGCCTCTGAGGAGAAAACACAGAGCCACAGTAACATCTGAGGTGCTGATCTTATCTGTTAAGAGGAAGGCTGAAGGATGGTGGGACTCTACAGAGTTTGAGATTCGAAATCCGTCTCTTTGCTAGTGAGATGAAGACCTCATTTCTACTCTGGGTCAGATAAAATAAACCATATTACTGCTTGTATATATTGTGTTACCTTCATCAGGAATGTTGGCCCAGCCTCGTAGCTCAAAAGACGATATATTTAAGCCTTGCAGCTTTGCAACGCTTCTAATCAAATGGGCATGTTACTTCAGCACAGTGATCACTCTGATGAGTCTTGAAATTCATGTCACAAATTTATTTCCATCATTTAAACTGTTGTATTTCAGAAAAATGACTTTTAAAGGGAGTGCAGATCTGTGTGGCCTCCAGGGCTGCATAGGAGACTAATGTTTGTGTCTCAGCACTTTCAAGTCTCTGGCACTAAATTTCCTTCAAAGTAATTCAAAGACAAGGGCTGTTAATCTTACTACCTTTGAAAAAACTTACTTCTGCAAGCACATAAAGGAACTTTATAAGGGCAATTATTCTCAGAGTTCAAGCAAATTGGACTATATTTATCTGTAAATAAATAAATTGGATGTTGAAATTATGTCTATTTTACCCACTATGAAGTTAGTTAGTATTTCCATTCTATTTATTATGCTCTTTTCTTGATATTTACACATGCTGTCTTTAATACAAGCTGAGTAGAATGTGTCCTTCTGTAACTCTCTATATAAGACCTAGTAGCATTGAAAAGGCAAGATATTTTGCTATATTCCTATATTGCAAGGCATATAAGCAAAGGAGCAACACTGACCTGCCTGGCAGAATTGTTACTTAAACAATGCTAAGCGTTTCTTAATTTTTACAACTAGCAAAATTTTGAACTCCTACAAATGGAATGCAAATATCAGCAAATCCGGAACTACTGAAAGGCGCAGGGAGGAGTACCCAGAACTCTAAATAATATGCATCTTTGCCAGGTAATGTATTTTAAAAGGCAACTATTCCCCCTTAATCTTGGATCTCATATGAAATTCCCACTGACACCAATAAAAGCTACAATCCGAAGACAAAGGGAAGAAATCATCAAGATTGTCTACTTAAAGTAATTACTGATTATTTTTTTACTATTGGGGCAGTTCTAAAAAAAAGGAAGAATGCAATATTACTAATACAGGACAGGTGGATGAAACACAATTATATACAGATTTGCACCTGAACTTTCTCTTATCTAGAACGAACTTTTGTTACTTATTATACTACTTACTCAAAGTCATCAAGAGATTTTACAAATATCAGTATTAGAACCTGAAAAGTAGTTAAAGATGTGGAATTCATTTTGAAACATGAGAAAGTGATTTATGTAGAATAATAGAATCGTAGAATCATAAAAGTTAACAATCCTGTACTCTACCAAGATAATGCTGTTTTCTAATGGAAAAAATACCATTACCATTTATAACAAGTCAAATATTTATGCTTTTATACTGAAGTAAATCAATCTACTGAAATAACTAAACGTCTTCAAGTTTATAGCTGCAATAGTCTAGTTTGTAATTTACATACAGTAGGTGAAAAGCTAATGGGTCATTTTCCAGACTAGAAAAGCAAATGGCATTAGTATTTTTGAAATCTATCCAAACTCAAAGTGTTTATATAGTATTTGGTAAACTGTAACAGCTGGCCTGTTGCTAAAGTGAACAGGATACCTGGTCCTGACATTAGGCACAGATGACAGAATCCTAACTTATGCATTGCTGGTATATATGTTGCACATTTCATATCCTTAAACTGCTTAAGTGGACTTCAGTGAGCAAAAATGCTAGGATGATTCATGCATTTTTTTTCAAACAAATCTGTTCTCATACACTCTCTTGGTTCTAAAATTACTTTTAATAATTTTATGCTTAAAGAAGTAATATGCCACACCACAAAACTTCAAAGGGCAACTTACTTCTATTTTATTCCAGTAACTTGTGACCACTACTAAGTCCAGTGCTTCCCTCTCATGGCATGAAACACCTGGTTAGAACACTTGCTTAGATGAAACACCATCTTCATTGCATGAAATGATGATGCTACTACTTCCAGGGACCCCTGCACTGGGGTCAGGGAGCCCGGAGAACAAACCTGTCCTCTCTGGCGAAAACAGAGTGGAAAAGGGAGCAGCTTGGGATGCCTTTTCTCTCAGGAAACTTCACCTGTGGGCTGTGGGGTATTATGACACTCTTTCAGGCAGTTTGGTGATACCGAACCATAGAATCACAGAATGATTTGGGTTGGAAACGACCTTCAGATTATCTAGTTCCAACCCCTCTGCCATGGGCAGGGATGCCTCACACTAGATCAGGTTGCTCTGTCCCCTGGCCTTGAACACTTCCAGGGATAGGGCAGCCACAACTTCTCAGAGCAACCTGTTCCAATGTCTCACTACTCTCACAGTAAAAAATTCTTCCTAATACCTACCCTCTTTCAATTTATAGCCATTCCCCATTGTTCTACAGTCCTTGTTGCAACGAAAGGAGTAGATAATTCTCATTCAATTTATTATTACCAAGTAAATATTTCCTAGAACAGGCTTAATAATTGCAAAAGAGAAGGTAAACATCAAGGATCTAAAGTAGGTAAATACAAGGTTTGCAATTGAGCATCACCACATGATTTTTCTGGTCTAAGAAGTAATTAATGCATTGCCTTCCCAATAGGTATTTGTTACTACCTTATGCTACAGTAACAGCCACTACAGAATACTGTTAGTCCATTCCTGTGCAACCACGAATGTGCACCTTCAAGGTAATTCAAGTTTAACCCCTCTTTTTTCAAGTTGAAAAGATCAGGAACACCTGGTTAGTGGCAATGACAAATAAGAACTGGAAGAAAGCACGAGTGATGGCTATCCGTAAAAGAACAGGTATAGGGGAAGGACCTAGGTTGCCTGAGCACTGGGATAGGTTTCCCAGAAAGGTTGTGGAGTCTCCCTCCTTAGACATAATTCAAAAAGTGTCTGGATATGGCCCTTCACAACTGGCTGTAGGTAGCCTTGCTGGCGCAGGTTTAGACCAGATGACTACCCGAGGTGCCTTCCAACATCAACCATTCTGTGATTCTGTAAGGCGCATGCACATCCCTGAGTTTAATGTCCATGGAGCCAAGAGGAAAGAGTAAGTAAACAGATTAATGTCAGCTCTTTAAATAAAAGAAGTGGAGAACAAGACAAATTGCAAATACCATCAAAAACCAAATCATGTAAAACAGTCTTTTTCTTTTCCTCTAACAGGTTAACAGCCTCCTGAGCAAAGGAAAACACTAATCGCAAGTGTTTGGTTTGTCTAGAAAAGCTTTTGGCAATGCTGCACACAACATTATATACAAGTACAGAAGCATGAGCCAGACAAAAACAGTACATGGTAATGCCAAAGTGCCAATAGTCATTACTAACACGCTACCGACATAGCTGTCTTGAGCACAGTCTCACATACATTTTCCCTTTGTCGTCTTTTGTTGTTTTGGGTTTTTTTTCCTCCCAAGTTTTTCCATCGTGATCTGGATAACAGCTGAATAATGTTTTTCAGATTTACACCAAAACAAGAAACAGTAAGCATACTAGAGGACAATATCTGAAAACAAATTTACAAATTTTCAGCCTGTAGAATCATGGGCTGAAATGTCCTGCTTGAATATAGGAGTCTGTCATCCTTGTAACTCATAATTTTTTATAGCTAGAACTGTTTCATATGTGTCCAGATACAGATATATTTATATTAATTTGTATATATTTGTGAGCATATATACATATATATAAATACCCATACCTGTATATATGCATATGTGTATGTATGTGTAAATACATATTAATATGCATTGTGTGTGTGTTATCGGTGTATGTATACTTATATATTGGCTGAGACGTTATTGATTTGAAAGAGAGATGCCATGGACTGGGTCCCCCAATTGACATGTGCCATGTGATCTTGTAAACAGAAGTTGAATCAACACATTAGGAAGTTTTGGTTAAATCTGCAAAGATCCTTAACCAAGTTATTAGCAATATCTCATTGAAGAGGGAAAAGTTGTGATAGATCTAGTCGGCATTTGACCTTTCTGCTGTACAGATCATTACTATCGAGTAAGATTAAGAATGGTTTCTTGTTGTAGTTCAAGTTGAAGCTTAAGCACACTGAGGAAAATATCCAAGATCATATGCTGCAGGAATTGATTTACTGTTGGAAACAAAATTACACTGGAAATAGTAACACAGAACAAACCTGACTTTTCCCCCACCAAAAGAAAAGAATAGAAGGAAGCACTTGTGAACACGTGTACATTATTTTCCCAGACATAAACTAGCTAAATAAAAAGCATTTATAAAATAATATACTTAAAGAGTTTACCAGTTACATGTCTTGATAT
This sequence comes from Strigops habroptila, assembly GCF_004027225.2. Classification (NCBI taxonomy): domain Eukaryota; kingdom Metazoa; phylum Chordata; class Aves; order Psittaciformes; family Psittacidae; genus Strigops; species Strigops habroptila. The sequence goes on along the minus strand of NC_044302.2, from coordinate 53,911,254 downwards.
TGATGTTTCCAAATACTTTCTCCTGATTTTTGTTCTAACCACGAACACCAGACCAGTTATCCTTCCAGGCCATCCTCTTGCAACAAAGTACATAGCCATACCCTAGAATTAAGCTCTAAACAAACCAAAACAAAACCAAAAAAACCCAAAACCAAAAACCTGAAGTTAAACCAAAATATTACTAAACCAAGATATGGTCTGTGTTCCTCAGTTCTTGTTTCTATTTTGCAGAACTTTGTTCATCACTGTCACTCATTGCTTTGTAATTATCAGTTTAATTCTTCACTAGAGAAAAGAGTGTGTGCATTTTTGAAGGGCAATGATAAGCAGCAGCAGACATGTGCAACCACAGGGCAAGCTTGCTAGGTGATTACAGCTGATTAGCTCTTCATGTTACAGTCACTGTAAGTAATCTAACCAGGAAACTAGGGAGGTTATCCAGAATGGTAGAGTTAAATTTTTGAATAAAGTTTTGCCAATTTACACATTTAAATGATATTTAGATGGTGACACTAGCAAAGGGAAGTGAAGTAGTCATGATAGCACAGAGCTTAAGGGACAGTGTGGGTGGTTACTGGAGAGGAGATTGATCCTTTTCCAGAGTTCTTAGTTTATGCTGACTAAATAAACAACTTGTGAGATTAATTTTAAATGTGTTTCAACTGCTTCAGTTTTCCCCCCAGTAATTTCTAGTGCCCTAAATTGTGAAATATATGAAATCATTTTTAATGGTTGATTCACCCACGAGTCAATCCTATAAAAGCAAAATTACACTCACAGAGGGACTGCACCACCTGCAGCATCTGATAAGCTTCCTTAGGCTGTATGTGAGCATGACATTCCTTCCTTAAACAAGTCCAAGTGCTACATCACAGAATCAAGGCATTGATTATTCACAGCATATTTTTTGGGATTATGCTAATAATCAGTGCCTGGTGAGAAGGTAGGTCAGTTGGACAAACACTGCGATTTCTTCATGTTACTGTATGTCCTTGGATTCCTTTCCTATGAATCAGTACAATAAGCAGGTCACATTATCTTCCTGCTTCTTAGCATCTCAATATCCCTTTTACCCAGGAGGGTAATAATCTCTTACATAGATGAAATTATATTAAAAAAAAAAAAAAAAAAAAGAGGAGTATTTTCCAGGGTTGAAAACCACAAGTGAGTCCTAACTTTTACCTTAGTAAGACAGCTATCATACATACTAGATAGTTTAGCAACACTGGCATACCTACTGCATAAAAGTTCACTCAGCTGTTCTAGAGGAGGAAGCTATGGCAGGAAATCAAAAGAAAAACTGAAATAAGGTGGTCTTATTATGCTTGATAGGAAATGTCAGTATGGCATTACTAATTTTTATTTAGTCACAGTAAAACACGCTACTGAAAGGAATGTTCATAGTGGGGGCTACTGCCAGGTAAAAAAGGTAGGTAAAGATTAAGTATTTTCACGACAAATGTATAGAAATATTGTCTATTAGCCAAAACAGTTAAGAGCTCAGCTGTTGCAAATGTCTGTCCTTCTGGAAGATGTTTTCTCAACACTACTTTAAGTACAAGAGAGTTCTGCTTGACTGAAGAAAGTTTAGAGTTGCTTGCTGGCTGGAGGTGTAACACGTTTAGTTGAGTACATAACCATGAATGAGACACAACCAAACCAGATAATAAACCATCATACTCAAGAAGTGCAGACTTCTAATCATTATTGTGATTCTTTTTGCGAAGTCAATATGAAAATTACTTACTGCATGTGTAATACATTACTCATTAAATGTGCAATATAAGCAAGGTAGAGAGTTTCATAAAGCAACTATTGATACGAAAGAAATATATAAATTATGAAAGAAGGATAGCTGACATAAAAGCAAGTGAATCCTCAGAAAGTTTGCCAACAACACCAAGCTATGAGGTGCTGTCAAACGCTGGAGGGAAGGGATCCCATCCAGAGAGACCTAGATATGCTTGAGAGATGGGCCAGTGAGAACCTCATGAAGTTCAACAAGGCAAAATGCAAGGTCCTGCACCTGGGCCAGGGCAATCCCAAGCACAACTACAGGCTTGCTGAGAATGGATTGAGAGCAGCTCTGAGGAGAAGAACTTCAGTTGGAGGATGAAAAGCTCAACATGAGGCAGCAATGTTCACTTGCAGCCCAGGTTTACTGGGCTGCATCAAAAGAAGTGTGATCAGCAGGTCAAGGGAGGTGATTCTGCCCCTCTGCTCCAGTCACGAGATCCCACCTAGAATACTATGTCCACCTCTGGGGCTGCCAACACAAAAAGGAATGAATCCAGAGGAGGGCCACGAACATGGTCAGAGGGCTGGAGCACCTCTTCTATGCAGACAACATGAAAGCTTGTTCAGCCTGGAGAAGAGAAGGCTCCAGGGAGACCTTACAGCAGCCTTCCAACACCTAAAGAGGGCCTACAAGAAATCTGGGGAGGGGCTTTGTACAAGGGTATGTAGTGACGGGACAAAGGGGAATGATTTTAAACTGAAGGGGTAGGTTTAGATCAGATATAAGGAAGAAATTCTTCATTATGAGGGTGGTGAGACACTGGAATAGGTTACCCAGAGAAGCTGTGGCAGTGTTCAAGGACGGGTTGGATGGGGCTTTGAACAACTTGATCTAGTAGAAGGTGTCGCTGCCTGCGGCAGGGGGTTGCAACTAGATGATCTTTAAGGCCTCCTCCAACACAATCATTCTATGATTCTATGAAAGACCACATGTCAAAGCCTATTTGTCATTCCAGAAATTTACAACCTGAAAACCAAAACGAACCAAATAACCAAACCTTTCCAGTAATAAACAATAAGAAGCCCACCAAAGAACTGGATTAAGACCATATTAAGAATACAGTCCATAAACAAATTTAAGCTATGTTTCTTTGTGCGCTAGTATGGGAAAGCTGATGAAATACATTCAGAAATTAGCAGGTGAAAAGTGTGATTCATCACGCAGTGGGATAAGATTACTGTTACTTTTTTCATCAGCAGTTCAGAGAACGAGGCTATGCCCTTATTGTTAAGAAATGATTTCCACATAAAAGAGCAAATTTTTGTTACTCACGAAGCTAGCGTACATAACCAATATTTCAAGTCCACATGCAATTCTATTTAAAGACAAAAGGAGTCTTTCCAGTTGAGTTGAGTGAGATTCAGATTTGACCTTCAGTGGATCACGAATAAATGAATAGAGGTGCTGAGAATGGGGGGAAAAAAAACCATAAATGGTGTTTAATTATGTGATAATTAACATTGATAGTTTGAGCCAAACTTATCCTTTAAGAATCGCTTATATGCCTTACCTACCCACTGTAGGCATGCCCAAGCTTCTTCATGCTGCAAGCCAGAGATTTGCTCACATGATTGAGAGACATATGGCACATATATAAAATACAGCACAACTCAGATAATTCTGCATGATGACAAGTACAAGGCCAGTTTTAGCATGCCCTGTTTAGTATTAACACACACCACAGCCAGGGTAAAATGGTCTTAGGGTAGAAAGCTTTTTGCAGCCCACCCCTTCATTTTGCAGCCCTTTTGCAGCCCCACATCAGTAGGATCTCTAGGCTCTGTCTCTCTCCCAAGCCTGACCCTGTGCCTAATCCAGGACCATGGATGGAATTTATACATGTTACTAAAATATTATTTATTTTCTGAAAATAACATGTAGTAGGCGGTCAGAAATTCTGAATGAGCACCAGAATATCTGAAACTAGAGTCACAACCTGAGGTATCCCATTCATGCTAGCTTGTCAACCTTTGGTGTAGAGAAAATTAGCATGAAAAATTCGTACCAAACCCAGGGAAAAGAAAGTTAATAGCAGACTCTTGTCTGAGAACTTGAGAACTTGTAATGTTCTCAAGGCAAAATCTACATAGCCAGCTGCAGCAAGATATGAGCTCAGTTCCTCTAGCCCAAGCTTACCCAAAGAAGCCAGATCTGGTCTGGAAGCTGTACAACTGTGGTGTCAAACCCATTTCAGTTCAGACACGATGTGCTGACACATCTCTATAACTTCTAGGCAACTGCTGAATTGCAGCCAGTTACTGAAAAGGATCAGCAAAGCTTTTGCAGTCTACTTGCTGTTGAATTCTGAACAAATTAGGAAGGGTAACACGTGGTAATTCACAGAATCATAGAATCATAGAATAGTAAGGGTTGGAAAGGACCTTAAGATCATCTAGTTCCAACACCCCTACCATGGGCAGGGACACGTCACACTGAACCATGTTGCCCAAGGCTCTGTAATTACTTATTTCAACAACTGCTTGCATTTACAGTCTTCAGGACACCCTGTGAAGTTGTATGTGCAGACTAATAATTAACTAAATTTTATGTTAATTAATTAAGAGATCATATTTTTTTCTGTTTTTCAAACAACTGCAGTTATCTATTCTTCATGCTGGTAACAGATGCAAGATATTTTACTAGCACTACTCACCATCAAATTCATGCAAGAAAGCGAAAATGTTATTGACAGCATTGAGGAAGTTCCTTGAATCAAAAGTCAGTTGATTACAAAGCATTCATCAAAGAGAAGTGTATAAGAAAACAACCTGAAGAAATAAAAAAATTCCACAAATTGCTAGCAGTACATGGAAGAGAGGAAGTTAGGTTCCCAAAAATGTGGTTGACCCTACCAAGAGGAACAGCTCTTGGCAGCTGTATCAGGTTTACACATTGCAACTACCTCTGAAGTACCAAGAAGGATAGAAGATTTCTGTTTCTTAAAAGATGTAGCATGTTAAGGCACTGAGAGAAGCTATACATCTCAGGCTGGGAATTGCTATATGCTGATATACCAGCTTAGATTTCTGACAGTTGTGATGCTAAATGCACAATATATGTTGATTCTATTCTGGAATATTTAAAGAATCACCCTAAAATAATTTTATGAATTCATTTATTCAGAGCAGCCCTGCGGAGAAGGACTTGGGGGTGTTGGTTGACGAGAAGCTTAACATGAGCCAGCAGCGTGCGCTCACAGCCCAGAAAGCCAACCGTATCCTGGGCTGCATCAAAAGAAGCGTGACCAGCAGGTTGAAGGAGGTGATCCTGCCCCTCTACTCTGCTCTTGTGAGACTTCACTTGGAGTACTGCGTACAGTTCTGGTGTCCTCAACATAAGAAGGACATTGAGCTGTTGGAGCGAGTCCAGAGGAGGGCCACGAGGATGATAAAAGGGCTGGAGCACCTCCCGTAAGAAGACAGGCTGAGAAATTTGGGGCTGTTCAGCCTGGAGAAGAGAAGGCTGCTTGGAGACCTCATAGCAGCCTTCCAGTATCTGAAGGGGGCCTATGAGGATGCTGGGGAGGGACTCTTCCTTAGGGACTGTAGTGGTAGGACAAAGGGTAATGGCTTCAAACTTAAACAGGGGAAGTTTAGGTTAGATATAAGGAAGAAGTTCTTTACAGTGAGGGTGGTGAAGCACTGGAATGGGTTGCCCAGGGAGATTGTGGATGCTCCATCCCTGATGGTGTTCAAGGCCAGGTTGGACAGAGCCTTGCATGACATGGCTTAGTGCAAGGTGTCCCTGCCCATGGCAGGGGGGTTGGAACTAGATGATCTTAAGGTCCTTTCCAACCCTTACTATTCTATGATTCTATGATTCTAAAGCCAGAACAACTGCGGATAGTTCATAATGAAGTATTTTGTATACAATATGCAGGGCAGCTGTATCAATTTAGCTGAGGCAGATAGTCTATTTGTATAAATAAGTGAAGGCATCTTGCCATACAGGTAGACCTTACTAACTGACAAATGAAGTCACTAGGAACATCACAGCAGATAAAATTACAGTCAAATGAATTGTTTCAAGACCTTTTATTTGCCTGCTGATCATTTGCGTCAGTCTACTGTAGCTGTATTTAGATGGTGTTGTTGTGACTAAATCTTTCTCTAACTTGTGACTCAGGTCTACTGTTTTCTTATTGCATCTCACTGCTTACCTCTCTTTTTATTTTCTTTCTCCCCTGAAAATTAGAGATGGTACAGACTACATAAATAAGTTACTGGCAGTATTTTGCAGTACACTGTAAGTTGCTTTCTATTTCTGTCATGATTATATCTTAACAGTCATTGCCATTTTGTGAAATTTTGGGTTGCCTAATACGAAGAGCAATGAATATGCCTTAAATGCAAAAGACAAGCCCTGATATGACTGCAAAGTTGAATGTTGTACAATGTCCAGTATATTTTGTTGCTCACATGATTGAGTCTTCTTGCTAATATTTACATGAATGTGGGCAGTTGTTTAAATAAAATTGGAATGCATTATTTTTAATTGACGTCTGGGGAGATATACTTCTTTTCCTTTACTTATCAGCTGGGAAACTCTGTGGCTATATGGATCAGTTTCAATGTAATTATCCCTTTCTTAATGATTGCCTAATATGGATCAAAATTTCTTATTCAAACAGGGTCACTTATTCAAGCGTAGCTACTTTGCTACAGTGTTGATGTCACATTTGCAAGTTTACATTAACAGGCATCTGCCTCAGGCATTTTTCAGAAAAGAACTAGCCATTAACAGAGACTGCATGTGTCATGCTCCTGAGATATCTTAGTAACACAAAAGTTCTGTTAAAAATCTAATTTTTCTTGTGCTACAATGTCCAGAGCTCTCATATCCTTTGCAATTATTTATCTTAGGTTCAAAAGTAACTACAAAGCAATGACAGCATGGAGTGCATTTTTTTCCCGTTCACTTTAATAACTACAATAAAGGAAGCCAAACAGATTAAAAAGATAGAGCTGAAATGTACTAGAATTGAAATGGATATGAAAAAAGGAAAAACCACCAATACATACACACACACAAAAAAAAAAAAAAACCAAACCAAACAAACAAAAAAAACCCGCCACCAACCAACCAAACCAACCCTCTGTTGTGAACCCTTTCAAATTTTTTCTATGTTTTGCAGATGCAGAGAAAACAGTGGTGAAATGGGGACTACAAAGAAGCACCCTATTAGTCTTATTTTACCATTACCCAGAACATTAAATAATCTTTGATAAGGCTTAAAGTTGTCAAGTAAATGTCCATACATCATCAACAAAATGGAAGAACCTGGCTATGAAGGTAGGGTTGCAGAGGCAACGACTATGTAATCTGTGCTCTCTTTCTGTGTCCATGTGTTAGGAACGCGCATGGTTTGTATACCAGCTGTAGAAATCTTAAACACTCCTGCCATCTGCTGGTTAATTTACACTTGAAACTACCAGCGCATCAGCTAAGTAGGAAAAGGAAGAAAAGCATATATTAAAATGCTTTTAAAAAGTAATTTAGCTTTGGTATTCCCTCAGTGTATTCTAATGAATATCTTTTTATTGTTGTAGATGAACAATATTAGTGTTAGGACACTAAGAAGATGAAGAATACTTTTATTTCTGAATTATTCACAGTGGGAACCACCAATAGAATGAAAGAGTGGCCTGTGATACTACTTTCCTCCGTTTTCATTTTTGTTTCCTATAGTACTTTTTCTAACTAGGCCACCGTTGTCTGCTGTGTAGAATCTTCCATGTTGAAAGAGGGAAATATGCCAGTGCTCCATATTCAAATATGCTGTTTTAGCAGCTGATTTGGTGTTGAATTCACTCTTATGATTTCGGTGGTTCAGAAAAGAAAGGACAAAAAAAGAAAAATACTTTTGGAAAGTAAGTTGTATGTAAGCAGCAGCAATAATTTCTCGGTATTAAAAAGTTACACATATAGTGGTTGTCATGGCAACTGAATCTTGCAGGGTTATGGCAGGAAAAGCTCTTACCACTTAATATTAATTAAAACTACTGATAATCATTTAAAAACTGATGGCACCTATCTTTGCAATTGAGATTTCATGCATAAAGGAAAATCCTAGCATCACTGAAAAGTATACTGCTTGACTAGAAAACTGGGGAAAGTGTGAGGATACTATTCCTAAAAAGATTTCTAACAAAGTTGTGGTATTGAGCATTTCCATTAAATAACCACAAAAAAGTAACCGAAGTCCCTCTTAAATTTTCTGCTTGGGAAAAAAAAAAACCAAAACCCTATACAAAAACCCCCCAGCCAACCAAACAAAAAAAGAAACCTGCCAGTGGTGTCTGGAAGAGAAATCCAAAGTCAAAAGAACAAAGATGAACCAGGTTGTTTGGATGAAGGTCTGCACTCCTTCACATTTCCTCCATTTGCAAATCTAGGATTATGATACAACATAGATTTCAGGTTCAGATCACGATGTCTTTAATGTTCAGGTGCTCTTTTGTTGATCCCAATCAGCTCTAAAAGGGGTAGTTGTTCAAAACCTAGGAAAATGATGGCCAAGGATGGTGACAAGACACGTTTGTCTTGTTCATCACTGAATTGTATCTCTGCACATATTAATTCATTGGTAACATTAATTCTTTATAAACTTTTTATAGAATTCTGCAAAAAAACTTCCTGATTCTGTTATTTTTACCAGGTAGAAATGAAATGCTTATAGGGATGTTAGGCTAATTCTAGAGTAGATTTACCGGGAAAGGACAGGTTTTGATTTCTTATTCTCTATGTATTGTAAGGCTGGTGTTTGGGCCAAAAAAAAAAAAAAAAAAAAAAGAAAAAGATCTGTGTGCTAAATCTGAAACTGTTTAGTGCTTATGTAAGATACTAGTGAAAATTCACTAATTAGTACTAGTCCAGTCTTGCTGTGGTGTAACCAAGAACAGGATTTGATTCTTCACTTCAGATCAGATTTAAAGGGGAAATTTGTACCATTATAGTCTTTCTAAATATATGATCTCATTAAAAAAGCGCAGAACTGAGGTTACAGACTAAGGTGCAGTCAAACTTTACATGTTCAAACCATATAAGTACATATTTTAATTACCTCTTTACCTTTTAGTTTTGGTGAGAAGAGAAACTATCAGCTAACCAAAAATAAAATTTGAAAGTTTGTTGCTGAGATCCTTCCAGTTGGCTACAACCAAAATATGCCAGCAACCTCACTGGAAATGCCTCTCTGCATTTGCAAGATTTCTAGACCATTTTGTAAACTAGAAAGCTCTGAACAATCACCCGTTTTTGTTATGCTTATCTTGCCAGAACTCCCAGGTTTTTGTTGCATTAGTCAGTATGTTGCTGTTACACTCAGACAGCTTCTGATACGGCATATATTTGTCCTACATTCCCTAAAAGCAGCAAGTCTTTTTAAGAATGAAGTACAGAACGTAACTTTAGCCATTGAATATTTCTGGCTAACCAATTTGAAGAGTGAATGAATTAAAATAAAATGTTTAGTAGATGAGAGAAAAGAGGAATAATGTGGGGTCACGTGAAGTATAGGTTTTACTACAGAACATGTTAAGGATAGCATTGTCAGCATTGGCTTATTTCTGCTCCTGTTGATGTGAGGGGGAGCAAAGAAAATCCAGCAAAAAGCACTTCTGAAAATCCTACCCACAGGGTTCACATACTCTTTTAACATATAACCAGGCCTTTTGTTTTCTCTTTCATCAATGTTAGTTCCAAAACAATGGAATCAAGTAACAAGTCAGGGTATGCAGTTACCATGTTAAAAATGTTTTCGTTAAGATTTTAAGCTGTGTGGCTTTATTTCATCTGGGAGTGGTTGAATATAAAACTGGAAATTTCCTGTCTTATATCTACACATCTGTATTACTGAGGAATCCAGCAACATGTGGGCTACATAGCAACACAAATCACTCCGTCGCTTTGTGCACCAATAGAATAAACTCTGCAAAGGAAACCCCTAAAACTTCAGAAGAGGTTGTTCCACTGAATCTGTTATTCCACTGAATCTGTTGTTCCACATTTGGCTCTTCTCGACTTTATTCCTGGAGTTGCTACTACGCATACTAACTAACCAACTATTTCTTAGCTGAGCCTGGTCAGTGTGGCTTTCTTATTTTATAACTGGAAAAAAAACCAACCAACAACCAAACCAAACACTTTAACAAGAGTTGGATTGTTTATATCTACATATCAAAAGAGACTTCAGAAACTAGCTTAGCATATAAATGGTGCTATTATATTTATAACAACATCTCAATACCTGATTCATTTCTTTAAATAAATCTCTCTTTGGCACAATTTGCACATATCTGAAAACCACCACGTGATTTGGCAGAGTGAGATACAGTTGGCAGCCTCCACCCAAGGGAGGTCCAGGACTGGAACCAAGAGGGTTACCATAAGCCAACACTGAGGTGCATAAAAAGAGTTACACAGGGAGAATTTCACAGTGGTTGCTCGCACCGTGTCGGATCCAAGCCATTGCCATTAGCTTCTTGCTTTCAGGAGCATTGAAGTCATGCAGAAAAAATAAATGTGGGTGTATCTAAGCCTTTCTCACTCCACTCAGAGGTCTTTTGCCTCTCCCTGCCTTAAGCTCACTTCAGAATTAGAATTTTCCATTTCCTGGAAGACATTTTCAGAATTGTAACCTCCAGAATATAGAACCGTAAAAGTATTTTTTTTTTTCACATGTAGTTCATACTAGCAGATTCAGGTATTTGACATTTTGCTTGGGTGTTCATCACAGCCTCTCTGAATAAAGTTCTAGCTCACAGACACTGCTGAAGTTATGTCCAGCAAAAGTTTGTAAGGTGTAAAACAAAACCAAAAACCAATCACAAAAGAACGTCTTTTTGTGTGCTTTTCTTACCTTGCTAAGCAGAGGGAGAAAAAAAAAAAAAACAAACCCACAATCATTTAAATTTTACAAACAATGAAAGTTCTGCTGAATAACTACATTTTCCAATTTGAGAAAAGAGTATTGCTGTGCTCCGGTCGGTGGGCTCTAAATAGCTTATTCCCGAGGAAAGCACAAAAGAAGAATGTGGGTGGAAGTGAAACAATTCCAACATCAGTGCTGCAGCACCACCTCTTGTCAGTGCACAGCTACACAGACCCGACTGTCCAGTTTTGACTTGTGCAAAAACTAGCACTGTGATTGTAGTAAGAGTATTTTTATTCTATAAATTGTACCCCAAATGGCATACTGTTTGCTATAGTTTGCTTCTCCAGTAAAATTGCTCAACTGTTTTACAATAATCAGAGACAAAAAAAGATAGATAATATTCAAGGTGTTACTTAATTCATTTCATATTGGTTCATTGATACTTCTTAAAAAATTCTCTAACAGTGGGAGATAAACTTGCTATAGGTGCATTGTAATTTGTTATCTTTTAAGGTGAAGTCTGACTCTCCACCCTGATACTGTGGCTGATGCCAGCATTAAAGAGATTTTTAAGTCCTTTTAAAAGGGAGAGGGATTTGAAAACAGGTAGGTGAAGGACAAGGAAACAAACCCTTTCTATTGGGAGTTCAGTGAAGGCCCCAGAGGCTGCCAAGGAGGTGTGACACAGGAGGTGAGGCAGCCTCCTGGGACCTTCTGGCTGGAGACACCCCAAAATGTTGTCAGCCCTGCTGCATAGCAGGGCATGCCGGTGCCAGTCCACTCTCAGAACAGCTATATTGCTGATCATAAGGCTTGAGCATCCATTTCAGATGTTACGGCAGGCGATCTGATTCTGACTGCGACTTTTGCGTTTCCAGTTGCATTTTGGGAAGGGAAGTCATAGATCCTTGAAAGATGAGAATTATTCTGAAGGCCAATTAGATGAGCCTGAAATTGTAGTATTCAACTGCAAAAGTTGAACAAAGTGTTTATATTTTGACTAAATTTGTACTTACAAACAAGAAGAGAGAAAGCAAAATTGTTTTGGATTACATTAAAAGAAATGTATTCTTTACATTATATACTCTCCACTAGTATTCTTAACTAGTACTTCAGTGCAGAAACTATGATTAGCCCACCCTAATCCATGTAGAATTAGGCATCAGCCTCTCTTTTGAACATTTGGAAATAAAGATTCAAGAAGCAACAGAGAAATGCAGAAAAGGGAATTGTGCCAAAGACAGTGGGATTCAATGTGAACAGCTTTACCACCTTTCACACTAATAAGAAAACAGAAAAAAAAAAGGAAAAAGAAAGGGGAAAAAAAAAAAAAAGGCGGGGCCAAAAAAATTGAGATGAGGTGGGGAACTCTTTCTAGTTGACTGAAATTCTATTCCTCTTGGAAAATGTTATGCACAGAATCATATTTCTGTTCTTCATCCAGAAAATAAATCTTGCCAATTATAGACCTCTGAGGAGTGTGTGACACATAGCGAGGAAGAAGAAAAGGCAACACAGATGCCTATTCCTGTCCCTTCTGCTTATTCTTGAGAAGGCGCTTGATATTCCATAGGCTTTCTGACAAGGAGGGATTTCTACTCCACTGAGTGCACAGATTTTTATGGGAAAAAAAAAAATCTTACCTTTCTCAATAAATCAGTATAAAATTAAAAAGTGAGCTTCTTAAATGCATTTGGGTAAGCTGGTTGCCTGTGATAATTAGTGAGTGGTTCCTTGCCAGTGCAGGGAATGGGAAAGCAGCTTATATTAATCCAAGTCAATAACTGCACATTTTCAGGGGAACACAGTTGTTTGGGGTTTTTAAGATATCGCAGTCTACAAAGGAAAAAAAACCACAATAAACCAACCACTACCACCAACAACAAAAAAAGAACAGCTAAAAACCAACAACAACAACAGAAAAACAAAACTCAGAACAAAACCAATCAACAAAAACCAAAACCATGCAGTTCTTAAGAATACATGCTACCCTTACAAAGGTGTTTTGAAATGCTTTCTTGATCAAAACAGGACTGATGAAGTACGTTAAGTTCATCACTTCTTATCTTTACTAGCAAATCATATTCCATCTTGTTCTGCCAAACTCTAATCTTACAAGACACGTTTAAAATATTTTTTCCCTCATAGCATTTAATTTCTAAATCTTTTTATTAGCATCTAAGAGCTTTCTGCCCCAACTCCTAGACTTCTTTCCAAAAATCTATGTTTAAATGTGTGTCTGTCTTACTCCCATAATTACTTCGTCAACACCTTCCATCCTGCAGTTTTGTTTGTTTTAATTCTTTAGTTCTGGGAATATCCTCCCGCTGCTGAAGTACCATAGAGATGTCTTTTCAATCAATACCATAAAGCCTGTTACTGAAGGAAGACATGTTGAATATGTTGTTGCCTGAGGCACTTCATTTCAAAAAGGTACCTTCCAGATAATATTAGATTCTTGCATACTGTCATGTTTGGGAGTTTGGAGATTTTTAGAACACATTTGTAACATAAATTCATAGTTGAGGAACAGTATCTTTCTCTGTTTTAAAACTTGTTCAGCCCTTTGTTTTCAGTAGTATGAAGAGCAAATCACTAAAAGTGGCCACAAAAATGCATCTGTTCACAGGTTCTTTTTATAGAAAAAGAAGGTTGCTTTTAGCGGAAAAGGGTCTAATCCTGCAGTAAAGTCATAAGAAAAAAAACCAAGTAACTTGTCCTGTGTAAGTAAAATGAGCTGGAAAACACTGTATAAAGTCACAGCTTGGAGAACTAAATAAATCTGTAAGGACAAGGGCCAAATGAAGAATGGCAGAAAGACCTTACTAGATCCATTGACTGAGCAACAAAACACAAGGTGAATGAAAGCCAATGTCAGTAAACATAAGGTGATGTATACCGATAAAACCAATCCCAACTCCACTTAGAATGAGAGAGGCTCAGAAGTGAACATTACCACCCCTGGAGTAGGAGCCGGAGTGGACCTTGGGGCTACAAATTCAGTAAACCCATTATCTTCTGCTTAGGGCTCAAAACAAGCAAACAAAACAATAAGCATTACAGTCTCACCATGTAAAGCCCTGGTTCACTGCCTCTTTGAACACTGCATGCAGTTCTGGTTCCCTTATTCCAAGCAGAATACATTAATGCTGAAAATGTTCAAGAGGCGGTAAGGGTGATCAAAGGCGTGGAACAGCTCCTGTGAGAGGAACTCTGGAGCAGTTTAGGACACTTCAGGTGGGAAAAGGGACATTTGGGGATGAGAGAATGTCACAGATATCTACAAAAATCAAGGTAGCCTAGAGAGCATGTCGAGGGACATGCTGTTTACCGTCCTTCCTGATACAAGAAGTGGTTGGCAGCAAATAAAACACTAAGAGGAGAGTTCAAAACCATGCGAGGAGCTGGTTCTTTCTGGTACAGAAACAATCAAAGGATTTTCTGGACGCTAGCATTTATATAGGGTGAAAGGAAGTCTGGGAAAGCACTTAGAGGCAGATCTACTGAAGCTCTAATAAAGACAGAAAATCACATCCACCTCAGGGAAACCATTAAGCTGAGGAAAGCTGAAGACTGGGAAGGTACAACAAACACATACCTTGTTCTTCTTTTTTTCTTGGCCTCCTAAGCATCTGTTTATGGCCATATTTGGTGACTAGCCACCTACCTAGATAGGCCTGTGGTCTGGCATTATACTGAATATTTTTATATTCTGCCCTTGGAGCAGCAGATGCTGCTGCCAAAGTCCTACTGCTCTATCATGCCTTTAGGATATTCAGGCAGAAGAGAGAGTTAAAAGTGAAGGTTTCTCTCAGCTCATATAAGGAGATACTTTCCTATCTGAACACTTTTTCACCTCATTTAACTGCACACAATAGTAAGTGGTGTGGGTTTTTTGTTAAGAAATTAACATCTTCCTATTTTCACGTTCAAGCAAGGATATTATCTAGTGCATTGGCAAGCGTGCTACTGTCTTACATATTATTGATGATACACTGCATTTTGGATTACAAACTGAAAGTTTGTAAGCTTTTGTAAGACGTAAAATGAAACACTTAAAAACTACAGGTTTCTAAAAAGTGACAGAAAGAACCTGTAAAGGATTTGAGTTCAAGATAAAAAGAGAGTTTTAAGGGCTGGAATATGAGTTTCATCACGCAGATCAAGGAGATTGGCATATATTGGAAATAACATTTCTTAAACTTAGCAGAAGTAGATCATACTGAGACATGTATTAAGATGGGAAAGCAGCTTATTTTGTAGTCTTACCAAGCAGATGGGTTTGCTTACATTTTTTGCAGTTTTCAATTTGATATAATGAAAGGATTAGGAAGAGTCTTCTCATGAGGGAAAGAGAGATGTATATCATTCTCGGGGTACTAAAACATCAGATATTTGATGCCATGTGTGAAGGTATGGATTAAGCAGCCTTTCTAGTCTTTTCTGGTGATTGACTCTTCCTGATAAATCAGCAAAAGTGGAAGATTTTGGTAAAGACTGAAAATGTAAATCTCATATGCAGTCAAACAGTATAATGAAAGCAGATATTTTGCAGGTTTTCTGTTTATTTTTTTAGTGAGGTAGAAGAGAGTGACAGGGATTTCTTCCTCTCAGCACATTGTTAGAGATTACAGTTAGATTCTTAAAACAGATTGTTCAGCATATAGGACAGTCTAGCTTAATAACAAACCTTCTTTAGAAAGCAGGTAAGTATTTCTCACGCTAGTTTTGTGCTTTGTTCATGAAATGTATTTATTCTTATGTTCTTGCAAGCAGCAGCACATTCTCTTGCTAAAAGCCTTCTCTGGCAGGTGACCTAATTTTTCTGAAGACCAGTGACCATCTTCGACTTCCCAATTTAAATTAAATGTGTTATCAGATTCTACTATAGCACCTCTTCTTCTGATGGGTTATAATAATTATGAAGGTATTAAATTGGATCTTACAAATGAAGAACAAATCACTCTCTAGAGTAGACAGAAAGAAACTGATAAGTAGCAGAACTCAAACTCCTGAAACACCTCTAAGAGCTCCCACTCTTTTAGCTGCATTCCTTAACAGACCCCTGAACCTCCTGCCTAAAAAGTGCAGTTCTTATTTCAGTGTAACTTGTAGCCAGTTACTGAATACTAAAAATTCTAGATATATTAATCCTGAAACAAAATAAGTTATTACTATTACTGGAATAGTATGCATCAAATTCACAAGAAATTATTCAAAAACCAAAGCCATAGGAAGCTTGGTTAACTTTGTGCCAATTATTCCAAATAGCAGTTACCATTAGAAAACTATTAATAATTAAAAGCAACAATGATTGATACTCAAATAATTCTATGTTTTGTAATCTTACGTTAGCAAAAATGTACTTCTGATTTAGAGTCCATTCTTTAGCCATTGAAGACCATGTGATCAGCACCAGTCCCTCATAACACTGCCTCTGTCACATGTGCCTTCATTTTAAACAGATCCCCAGATCTCTCTTGCAGAAAACATTCAGTTATTTGACTTAATGTGTGTCAAGAAGCTGTACCAGAGAAGGGGCAAGAAAAAGCTCTTACATATTGTAGCTGTAGAAATAGCTTCTCACCCAAAAGGAGCTCTGCAAATGCAAAATTTAAGTATACTCAGTATCTCTAGCTAAATTTGGGGGATAATTTAAGCCTCTTTACATGTAAAAGCTAATTTTTTGCCACAAAGTTTTCTTCAAATCACTTTTTTAATGAAAACTGGTAGAGGAAGGGTTATTACACTCCCATTCGAGTAACCCTCAGAGAAAACATCCCCCAGGTCCTTCTTGAACTATTTCCCTTTTCTCTGCTAGAAAATACTTCTTAGGATTGTGGTCTGGGTCATCTGTGCCACCATGAATGTATGGATAAGGCTTTTATTCCCTTTTTTGCTGGACAACATTAAAGGGGCATTGTTATTGCAGGGTGGGCAGCCTGACTCTTGGCAGTGATTGCAAAGGAAACAGGTACTCTGGGATGTGATGCCCAGAAGTCAAAGCTGTGGCAGAGAGGCAGCTGGCAGTATAAGGTAC
Source organism: Strigops habroptila (assembly GCF_004027225.2). Classification (NCBI taxonomy): domain Eukaryota; kingdom Metazoa; phylum Chordata; class Aves; order Psittaciformes; family Psittacidae; genus Strigops; species Strigops habroptila. The sequence goes on along the minus strand of NC_044302.2, from coordinate 53,894,541 downwards.
ACTGCTAGTCAGGTCTCTTCTTCAACAGAGATCAGATACATATAAGCACACTACACAACACACATCAAAATTGTCATGTCTTAAATGATTTATGGTATCTGATTTTTTCCCACATATATTTATTATTGTCACAAGAACCCAAGCATAGTTAGCATCAGTGCACCAGTTCAGGCACTATTCAAATGGAAAAACTTTAGAGCCTTTGGTACATATTCTGAAAACATGGAGGAAGTTATCAGGAAAGTTTTATAAGAGTAGCTTTTTTATATATGCTTGCTCTTTCTATAGGCAATGTCTCTATAGGGTTGGTAAGCCAAGATATGCAAGTAGAATACTTATTTTAAAGTGTTATCAAGTTTTCATGGTCTCTGAAATACAGAGAGAAATCAAGGCGTTCCACGTTTCTCCAGCCTGTGTTTACCAATGCACTGTAGACTGATTTCATCTTAGCAATGAATATGTTCTTTTCTACCGGTATCTCTTTGTTAGGTTAAAAGTTAAATGCTTCTTAGCTAGATTTCCCTGTAAAAAATTTCCCAGAGAGAACCTCAGCAATTTTCTAATGAAGGACAAGCATGGTGATAAGAAACACATAATTTTTTCTGACTTTTTAATAAAACAGTTTGGGGTTTGGCTTGGGGAATTAGGTTGGGATTTTGGGTGTTTTTTTCGAGGAAAAAAAAAAAGGAATTTTCAGAAAACCAAATCAGCACAAGATTATAGATACAGCTCTTACAACCCCTAAAGGTATGATTTTTTTCAAAAATTAATCAAATTCTGTTTCTTCAAATTAAGATGTGTACCTCATGGTGGGTTGGGGGAGGGGTAGAAACTCAAACATTACAGGGCAGAATTTAAGAACTGGCCTCTCTACACGTAGTCATTGTTTGATTTTTTGTTTGATTGTTTGTAGTCACTAGTCCTTAATCATAGAGTATCAGAACTCATACTAATACATCAAGAACATTTGGGTTTTGATTACTGTACCTCACTCACATCAGAGGTCAGAGTGTGGTGGGTTTGGCAGGGTCAGCTATAAAGATGCTCAAACTGAGCTCCTAGTGAGAACATCCAGAAATCACACTGGTTCATACATAACTACTGTTGCTTTGTAAGCCTGGGCTGATTCTACCTCTGAAGGTTAAATATAGTCTGTAAAAGCATTGTCCTCTGAATCAAAATTTAACTCTGAACCATTTCATGATTTAACAGTCTCTACTTTGCTCCATCTCCTCACCTTTTCAGCATTTAATGTTTTCAAAAGTACTGCATGTGTCAGTTTCCACAGTGATTGCTGTAACATTCACACGGTGACTGATTAACGTTAAGTGGCATTAAAGGATTATCCTGAGACTTCCAAGGCATTTGTGGTCTTACTAAGTGACTGCAGCCTTCTTTTGAGTACAATCCAACTGTAGTTAATTATGCAGCTCTGAGCATTTCTTTTCTTTTTACTTTACTAAGTGTGTGAGGAATAGCTTTTTTATTGTCCACTATATATATAGATTTCACTGTACCACAGCAGCTATCTGTTGTAGTAACTTCCATTATCTCATTTTTAAACATGCAACACCTGCTTTTTAGATGTGTGGGCAGCCTAGATTCCCTTGATGAAGAGAACATCAAATGCTCATTAAATCTGGATGTCAAGCCTTGTGCATTGCGGGCACGGCATATACCATCCTTACAATTAAAGAATGTTCCTTATATTGTTATGACCACTCCCTATGAATTTGGAGAAATAACAATTTCTTCAGCCTGTATTAATCAGTGGTTTTGAAATCCGAGAGCACTGTCAAATATATTGATAAAAAGAAATATCACCCTTAAATTCAAGAGTTTATGTTAAGTGAGTTGCAATGACTAACTGGAGAGTTAACACAGTTGTTTGATAATGAGTTCAAGAGACTGTTTACAAAGTAATGAGCACAGTCACAAAATTGTAATCACGAGTGCCCTCTCCATTATTGTATTTATCCATATTTTATAAAGTGTTAAACCCATGGCTACTGGGCTGCTAAACTGTCACTTGAACACAACTGCCTTCTCTCCCATCTTAATTCCTCATAAGCTCCCTCCGGCTAGATCTGAGCTTTCAGTGCAGCGTGCTGTGGAAGCTGGCAATAGGGGCAACTGTGCATTCCTTGGTTTGCTTCTGCTGTTCAATGCCCTTAAAAGATCATGTTTTCCTCAGGATCAACCAGAAAGCAAACCTCATGCAGCCTGGTGCGTATCTATGTCTTCCAGCTGCTACGCGTCTGACTCACAAGCATCTCCCCTGTGGAGCTCCCTAGTGAAGAGAGTCAGAATGAGCTATTGTTAAAACCAGACTATGTGGACTCACATTTTCCTTGCTGTCACATTTTCCAATCAGTAGTGCTTCTGTAAAGTCAGTGGAAAATACTGTCATCCTCTGCAAGACCACAAAAGATGCATTAGCTTGGAGGCTGCAGGCTACAAGTGTGCACAAAGGGTGAACCACTGTGAAGTAGCAAGCCATAAATTGTCCCCAGACTGTCTGCTGTTCTAGTGATACATGTAGTGTAATGCCATATTAGAATAGAACAAAGACGTTGTAAACTTGAACAGGATGTGGAAAACAGAATGTGTGTGTATTTAAACATGAAGATTTATAAGAGACAATCAGATTTTTAAAAAGTACTGTAGGCTGTGTCATTAAGTTGTTAAGAAATAATTGTTATCACTCTCAATATACTGTATTGAGAGCTAAAAAATGTTAATGGGACCATCAATCATGCAAGCTACACAGCAATTTGCAGCATCAAGGTTTTTGTGAAAAAGCTGTGAAGTTAAATGAATAATCTTATAAACTGTTGGCATACTTGTGGGGGCACACAGGCTTCAGTCGCTGAGACGTTCTAGAAGTAACAACATGAAGAAGTCAGCAAAACCCCACTGCTGAGGCATGTGAGTGGATGTGAGTGTACTGATGTGTGGGGCTGGGGGATTTAAAAATAGAAGACATATATTTAATCTTGAATACTCAGAGATTACAATTCAGGACTGCTACAACAAAATAGTTTTAGCACTAAAGCAGGCTTTACCTATGCCAAATATGCAAGCAAGTTAAGAATGAATGGAAAGAATAAATGAAGTTTATACTTTCCTGTGTGATAAACTCATGACACTTGTCATGAGAGATCCCAAAGAAACTCTAGTATTTACTGGAAGTATTCAGGAGCACATGCAATTTTGGAATATGAAAAAAAAAAAGACTGAAAAGCAAAATACCTGAAATATATTTGGCTTGCTTTAATAAGACTGAAGCCCCATTCTGCTGAAAATGAACTTTTTTCTAAGACCTCACAATGTGATGCCTTGATTTTATAATGACATCCAAGATGTTCCTATTTACATGTGAAAAATTCAAAGATATATAACCCTACAAAAATACCCCAGAGACAACATCATTGCAGTGTCATGGGAAAGAACATAGTCATATAATTCATTGTTGTTATTGTTGAAATACAGCTTTACTTTCAAAGTGTGTTTACTTCAAGTATGCTTAACATACTTTAAAGGCCACAATTTGAATATTAATTAAAAGCCTTTGTTACAGAGCAAGCACCTAGGAAGCACACAAACTCTGTCCTCCTTTTATCCTCAGATGCTTAAAGAATAGAAGAATAATTGAATGGAGCAGAACCAGTTTCTGTCTTCCTTCATAGGCCTAGATGTACCAATGTGACTGAATTTGTCAAATGTACTTTAATGGTATGCTTCAGCCTTTTATCAAGCTTGCCAGTTTCACCCAGTTTTTCCACTCTATAATTTCCTGTCATGCGGACTTTTTTTTCCCAAGTTGAATATTTAGTAATTTCCATTTTCTTCTTCTCAGACAGTAATAAATGATGCCAAGAGACTCAATTGTTAATAATCAGCAATGGGATGCAAGAAGTCATTTGTCTGCAGTACAATATGGGTGTTCAAGGGCTTGTGAGCTGGAACGTAAAAGATGATTCACCATCAAATTCCTTGTGTCCTGCACTTGCTGTCTTTACATACGGTGTGTTATAAATGTCTGATTACTGAACTGGATTTGTAAGGTTCTGTGATAGAGCTCATCTGCACACATACCAAGGAGCAGGAGGGGTACTCCAAATAATACCCTGCCCTGGCTGTCTCCAGGCCCACCCCAGGTTCACCAGCCCATCAAAGGTCCATCGCACAAGCCCTGAGGAGCTCAGAGGCATGATGACAGCAGGGAAACCAAATGAAGGGCTCCCAAGGAACGAGCCACCTTGCCATGGCCCTGGCAGGGCTGCCCCAGGAAAGCCCCAGCTCAAGCCCAGCATGAAACCCACCACCAGCAGCCATCGGGAGCACCCCCGGGTCACACTTCCAACCAAGGGTGGTTGCTGCAAAGGGCTGGGGGACACGCTGGGGGAGCAAGGGAAGAGCAGCTTGCGATCCCACAGGATTTATTATGGGATGTCTGAGGGAGGAACCAAAGGTGAGAAAAGGGGTTTAGGTGATCTGGGGCTGAACAGAAGCGGCAAAATGAGGGGCAAGGTGGCAGCAAGGGCCAGTGGCAGGTAGTAGCTGGCTGGTGGGAACGCTCGTCAGCTGTGGCCTGTGCCTGGCCAGCACAGCCTGTCCTAGCGGCTCGCCACAGCCCTTCCTCACTCCGTCACTGATGTCTCTGTGTGTCTGTGTGTGTCTGTGCACGTGTGTCTGTGCACACACATGTGGGGACAGAGTGCAGAGGCTGGGGTCAGAGGGTGGGCGGGAGCCCCATGTCCGTGGTGCAGTGACCACAGTGGGTGCAGGTGTGCGAGTGAGCGTGCAAGAGCCATCGAAGATCACGCCGGATGGGGCGCTGGTGACGTGGGTGGGAGCCAGTGGGGCTCTCTAAGGATGAACACAAGGGGTTTAGCTATGGGGACAGGGGAGTCCCAACCTGCTCTGTGTGCACGTGCATCTGCATGCTCATGTGTGCATGCGTGTCTGTGCGTGCATGTGTGTGTCCATGTGCACCATGGTCTGTCCCATCAGCTGCCATGGGGCTGCAGCCTCAGGGGCTGTATGTCCTGGTGCCACAAACTGGGAAGTCTGGGATTAAGGGGAAGCTGCTGGTCCGGCTGAGGGTCTGCCAGAGGGACCCACTGCATTCACTCGTGTGTGCATGGAGTCACTTGTGGATCCCCACCTTGACCCGCTGGAGAGAGGAGCAGGCTCAGGCCCTCCATACTGCCTGTGTCTCTGTGAGTGCTCTGGGTGTCTGCCTGATCTGTGTGTCCAGAAATGTGTACTGGTACCTGTGCGGTGTGTACGTGTGCTCTGTGTGTGTCTGCCTAATGGCAACACGTCTCCAGCCTCACCGCTGGTTGAACCTGGCAATGTGCAGCTGAGCAGCTTTGCCTCTCCCATGCTCTTGGATCCAGCAGGATATACTGTCCTGCACCTAAATGTATATGTATTTTTTTAAGTATTAATAGAATTATTTCTGAGTAAACAGATTAATTACTTACCTCTCCATGCAAGGGAAAAAAAACAAACCCCAAAACCCAAAAAACTAATATTTATTCAAGAATAAATCTTGAGCCTATTAGGGGACTTGGATTCAGCTTGCAGACTGATTTTTTTTTTTTTTCCATAAAAATATAGTTTGTTGGCAGTTTTGTCTGAAACAGCACTGGCTGAGGGCTATGGTCTTGACCCACCAATGATCTCAGTGCAACTGTGGGGAGGCCTGCCAGACTCAGCTGGTCTGTAGAGATGCAAAGTGCTCATGTCTCTGAAGTGGTAAATATTCAGTTTGGCTCACCGTTTAAATTTTAACCTGCTCTCTAGTATTCGAAGCGACTATATTTTATGTTACTGTTTATTAACAACATTTGACTTGAAGGTTACACACTCAGATTCCATCTGAAACTAGTCAGGGTTTGTGCCACTATTTCCAGTGCAGAAATACTTCAGAAACACATTCTTGTAGTGATTTACAATTGTCTTTAATTTCCAGTCTGAAGCCACTCCTGGCTGATCCATTTTTCTTTTGTAACTCTTTAAGCTCTGATGTTTTGGGGTTTTTTAGCTCGCTAGAATTTATCTCCCGATGCTCACATCGAGAGCAAATACATCCTTTCATCCCACTAGTTTAAATAAGCCAACCATTTAAAAATTATGTTCACACTGCATATTTGGCCTGTGCCTGAAACTCCTAAATTTTTACTGCATCGAAAGTAACACAGAGTCAGGCACCGGCTTCTCAGTTAGAAAACAACAGCTGCCAACTGGGAAGCAGTAAGGAACAGCTTTCTAAGCTGTCTCTCAGTTGTGACTGACCAAGCTCTCCATTTTAATACAGTTAAATCTAGCCAGACTGGACCCTTTGGACCCTTTGCTATACTGCTACATATAGGAAGCAAATAATACCTGTCCACCAACTTCCTGGGTTCCCTTTTCAGTGACCCTCGAATACTACTGACCCTCTTTCAAGGATGGGATCAAATGCAGTGTGGTAACACAGATGTGACCTTTCTGTCTTATACAGCAGCAATAGGTAGCATTCCGTACAGAAGACATAAAAAGACTAAATGTATAATCAATTCTTTGCAAGGCTGCATGTAACAATGAAAAGAATGCAACTACCACTTTCAGAAAAAAAAAATGCTTTTGGCATTAATAATAATTATTAAGCATTAATTATTATTCTGGTGGAGGGAATGTGCTTGCTTCTATTTATACCACATGCTATTCAGGTATATAAGGATTATTTACGCTCCCTAGAAAAACAAAGAAAAAGTCATATGCAATTTACTATAAATTGTGGAAACAGTGAAGCATCTCGAGGATTTGTGATGAGCAGTAATGAAGAGTATTTTAGCTTGCCCTATGGAACATATGGTAAAACTTGCTTCTCATGAAACTGTTAATCTCTTTGTAATCAATGGGATTACTCATGAGTTTATCAGATCATTAGCCCAAATAAACTGGAATCATAATCTGGATTTCAGAATATAATCTCCAAAGAAAATAAGTATCAGCCCAGCTATGTCCAGCATTTTCAATGGGAGGTAGGTGGCCACCAGAGAGACATCTTAATTGCCTCTTAGTGGTGGAACAATATGACATGAAAAGAAGTCTACTTTAATAATACAGATGTACACTTGTGAAAGGGCAAAGATTATCAAAAGCATTTCTTTGTGTCCATATGCTCGTAATAGACTTAAAATATTGGTGACCTAAACAGGATCAGTCCAAAGGTGGCTAGTTTGAAATATTCCCATTTTTTATAAACTACTACTTGTATTTTTAGAGCATCTAAATGAAGTGGCTTTTCTCATCTGTAAAGCGGAGACTTCCAATAAATTCCAGTTTGTATTTGGAGACTCAAGTTACAGTTCAAAATACTATCCTAATTATCTTTCGCTGCATTTATTCTATTAGTATTCAGAAATAGGTTGTGGTGCGTGGTAAAGCAACAGAATGCTGTCCCATACTTTACTTGAATGTCTGCAAAAGCCCAGCTGGGAAGAAATAGTCTTTGTGCACTCTGAAATATTTGCTTGTTTGCTTGTATTCCAGCAAAGAGTAATCTCTTGTTGTTCCCTACCCATATAAAGAAAAGAGAAGACACACTCACTGAAAGTATTTATGGGGGCAAATCCAACAATATTACAGGGGGGTTTCATTAAGAACCTTTATTTTGTGTGAATGTCACTGTAAAGTCACCTTTACTTCATACTTTTATCTCACTTCACATCAGTTTCTTTCTGTGCATAAATTAGTCAAGCATGTAAGCAGCGCATTATATCGCTATGTCTGTAAGACACCATTGGTATTTGGCTTTGTATCCTGCACTGTCCCTGTTCTACTCTATTTGATGTTTACTGGACTTCCAACACCCAATGGTAAAATTCTGTGTAAGATTTAAATTGTGAAATAAATAAATATACAATACCAGAAATTGTTACCATTTCTATGCCAATATATCCTTTTAAGTTATGGCTACAACAATGAACACTGTGTATACTTTTTCCATATGACCAGAAATTACAATCTCCTCTTCTGTATATCACTGAAGTTTTGAAGGAGCATCTTACAGTAGTGCAATACTAAGAAAAGCTGCTGCCCCTGAATTCCACTTTTCCAGCAGATCCCATTTGGGAACCAAACACATTTCCTTCAAATGTGTAATGTCAAGATGTAAGTAATGTGTCTCCTGTGTATTAGATTGGGAGAACAGACAGCAAGAGAACTTTTATACAAGAGGCAGAAATTCAGCCCCTAGCCATCTTTTTCTATAGGTATGTAATTCAGAGAGGCCTAATTGTAATCTCAGTCAGCAGGATATGAGCTATGTCATTTCAGAAGCTGCTCAGGTGTCACATCTTTGTCCACCTTACATGGCATCTGTCGCGGACACACTTCTGCACCCGCAGCTGGTGAAAGCTGCCACATAGCTCCCTGTCTCAGCTTTGCAGCCCTGGTGCAGGCCTGCCTGCCTGCCTCTCGCCATGCCGTCAGGAGAGCTGCACTGGCACCAGACCCAAGCACCCAGGGGTTGGCAATCTGTCTGGCTCAAATCACAGCTGACCTTTGTGACTCTCGTCAGGATGCCAGTATGAAAGTGTACTAATGGCACACGTTGAGAAAATTTGAAGTTTCTATTCAAGACTGGCAATGTTAAAAAATATGACATAATTCTAGCTGGAGCACAAGACATAAACGGCACAAAAATTATTTCCTGAATAACGGAAATTACTTATGATGAGCAATGGAAATATAGATTATCTACTTGAGCTAATCCAGCTTGGAGAAGAAAACCAGTCACCTTAGAAGGCTAATTTAAACCACCTTCAAGTTACTGTATCTTTACTGCTACAATGCATATCCATGCTGGGTGTAATGTTTTGTTACACACCATAAGCTGCTTCTACTGCAACGCATTACAAGAAATATTTTCTGTCATCACTTTTTGTATGCTTAGAACACAGAAAAGTATTTCAGCACAGCACTTCAGCTTCTGTCAGCTTTCCACTGGAAACACATGGATTTTAGTTAATGAATAATGTGGAACACAGCTAACTGCAACTCTTGTTACCATATGGAAAGTATGAAATACAGAGGTTTTCTAATATGAAAATTTTTTTTTATAAGGTGACATTGGCTATCTTCACCAGAAAAATCCACTATGTAAACCTGCAATATGTTACAGAATTGTTTTAAACCAATGCTAATAGGAAAATAATTTTTAATATTCAGAAAATAAAAAATTATACTAATATATGCCATTCTGAAAGAAATTATGACAGTACAGGTGAAACCATGTTTCATGGATATATGATTGAAGACAGCATTTAATAGAAAATGCTTGCAAATCATGGCTTTTCAGGAAAATTGTCTAACCCTATCTCATTTTACAGACTGGAGCTTGGTAAATCTTCAATATTTCTCTAGCATGGGAGTTTGGATGCATGCGTTGCTGCTCTCAATCTCTCCTGCAGATTGTTTGAGTATCCTCCTGGGTACTCATTAAAAAAAAAACAAAACAATTTTTGTCTGAAACAATAAAACTGCTCACCTTTAGCTTTTCAGTTTCTGCCTTTTGCTTGACCTCCACATAATTGTAGGAGGAGATTTTTATCACTGAGGGAAGAGTGGTTCCTTAGTAGACTTTAGCCTCTCCTCCCTTTAGCGTCACAGCAGTAGAGAGATACGCACCTAAGCATTCAACAACTTCTGCTTCCTAGGTGGAAATCTGCTATTTTGTTCTCACAGGCTTCTTGCAATGTTTCCCGAGTGACTGATGCTGTGCATTGCAAAGGTCTGCCTCCTGGGGCTGGCAAAGCCTGCTCTGGACCTTTGAATAGTCCTGGCACTGATAATTGTCATTTCCTGTCACAACCAGCCATGGGAGACATCGAGTAGCTCATTGCAAAGGAGCAGGTTTACAATGTATACTATTCAATGTTAACAACAATGTAATGGATTCATGGCTTGAATATGATCATGATGCAGATTATACCAGATTCTCCTTTCTCTCCTCATGTGCTTGACACAAAACTCTTCTACTTCTTACTTTGGGACAGGAAAGAGGATTGTCAAAGGGGAGAGGAAGGGGAGAACAGGGGAAGGAAAATCCTTAACTTTAGAGATACGCTTTTCATTCTCAGCTTGTATCTGAAGTATATACCACTTAGTTTGGTAATAGCAGACACTGTCTGCCGTCAGCTCAACATGGCAGGCCAGGGATTTCCTATTAACTGTATGAAAACTTGAAACTTATCCCATGTAATACTGATTTGTGTAAGGCTACTCAGAACCCACCTCATTGTTATTCACAGCTAATGAGTGTGTCAGACAGGACTTGCCAGAGAAACCGTATCAGGGAGGAATCAGCAGTACCATCGGAGTTGACTGCATCAGTCCCAGCAGAGCACAGAACCTTATCGTGGGCTCCAGCTCCATATGCTGTTACACCAGAGCTCAGTAAACTGCTCACTTCCAATCAGAGTCTGGCAGCCTGAATTAAATGGTAAAACTTCTATATAGTATACGGGAGTGAGATTTTACCCATTTAACTATTTTCTTACCTTGGAATTTTTTACATACTAATCCTTCCACTAGAAGTTGCAGAAATACAAGTGACAATCTTTACCACAGGTTCTCTTTTGCATAAGGAAGCTTTATAAAGCAATGTAATAGTCTCACCTACCTGGTTAACACGGTCTTACTAGATAATTAGTAATACATCTCCTGTGATGTGTTGTTTCTGGTGATTCTAGTAATTTTAGTGAAATTGCTCATTCTCATACCAGCCCAAATGTGTCTACTAAATATTAGTAGAACTGTATGGTATTTTATGGTATTTAGGGCATGGGGTTCACCAGTGATGGCACCTTGAGTCAGTAGGCACCAAGAGCATAAATCTGTATTTACCACGCTTCAGTGACAACACTTTGCTGTATGTCATTGTTTCCAATTTTAGGTTGTCTTTCTCCTGTAAGGTCTTGAAATAGCCTTAAAGTTGCTAGCAGACAACATGGTAATTCTTTGACTCCTTTGATAAAAGGATTTTGACTAGGAAGACCCAGCAAGGCTACTCAACATGACAAATGGTAAAAGATCTTCAGTGATTCTGTGCAAATACACCAAAACTAAACAATGACACTATACATACATACACAAAAAAGAAGATGTCCGAAAGATCTTTTAGCTGTAAAAATCCATATTCTAGACAGGTAAAATCATTCCAGTTATGATGAGCTATCTTTCTTTTCAGAAAGCTTTTACTTTGCCCTAGTCTCAATTGCACATATTCCTGTCATTTCCATATTGACATGACAGTGCAGTTCATACCTGGCCCTCAGGGATGTCAGTGCCAAGTACATGCTGATACTCAGTCTTTGCTCCAACACCTTCCCCTTCTTTTTTATTTTGGTATCCAAATATTTACCTTTCAAGTTGGCAATTTTTGTGATACTCAGAGCTAAAAACCTTTGCAGAGGTTGCTTTTTGGGCAGTTATAAGGTAATGAAAACAAGGTAGTAAGAGTCCAGGAAGGGAATAAAGTGCACAGAAAGACAGGGAAAAGGACTGCTGTGACCTACTCAGTTTTTGCAAATTTAAGGTATGTGATTCTATGTTAATAAGTGTTCCAGCTTCTTAACATCCACACAAAAAAACCCCAACAAGGTAATAATTAGAAAACAAGTTTCCTTTCCCATTTTGCCTTGGCACTTCACCATCTATTAACTGCTCTCTTCATTTGTTTGCTCAACCTCCTCTCTTGAGCAGATAAAAGGGTTTCATTAAAGCAAAGCCTAATACTGTCAGTGGCAGGAGAGCTGCCAGCCCTGGTGGTTAGAGTAAGTCTATTAAGCTGACCTAAGCATGCTAATACTTCAGAAATTCATTCTATTCACAGCAGTCCTTTGCAAATATTCCTTTATCACATATGAGAAACTAAGTTATGCAAATCAAATGAGTAATAAAAGACCAGACTCGACACTCCACCCTATCTTTATATATACAGTTTTGTCCTAAGAGAAGCAGCAATATACTATCAATCATAACCCCTGCTGTACTAGAAGCTCTTCTTGAGATACAGAAAGGTCTGTCAACAGCTTCATAAAAGTATTCTTTTTCAGAGACTATTAAGAAGAAACCAGCACTGGACCATCAAAACAGAACATTTTTTCCAAGGATTTCCTGCCACAGTCCATCTGCAGAGCAGATGTTCTAAACCTACATGAAGGACATCTGTTATGCCCATCTAGTACAGTTTAGCTCTAATTTGGCCAGAGTTAAAAAAAAAACAAAAACCAAAAAACCCTCAGATCAACCAGATGCTACATATCACTGACATCTTATATCACTGCCATAGCACTTACTATGGTAGAAAATACACTGAAGAGTAACAAGTGAACTATGTAACAGTACTAGTTGGCAACAACACTTAAAGTAAAAACCTTCTTCCTCCTTAACATCATTTGCTTTTCTTCAGAGCTATGCAGCTCCAGCTATTACTTCATGTTTAATTGAAACAAAGTTTTCAATGCAACACCACATTGAAATGTTCATCTCTTACCATAAGAGGACAAATGTCTAGCAGTAGTGGAGTTTCAGCTCAACAAAAATCATGGGGGGGAAGAAAAAAAAAATCTATGAGGCTTCTAAAAGAAAAGATTAGAGTGCTCACATGAAAAAGAGATTTATCTTGATTCTCCTCTCCTGAAAGATTAATGTAATTGTTTAGGTAATGTAACAAATGGGGGGAGGAGTGTAGGGATGTGTTAGGCATGGGAGAGAGAGGGCACCATTCTCATGTCTAAGAGGAAACATGAATAAATCATGCTGTTTATTGAGTAAGTGCACATTTACCTGAGAGCTACTGTCAGGCAAGCGTAGAAATGATGGTGGAGCTGCCCCATGGCATCATTTCTCCAGCCATTTGCGATGGCCATAATACAAAACATTGGCTAGCAACAGCTGATTTTTCATTCATTCTCCATTTTCAGGTTTTGCAAAGGGTACTGGAGACCCTACTTGTTTTGGCTGATAAAAAAAAAAAAAAATATTATACAGGTAAAAAAATAATAAAAGGACCATGGTTCTGTGAATAGACGGTATCATATTTTAAATTCAAAACCTAAACTGTACCAGTAATTAAAAAAACCCCACTCATCTTTCCAAGGGTTAGTAGAGAAAAACTAATCATACACATGCCCATTATTATGTGCAAACTGTACAGACCAGCTACTCCAGTGAGACTAACACTGCATCAGCCATTTTGTACAGAATCAGAAAATAAACCAGCCTTTCTGATTCCCCAAGGAAAAAGAAATTACACTAAAGCCACCCACAGCAGGTGGCAAACGTGTTGCTTAGCCGCAGCTTGCGGGGAAGCCTTCAAATAAAGGACAGCTTGGAACTTAGACAGTGATGAATTAGGCTTCTTCACAATCACCTGAGCATACCCATAAGCAATTCTCCTGTGTTATTTCATTAGTTTATGTCATATCCTTGCAGGGCAAAACTACTTATACCAAATAACGGAACAGCCTGCAGAACTATTCTCACACAGCTCACTTCTGCTGTTCTGCTGCATGGGAACACCCGATTGTCAGAGAACAGAAAATAAAGATGAGATGGAGCATGAAGAAGCAAAGGAAATGCTCTCCTGTGAATAAACTTACATTACACAAGAGAAATATCACACTTTTTCTTTCCTTTTTTCAGTAAACATTCTTAGGATCTCATCTGAATCATTTGGGATGCTGCTTAATGCACCCACCTAATGAAGCAGAAAGACATCAATCATTCTGCCCCTAAATTCACATCTAAGCTCAGTTTTATACCATAACATTGGGTATTTCTGCATTCTTACTTTTTAAGCTTATGGAGAAACACACAAATTAAGGACCTTGACAAAAATCTAGTTTGCCACAAAAGATGACTAAAAAAAAAAAATAAAAAAAAAATAAAAAAGGAGAAGTACATTCACCACAGAGAATATCAGAGAATATCAGTGTATTTCACAGATTCTTCTCCGATTCCCTCCTGCTACCAAATGATTTCCCTTGTGGTAAAAATCTGTTAAGAAAGGACTGTGTGCAAAGGAACTCATGACATCTGCCCTCCAACTTACATTTGTACAAAAAATGGTAAATTTTTAGCAACTATTAAAAAAAAGGAAGAAATTTATATTGTTCCAAAAATAAACATGTAGAAAAACCTGCCTTTTTTTTTTTTTTTTTTTAATTCTCAATTACTAGCTCTAGGTACCACCAACACATAAAGGTAAAGAAAGCAATAAAATCTTTATTTCCTAAGAAATTTATAGTATTTTTGTGCACAGCTGTTGATTTATATAAGTGGACTTTATACTGCTAGGCAATGTGATTAATATACCAGAAAAGAAGGTAAAAAGTAGGTCAGTGATCTAGGACAATGGTTCTTCAACTCAATTCACCTCTCTGCCTCCAATTTGAAGAATAACATTCATTCCTCATATTCTGGAGCACTAAATAACACTGTAACTAGATGCAGAAGAATTATTAGACATTATCCACCCTTGACCTTTACACAAAATTCCCATGACATCTATAGAAATTCCACAGCTGTACAAAACAGAATCAGGTCTATGGCAAACACAGCTTTCAGGATTTGCTCTTCAATAAATACCACAAGCATAAGAGAGACAGCGAATGTTAACATTTTATTTGTTTTGAACATAGGAAGATTATAAGTCTTGGAAACAATTCTTTTAGAGCCATCTTGTGGGGAAAATAAGCAATTTAAAACAATACGTGTACTGTAATTGGTTTTCTACCAAAAAGACCACTGTTCAGCAGGACATCTTCCAGTACTCTTTTTAAAAAAAAAAAAAAAAAAGTCTTGGTCACAATGTAACAATACAACATTGTTTAAATCACTGGAACATGAAGGAAGTGCTTTTCTGATCTATCATGTGTTAAAAATATTGGTTCTAGGCAGAAAAAAATATATATCACTAAGTTAAAGATGTTAAACTCCACACAACTGCAGCCCACAAAAAAAGTGCAACAACCTAGAGAAGCTAAGGTTTCTTTCAGAGCTTGCTTGGCCAAATGAGTAAACCAAATGGAATTATTCAATCTAACTAAAATGGGGTAACCCCTACCCCAAATACAGTAGTAGATTCAGCTCAAAGCTGAGAAGTTTTTATTCTTTATCATCCCTAGCATTGCCAATTTTTTTTTACATTTTGGTAATCTTCTGCTATCTCTGAAGGACTTTACACCAGTTTAGGAAGAACTCATTAAATGTCAGTTTTCTGTCTGCATACAGTTAACTGAAGTACAAGGTTGGGCAGGCAATTCCAGAGTAGTTGAAAGTCATGATGCGGGCTTCAGTTCCCTAGAGCAATCAAACATCAGCTGCTGCTTGATCTATGTGTCTTGTCTACAAAGCAAAGTGCTTAAACTTTATCCTAGAGAACAAAAGTTCACATGTAATCCATGTATCTTACTTGGTTTTAAGTTCTCCCCTACTAAAATACTTCACTTACATAGAACAGTAAAATGTATCATGTCACATTTATCCACTATGCAAACATCTTCTATTAATACAAAAGTAAAACAGACTATCACAGAACGCTTTTACAAAGTGCACAATCAAGAGGTGTCACAGAAATATGCACTTTTTGGAACTGTTACAATCAGTGTATAGTTTAGACTAGCAGGCACCTCTGTTAATTTTTGTTTTTTAAATAAAGAAAGAAATTTGACAATGAAAGGGTCCTATGGTAACCAAAGCCTCTGACAGCTGTAACTAAACAGAACATACTGGTAGCCAGACGTATAACCAGACAATTTTGCTAAGGCAAACACGAGTATGTAAATTTTTAATTTTACACTTCTACCAAACTTTGGGTGAAAGATGGTGTACATGTCTGCTCATAGCTTTCCTTCCTTCTTAAAGATGATGATGAGATCTGCTTCCTCCAAACCCTCTTTAAACTTTGGAAAGGAGCCCTGACTCAGGGGCACTCGCCTTAATGAGATTTTGGATTTCTTTGAATTTTGGGTGTTCTTTATCAGCTACCAGCTGCAGCAATATAGCTTCACTAGTAGTAACTATAATTCCAGTGCGAGCAAGACGCTGAAAGAGAAAAGAGCAGAAAGAGAATAGCATGAGATACTTGCCAATGTGGATAAGTATACGTTTTCTAAAGACGACAGATGGTATTTTTAAAAACATTTCTTGCTAACAAAACATTGCCAATTCCATTCCTGCATTACTAAGCAGTGTCATTTATAAAGCCAGGATGGAAAGTGACTGGTTTTAGACTTTACTGAGGAAAAAGGCTGCCCTGGATTACAAATAAGGCTTCGTAGCTGTACTGGATTCTTTCCCCATGTCAGACTCAATATGGAGAAAGCCCACCCCTGTTATATTAACAAGCCTTTCCGCTTGCCTGGTCCAGGAGATAGCCTTCTTCACCCTCATACAGATCTGAAAGGCTCGAGGAAAAAGAAAATAGCAAGGTCCAACCTAAAGGCGTTAAGCAAGAATAACAGTTTCTCTTTCAGGGCTTGTTATATACTAGTACTTACATCTTTGAACTACACAGCGCGTAGTTTGAACTAATCACCTCACAACACAGAACAAAAAGCTCTTCTACAGACTTTATAAATCATACTAGCACAACAGCAGCTCCTTTTAACCAGCATCTCATTACAGCCTCAGTAAAGCTGAGTTAGTTCTTGGGCTACAGAATAAAAAGCATCACTGTGTAGAAAGCAAAACTGAAAAGAGGTCTGCTATATCTTTTAAGTGTGCAACTAAACGGATCAATCCCCCATGGAGCCTAAGCCACAAGGCTAACGGCAAAGTTTTCGAACTTTTAAGACTGCAGTTGTTGCCTACATAGCAAAGTTATCTTTAAGTAAAGGCTGACCATCCCCTGGCCCCCATCAGCTCCCCAGCAATTGTACAGATTAATTGGCAGTAAAACTCTTCATGGAGCCAGCTTTCCCTCCATCATTCTCTATTCAGCTGCATGCTTCACCAAATCTAATGGGGTCCTGAATGAGCCAAGGGAGGGCAAGAGGTAGAAAATACAGATATATATGCCTTCAGACAGGTTTCAATTGTAATTACTAAAGAAAATAGAAGCTCTGATTTTCTAGGGCAGACACAGATCACTGTTTAGCTGATCAATTACAAAACAATTGATGGGGGAAGTTATTAATTTTAGGGAATCAGTAACACGTATGTAACTACAGTCTATATAATGTAAAGTATCTAAGCTACATTTACCTGTCAATGGCTTCTTGTTTGCAATAATGGCAGTAAGTCTTGTGATATTTTGTTGAGACAAAGCAGATAGCTTTCCCAGCTCTCCTACTCTATACAATGACA
Organism: Strigops habroptila; assembly: GCF_004027225.2. Taxonomy (NCBI): domain Eukaryota; kingdom Metazoa; phylum Chordata; class Aves; order Psittaciformes; family Psittacidae; genus Strigops; species Strigops habroptila. The sequence continues at coordinate 53,877,168 of NC_044302.2, read as the reverse complement.
TATTTATTTAAAACACATACACATACAAAAAAGAAAAACAGGAAAATCAATATGAAGTATTATGGCAATGTTTGAGATGTACTTCTTCAGGAATACAAGTTTTTGTTTTTAACTAGTATGGATGAGAGAAAAAAAAAAATTACCTTTAAAGAACCTTGCTTTCTGAGAAATGTTGATTGAAAAAAAGAGAATGTTTTCTCTTTAGAAACAAAACATACCATAACATGTCAAATAGGCTGGCATTAGCTTATACTCTACTTCTAGGACTAAGTATAATTTACATAGTTACATAGTTTTGAGATTAGTAGGAATGAAGAGATGCACATGCTAAGCATACTGGATGACTTTCAAGGAAAGGAAAGGTTTTCTTTTTCAGTCTTTAACATGAATAAAAGCAGTGTGAGTGTGTTGCATCCACACTGAAGGAACAAATAGGAGAGATGCAGAAGAGAAAAGACCCAGCAGGAATAGACTAAACTGGCACAATCCAAGACGGTGACACAAGGCATCTTCATCAGATAGAGCAGAGATTAAGAACAGCCAAAACCTTGGCCAGTTTGGTTGACTTATTTCAATGGAAATTTTGAGGGATTTTTGGTTTCTGGGGTTTGGGTTTTTTTTTTTTTTTTTGATTGCAAGTTTTTGCTAGCTGCCATTTTTAAGCGTGCAACAGAAGCAGAGAAAATAATTCTTCAGAGTCATTCAGGCAGACATGAAAGTTTGGCTATCAGTTCAAACTGCACTTCCTAGTATACCTGTTCAGATTTAGGTTCAGCACCAGCATCATCAAAACACATTCTTTGTGAGGGGAAATGTGGGGCGGGTGGGACTAGGTGAGATTTATTTGAGGTTGCTGAGGAAGCTGTTTGTTATCGCTGCAAGGCAGCTCTTTATCACTCTTGAAAGGTCACTGTGACTAGAGAAGGGCTTTTTTACTGGGAAAAGGTAAGTATCACATCCTTTCCCAGAAAGGTAGGGAGAAGAATCCAGGGACCTTGGATCCAAACCTCACATCAGCTCACCAGGTACGGAACAAGGCTGAACAAGAGACAATGTTAGACTCACTAATTAAAAGAACATGATTAGACCTGTCAGCTGTATGGTGAGACTAAAGTAGGATTACCCAGTACTCTGGTATTTTACCAACTTCCTTAAGAAACCTATTGCCATGGCCCATCAGGATTAGTGGCATGACCAGTACATGTGTCCCTTTCTCCTGGTCTTGGAAGCATGCCCACCTCTTGCCCGCTCTAGCCCAGAGCCCTCAGTAGCACTTTTAAGAAACGGTCTACAGCACAAAAGGGAGACAATGTTGGCACACACAGCCACGGAGTAGGAGGAGAAGCTACTGCCATAAAAACTGGCTGGGTCATCAACAACAAACCAGCAAGTGTTCCACAACTCGTATTTTAATGCTGACTATTAAGGAACCACAGGAAAACATTTTATTTGTGTTTGGTGAAAAAAAAAAACATTGCAAAGACATACTAAAATGTTGCTTAAAATTGACCAATTTGCCTGGATTACAGCTTTTGCAACCAACCACTCTTTTAAGATGATTCATACCTTTTTGCCTAGAAAGAAAAACCTCTATTACACTGAACCAACTTCTACACTTGCAGACACAGTATGATAATCAAATGTACAAATATATGTACAATAAGGCAAACAGATTTCAGGTTTTCTATATTTTGTTTTGTCTATTGCCGCTCCTGCAACACATGGACTTGAGAAGTCCATGATTTCAGTCATTCCTGCACTCTGTGTGTGTCACTACGCTTTACGTGATGGATGACATTAAGCTTCCATTTAATCAAAGTCATGGGTTTCATCAAACGCTATATGCTGGTGATTTCCCTTTAGCCTTTAATTCTCTTATTCATGAGAAACATAAGAAATCAGAAGTCTTCTCCATATCTATGAAAAAAAGAGCATCAAATGCTGTAGCTATTAGTTTCAATTTCCAAATAATTGCTGTGGCCCAAGGCAAAAACTGCAATACTTAATGTATATATCAGGTTTTGATTTCCAACAGTGATGCCTGTAGGCAAGTTAAAGTACACAATCAAAAATAATTTGCATGAATTTGCTACCCCATAGTTGTATGTGCTTTTAAATCCTCGTTACATTTATCTCCACTTTCTCAACATTTAGATAAGCTTTAAGAGGGGAGGAAGGTCTTTACTATAATCAGTCTTGAGATTAAGCTTTAATTTGCTCCGATGAGGAGGAGCAGAGGAAGGGACAGACATACAAGAAGGAGCTTCGAATAGAATCACTTACTATATTCCATTGCATTTCAAGGAATTTCAAAAGCAGAATACCTTTTGCAACAACAAAACCAAGAGCTCTGCAACACTTCTACTCTGCTGTATAGATAACACTCCATGAGAAAATATCCCAAAACGCTAATGGTTATACAGAGTAACCCAGATTGCACAAAACAATCACTTTGGAAATAGAAGTGTCCCAAACTGAGTTCCACATATTTAACCGTAATTTTGGGAGGAAAAATAAGGCAGTAATCCTTCTCCTTCCTGGAAGCTACTGTGAGAATCAGAGCATGCACCTCTTTCCAAGTCCACATTTGTCCACTGCTTACTGGCCTTAAAAATTCCTTGTTTACTTACAATAAGCAGATAAATTAACATACAGACCCAAGGTGGAGAAAGCCTTGACTAAGAAACTTACCTCAAGAGCAAACATTCTGTCCATCATACTTCTTGATGAGGTGGCATCAGCTACAATATGAACTTCCAGACCTCTGCCAACTAATTCCAGTGCTGTTTGCTGGATGCAGACATGAGTCTAGAGAGGAGAAACCAAAGGCAAAAAAACCCCAAAAAACTATTATTATGAAACATTAGTAGCACAATGCCAAATTAGAGTACATATTTAATTAGAGTTCAAACATGCATTTTTCTACCCGTGACATTACTAGAGAACTCAATGTGGGGTTTAAATGCCAAAGAAGCTTGAGACAAGAGCCTGTAGTTTAAAGTATCTCATCTCAAATTTTATTATGAGATAATATCAAACTCATATAACAATAATAATTTAATCTGTATAGGACATCTGAGCTCTAAGCAATATAAATTGACTTTTTTTTTTTTTTTTTTTAATAACAGAAAGCAATGCTAAATCCTGCTGTGGGCCAACAGACATTACAGTAAAACAGCACAAGAATAGCAAGGCACATACTTCTACTCCAAACAGGACAACACTGCGGACTCCAGGGATCTCTGCTAAAGCTGCTTCGACTTCTGGCAACACCATTGAAAATTTTGTTTTAGGAAGTACAAGTTTAGCTCCTGTTAAATCAATTTCTTGCACAGTGCTGCCAAGACCTTTGGGATACTGTTCAGTTACAATAACTGGAATTCCTAAGAGCCGTGCACCTTGGAGCTGCAAGGGGGCAGGGAGGAAAGCATATAAAAAAATAAATTATTAAAGAACAATCATAGCAAAAGCACTGTTATTACCTAAAGCTGAATAACCAGTAAACTGGCTGTGTATAAAATAATGAATTTGCATGTGTGATCAAAACTCACTACAAGAAATAAAGCAACCACCATACCAGCCGTTGGCCCACGCTGATGATATCACCAAAGTACTTGATGGCAGGCCGGAATCGCTCTTGCATATCACAGCAGAAAAACACAGTGCTTGAGGGGGTCAGGTTGCCCAAAGTCGTCATCTGAAAAACAAAACAAAGACAACATTTTCCATGGGAGTGAAGACCCTTTCAGAAAAGCAGGAGAATGAGAAAAGAGTCTGCAAGACCTCTGCCAGGTAACAGGTTTATGTTACTTTAAGTCAAAATAGGAGAAAGGTTTTTCAAGCATACCATAGTTTTGGTATGTTTCTAAATCCACATGAACAGCTGATACTGAGCAGTATGGTCCAGACATCCACAGGGAATCAAGAGTTTATTAGGTGGGAGACACAAGTTAATGTAAATGTACATGGAAACTTTTGAATTCTGAAGGGGAGTGGAGGAGCATACTGCCTAAAGTACCGTAAAAAACCAACCAACCAACCAAAAAAAACCACAACAACAAAATTACATTCTTCAAATTTATTTTTAAATCCACAACTCCTAGAACTGACATAAAATCAGGATAAATTAAGGTTAAAAAAAGTCAGACTTCTACTTGCTTTCAATACTGTATGTACACATATTTTCAACATGTTCATTATGTAGTCAGTTTGTTTTGTCTATAACATCTTTTAGCACAAGTCTGATGGAAGTCCAAAGGCAGAGAAACTTGTCAGTAGTATGACCAGAAGAAAAAAATCAGAGATGGCATTTTCTCACATGTTTAACAATGCTTTGTATTCGTACAAAATTACTTGCACTACCTGCCGAAGCAAAGGATAAGGCTTCAGCTGGAGGCTACAACGGAAGAAAGCAACTACATACTATCATTTAGTTGTAATGGAACTCAAGAGAACTTATATCCATTCAGAAGCTTTTTAGCAAACTGATAAATCAAATTGAATAAACTGCTTCTGGGAAGTAGCCATTAACTGTATACACTTCATTTTCTGCAGACTGACGTGATATTTTCAACTAAAAATTACAAAATCTATACAATAGTGTGGTTTGGAAGAGCAAGGATGTATTGGGTTTACGTGGCAACCTTTTGGTAGTGGGGGAAGACTGCAGGGGTGGATTTTGTGAGAAGATGCCAGAAGCTGCCACATGCTAGACAAAGCAAATAACGGCCAGCTCCAAGAAGGCCCCACCGCTGGCCAAGGCCAAGCCCATCAGCAATGCTGGTGGCACCTCCATGATAACATATTTAAGATAGGGTAAAAGAACCCAACACTGTGCAGCAGCAGCTTGGAGACAGGAGTGAGAACATGTGAGAGAAACAACTCTGTGGACAGCATTGCCAATGAGGAAGTGGGGGAAAGGAGGTGCTCCAGGCACCAGATCAGAAATTCCCCTCTCCTCTTGGAGGACCCCACACTGGTCCTCCACATCCACCAGAGGGCATGTGGATGTGCCCACAGGAGGCTGCAGACATGTGGCCCCACAGAGAGAGGAGCCCAGGCAGGTCTTCTGGCAGGACTTGTGACCCGGTGGAAGGGATCGCACTGGAGCAGTCTGTTCCTGAAGGACCGCACCCCGTGGAAGGGACCCACGCAGAAGTTTGTGAAGGACTATCTCTTATGGCAGAGACGCCATGCTGGAGCAGGGGAGGAGTGTGAGCAGGAGGAGTGGCAGAGACAAAGTGTTAGGAACTGACTGCAACCCCCACTCCCCATCCCTGTGTGCTGCTTGTAGACACAAGGTAGAAAAGTCAGAAGCGAAGCTGAGCCTGGGAAGAAGAGAGGGGTGGGTGGAAGGTGTTTTTACATTTGTTCTTATTTCCCATTTTCCTACTCTATTATTGATTGGTTAATTAATTAAATTAATTTCCCCAAGTTGAGTCTGTACTGCCTGTAAAGGTAACTGGTAAATGATCTCCCTGTCCCTACCTTGACCCACAAGCTTATTGTCATATTTTCTCCCCCTCTCCCGTTGAGGAAGGTAGGAGTGATAAAGCAGCTTGGTGGGCTCCTGGCGGTTAGCACAGATCAACTCACCACAAGGGAATTCGGAATCCTTAAATATTAGTCCCAAGTCTTTCATTGCTTCACTACATGTATGCAGAGTAAAACAATTTTGACCTCAACTTCCAAAACTAAAAATCTACAGTAATGGCCTGTTCAAACTGTTGTGAGATACTTGTGCATTATAATTGTATTTCCCACACCTCTCACATTCAGTACACTACTACTGCCGAAACAACAAATGCTCATAACCGCAGTGGGCGAAAAGGCAATGCTGTTAGTACAAGCAGTTACAAAGGCAAATGCAGGAAGGACCGTAAAGCAGGTAGTCTAACACTGGACCCACTGGTGCCACTGGAAAACAGAAGAGCATCACAACAGACATCAGGGAAATCTTTGTCAATATGAAGCTACAGCTGCACTGAAACAGGTTACCACAGGTGGTGGGATCTCCATCCTCAGACATTTTCAGCATTCAGCAAAATGACAGCTCCTTTACATAGGAGTTAGGGAAGGCAGTCTCTAGATATCTCTCCCAAACAATACTTCTGCAATTCTATACCATGTAGTAAATAAGGTCTGGGATCAAGAATGCTTGAAAATAAAATACCGAATAACTGCCTTGCTCTTGAACGTCATCCATCTATGTGCTTGAACAATGCAAAAGCCAGTTGGTGGGAAGTATTAACATACAATTCAACATCACAGTAAGCACTCACAGTGACCCATTCTAACTCTAGTACTTAATACCATCAAAGCAGTCAATCGTGACATTTAACTTTCCTCCCGCTCAGAAGCAAAAATAGAGTAATTGGAATAGACAATATTTGTAAGTGTGCCTCCTACTCAGAAAACATGTCATCTTGTCTCAGCATTTATATGACAAGCAAAGACCATTATCTCCTTTTAGAAATCATTTAACTTTTTTTTTTTTTAAGATCATTTTGGTCTACTGTAGGCCATCATCGTAGAGTAACCAATGTGGAATTAGTTTACTGCCTTAGTGTACATCTCCCTGTGTCGAGGCACTGGATGGCACTACTATCCTTAGCAAAGGAACAAGTAGGAATATAGACTAGGAAGCCTTCAAGAAGCTGCAGAGTCTGCCTCTACAGAAGGATCAACCAAATGCAAACATTCTTCAGAGATACTTACCTGATCTGACCCATACGCAATACACAACACACAGAGCTCTTATGGAATCCACCCTACAGCTCTGTTACCTTTACCTTGCAGTGTTTTCTCACTCATACCTCCTTTGTTGTCACTTAGGAGCATTATTTCCAGTTCTGTCCATAGATTTGAAACACAAAAGCATCACCATCCTCTTTCATGTGCATAACCATGCACAAACATTACCATACCTCGAGACTCAAGATCCAGCCTCCCTCTAGTCCTTCCCCTTCCTTATTTTAAAACAGATCAATATTTTCAGTCTTCCCTCCTACAACTCATTTTCATTGCCCTTCCAGTTGTGCTTTTCAAATAGCAGTCTAGAGCAAGGCACCCAATACTACTGTAACAGCAGTATTTCTCTGCCCATACTACTTCTCAGCACCAGCAGACTCAGAGCTAAGATTGGTCAGTTCCCAGCCCTTGCAGGCCCTGTTCAATTTGTACTTTCCAGTATGCTATTTGCTCTTTTCATAATTGATGATACTTAGACTCCTAAGTATCCTCAAGATCATTCCTTGAACTCTCCCTCATCTTTTATTTGCATAGTTGATTACTTCTACCTTAGCATAGGAATTGCTTCTACCTTTGTTGCTTCCATTTTGAACAGCATCTTATTTCACCTTCTTTCTGCAACTTGTCATGAAAAGCCTGAATTCTGCTCTCTCAGATGTTTGTGGCTCCTCCCAACTTGGCACCTTCTGCAAAAACAGTATTTGCCCTAAGTCTGGGCAACGGCATAGGTGGTGGAATATTTACAAACAGTGGATTTGGAACAGATCTTAGAGCCAAATTCAATATTATTCTCATTTGACAGTGAAGCACAGAGATAAAACAACTGCCTTTCCAGCCAGGGAGCATCCTCAATACAGACTTCCACTGAATACATAATCCCATGTGTTTATGTCAAACATCACAGGGAGCTGGAACAAAAGGCTTAAATCTGCTTTCCTCTATTGTCAAGTTGGTTTAATATGATTTAATTTATGCCTTCGGTTTAATACAACCAGCACTCTAAAATAAAGTTGAGTCAACTATAAATAAAAGCTTTTACAAAATCTAACACCAGTAATACCTATGTTGAATTTCGTATTTATTTCTGATTAACTTGCAGTCTGAATCAAACCATGCCATGCAACTTGTGGCAGAATACAAAGAAATCAGAAGAAAGAGATGGCAAAAATAAAAAATAAAAAAAATAAAAATCAACACTTGCTGGTATTACTTAGAATAGCAGATGTGCAAAGGATGGGAGTGCAGCAGAAAGCAGTCTGAAATTAAGTTTCATAAATAGTAGGTAATGCAGGTCATAAATAAATTCAAAAAAGTATCTGCTATGTATAAAGAAAAGTTTCTGTTCACTGCTTCTTTAACGTGCCACATAAATCCTACCACTCACTTGCTCTCAAAGCCACCCACCTCTTTCACAGACTCACTGGCCCAGGGACATAGGACACCTCCACCTCACACATCCCCTGACAGTGCAAACCACAACTGCCTGCATGGCTCCAGCACTGCACCTTACCAGTGAGCTGGAGTGGGGGCAAACCTACACACAGACAGCAAACCCCAGGCTGGCACACCAGCACCGGTTTACCTTCACCCTGAGGAGAGGCAGGCTGGGCAATACTGGTGAGCCACTGCAGCTACCTGTGGGTCAACTATGTATTTGCTAAATAAAAGCAAATCCACCCCAAATATAACATCTACTCAGCCATGATACCATTAAACAACCTAAATTTAAAAGGCAAACAAACAAAACCTAACAAAACAAACAAAAAAATCCAACACCAAATCACCTGAAGTTCCCACACATAGTAAGTTTTTTCCATTTGTTTAGCTTCAGCCCTCTCAGTCACCAGGACATTCTCCCTTTCAGCAGAAAGTTATCCACAGCACTACCAGAACAGGTACTTCAGACAGGTGACGTAGCTCTTTCACCCAGCTACAGAAGTCATCTCTAGAGCCTTGTCCAGACCAGGATTTTAAAGGTATGCTGTCACGAGTTACATACAGCTTTAAATCCTACTCTAGAAAAGGCCTAGGTGGGAAAGGACAGGTGTTTTTCACATCTATTGCATCTCTGCTGATTACTATTAATCATACAAAATGTAACTGTGATGAAGTACTGTAATTATAGCATCAGCTTTACAAAAATATTCACATATACTGGCTCTTTATCAGTAATTTCCCTGTTCAAACTTCAGAAAAGCATTCAACATACAAAATTCCCAGTATTTGTAATGAACAAGTAAATGGAAGCAGAGAAATAATCCTATGTGACATCACCAGTCACCTCATAAATTTCTTGCCAAGGTTACCCACAAAAAGGCAGAGCAGAGGACTTTGCAGCCTTGGTATTTCAAGGATGGCAACAACAAAAAGAAGCTGACTACCATATCTTCTTCTTCTTTATTTCTAAAAGAAAATCTGTAAGATTCAGTTTGACTTTGCTGCTTATCTTTCAAAGGGAAAAGAATCTGAAGAAATTCAGTTTAATGTATCTGAAGGGAAAAATAGGTTACAAGTGTTTCAACTTAGGAGTATAAAATATTTATTTTATCTTAAGCCGAAGTGCAGTCTTTTGTACGCAATTCATCATTATAAAAGGATAGATTTAGTTAGATAAGCACATGAAGTTCACAGAATTAAGACAGTACAAAATTCTTCATCAAAATCCAAAATTATCAAAATGCTGTCTACAGAGGAAAGATACACAAACAAGGAGTCTGGATTTGAAGAAACCTCTCTGAACATTTTACCAAGAAACCTCTCTGAACATTTTACCTTTGACAAGAAGAAAAAAAAAAAGCAAACACCTCCCCTGACCTGACTCATATCCTGCAATTTATGCTTTGGCTTTTCTTAGTATTCAGAAAATGGACTTAGGCTCCAGAGTTAATGTTATCTCTATTTCCAAAACATCTGAATGTAGAAATATTAGATATGTGTAAAAAGAGTGAGAATCTGTATATAAATACTTCTATTTTATTTGCCTTCTCTTTCAGCAACAGTTTAGTGACACTCTGCAGGCAGCTTTCTGCAAGAAACATATGCCTGAAACACCACAAGTCTTTTAAAAAAACCACCCTGAAGTAGAGGAGCTTTTTCCAATGATTTTAATAATAACTTGACCCTTTTAGCTCTAGTGTCTTAAGGTTACAAGTTTGTAAACACAGAGCACAAATACTGTGGATGTCACCTTGAAGTTATGACAGCAACTGTGAAATAGTCTCTCCCGGGCGTATATTCAAATGCTGCCTGACCTCCTCTATTACATGGCTGAAAGGACGACAGTTGTCCTGTCTTTTGATACCTCTAAAGTGTTTTTCCTTACTGCTTCTCTCCTCCGAAGACAGCTACAACAGTTACATCAAAACACAATAGTTTTAGTAGCACTACTTACCTGCATTTTGTGTTAGAAGACGCTAAAGTGGTCCCTGCATTCCCCCGCCCTGACTATATTAGGCTGTTAAAACTTTAAGAACATGTACCATCCCTGAAAAGCAGATGGCCCCTTTTTGCCAGTACTCAGGTTGCAAGTAAATGCCCTCCTCACCAGCTGGGAGAAGCCAAAGGAGAAGCCCCTCCTCACTGCAAGTCTGTGGTTGAGGAGTTTCAAGGGCAGCAGCCAAGCTGAACACCAGAATTTACTGCATCCCACCACCCTGCCTAATGCTGGATGGCCATTGAAAGTTCAGCTGTTTTGCACTATGACAGCTAAACCAAACAAATATATGGATATTAGCACAGTACAAAGGCACAAATATGACTGGAGAGAAAATATCCCTGTACAGATCGAGCCTTAAATTGAGCTGCACGGAGTGGCTTGGCTTTCTAAGGGCGGCATATGGTGATTTCTCTGTGAGATTACTGCCCCCCTCAACTGCAGAGACAGGAAATTGAAACAGCCCAAACACCATTTGATGCTGACATTTGTTTAGCTACTGCAACAAAAGGCATCCTTCTGTAACAGGTCTGCACAGGAATCAAAACACGAGGATATCATTCCAGAGCTCAGGGCACTACTGCCCTAGGGGTTAAAACGCCATCCCTAGCTAAATGCATGCATGTATTTTATAAAGCACACACATAAAAATACTGAAATTACTGCCTAGGGATATGGATTATAGTATCTGTGAATCTTAGTTTTAAACTAAATACATCTTTCCAAATATGCAAGTCTAATTACATCAGCGAGCAAAGGTTGTCCCTTTAGAAAGACATGTTAAAAAGGGTATTTCTACTGACTATGCCACACACAGTGTTGACAAACCTGTGTCGCGTAACTGCAGATAAAACACGGGGGGGGGGGGGGGAGAGAAGGCACACAATAGTGGCAAGTGCATGAATCAACGTACAGAAAGAAAGTATAACCTTCCCATCAGTAAATCCTGAAGGTCTTAAAAAGCGCAGCCATGACTGTATCAGACCAAATGGTCCCCAAACAGGCGATCTCTGAGCACCTGCCGGTGGCTTAAGGGGAGCTGACTGACATCACTGTGATGTCTTCAGCCCATTCACAGCTGCTGAAGCACATCAAGGAGGCAACTAAAATAATATACAAGCACCATCCTTTTCATATCAACAGCTGCTATTGTTACAGAATTTTAACAGCATGGGGAAAAGCAGATAATCAATTAGGCAATTCATGAATTAAATACTGGTTCATCCTGAATCCCTGCAGTCAGTCTAAACTGCATAGTGTATCTGCACCTTGGAATGACAAATCCTTCCATGTCTCAACACTGACCTTTTACACCCAGATGCACGTCCTGCTACGAATGCTCAGGCTGCATTTACAGTTTTAGTGCAGAAGCCATCTGCAAGAGTCTTTACAGAGCAGTGATCTGCACAAACAAAATTCTGACCTGCACCATTGCTACACATCCAGGTTACACAAACTCTGTTTTTAAAATCCTTGCGGGAATTAAGCAAGGTATTCACCCATACCAATTCTCACTGCAGGTTGGAGAGACTGTCCTTTCCAGTTTCTCTGGCTGGGCCCCCGTCCACTCTGTTTCCAACACACAAAGGAGAAAGGTGTCAAACTGAATATGATGAATGATGAAATTAATAACAAATGAGAAAAGTTATTAAACTAGCTTAGTGTTCTTAGCCACTCTTTTCATACACAGCATTAAGGACAAAAGACTCCAAAGGCATCCTTGATGTACAGTCTAAGCAAACAGGACACCTTGCAAGTTTATGAGTTCAACACACTACAATTTATCAGGATTTACAAATAGCATGAATTAGACCGTTTCTGAAAACATAAAGAGAACACCAGCAATGCTCTAGTTTTTATGGCATCACTTTTTTGACTTACTAATGTTAGCTCAACAAACTAAAACTTCTTAATTATAAATTGAGAAGACTGTTCTGAATTAAAACAATAACTATGTGGATTTTTTTTTTTTAAGTTGACTTCCTTGACGCTGGAGAAATGAAAAAGAGGATTGTTTTTTCTTCCTTCCAGCGCAACTATTACAGCACAACTGGCACAAATCTCCAGTGTGCATAAAGATATCTTAGTATGAAACACACGTACTGTATCTGTCTAGCAGTCTGGTTTCTTGGTTTATGGCCACAAAACTATCAAGTTATGAACCTGTAAAACAGAAAGAGCTTTTTGGGGCAAGAAACGATACAGAAATCCTAGCCACTACGAGCCACGAGACCGAGCCCTCGCAGAGCCCTCTTTACCAGCACCCTCTGAGCTTCCACCCAGCAGCATTACCTTCGCTTAAGGCCGGGCAGCACCAGGCGCCTGTTTAAAAGGAGAAGTACTGGTTACTTCTGCCACTAGGCTATTTTCCCATTCATGAGGCCGGGTAACTTCTGACCCGCTGCAGGCAAAGCCCGGCCACCACACCCGTGCGGCGCGGAGCGCACCTGCCTCCCCGCCGTAGTAAAACTAAGGTTTCCGCGCAGAAATACGCGGCGCGGCTTGCGGGGCTGTGACCGCGGCTCCAGCGCGCATCGGGCGAGCTCCCCCGGCCGCCACCGACCCACTCGCTCGCCGGAGAACGGGGTGGGGGCCGGGCAGCCGCAGCCCGCGGCGGGATGGGGCCGCCCCGCACACCTGTGGCGGTCGGGTCTCACCTGTATCTGCAGCGGCACGAGGCGCACCTTGCAGCGCTCGCTGACCAGGAAGCCCTTGGGCAGGTCTATGTACTGGCTCCACTCCTCGGCGAAGAGCTGCACCACGAACTTGCGGTGCATGTCTATCTGGTCCCCGTAGAGGCTCAGGAACTTCTGGATCAGCAGCTCGTACCCGGCGCCGTGCGGCACGGTGGAGGGCCGCGCGAAGACGGAGAAGCAGAACAGCACAGGCACTGAGCCGCCGCCCGCCGGAGAACAACCCCCTCCACCTGGAGCAGTGACCGGCTCCGCCGCCGCCGCCGCCGCCATCTTCAGGGGCAGCCGCGCTCAGCCCACCCAGCTCGCTGCGGCCCCGCCGCCGCTCCTCCTCTCGCCGCCTCCTCCCTCCGGCCGGGCGGGCGGTGCCGGCGGCCCCCAATCCCGGCTGCAGCTGCTCCTGCTCCTCCTCCTCCTCGCCATGGGGCCTGGCGCAGCACCGCGAGCCCTCGGGGGTGGGCGCGTCTCCGGGGCGCCCCAGTCAGGCGGGCAGTGGCTCTCCCGCCGTCTGCCGCTGTTCCTCGGAGGCCGGCTGCCCGCCCCTCAGGCGGGTGGCGGGAGGAGCAGACCCCTGTTCTTCGGCGGGGACAGCCCGGGTCCCGTGGGGGAGCGCAGGCGGCGGGCTCGGGCTCCTCCCGCTGGGGCGGCCGCGTCGTGGCTTAGCCAGGTCGGGCCCGGCTCGTCCTTCCCGGGACGCGCCCAAACGCCGCCGGGCTGAGGGGCAGGGTGCCGGAGCCGCGGTGCCCCGTCGGGCGGGCGCGGCGGCGGGCTGGCAGGCAGGGCGGGCGGTGGGGACGGGCGCAGCCGCTCCCCGCGGCTGCGGGGAAGCTGGGGAGGAACCTGTTGATAGAGCCTGAAAGGTGGCCGGTTTCTTTCAAGCGTGATCTAGTCCGATCTTAGATCTAGATAAGGAACAGCTGCTCGCTCTACCGGTGCCGAAACCGGTTGAGTTTAACACGAGGCTTTCCTCGGGAATGTCAGTTTTTGAACTGCTGCTGCACGCCGAGGCTGCGAACCTGAAAGTGCATCCACAGATGAGCAGAAGTGAGCAGGATGCAGTGCATTCCCACGTTTCATCCTTCCCAGCTTCGTGTTCTCTACGGTATTTCCAGATTCATTAACCTTCTTCTGTTCATCTTTTCCCTTCCCTTCCCTTCCCTTCCCTTCCCTTCCCTTCCCTTCCCTTCCCTTCCCTTCCCTTCCCTGTTGTGCTGCAGCGTGCCAGGAGGAAAGGATCCAAGTATTGTGCTACACTTGTAGAAA